>NC_091992.1:133530591-134255398 GCF_044704955.1 Pristiophorus japonicus | reverse complement strand
GAGAGGAGGGGGAGAATGCGGTAGAGAGAGAGAGAGAGGAGGGGGAGAATGCGGTAGAGAGAGAGAGAGAGGAGGGGGAGAATGGGGTAGAGAGAGAGAGAGAGAGAGAGGAGGGGGAGAATGGGTAGAGAGAGAGAGGAGGGGGAGAATGGGTAGAGAGAGAGAGGAGGGGGAGAATGGGGTAGAGAGAGAGGAGGGGGAGAATGGGGTAGAGAGAGAGAGAGAGAGAGGGGGGAGAATGGGGTAGAAGGGGTAGAAGGGGTAGAGGGGGAGAATGAGGGGGAGAATGGGGGGGGAGGGAGAATGGGGGGGGAGAGAGGGGGAGAATGGGGGGGGGAGAGAGGGGGAGAATGGGGGGGGGAGAGAGGGGGAGAATGGGGGGGGGAGAGAGGGGGAGAATGGGGGGGGGAGAGAGGGGGAGAATGGGGGGGGGAGAGAGGGGGAGAATGGGGGGGGGAGAGAGGGGGAGAATGGGGGGGGAGAGAGGGGGAGAATGGGGGGGGGAGAGAGGGGGAGAATGGGGGGGGGAGAGGGGGAGAATGGGGGGGGGAGAGAGGGGGAGAATGGGGGGGGGAGAGAGGGGGAGAATGGGGGGGGCGAGAGAGGGGGAGATGGGGGGGCGAGAGAGGGGGAGAATGGGGGGGCGAGAGAGGGGGAGAATGGGGGGGGGGAGAGAGGGGGAGAATGGGGGGGGAAGAGAGGGGGAGAATGGGGGGGGAAGAGAGGGGGAGAATGGGGGGGGAAGAGAGGGGGAGAATGGGGGGGGAAGAGAGGGGGAGAATGGGGGGGAAGAGAGGGGGAGAATGGGGGGGGAAGAGAGGGGGAGAATGGGGGGGGTGAGAGAGGGGGAGAATGGGGGGGAAGAGAGGGGGAGAATGGGGGGGGAGAGAGAGAGAGAGAGAGAGAAGGGGAGAATGGGGGGGAGAGAGGGGGAGGGGGGAGAGAGAGGGAGGGGGGGAGAGAGAGGGGGAGGGGGGGAGAGAGGAGAGAGAGAGAGAGAGAGAGAGGGGGGGAGGGGGAGAGAGGGGAGAGAGAGGGAGGAGAGAGAGAGAGAGAGAGAGAGAGAGAGGGGGGGAGGGGGGAGAGAGAGGGAGGGGAGAGAGAGAGAGAGAGAGAGAGAGAGAGGGAGCGGAGGGGAGAGAGGAGAGAGGAGAGAGGGAGGGGAGAGAGAGAGAGGGAGAGAGAGAGAGGGGAGAGAGAGAGAGAGAGAGAGGGGGGGGGGGAGAGAGAGAGAGGGGGGAGGGGAGAATCGGGTAGAGAGAGAGAGAGAGGGGGAATAATGGGGGAGAATGGGGTAGAGAGAGAGAGGGGGAGAATGGGGTAGAGAGAGAGAGGGGGAGAATGGGATAGAGAGAGAGAGGGGGAGAATGGGGTAGAGAGAGAGAGAGAGAGAGAATGGGGTAGAGAGAGAGAGAGAGAGAGGGGGGGAATGGGGTAGAGAGAGAGGGGGGAGAATGGGGTAGAGAGAGAGGGGGGAGAATGGGGTAGAGAGAGAGGGAGAGTGGGGAAGGAGGAGGGAGGGGGGGAGAGAGAGAGAGAGAGAGAGTAGGAAGGAGCAGGGGGGAAGAGAGGGGGGTGAGTGAATGAGGGAGGGAAGGAGATAGGGGGAGTTAGGTGACAGGGATGGGGAGGAAGTTGGGAGTGAGGCATTGGAGGGAAGATAGAGAGGGGGAGAGGTTGGGAGAGAGAAAGGGTGTTTATGGGCAGACATGGTTTGGATGTAGTGATACATTGGAGCAAGTGAAAGCGATTCAGCCTCCGGCAGCACAGCCGGCCCATGGATGAGGCTCCAGCAAGTTGCCGAGTGCCGGGCAGCGCGGAGCGGGGCTCAGACTGAGGCTGGTGCGGGGGGTGGCGCTGGGAACCGGACAACCACGGGCTGGGGACCGGGGACAGGACCGTGACCCTATAATATAGTGTGATCCCAATACAGGACTGTGACCCTATAATATAGTGTGATCCCAATACAGGACTGTGACCCTATAATATAGTGTGATCCCAATACAGGACTGTGACCCTATAATATAGTGTGATCCCAATACAGAACTGTGACCCTATAATATAGTGTGATCCCAATACAGGACTGTGACCCTATAATATAGTGTGATCCCAATACAGAACTGTGATCCGATAATATAGTGTGATCCCAATACAGGACTGTGACCCTATAATATAGTGTGATCCCAATACAGTACTGTGACCCTATAATATAGTGTGATCCCAATACAGAACTGTGACCCGATAATATAGTGTGATCCCAATACAGGACTGTGACCCTATAATATAGTGTGATCCCAATACAGGACTGTGATCCTATAATATAGTGTGATCCCAATACAGGACTGTGATCCTATAATATAGTGTGATCCCAATACAGAACTGTGACCCGATAATATAGTGTGATCCCAATACAGGACTGTGATCCTATAATATAGTGTGATCCCAATACAGGACTGTGACCCTATAATATAGTGTGATCCTAATACAGGACTGTGACCCTATAATATAGTGTGATCCCAATACAGGACTGTGACCCTATAATATAGTGTGATCCCAATACACATCGGGACCCTATAATATAGTGTGATCCCAATACAGAACTGTGATCCTATAATATAATGTGATCCCAATACAGGACTGTGACCCTATAATATAGTGTGATCCCAATACAGAACTGTGACCCGATAATATAGTGTGATCCCAATACAGGACTGTGACCCTATAATATAGTGTGATCCCAATACAGGACTGTGACCCTATAATATAGTGTGATCCCAATACAGAACTGTGACCCGATAATATAGTGTGATCCCAATACAGGACTGTGACCCTATAATATAGTGCGATCCCAATACAGAACTGTGACCCGATAATATAGTGTGATCCCAATACAGAACTGTGACCCGATAATATAGTGTGATCCCAATACAGAACTGTGACCCTATAATATAGTGTGATCCCAATACAGGACTGTGACCCTATAATATAGTGTGATCCCAATACAGGACTGTGATCCTATAATATAGTGTGATCCCAATACAGGACTGTGATCCTATAATATAGTGTGATCCCAATACAGAACTGTGACCCAATAATATAGTGTGATCCCAATACAGGACTGTGATCCTATAATATAGTGTGATCCCAATACAGGACTGTGACCCTATAATATAGTGTGATCCTAATACAGGACTGTGACCCTATAATATAGTGTGATCCCAATACAGGACTGTGACCCTATAATATAGTGTGATCCCAATACACATCGGGACCCTATAATATAGTGTGATCCCAATACAGAACTGTGATCCTATAATATAGTGTGATCCCAATACAGGACTGTGACCCTATAATATAGTGTGATCCCAATACAGAACTGTGACCCGATAATATAGTGTGATCCCAATACAGGACTGTGACCCTATAATATAGTGTGATCCCAATACAGGACTGTGACCCTATAATATAGTGTGATCCCAATACAGAACTGTGACCCGATAATATAGTGTGATCCCAATACAGAACTGTGACCCGATAATATAGTGTGATCCCAATACAGGACTGTGACCCTACAATATAGTGTGATCCCAATACAGGACTGTGATCCTATAATATAGTGTGATCCCAATACAGGACTGTGATCCTATAATATAGAGTGATCCCAATACAGAACTGTGACCCGATAATATAGTGTGATCCCAATACAGGACTGTGATCCTATAATATAGTGTGATCCCAATACAGGACTGTGACCCTATAATATAGTGTGATCCTAATACAGGACTGTGACCCTATAATATAGTGTGATCCCAATACAGGACTGTGACCCTATAATATAGTGTGATCCCAATACAGGACTGTGACCCTATAATATAGTGTGATCCCAATACAGAACTGTGACCCGATAATATAGTGTGATCCCAATACAGGACTGTGACCCTATAATATAGTGCGATCCCAATACAGAACTGTGACCCGATAATATAGTGTGATCCCAATACAGAACTGTGACCCGATAATATAGTGTGATCCCAATACAGAACTGTGACCCTATAATATAGTGTGATCCCAATACAGGACTGTGACCCTATAATATAGTGTGATCCCAATACAGGACTGTGATCCTATAATATAGTGTGATCCCAATACAGGACTGTGATCCTATAATATAGTGTGATCCCAATACAGAACTGTGACCCGATAATATAGTGTGATCCCAATACAGGACTGTGATCCTATAATATAGTGTGATCCCAATACAGGACTGTGACCCTATAATATAGTGTGATCCTAATACAGGACTGTGACCCTATAATATAGTGTGATCCCAATACAGGACTGTGACCCTATAATATAGTGTGATCCCAATACACATCGGGACCCTATAATATAGTGTGATCCCAATACAGAACTGTGATCCTATAATATAGTGTGATCCCAATACAGGACTGTGACCCTATAATATAGTGTGATCCCAATACAGAACTGTGACCCGATAATATAGTGTGATCCCAATACAGGACTGTGACCCTATAATATAGTGTGATCCCAATACAGGACTGTGACCCTATAATATAGTGTGATCCCAATACAGAACTGTGACCCGATAATATAGTGTGATCCCAATACAGAACTGTGACCCGATAATATAGTGTGATCCCAATACAGGACTGTGACCCTACAATATAGTGTGATCCCAATACAGGACTGTGATCCTATAATATAGTGTGATCCCAATACAGGACTGTGATCCTATAATATAGTGTGATCCCAATACAGAACTGTGACCCGATAATATAGTGTGATCCCAATACAGGACTGTGATCCTATAATATAGTGTGATCCCAATACAGGACTGTGACCCTATAATATAGTGTGATCCTAATACAGGACTGTGACCCTATAATATAGTGTGATCCCAATACAGGACTGTGACCCTATAATATAGTGTGATCCCAATACACATCGGGACCCTATAATATAGTGTGATCCCAATACAGAACTGTGATCCTATAATATAGTGTGATCCCAATAGAGGACCGTGACCCTATAATATAGTGTGATCCCAATACAGGACCGTGACCCTATAATATAGTGTGATCCCAATACAAGACTGTGACCCTATAATATAGTGTGATCCCAATACACATCGGGACCCTATAATATAGTGTGATCCCAATACAGGACCGTGACCCTATAATATAATGTGATCCCAATACAGGACCGTGACCCTATAATATAGTGTGATCCCAATACACATCAGGACCCTATAATATAGTGTGATCCCAATACAGGACCGTGACCCTATAATATAATGTGATCCCAATACAGGACCGTGACCCTATAATATAATGTGATCCCAATACACATCGTGACCCTATAATATAGTGTGACCCCAATACAGGACTGTGACCTTATAATATAGTGTGATCCCAATACACATTGGGATCCTATAGTATTGTGTGATCCCAATACAGGACCGTGGCCCTATAATATACTGTGATCTCAATATAAGACTATAACCCTATAATATACTGTGATCCTAATACTGGACCGTGACTCTCATAATATAATATATCGTGTGACCCATTATGCCCTATGTAGTCGAATAGCCTGCCAAGAATCTCTCCTTGTTGGAGCCTTGCACTTGGAGGAGATCTTTTTATTTTGGAGGTGTTGAATGGCCACTGCCCCAGAATTAGTCCCTCTATGAGCTGGCAGGGGCGGGACAGATGGGAGGGAAATAATGGGGTGGGGAGCTCACAACAAGAGATGTCTTTTTTTTGGCGAGCAAGTTGCTTCTTTAGTGATTAAGATTCTGACTTTGCATCTTTGAAGGTTTCAACAAGGAGGAGAAGGTAAAGCAGCTGGACGATGAGGGAGCAGGGAGCACAGTCCCCCAGTCGGCCTTCCTGGGACCCACGCTCTGGGACAAGACACTGCCTTACGATGGAGATACTTTCCAGCTGGAGTACATGGATCTGGAGGAGTTCTTGTCGGAGAACGGAATCCCACCCAGTCCGTCGCAGCAGCAGGAGCCCAGCCAGCATCCACCCCTGCAGCAGCCGGCCGCTTCCCAAGGACCTCCCATGGACCTCAGCAGGGCCAGCACCTCCGTGCACCTCGGCCTCGCTCCTCAGAACCTCCTCCAGAGTCCTGTCAGAGCAGGTAACCCCCAGTCCCTCAGCAACCTGCAAATTCCACTCTCTCCTTGGCAGCTTTTAATCTCATCGAAATGTAAAAGTAAAATATATCTTTATCGCACCTTTCATGACCTCAGGACATCCCATAGAGCTTTACAGCCAATGAAGTACTTTTGGAGTGTAGTCACTGTTGTAATGTAGGGAAATGCGGCAGCCAATTTGCGCACAGCAAGCTCCCACACACAGCAATGTGATAATGACCAGATAATCAGTTTTTTAGTGATGTTAATTGAGGGACAAATATTGGCCAGGACACCGGGGATAACTCCCCTGCTCTTCTTTAAAATAGTGCCGTGGGATCTTTTCATCCACCTGAGAGGGCTGACAGGGCCTCGGTTTAACGTCTCTTCCGAAAGACGGCACCTCCGACATTGCAGTACTCCCTCAGGCAATCTGCTTGGATTATGTATTCAAATCTCGAGTCGGATTTGAACCCACAACCTTCTGACTCAGAGGCAAGAGTGTTAGCCACTCAGCCACGGCTGATATACGCTGGTCTCTCTCTCTCCCTGGTGCAAGCTGAATTGCTGTTCTGAAGCAACTGGCTTAGATACTGACTGAGTATAGAGCACAGGCTAAGAAATTAACCTTTGTCTCTATATACCTGCATATACCATCCCTCCACTCCCTCACCCCCCTCACCCCCCACCCCAAACCCATGGGGATTGGGGAGCAGGTTGTTAACTTTGTAATTAAACATGCAGATTTCAGACTAGAACTCCTCAGTCACCTCAGGAATCACACAGGGAAAGACCCCCCTGAAATTACGTCAGAATATAGTAAATAGACCAATTTCTGGGATGAGAGGTTTGTCCTATGAGGAGAGATTGAATAGACTAGGCCTATATTTCCGAGAGTTTAGAAGAATGGGAGGTGATCTCATTGAAACTTGCTGATGATACAAAGATGGGTGGGAAAGCAAGTTGTGAGGAGGACGAAAAGAATCTGCAGAGGAATAGAGACAGGCTAAGTGAGTGGGCAAACATTTGGCAGATGGAGTATAATGTGGGAAAATGTGAGGTTATCCACTTTGGCAGAAAAAATAGAAAAGCAAATTATAATTTAAATGGAGAAAAATTGCAAAGTGCTGCAGTACAGAGGGACCTGGGGGTCCTTGTGCATGAAACACAAAAAGTTAGTATGCAGGTTCAGCAAGTAATCAGGAAGGCAAATGGAATGTTGGCCTTTATTGCAAGGGGGATGGAGTATAAAAGCAGAGAAGTCCTGCTACAACTGTACAGGGTATTGGTGAGGCCACACCTGGAGTACTGCGTACAGTTTTGGTCTCCATATTTAAGGAAGGATATACTTGTATTGGAGGCTGTTCAGAGAAGGTTCACTAGGTTGATTCCAGAGATGAGGGGGTTGATTTATGAAGATAGGTTGAGTAGATTGGGCCTATACTCATTGGAGTTCAGAAGAATGAGAGATGATCTTATCAAAACATATAAGATAATGAGGGGGCTCGACAAGGTGGATGCAGAGAGGATAGTTCCACTCATAGGGGAAACTAAAACTAGGGGACATAGTCTCAGAATAAGGGGCCGCACATTTAAAACTTAGAGGGTTGTAAATCTGTGGAATTCTCTATCCCAGAGAGCTGTGGAGGCTGGGTCATTGAATATATTTAAGGCAGAGAAAGACAGATTTTTGAGCGATAAGGGAGTAAAGGGTTATGGGGAGCGGGCAGGGAAGTGGAGCTGAGTCCATTATCAGAACAGCCATGATCTTATTGAATGGCGGAGAAAGCTCGAGAGGCCAGGTGGCCTACTCCTGCTCCTATTTCTTATGTTCTTGCAGTGCATCTTGTAGATGGTACACACTGCAGCCACGGTGCGCCGGTGGTGGAGGGAGTGAATGTTGAAGGTGGAGGATGGGGTGCTGATCGAGCGGCTGCTTTGTCCTGGATGGTGTCGAGCTTCTCGAGTGTTGTTGGAGCTGCACTCATCCAGGCAAGTGGAGAGTGTTCCATCACACTCCTGATTTGTGCCTTGTAGATGGTGGAAAGGCTTTGGGGAGTCAGGAGGTGAGACACTCGCTGCAGAATACCAGCCTCTGACCTGCTCTTGTAGCCACAGTATTTATGTGGCTGGTCCAGTTAAGTTTCTGGTCAATGGTGACCCCCAGGATGTTGATGGTGGGGGATTCGGTGATGGTAATGCCGTTAAATATCATGGGGAGGTGGTTAGACTCTCGCTTGTTGGAGATGGTCATTGCCTGGTACTTGTTACTTGCCACTTATCAGCCCAAGTCTGAATGTCATCCAGATCTTGCTGCATGCGGGCAAGGACTGCTTCATTTTCTGAGGAGTTCTGATTGGAACTGAACACTGTGCAATCATCAGCGAACATCCCCACTTCTGACCTTATGACGGAGGGAAGGTCATTGATGAAACAGCTGAAGATGGTTGGACCTCAGACACTGCCCTGAGGAACTCCTGCAGCGATGTCCTGGGGCTGGGATGATTGACCTCCAACCACCACAACCATCTTCCTTTGTGCTAGGTATGACTCCAGCCAGTGGAGAGTTTTCCCCCTGATTCCCATTGGCTTCAATTTTATTAGGGCTCCTTGATGCCACACTCGGTCAAATGTTGCCTTGTTGTCAAGGGCAATCACTCTGACCTCATCTGGAATTCAGCTCTTTTATCCATGTTTGGACCAAGGCTGTAATGAGGTCTGGAGCCGAGTGGTCCTGATGGAACCCAAATTGAACATCGGTAAGCAGGTTATTGATGAGTAAGTGCCTTTGATAGCACTATCACTAGTGCCTCTATAACCTTTTTGTAATTTGGAGATCAGAACTGTTCACAGTACTCTCAGGTGTGGTCTAACCAGGGTTCTATACAAGCTTAACATGACTTCTCTGCTTTTCAATTCTATTCCTCTAGAAATGAACCCCAGTGCTTAGTTTGCTTTTTTTATGGCCGTGTTAACCTGCGTTACTACTTCTAGTGATTTGTATATCTGTACTCCCAGATCCCCCTGCTCCTCTACAGCATTTAGACTCTTATTTTCTGAGGAGTATGTGGCCTCCTTATTCTTCCTACCAAAATGCATCACCTCACACTTATCTATATTGAAATTCATCTGCCATTTACACGCCCGTTGTACAAGGTTATTAACGACTTCTTGTATTTTGTCGCAGCCTTTCTCTATTAATTGCACCCTCCTCTCAATTTGGATTGTACTGTTACACAGCACAAAAGAACTTTGGATTGCTATGTTCACAGGAACACACTAATGTGCATGTTTAATACAAACTCCACTACCATCCTCATTCCACTCGTAAACTGCTTGTGTCACTGGTATTTGTGAATTACACGTGTTTCACACTTGATGGGCACAGTTTCGGTACTGAACTCGTGAATTCACAGTCTGACCACAGCAAGTTGTTAAATTGACTTCAATGGTAATCTGGGGACTACCATTGACCCATGTCAGTTGCCGGATCGGCCCAAGAACCCAACTTGTTCACTAATGTCCTCCAGTGAAGAGAACCTGCCATGGGCTTTTGGTGACCTTAATCCACACTACGTGGCTGACCCTTTGTATCCAGACTGTAGAGACCTATCAGCAGTGTCAGCCATCTCATATAGTGCATGCGTAACTATAACATCAACGCAAATTATTGTTGTGTATGTAACTAATGTGAAAAGATTTCTTGATGTGAAAGAGCTACTTTATCTTCCCTTCCTCTCTGTAACTCATCCAATGGGTGAGCTTGGACAGTCAGCGGGAAGCTAGTACACACTTGCTGTAGGTACTCTTACAAGAACCCTAGGATGTTGGCTACAGCGGGAGGGGGAGGGGGAGGTGGAGGGGAGGTGGAGGAAGTGGATCTGTACCAATGGAAAGATGGAAGTGTTGATTTGATTACATCATTGATCACTAGGATATACTTACCAACTTTATAAATTGCTTTGCAAGCCACTGTATTAGTTAATTACAGGTCTCTTTAAACTCTTTGGACCCCACTTTAAAAAGGGGTCTTGAAGCCAAGGTGCCCTTTTCAAGGTGTCCCAGTGACGAGGTTCTTTTTAAAAGGAAACTTTGGTTTAGATGGATGAAACATTTCTAGGAAATATATTCAAGGAAAAGCTGCTTCCCTGACACCTCTCACCTCCAGCCGCACTCTGCTCCCATCACAACTCTTCTCTATTTTGTCAATTTAATTCATACCACCGCTGCTGTTTTTTTGATGCTCTGCGTAAGTTGGAATCGTATTAACGCACCCAATAGCTCATGTGACCTGACGTTGCCAATACTTTTGTGCAAAATTAATTTTGTTGAAGGGCATCTTTGAATCACAACATTACAAAAGTAATAAACTTATCATCCTGACACAGCACAACATGTGAACAGGAGGAGGCCGTACAACCTCTCAAGCTTGTTCCGCCATTCAATTAGATCATGGCTGATCTGTACCTCAACTCCATTTTCCTGCCTTTGCTCCACATCCCTTGATTCCCTTAACCCTACTATATATATCGATCTCCGTTTATACAGGACAGATCAGGTCAAACATGCACCTCACAAACCAGATCCCAGAACGGAGAGGTTGCACCTATCAGGAAAGATTGAACAGGCTGGAGCTCTTTTCTCTAGAAAAGTGAAGGTGGTGGGGGGCGACCTGACAGAGGTCTTTAAAATTATGAAAGGATTCGTAGAGAAGATGTTTCCACTTGTGGGACAATTCAAACTAGTGACCATAAATATAAGATAGTCACGAATATATCCAATAGGTAATTTGGGCAAATCATCATAAGTATACAAGGGAGAAAGCAATAAAAGGTTATGCTAATAGGGTTAGACGAAATAAGGTGGGACTAGGCCCGTGTGGAGCAAAATACCTGTTGAGCAGAGTGGTCTGTTTCTATTCTGTAATTTCTATGTGACTAGGCCTTGGGCTCTGTTTCAGATTGGCAATATTCTGGTCTTGTGATGTCAAGGTGTGAAGGGTGACTGCTTTGTAAAGTAAGTTGGTCAAATCTGGAGGGGGAAGGGGGCTTTAAGAGGCACGGCACAGCGTGTGGCTCATGACGGGGACTTTCAACTGGTTTTCACATGTAACTGCATTTATTTCCAGTGCTATAGAACAACACTAATGAACGTTTAGAAAGGCGATTGGTAACTGATTTTCATAGGTTGTGCTTGGTGAATTCTCTAGTTACTTTTCTGCATCCCATCAGCCACCTGTAAGAGAACAAAGTGGGACTAAGAGTCGCCCATATCAGAACGCACACCAAGTCCCGTTCACCCATCACCTCTGTGATCTACATTGGCTCCCGGTCCAGCAATACTTCGATTTTAAAATCCTTGTTTTCAAATCCCTCGCCCCTCCCTATTTCTGTAACCTCCTCCAGCCTTACAATCCTCTGAGATCTCTGCGTGTCTCCAATTCTGGCCTCTTCTGCATCACCAATTTTAATTGCTCCACCATTGGCAGCGTGCCTTCAGCTGTCTACGACCCAAGCTCTGGAATTCCCTCCCTAAACCTCTCCGGCCCTCTTTGCATCCTTTAAGACACAGCTTAAAGCCAACATCTTTGAATAAGCTTCTGGTCACCTGTCCTAATATCTCATTCTTTGGATTGATGTCAATTTTTGTTAAATTGCATTCCTGTGAAGCGACTTGGGATGTTTTACTATGTTATATAAATGTGCTATATAAATGCAAATTGTTGGGGAAAATCAGCTAGGGTTCACTCATGATCACTGTTGGGTGAGGACAGGATCAAGTGTAATGCCCCCCCTTGGTTGAATGCCCTGCTGACGCTCATTCTAGGCTTTCAAATTAAGACTGGCCAAGTGGAAAAGGTTAGGGAGAGTGGCTATTTCTGATCTAACTGTACCCAGTAAAAGTCAGCACCATCAGGAGAGAAACGCCAGGCAAATTAAACACTCAAAATATGGGGCTGGAACTTGTTATTTTCAATTGCCCATTAAACTTGCAACAGAAAGTTAAGTCTAGTAATTAATTGCATAGTACCCTTTTATTGAAGTGATAATTGTTCATGACTGCCAATCAATCTCTGGCCCAGAAAGGGAACAGTTTAAACTGTAGAGTCTCCCTCCTTCAGGTAGTGAATTGTTGTTGAAGATGTCAAATAATTTTTTTTAATCTTACTTTTCCTTGCTGTCTCCTGTTTTGCTTCCTTAATCTAATAATTCCCTCTCTCTTTATTTCTCTTTCTGTACCTGATTTGACTCATTTATCCGATTTCCTTCGCTGTCGTTTGTTTCTTTCTCAATCCTTAAATCTGCCGGAGGTCCCAGATGCCCTGTTGCCCTCTCCTCGCCGTTATCAGACCAGATGTCCAGCGAGTTACTGCGCAAAAAAAATCATGAACCGACGGGTGCAGGAAAAAAATCTAACTACCTAACAGCACGTGCCACAAGATACTCCGCTCCGGCAAGATCCAGCCCATTTGCTTAGAATGGCACCGGCCAAACTCAATGATGTTTGTATTAAAATCATTGGGAAAATGCTGGAGTCCATCAGTAAGGAAGTAGTAGTAGGACATTTAGAAAATCATAATGCAGTCAAGCAGAGTCAAACTGGTTTTATGAAAGGGAAATCATGTTTGACAAATTTGCTGGAGTTCTTTTTTGAGGATGTAATGAGCAAGGTGGATAAAGGGGAACCAGTGGATGTGGTGTATTTGGATTTCCAGAAAGCATTCGATAAGGTGCCACACAAAAGGTTACTGCACAAGATAATAAAGCGCTCACGGGATTGGGGGTAATATATTAGCGTGGATAGAGGATTGGCTAACTAACAGAAAATAGAGAGTTGGGATAAATGGGTCATTTTCAGGTAGACAAACTGTAACTAGTGGGGTGGCACAGGGATTGGTGCTGGTGCCTTAACCATTTACAATATATATTAATGACTTGGATGAAGGGACCGAGTGTAATGAAGGCAAATTTGCTGATGATACAAAGATAGGTGGGAAAGCAAATGGTGAGGAGGACGCAAAGAATCTGTAAAGGGATATAGACAGGCTAAGTGAGTGGGCAAACATTTGGCAGATGGACTATAATGTGGGAAAATGTGAGGTTATCCATTTAGGTAGGAGAAATAAAAAAGCAAATTATTATTGAAATGGGGAGCAATTACAAAATGCTGTAGTACAGAGGGATAGAAGCATAGAAAATAGGTGCAGGAGTAGGCCATTCGGCCCTTTGAGCCTGCACCACCATTCAAAATTCTGGGGGTTCTCGTACATGAAACTCAAAGTTAGATGCAGGTACAGCAAGTAATCAGGAAGGCAAATGGAATGTTGGCCTTTATTGCAAGGGATAGAGTATAAAAGTAGGGAAATCCTGCTCCAACTGTACAGGGCATTGGTCAGACCACACCTAGAGTACTGCGTACAGTTTTGATCTCCTTATTTAAGGAGGGATATACTTGCATTGGAGGCAGTTCAGAGAAGGTTCACGAGGTTGATTCCTGAGATGAAGGGGTTGTCATATGAAGAAAGGTTGAGCAGGCTGGGCCTACACTCCATTGGAGTTTAGAAGAATGAGAGGTGATCTTATTAAAACATAAGATTCTGAGGGGGCTGGACAGGGTAGATGAGAGGATGTTTCCCCTCATGGGGGAATCTAGAACTAAGAGACATCGTTTCAAAATAAGGTCACCCATTTAAAACAGAAATGAGGAATTTCTTCTCTGAGGGTGGTGAATCTTTGGAATTCTCTACCCCAGAGAGCTGTGGAGGCTGTATCTCTGAATATATTTAAGGTGGAGATAGACAGATTTTTGTATGATAAGGGAGTCGAGGGTTATGGGGAGCAGGCGGGGAAGTGGAGTTGAGGCCAGGATCAGATCAGCCATGATCTTATTGAATGGCGGAGCAGGCTCGAGCGGCCAAATCCTGCTTCTATTTCTTATGTTCTTAACAAGTTTTAATTGGAAATGAAAACGCTCTTAAACACACACGCACACAAATAGATAAAGTGCGATGAAACAGAGACCAGCGCATGATCCACGCAGAGTGGTGGCTGTAATTAATGCTTTGCAGAAATAGCCTTCACCTTTAAATGGTAACTTCAAAATCTTGCTGCATTTCATCTCCGCGCTTAAGATGAAAGTGCACTGAACAATTGACCCAAGGTTTATGCCTTTGGGTTAAATGTCGATAAGTATTTTTAATCTATCTTGTGACCCGGGGGGGTGGGGGGGATAAATGGGTCACTGTTTAATCCTTTTTGCACAACAGCAGCGATGATCTTGTTTTGTCTGGTTAAGTGTTTTTCTGCTGTGGCTATTTATTTCCCCTCGGGTTTTCTCTGCAGTAGATCTGGCACCTCCTCATTGCCACAAGAGATAGTTGCAGAATTTGATCTTCTGTTCCCTGCGCCCCTCATTTCTCTCTTTCCCTCTTTCCCCACTCCCTTCATTTTCCCCTCTTCCCTGCTCTGCTCTTTCCTGCAGAAGAACTGATATCAAGAATAATCTCTCCACCCAATGAGTAATGTAGATAAATGTGAGGTTATCCACTTTGGTGGCAAAAATAGGAAGGCAGAATATTATTTAAATGCTGACAGATTAGGAAAAGGGGAGGTGCAACGAGATCTGGGTGTCAGGGTACATCAGTCATTGAAAGTAGGCATGCAGGTACAGCAGGCAGTGATGAAGGCAAATGGCATGTTGGCCTTCATAGCGAGAGGATTTGAGCATAGGAGCAGGGAGGTCTTACTGCAGTTGTATAGGGCCTTGGTGAGGCCTCACCTGGAATATTGTGTTCAGTTTTGGTCTCCTAATCTGAGGAAGGACGTTCTTGCTATTGAGGGAGTGCAGCGAAGGTTCACCAGACTGATTCCCGGGATGGCAGGACTGACATATGAGGAGAGACTGGATCGACTAGGCTTATATTCACTGGAATTTGGAGGAATGAGAGGGGATCTCATAGAAACATATAAAATTCTGACGGGATTGTACAGGTTAGATGCAGGAAGAATGTTCCTGATGGGGAAGTCCAGAACCAGAGGACACAGTCTAAGGGTAAGGGGTAAGCCATTTAGGACCGAGATGAGGAGAAACATTTTCACTCAGAATTGTGAACCTGTGGAATTCTCTACCACAGAGAGTTGTTGATGCCAGTTCGTTAGATATATTCAAAAGGGAGTTAAATATGGCCCTTACGGCTAAAGGGATCAAGGGGAATGGAGAGAAAGCAGGAATGGGGTACTGAGGGTTGCATGATCAGCCATGATCATATTGAATGGTGGTGCAGGCTCGAGGGGCCGAATGGCTTACTCCTGCACCTATTTTCTATGTTTCGATGTAACCAACACGTGGAGTAGACTGCGGGGTAAAGAGATGTCGGTGCGATGGGTGGCTGCTGTGAGGTGGGAACTCTACGTTTTGATTTCTGTATGGACAAGTCAACCTGGGCCAAATTGCCGTCCTTATCGATATTTATCTTGTGAGCTGTCAGAGCCTCTGCTGAAGTATGTTAAGGAGGGTGATCACAGGCTCCTGTCCTTTGGAGTACCAGCCGGGTCCTAGTTGTGTATGGAAGGACGGCAGAAGGCTCTCCCACCATGCCCCAGAATGGTACAGTGTCATACCTACCATTCCCCATCACATTAGAAGCGAGAATTGAATTGAGAGATTTCAAATTAAAAGTCAGTGACCCCAGTCCAGTAAAACCCACTGTCTCCCCAGTTGGGACCTGACGATAGCTGCTGGTGGGAGGGAGGCATGTTCTCTCTCGCTCTGTCTGTCACTCTCTGCACATTTAATTTCTATTTGCACACAGCAAACCAAAGTGATATGAATGAACAATTAATGATTTTTTTTGGTGGTATTAGTTGAAGAGACCAGGAAAGATGCTGGCTCCTCTTTGAATAGTTCAATGCATTTAGGATCTTTCTCATCCATCAGAACATGTGGACAGAGTCTTGGTTTAACACCTCCCCTAATGGATAGCATACTGGCCCCAATTATGCTCCCGTTCTGGAGTGGGACTTGAACCCATAATCTTCTGACAGGGAAAGAGGAGAAAGAAAAAAAACAATGTGAGGAGCGAATAGAGCAGGACTAATTAAGTCATGTCTTTAGGATGTTTCAAAATACTTTTGAAGTGTAGTCACTGTTGTAATGTAGGAAACGCAGCAGTAATTTGCACGCAGCAAGCTCCCGCAAATGTGGTAATGACCGGTTGATTTATCTTTGGTGATATGGTTCAAGGACAAATAATGGCCCAGGACACCATTGATAACTCTCCTGCTATTCGGATAGAACCACGGGATCTTTTACATCCACCTGAGCGGGTAGACAGGGCCTCGGTTTAATGTTGCATCCGAAAGATGGCACCTCCAACAGTGCAGCACTACCTCGGTACTGTACTGGGAGAGTCAGCCTGGATTATGTGCTCAAGTTTCTGGAGTGGTACTTGAACCCATAACCTTCTGACTCGGGTGAGAGTGCCATGCACTGAGACATGGCTGATACTTGTTGATTTAAAGATAAACAGCTTGTCAAAAATACAAGAGAAGGGCTGGGGGATTGGGGGGGGGGATTTGGGTTCATTAGTACGTCGACACCAGCCTCCTGATTTTCAAGTTCCTGACTGCCTGAGTTGAGCTGTACTTGAAACAAGTTCAAAGGAAGCGAGTGTATTGATCGCTGTGGCAGCAGGTTCAGAAACACAAGGCCTTGAACTAGAGTACTGGCTTCATGATCCAACATTGCTTTTCCTCCTGGGGCCCCTCTCTGAAGGTGCTAACTTTGGCTGTGGTATGGGATCACATGCCAATGGCCGGTCTTTGTCAGTGACCCCCCTCCCCAGACGATATGTGTCGATCGGTCACTCAACTATGGAAGGTTGAGCCAAATCTCGGCGTCACCTGATCCCATTCTCGCCCCTCATGTTTTCCTGACTTAACCATACTTCTTTGTGCTGACAAGCCCCCAAACAATTCGGCAAGTGCGACGCACGACAGAAGATTCTAGAATGAGTTGATATTCCAGGATTCGGTGGGAGGTCTTTTCGTTGGAGCACAAATTGATTGACGAAATATTGATCAAGACCGGGTAAAGCGACCGTAAGGGAGTGCAGACATTGGGAGCTGTCGGATACCCATCCGAATATTAGGACTCTTCCTTGGTGTTTTGCCTTAAAGAGGGGGGGAAAGAAGAAAACAGCTGCTCGCTCATTAAGCATGTAAACTGCACAGCAGTTGATAACTTCAAGTGGCCACAGAGTGGGAGCAGGTCTACTTTGTGACCAAACTTTGGGGGGCTGGGGGTGGGGGGCTGTTGGTTCATTGTGGCTGTGCCAGAGTTTTGACCATGTCTGGCTGTATTAATAAGGCAAGTTTTTAGTTGGTAGGGCAATAAGGTACTGGACAACTGAAGTGCGTCACAAAATGCACAGAGGCGAATGATAAATCAAATCAATGGTGCAAAGAAGTCAAGGTCCCTGCAGTATCCGCCGGGCAAAAAACAGAGCGAGAGAGACAGGAAAAGGTTTAACCCTCACTTGTCACGGGGAGTTATTTATCTGTCTCGTTTGCTCTCCTGCTTGCTCTTTGAGTCTCTTTCTCCATCCTTGGGTAACACATGAAACCTGTGGCTCCATTTTAAATCCTACAAACTGGAGGAACCCTAAAATATCTCCTGGTTTTTGATCATTTTCGTCCTGTGTCCAGCAACTTTTTATTATTGTTTTTTTTTTTTCTCGTGTGAAGTGCATCGTTCCTTTCAGAAATGGGACCGCTTGGAAAAGAAACCGGGTTGGTTGTTTAAAATATAAAGTATTTACACTGAAACAAAATGTTCTTTAGTGCTTTAGAGAGAGGCAACAAGGTGTTGGAAGCAAACAGAAAGAGAAGTTGTTTGTGCTTGGAGAGCGAGCGAGAGAGCTGGTCACATGGCCCTTGCATGTGAGGTGCATGAGTGCGTGGAAAATTACTGGAACAGCAGACTCCATGTTCAGTGCAGACACGAGCAGAGTTCAGTCAGCAACAGGCCACTCAGTCTCACTTCTTCCCCTTTTTAAATGGGAGTTGAGAAGTCTTTGTGTGCACGTAACACAGAGGCTCCATTCGTTCTGCTCACATGTTGATTTAATGTTGAGTGAATGATGCCCCCCACCACACACACACACACACACACACACTTTCCTGGGGGGGGGGGGTGGGCAGGAGGGGGCTTTCCTTCCCAAGGTGCTCCCTTAATGAATTTTATTTGATGCCCAGATACGTGGGTAGTGATGAGGGGAGAGGACTCTGTCACCTTCCCCAGTTTGACGTGCTGTGGGCCAATTGTAGCATTCCCCTATGGAATCATCATCATAGGCAGTCCCTCGGAATCGAGGATGACTTGCTTCCACTCTATAAAAGTGAGTCCTCAGGTGACCGAATCCGATGTGGGACCTACAGTCTCTGTCACAGGTGGGGCAGACGGTGGTTGAAGGAACGGGAGCCTGGGTTGCCGTGTGCTCCTTCTGCTGTCGACCCTTGGCTTCAGCTTGCTCTCGATGAAGAGTCTCCATTTTCAACGCCTTCCCCGGATGCTTTTCCTCCATTTTGGGAGGTCTTGGGCCAGGGATTCCCAGGTGTAGGTGGGGATGTTACATTTTTTCAAGGAGGCTTTCAGGGTGTCCTTGAAGTGTTTCCTCCGCCCACCTGGGGCTTAGCGCTTGTTTTGGGAGTCATGTGTCGGGGATGTGGCCTGTCCAGTGGAGCTGATGGAGCTTGGTCAGTGCTTCAATGCTGGGGATGTTGGCCTGAGCGAGATCACTGACGTTGGTGTGCCTATTCTGCCAATGGATTTGCAGGATCTTGCGGAGGCAGCATTAGTGGTACTTTTCCAGTGTTTTGAGGTGCCTGCTGTACATAGTCCACGTCTCTGAGCCATATAGGAGGGCGGGTATCACCATTGCTCTGTAGACCATGAGCGTGGTGCCAGGTTTGAGGTCCTGGTCTTCAAACACACTCCCTCAGGCGGACCGAAGGCTGCACTGGCGCACGGAAGGCGGTGTTGGACCTCGTCATCAATGTCTGTCCTTGTTGACAGTAGGCTCCCGAGGTATGAAAAATAGTCCATATTGTCCAAGGCCTCGTCGTGGATTTTGATAACCGGGTGACAGTGCTGTGTGACGGGGGCAGATTGGTAGAGGAGCTTTGTCTTGCAGATGTTTAGTGTAAGGCCCATGCTCTCGTACGCCTTGATGAAGGTGTTAATGGTGGCTTGGAGTTCGGCCTCCGAGTGTGTGCAGACGCAGGCATTGTCTGCGTATTGTAGTCCGATGACGGAGGATGGGACGACCTTGGATCTGGCCTGGAGGCGGCAGAGATTGAACAGTTTCCCGTTTGTTCTATAATTTAGCTCCATTCCAGCGGGGAGCTTGCCAAGGGTGAGGTGGAGCATTGCAGCAAGGAAGATCGAGAAGAGGGTTAGTGCAGTGAGACAGCCTTGTTTGACCCTGGTCCGGATGTGGATTGGGTCTGTGGTGGATCCATTGGTCAGGATCGTGGAGCAGGCGGAGGATGTTGACAAACTTTTGATGGCAGCCGAATCTGAGGAGGACTCTCCATAATCCCTCACGGTTGACGGTGTCGAAGGTTTTTGTGAGGTCGAAGGAGGTCATGTACAGGGGTTGGTGCTGTTCCCAGCATTTCTCTTGTATCTGCCGCGCAGTGAAGATCATGCCCATTGCGCCCCTTAGTGGGCGGAATTCGCATTGCAACTCTGGGAGGAGTTCTTCAGCCTCAGGATGAAGCCGATTCAGGAGAATTCTTGCGATGTCTTTCCCTGTGGTCGACAGCAGGGAGATTCCTCTGTAGTTACCGCAGGCCGACTGATCACCTTTCTTGAAGATGGTCATGGTTACAGCGTCTCTCAGATCTCCTTCCCTGCCTCCCTGCCCCCCCCCCCCCCCTATAAAATTCAGCTAACTCTACACAGACCAGGTCCAGACACTGGGATCCTGCTGCTCTATATACTGAACTATGGGGGCAAGGGATGGACTGTTAATTTTGTAATGTTTAATTACTTTTTAGTTCCCCGTACACATGCAGTAATGAATTTGGACAGTAAACACTGAATGCCCTGTGCTGAACGGAACAGACACCTGGTATTAGAACCACTGCATTCATTTAAACCCAAGGGAGGAGGTTGACAGTGGGGTCTGTCATCTCGCCTGGGGTTCATTCGATTAACTTAGAGAGAGAGTACTTGAGTGGAGCGGGTGCACACTGAATTTAAAATACCCGGCCCCCAAAAAGGATTGGGAGAAAGTCATGAAAAATCCCTCCCTTCCCCATCCTGCTAAGAGATGTTCACTCCAACCCAGACAGTCCATGCTGACTCGGGTAGAATACCCGACAACACTGTCCAGCCAGTGTATAGCTTTGGCATCTTTCTTGGTCCTGAGTATCCTAACTCATACCAAGTCCCATTTCACCCATCACCCCTGTGCTTGCTGGCTCCCGGTCTGGCAACGCCTCAGTTTTAAAAATGATCATTTTTGTCTTCAGACCCTCCCTATCTCTATAACCTCCTCCAGCCCTACAACACTCCGAGATTCACTGTTAAAAGCGCTATATAAATGCAAGTTGTTGTTGAGATCTCTGCGCATCCTTGCGATCCTCCAGTTCTGGCCTCTTGCGTAGCCACGATTTCCTTTGCTCCACCATTGGCGGCCGTGCTTTCAGCTGCCTAGATCCTAAACTCTGGAACTCCCTCCTTAAACCTCCCAGCCCCCCTCTCTCTCTTCCTTTTAAGACCTCTGTAAAACCTTCCTCTTTGACCAAGTTTTGGGTCAGCTGCCCTAGTATCTCCTTCCGTGGATCGATGTCAAATTTTGTTTCATAATACTCCTGTGAAGCACCTTGGAACATTTCACTACATTAAAGGCACTATATAAATGTAAGTTGTTGTTGTTGATTGCAAATCCCGTCACAGGAACCCAATTCAGCAGCTCTTTGCCCTCTGGCACTCGAGCTCCTGCTTTCTCCTCCCAGAGGAAGGTTTCCATTTAAAGAAGTAATTCAGAAAACAACAGCGCTCTGGGGAGGGGTGAAAGGGTTTCACACAAACACCGAACAGACCAAGCAATAATAAGCTTATTAATTCAAAAATGTCCCGTCCTGTTTCCCCCCCCGCCCCCCCCTCCGACTGACACAATCAACATTCGCCATTTCTACTTTGTCAGTGTTTAGCTCAATTTACAATCTCTTTGTGTTGTTTAGGCTCTGGCCCATGGTCTAGGATCTGGCTGGGCAATTCACAGTGCACAGATCCCAGGTTCGATTTCCCCATGTGTGCCGGGTTAGCTGAACTCGATCAGGGCAGCCGTAGGGGTGATATAATTAGCAGCCTTAACATCCATGGGCCACAGAGGAGAGGAGGGGGGAGAAATCAACCAGGTTTCCTGCTGTTATCCTGTGATACCCCACCCATTCCAACTGGTGGAAGGTTGTGTGTACATTCATAGAAGATAGAATCATGCTCAGCTGTGATGCATTCCAGGTTGAATAGCCTGCTGGCACTCGGGTAGATTTTCAACTTGCCACCTGCGGCGTCTGTAACACGCAGACTGATCACAATGCCAAATTTATACTCTGGGAGCAAGTGACCCCTTTACTCTACGTCCAAAGATTGGCCACTTGAGGTTGGGGTACTTAAAGCGTGGGATGTAAAGCGACGACAACAGTAAAACGTGCATTTATATAGTGCCTTTAACATAGTAAAATCTCCCAAGCTGCTTCACAGGAGACAAATGAAACAGAATTTGACACTGAGTCACAAAAGGAGATATTAGGAACAGGGGACCAAAAGCTTGGTCAAAGAGATAGGTGATAAGGAGTGCCTTAAAAGAGAGAGAGGTTTAGGGAAGAAATTCCAGAGCTTGGGGCCTAGGCAGCTGAAGGCAAGGCCACCAATGTTGGAGCAATGAAAATCGTGGATGCACAAGAGGTCAGAATTGGAGGAGCATAGATATCTCGGAGGGTTGTAGGGCTGGAGAAGGTTCTTTAGATAGTGAGGGGCGAGGTCTTGGAGAGATTTGAACACTATTTTAAAATTGAAGCATTGCTGGACTGGTAGTCAATATAGGTCAACAAGCACAGAGGTGATGGGTGAACAGACTTGGTGCGAGCTAGGATACAGGCAGCAGTTTTGGATTAACAGTCAGTAACACAGGACGCTGGGGGAGAGGGGTTACTGAGTGACAGTGTGAGGGAGCTGGATTAACATCAGGACAGATACAGTCAGTAACACAGGGTGCTGGGGGAGAGGGGTTACTGAGTGACAGTGTGAGGGAGCTGGATTAACATCAGTAGAAATACAGTCAGTAACACAGGGCTCTGGGGGAGAGGGGTTAGTGAGTGACAGTGTGAGGGAGCTGGATTAACATCAGTACAGATACAGTCAGTAACACAGGGTGCTGGGGGAGAGGGGTTACTGAGTGACAGTGTGAGGGAGCTGGATTGACATCAGTAGAGATACAGTTAGTGACACACGGCACTGGGGGGGAGGTTAGTGACAGCGTGAGGATATGGAACATACTAATCCAGGGTATTTCGGCTTCAACCATGTGAGTACTAATCCAGCTCTTCCATGGTTGGGTGAATCTTATTTCTGTCATCTTTCTGTATCTGGTGATATTCCACTCTGATCGGTTTGTTAATCAGTGATCAGCCTTGTTGTAGTTGCTGTATACATACTCCCTCATGTGGTGGGACCATGTATCAGGAACACTGATCTGCATAGGCTGCAAGTCCTGTACAATTTTTACTGTATTCACAAATTCCATTCAGCCCAACGGGTCCGTGCCGGTGTTTATGCTCCACATGAGCTTCCTCCTGCTCTACTTCATCCCACCCTATCAGTATATCCTTCTATTCCTTTCTCCCCCATGTGTTTATCCAGCTTCCCTTTAAATGCAGCGATACTATTCACCTCAACCCCTCCCTGTGGCAGCGAGTTCCACATTCTCACCGCTCTCTGGGTAAAGAGGTTTCTCCTGAATTCCCTGTTAGATTTATTAGTGACTATCTTATATTTATAGTGCCTAGTTTTGGACTTTCCTATGTGGAAACATCTACCCCATCAAAACCTCTCAGAATTTTAAAGACCTCTATCGGGTCACTATTTTATTGAAAAGCAAGTCCAGTTTGCACAGTTCTTCGAGACACCCTCGCCACTCACTGCGAAGGACTCTTTTAAAGCTCCTCATTGCTTGTCTGTGCATCCGGCCTCGCTGCTGGTTGCCCGCAGTTCCTTACAACTTATCTGGATCGTCTCCACTCACTCAGACCCACACCCTTGCCAACTACAGCAGAAGACTGGATCTAGGGAAAGAGAAGGACGGTGTAGCTTGTTCAGCTCTATGCCATAATCCACAGGTTCCTTGGTGCAATTTGGATCTAATTCTTAGTGATAAAAGTACCAGCACCTAGAGTTAAACTGGATCACGTGTGACTTGAGAAGGCAGAAGTCTCGCTCAGGGAGCTTGATCTGTTCATTTACAGTTTGGACGGAAGCCTCTGTTTTAGGAACAGAAGAAATTGGAGCTGGAATCGGCCATTTGGCCCTTCAAGCCTGCTCCGCCATTCAACAAGATTGTGGCTGATCTTCTACCTCAACTCCACCTTACTGCATTATCCCCATATCCCTTAATTCCCTTCTTTCCCACAACTGAGCATCCACAGCTCTCTGGGGTAGAAAATTCCAAAGATTCACAACCCTTTGAGTGAAGAAATTTCTCCTCATCTCAGTCCTAAATGGCTGACCCTTTATTTTGAGACACTGACTCCGTGTTCTAGATTCTCCAGCCCGGGGGAAACATCCTCTCAGCATTCACCCTGTCCAAGCCCCTTAAGGATTTTATATGTTTCAATTAGATTGCCTCTCATTCTTCTAAACTCTAGGGAACATAGGCCTGGTCTACTCTCTCCTCACAGGGCAGTCCCCTCATCCCAGGAACCAGCCTGGTGAACCTTCGTACCTTCATTCTTGGGGTGTGGGCGATGCTGGCAAGGCTGGCATTTATTGCCCATCCCTAGTTGCCCTGAGAAGGTGGTGGTGGCACTACTGATGTTTAAGGGATTTAAAAGGAAGCTATGTAAGCACATGAAGGATAAAGTGAACCACTGGTAGCGGTTTGATACAACTGAGTGGCTTGCTAGGCAACTTGAGGGAAGTTGAGTCCACCATGTTGGTGTGGGACTGGAATCGCATATAGGCCAGACCGGGTAAGGGCGGCAGGTTTTTTGCCTTACAGGACATGTGTGAACCAGTTAGGTTTTTACGACAATCTGATAGTTTCATGGTCACTTTTACTGGTACCAGTTGTTAATTTCCAGCTTTTCAAAACTGAATTCAAATTCTCAAGCTGCCCATGCTGGGATTTGAACTCTCAATCTCTGGATTATTTGTCCAGTAAAAGAACCATTTCACTGCCGTATCTGATAAACTGCTGCTTGTGAACTGCTCTTATGGGCACAATGTGGGATTGTTCTGGTGGCCCTATGGTTGGCAGCTTAGTGCGGACTGGTCAGTATAGCTCGGGCCGTTCCTGCTGTTACTCAGACAGGGGGGGTCCAGTGTAGTTACTGCAGGTGTAGATTCACTCCCTGCCCCGCTAATTGCAAGGCTTTATACTTGTCGAGCACCATCTGAAAGCCGGTTGCATTAAAGGGCTCCCGAGGCTGAGATTCCCTCTTTACTCCTTCCCAGTTTTTTCCCCCTTCCTTTTCTAAAGGCGTTGCCTTCTGCTGTTCTTCAGGCACGAGATTAGACAGTGAGTGCCAGTGGGTGAGTTCACAACTGAACTCAACTGAGGTGTCAGCTGTGGCTCAGTGAGTAGCACTCTCGCCTCTGAGTCAGACGGTCGTGGGTTCAAGTTCCAGAGACTTGAGCATAAAAATGTCGGCTGATACTCCAGTGCGGTACTGAGGGAGTGCTGCACTGTTGAAGGTGTTGTCTTTCGGATGAGATGTTATACCGAGGCCCCAATTCTCAGATGGATGTAAAAAGTCCCATGGCACTATTTGACAGAAAAGTCGGGGAACTATCCCAGATATCCTGGGCCAATATTTATCTCTCAACCAACATCACTAAAAAAACAGATTATCTGGTCATTATCACATTTCTGTTTGCGGGACCTTGCTGTGAGCAAATTGGCTGCTGCATTTCCTACATTACAACAGTGATTACACTCCAAAAGCACTTCATTGGCTTTGGGACATCTAAAGGTCATGAAAGGCACTATATAAATGCAAGTCTTCCTTTCTGTCCGATCACACGCACTTTCTGATGGGATAGCAAATTGGAGCGGGAGCCTTGACTGACTCCTTTTCTCCAGGCACACTGAGGCTAGTTGATATTCCCCTAAGTTAGGTCATCACTTGAACCTGGCTCAGTACCACACAGGGCAGTGCAGTGTTGAACAGCTCCGGGACCTTTCAAACACCAACGGGGGTTTCGCAAATAATTATTGAGCAGAACAGAAGGTGATGTTAAAAACAGAGAATAATTGAGGTAGTGGAGAATCAGATTAACAAATTAAACTGTAAATAGATTAGGCACAAAACAGACCAGCTTTCACCCCAGCCTGCATCAATAAGAGCCAGGACACAGTGTAGAAACATAGAAACATAGAAAATAGGTGCAGGAGTAGGCCATTCGGCCCTTCGAGCCTGCACCGCCATTCAATGAGTTCATGGCTGAAAATGCAACTTCAGTACCCCATTCCTGCTTTCTCGCCATACCCCTTGATCCCCCGAGTAGTAAGGACTACATCTAACTCCTTTTTTGAATATGTAATGGTGCTACTTGTGTGTCCACGACGGTTCACAGCTGTGTCCGACCCCGGTGAAATTACTGGCCTTATTAAGAGTGCTGTAAATCTGAATAACGTTGTTAAAACTTAAAAATGTAAATTGTGATTCAAGATTGTTCAAATTAAGGTTTTGGTTTTGGGTGAAAATATAGGCCCACCTTGGTACCTCCCCCATCTTGTGGTACTGACCATGTTCAATCCCCGGTCTATGTTTAGTTAGTTAGGGGCCGAGTTTCTGCCTGTTGTATCGGATCACAAAAGTGAGCTATGCCCAAAACCACTTATGCTTGTGTTTTCTGTGATCCTTTACGCTGGTTCAGAAATCACTTTGCTCGATTTGGCCCCTGCTGCTGAACTGGGTATACCCCCAGGTCGGAGTACTGGGGATGGCGAGTTTCTGTCTGTTCGGGTAGGGCCGTCAAATTGTGCTTATTTTTTTTTTCCCTGCCGCTACCATTCAAATTATGCACTAACCGATTAAAATTCACTTAAATCAATCCAATCAATGCACCTCGCAGTAAAAAGTTTGCAGAGAGTGAAAAGTTTCCTCAAATCAATTTGCACATTACTCAAATTGAAACTACTCACTATTAAAACTTATGCATTGATTTAAATTGATTTTAATTTATTAATCAGATCATTGCTCTTAAAACTGTAAAGGGAGGGCACATGGCAGTAAAATGCTTGCAGAGTGAGAGAAAAGTCTCCTTAGCTTTTGATCTTCAGCCTCGCTCTGAAGGAAAATGTTTTTAGTGGTTTTTATAGATCTATTCCCCAAATAGAAACATAGAAAGTAGGTGCCCTTCGAGCCTGCACTACTGTTCAATATGATCAATGGCTGATCATGCAACTTCAGTACCCCAGTCCTGCTTTCTCTCCATACCCCTTGTTCCCTTTTGTGGTCCGATTTCTGTCTCCAGTTACTAATTAATTATGCTCATTAATGCAGCTCTGTCACGCTAATACATGGGGATTTTTATAATTAGGATTATGCAAATGAGTTTGGGCAGAAACTTGAAACGTAACTTCAGATGAGGAAAACAGTGCAATTTCAAGCGCATTTTGGGCGCAATTTCCTGATTGAGTTGAAAGCTAAAACTTGACCTCCCAGTCTGTGCCAGGATGGAGCTTCAGTTGTCCTCGGCACCCCTCGGGTAGGGAGTGGGCAGATCTCCTGCTTCCAATCCCTACACAGTGACGCCTGCTGAAAATCGTGTGTGTGCGTATAGTTAGGTCAGCCATGATCATTGAATGGCGGAATAGGCTCGAGCGACTAAATGACCACCTCCTATTCCTATGTAGGGCAGCGTCGGATTTGGCTGTGAGGTCCTCCATGGTTGAATAGCCATGGACAGGACTGCGCATTGTATGGAGCCGTAATATACACTATAGATATGTAAAGAAAGGGAACTGGGTGTGTGATTCTGCTAGCAGCTACTTACTCTGTTGGAATGAGATGAGTGTGGGTGTGTTTGTGCATGTGTGACAGAGGGATGGGAGTGTGTGTGCCTGAGAATGAGTGAGAGCCACTGTCGACGTGAGCTTTCACTGTATTTAGTGACTTGTTGATCAATTATTACCGCTGCCCTATATACCATCAGGAAAGTCTAAACAAGCTGCGGCTCTTTCTCTAGAAAAGAGAAGGCTGAGGGATGACATAATAGAGGTCTTTGAAAAGGTTTGATAGAGTAGACGTAGAAAAGATGTTACCATTTATGGGGGAGACCAAAGCTAGGAGTCATAAATATAAGATAGTCACTAATAAATCAAGTAAGTAATTCAGGAGAAGCTTCTTCACCAAGAGTGGAGAGAATGTGGAACTCTCTACCACAGGGAATAGTTGAGGTAAATAGCAGAGATGCATTTAAGAGGAAGCAAGGTAACTACATGAGAGAGAAAGGAATAGAAGGATGTGCTGATGGGGTGAGATGAAGAAGGGTGGGAGGAGGCTGGTGTGGAGCATAAACCCCGGCACCGACCCGTGAGGCCAAATGGTCAGTTTCTTAGATGTAAAATTCAATGTCATTCTATATCTGACCTTAACCTTTGTCTATCTGCAGGCCAGATACTGCCACCGACCCGCAATACACCCAGTCCAATCGACCCTGAAAGCATTCAGGTCCCAGTCAGCTATGAGCCGGACCCTGCTGACCTGGCTCTGTCCAGTATCCCTGGCCAGGAGATGTTTGACCCCCGCAAGCGTAAGTTCACGGACGAGGAACTGAAGCCACAGCCAATGATTAAAAAAGCTCGCAAGGTCTTTGTGCCTGATGAAATGAAGGTAATTTGGAACTGGTTCAGCAAGGGGGGAGGGGAGGACACAAAAAAGTTTTAAAGCTGCACTGCACCAATGTTGTATTTTTTGTTGTTGTTCAATCATTATTATTGCCCATTATAAGTATCTGTAGCAAGTAGTGATCCAAGCGTTGAAGTCATGACATCGTCTCATCTGATAGTTCTGCACTGGTACTGTACTGGTTTGGATGGTACTGAGCCGGATAAATCAGGAAGGCCTTTGGTTTAATTCTGAGTATGTGATGATCGATAGAATAAAGTCTTACAGCGCAGGAGGAGGCCATTTGGCGGTGCTGGCTCTTTTGAAGGAGCTTTCCAATCAGTCCCACACCCCACTCTTTCCCCGTAGCCCAGCAAATTTTTCCCCTTCAAGTATTTATCCAATTCTCTTTTAAAAGTTGTTACTGAATCTGCTTCCACCGCCCTTTCAGGCAGCGCGTTTCAGATCACAGCAACTCACTGCGCAACATTCACTCTCCATTCCCCTCTGGTTCCTTTGCCAATTAACTTAAATATGTGTCCTCTGGTTACTGACTCTCCTGCCAGTGGAATCTTTATTTACACTATCAAAACCGTTGATAATTTTGAACACCTCTTTTAAATCTCCCCTTAATCTTCTCCACATCCCCTTTGCAATAAAGACCAAGATACCATTGGCCTTCCTGATCACTTGCTGTACCTGCAGACTATCCTTTTGTGTTTCATGCACAAGTAACCCCCAGGTCCCGCTGTACTGCAGCACTTTGCAATCTTTCTCCATTTAAATAATAACTTGCTCTTTGATTTTTTTTTTCTTCCAAAGTGCATGACCTCACACTTTCCAACATTATACTCCATCTGCTAAATTTTTGCCCACTCACTTAGCCTGTCTATGTCCTTTTGCAGATTTTATTTCTCCTCACACATTGCTTTTCCTCCCATCTTTGTATCGTCAGCAAACTTGGCTACATTACACTCAGTCCCTTCTTCCAAGTCGTTAATATAGATTGTAAGTAGTTGTTGTCCCAGCACTGATCCCTGCGGCACCCCACTAGTTACTGGTTGCCAACCCAAGAATCAGGCAGGCCAATCCACAACTGTCAGGTTTCTGCCCACGGGCAGAGTGAAAGTAACCCCCCCCCCCCACCCAGAGTCCCTATGTCTCACTCTCCTTTTTACTAAGTCTAACATCGCCCCCTTTTTCATTCAATTTACGAGCAGGATGAAAAGTACTGGGCACGGCGCAGGAAGAATAACATGGCAGCTAAGCGATCACGGGACGCTCGCCGGCTCAAGGAGAACCAGATCGCCATTCGCGCGGCCTTCCTGGAGAAAGAAAACTCGGCCTTGCGTCAGGAGGTCGCTGATCTGCGGAAGGAACTGAGCAGGTGCAAGAACATCCTGTCGAAATACGACGCCTGACATAGCCCCCTCTCGGCACCGAACAGATGCAAGACAGGCGCGTGCCCTCCCTCTTTTTGACAGCACTCCCCAACCCCCATCATTCCCTCACACACCCCCCCGCCCCCCACCACCACACACCTTCTGTTCTATCACTGAATATGAGCAGAGAGACTAACGGACTTTGTACATCTGATTCCGCACGAGCAAAGCCCTGCCTCACTTTTCGAAAAGGGTCCTGTATTTTTACCTGAAGACAAAAATTGCAGTAAGATTTCCAACTGCTGCTCCAGTACCAACCCCTCCCTCCCTCCCTCCCTCCCTCCCTCCCTCCCTCCGGCATCCAACATTCTCTCCTGCCCACCCCACATAGAAACGAGATGATTTATCAAAAATTATATTTCTCTCTTTTTTTTTTTAATAAGAACTGTTCTCAGATATCGCTCAGTTTACCAATCACCAGAATGCAATTAACCGGCCCCTGACCTTTGAACTGTGGGCACCTCACCTGTTTCCTAGACCTGAACTGAAGTTTCCATGAAATTCGATCCCACCTGTTCTTCCCACAGACCCCCTCCCCCCGTCCGAGATAAAAGGAGAAAATCCATGAGCATCCTCCGAGATGATTATATATAATTTAAATTTTTTTGTTGTTAATTGTATTTCCATTTACTGTGATGTATTTCTAATAAGGTGCTTTTTAGAATGAAACAGCAACTTTCATCCTTGGTGGCCCCTCCCCTTCAAATGCATGTTTGTTTATAAAAGCAGAATAACTTCTTGTATTTTTTATTTCCTCCTCCCGACACGGCTAACTGTTCTAGTCTCCCTAAGTGTAGAGCATGGTATGTTGGGTTTGGCTTTTTATTCTTTCTAACTGAAAGCAATAATTGTAATTAATGTCAGTTAAGGCAAGTGATCTATGTGCAGCCTGAGGCCTGGATGCCCAGCCTGAGGCCTGGATGGACCACGAAGCCTGGGTGCTTCCTGAGGCTCGGGTAGTCCCTCAGGCCCGGGCACACCTTGTGGCCTGGGTGTTCCCTGTGAATGTGTAAGAGGCCGCCTTTCTCCCCAACTAAGAACATACAACATACAATTTGAGCGCTCCGATGAATCAGTCGGTCATTGTCACCTGGTATATACCTAAGGGCCCCCCCAAGGCCGAATAGCCTGTCGCCCACTGCTTAGATCAGATGTGGGAGGATGGTTAGTTGAGTGAGGTCGGCCCGCCCCTGTGAACTTGGACCTCTAGCAGAGAGTCAGCACAAACTGGAGCAAGGAGTCACGAGGGACGAAAGGATCTTTTTCTCCTTTTTTAAATATATAACCAATTTGGGTTTTGAAGGCCATTTGGTATGTGGATATTTTCTGATGAATGTAGAGGTGGTTGGTGCAGAGTTACCAGTGGTAATGGTGTTGCCGTATATGGTGGTTAATCCCCAGTTTATACCTGTTTTCTGGCCACCAAAAGCAGAGGTATTCTATATGATAACGTTTATAGAGAAAATTATAAAGGTCCTTTTTTGTACAGTATTTTTGAATGGAATACTGACAAATGTATTTTAAGAAAAATAAAATTATATTATATATATATATATATATATTGTGTATATTATAAAGAGAGAGTATAGATGATAGGATAGTATATTTCACATTTCATGGGATTGAGAAAGGCCTCGAGATGAATGTTTAGATATTTGGGCAGTTGCTTGTATTTTTTAAAGTTAGAGCTGCTGTTAACAGAAAAGTATTTTTAAAAAGCAGTTCCTCTTCTTCATGGGCCCACAGCACAAATCTGATCTGAGTCAGAGTCTACAGGATGGCTAGTGTGGGTATTGGGTCAGGCTGATATAGTAAGGGAGCTTTTCTGAGAGTGGGGCAGTGTAGAGGGAACTTTACTCTGTACCTAACCCGTGCTGTACCTGCCCTGGGAGTGTTTGATGGGACAGTGTAGAGGGAGCTTTACTCTGTACCTAACCCCATGCTGTACTTGCCCTGGGAGTGTTTGGTGGGACAGTGTAGAGGGAGCTTTACTCTGTACCTAACCCCATGCTGTACTTGCCCTGGGAGTGTTTGATGGGACAGTGTAGAGGGAGCTTTACTCTGTATCTAACCCCGTGCTGTACCTGCCCTGGGAGTGTTTGATGGGACAGTGTAGAGGGAGCTTTACTCTGTATCTAACCCCCTGTATCTGCCCTGGGAGTGTTTGATGGGACAGTGTAGAGGGAGCTTTACTCTGTATCTAACCCCGTGCTATACCTGCCCTGGGAGTGTTTGATGGGACAGTGTAGAGGGAGCTTTACTCTGTACCTAACCCCATGCTGTACTTGCCCTGGGAGTGTTTGATGGGACAGTGTAGAGGGAGCTTTACTCTGTATCTAACCCACTGTGCCTGCCCTGGGAGTGTTTGATGGGACAGTGTAGAGGGAGCTTTACTCTGTACCTAACCCCATGCTGTACTTGCCCTGGGAGTGTTTGATGGGACAGTGTAGAGGGAGCTTTACTCTGTATCTAACCCCCTGTACCTGCCCTGGGAGTGTTTGATGGGACAGTGCAGAGGGAGCTTTACTCTGTATCTAACCCCCTGTACCTGCCCTGGGAGTGTTTGATGGGACAGTGCAGAGGGAGCTTTACTCTCTATCAAACCCATGCAGTACCTGACCTGAGGAAGTGCTTGAAACTAACACCATGGGAAAAGGAACAATGTGTCCCATTCCCTGCTGTCGCCCACCTTGATTAGTGCAGCAACAGTACCAGTCTTGTGCTATGGTTTGAGTCCCTAAAAATTAATTTCAAAGGTTAGGCTCAAGTATTTGACAGAGTGTTGGTAGAATTGTACCATGACATAATGTTGTTGGTCTCATGTTAACTACAAAACTATAGGGTACAAAATCAGATGGAACAAATCTATGTCATGTCCTGGACACGTGTGTACTTACACACACACGATGAATTCTGAAATATATGAAAACTATGTTGGGGATTTACGGCAGGTCAGTCAGCATTTAAAAGAGTAACATTTGCTGGGATGCACCATCAGAACTGGCGCTGTTGAACTGGGGAATGCCCTCAATCGGACTGAACACAAACCGCAGTAAAGGGGGAACAGGCGTTTAGCTACGCTAACTGCTATTATAGAGAGGCAGGTAAGATCTGATGGAGGGTCTCAAAACATTAACCTGTTCTTTCTCTTTCAGATGCTGATCAGCCTGTGGTGCATTTCCAGCATTTTCTGTTTTCATTGCACAATATTATGGGGAACTGAGGGTTAACTTCCCTGGTTAACTGGGGAGGCTGTCTGCTGGGGAAAAAAAAGCTCATTTCTTTTCAATTCATATTTTAGTTTTTTTTTTTAAAGCCTTGAACATATGTATTTGACCTCTATACTCCTTACTCCCCAAAGAGGCTTTTCACACAGTTTCTGCATCGAACTGTCGCTGAATTTGTCTTGTAGGAAATAATTTGTCCTACACACGGAGTGAGGTTTACCGACGCTACCTCAATTATTGGGAATGTTGGTGGTGGTGGGGTGGTGGGGGGGGGAAGAGTGAGTAGATTCAGGATTTGTACAGGCGAGTGCAGAGACATGCATTCTGTGCATAAAACAGAATTTGTATATTTAAGACATTTAAAGAGGAATTGCGGATGCTGGAGTTCTGAAATAAAAACAAAATGCTGGCAATGCACAGCAGGGCCATCAGCATCTAAAAGTAATGACAGTTTAGGATACAATTCTACAAAGGGTCTCCAGCTGTCTTTTCTTTTTAACAGATGACTGAGCTGCTGTGTGAAGTTTTTTTTATTGTGTATTTAGTAATCTGTCACAATAAATGAGCACGCATGTGAGAGGCTTCTACAGAGTCTCCAATCTAAACGTGAGGGCTGTCTAGTCCTTTGGCTTCAGGCTTACTAATTTTTAATCATTTTACAAATAAAATGTTTTATTTTACGGTGGAATGATTTGTTTAAAGAGATCAACCATTGTATTACTGGCAACACCGTGAGGTGATTCAGTTAAAGGTGAGGAAATAAAATTCCTTTCAGTTGTTTCCGACTGGATTGCATTTACTGCGCAGCCTGATCCCAGCTGTCTGTATTTGTAAAAGTGTTTAATAAATTCTTTTGTTTGCTTCACTGATGCTAGTGTGCTTGTTTCCTGCTTGTTAGCACTGCTGTTTGCCTCATATATGACCACTGATTTTTCCCAGGTCGGGCCCAGGGACATTGAGAACACTAGCGCCCACTACCGATTTACCCTCCCCACCCCCCACCACCCCCCACCCGACCAAAAGCTCGAACTCGGGACCTCCCTGCTCCGCAGAAGAGATAACTTCCTTAAAAATTCAACATACTAGCAGATCTCCTCTGGTGTTAGTCACACTTTGTCACAGGATTTGCCATTTTAACAACAGCGGGCGTGCTATGAAAGAAAGAACCTTTCACGACCTCGGGACGTCCTAAAGTCCTATACAGCCAATGAAGTACTTTTGAAATGCATGCACTGCGGTAATGTGGGAAACGCAGCAGTCAATTTGCACACAGCAAGCTCCCACAAACAGCAATAAGCTAATGACCAGATAATCTGTTTTACTGATGATGGTTGAAGGATAAATATTGGCCAGGACACCGGGGATAACTCTCCTGCTCTTCTTTGAAATAGTGCCATGGGAATTTTTACGTTTGCCTGAAAGGACAGACAGGGGCTTCAGTTTGACACCTCATCCAAAAGACGGCATCTCTGACAGTGCAGCACTCCCTCAGTACTGCACTGGAGTGTCAGCCTAGATTATGTGCTCAAAGTCTCTGGAGTGGGCTCAGAGGTGAGAGTGTTACCACTGAGCCATGGCTAACACATTGGCATAGGATTTTTCAATGGCACACATGACCCATGTACTGATTTTAATGTACAACATAGATATTACCTAAGCAAATATTTATAATCCACTCTGGGCATTTGGCTGATATTTATTACCTTTCCAGCTCTGTTCATGCTGGCACAGTCAGCAGAACCTGCTTCACCAAAGCCCCACCCTTGTCACTAATCTTCGCTTACTTTATTTATTGCCACCTGTGACAGCCCAATATCACAGCAACCGCCAGCTGCAGAGCCTGATACCTATCGGTTTCTCCGGGCACCACACCGTCCCCTCCAAACCGTGGCAACAACTTTAAACAGCCCACTGCCGGCGGGGACTGAGGCAGTCATGATTTCTGGCTGTCTATATGTACCAGTGAAGTGCTGTTGCACAGATCTTCTCTGGACACTAGGGAAGACACAGTGGCCAGAGGATAGCCCCAGTTCATAGAATCATAGAAATTTACAGCACGGAAGGAGGCCATTCGGCCCATCGTGTCCGTATCGGCCGACAAAGAGCTATCCAGCCTAATCCCATGGTCCTGGCTAATCAACAACAACAACAACAACAAAAACAGATTATCTTCAAGTGCATATCCAAGTACTTTTTAAATGAGGTGAGAGTTTCTGCCTCTATCACCCTTTCAGGCAGTGAGTTCCAGGCCCCCACCACCCTCTGGGTAAAGAGATTTCCCCTCATATCTCCTCCAGACCTTCCCCTAATTACTTTAAATCTATGCCCCCTGGTTGTTGACCCCTCTGCCAATGGAAACAGGTCCTTCCTATCCACTTTATTCAGGCCCCTCATAATTTTATACACCTCAATCAGGTCTCCCCTCAGCCTCCTCTGTTCCAAAGAAAACAGATCCAGCCTATCCAATCTTTCCTCCTAGCCGAAATTCTCCAGTCTAGGCAACATTCTTTGTAAATCTCCTCTGTGCCCTCTCTAGTGTAATCACATCTTTCCTGTAATGTGGTGACCAGAACTGCACACAGTACTCCAGCTGCAGCCGAACCAGTGTTTTATACAGTTTAAGGATCACCTCCTTCTCTTGTATTCCATGCCTTAACTAATAAAGGCAAGCATTCCGTATGCCTTCTTACCCACCTTATCTATCTGGCCTGCTACCTTCAGCGATCTGTGGACAAGCACTCCAAGGTCTCTTTGTTCCTCTACACTTTTCAGTGTCCTACCATTTAATGTGTATTCCGTTGCCTTGTTAGCCCTCCCAAATGCATTACCTCACATTTATCCGGATTGAATTCCATTTGCCACTGTTCTGCCCACCTGACCAGTACAGTGATATTTTCCTGCAGTCTGCAGCTTTCTGCTTCATGATCAACCACACAGGAAATGTTTGTATCATCTGCAAACTTAATCATACCCCCAACATTCAAGTCCAAGTCATTGAAACATACCACAAAAAGCAAGGGACCCAGCACTGAGCCCTTGTGGAACCCTAGCCTTCCAGTCACAAAAATACCCATTAATCATTACCCTTTGCTTCCTGGCTCTGAGGCATTTTTGGATCCAACTTGCACCTTAAACAATTATTTTGCTTCGGTCTTCACAGTGGAAGACACAAAAAACATGCCAAAAATTGCTGGTCACGGGAATGTGGGAAGGGAGGACCTTGAGATAATCACTATCACTAATGGGGTAGTGCTGGACAGGCTAATGGGACTCAATGTAGACAAGTCCCCTGGTCCTGATGAAATGCATCCCAGGGTATTAAGAGATGGCGGAAGTTATAGCAGATGCATTCGTTATAATCTACCAAAATTCTCTGGACTCTGGGGAGGTACCAGCGGATTGGAAAGCAGCTAATGTAATGCCTCTGTTTAAAAAGGGGGGCAGACAAAAGGCAGGTAACTATAGGCCGGTTAGTTTAACATCTATCATTGAGGAAGAAATAGCAGGACATCTAGATAGGAATAGTGCAATCAAGCAGACGCAGCATGGATTCATGAAGGGGAAATCATGTTTAACTCATTTACTGGAATTCTTTGAGGATATAACGAGCATGGGGATAGAGGTGTACCGATGGATGTGGTGTATTTAGATTTCCAAAAGGCATTCGATAAGATGCCACACAAAAGGTTACTGCAGAAGATAAAGGCGCGGAGTCAGAGGAAATGTATTAGCATGGATAGAGAATTGGCTGGCTAACAGAAAGCAGAGAGTCGGGATAAATGGGTCCTTTTCGGGTTGGAAATCGGTGGTTAGTGGTGTGCCACAGGGATCGGTGCTGGGACCACAACTGTTTACAATATACATAGATGACCTGGAAGAGGGGACAGAGTGTAGTGTAACAAAATTTGCAGATGACACAAAGATTAGTGGGAAAGCGGGTTGTGTAGAGGACACAGAGAGGCTGCAAAGAGATTTGGATAGGTTAAGCGAATGGGCTAAGGTTTGGCAGATGGAATACAATGTTGGAAAGTGTGAGGTCATCCACCTTGGAAAAAAAAACAGTAAAAGGGAATATTATTTGAATGGGGAGAAATTACAACATGCTGTGGTGCAGAGGGACCTGGGGGTCCTTGTGCATGAATCCCAAAAAGTTAGTTTGCAGATGCAGCAGGTAATCAGGAAGGCGAATGGAATGTTGGCCTTCATTGCGAGAGGGATGGAGGTCCTGCTGCAACTGTAGAGGGTATTGGTGAGGCCGCACCTGGAGTACTGCGTGCAGTTTTGGTCACCTTACTTAAGGAAGGATATACTAGCTTTGGAGGGGGTACAGAGACGATTCACTAGACTGATTCCAGAGATGAGGGGGTTACCTTATGATGATAGATTGAGTAGACTTGGTCTTTACTCGTTGAAGTTCAGAAGGATGAGGGGTGATCTTACAGAAACATTTAAAATAATGAAAGGGATAGACAAGATAGAGGCAGAGAGGTTGTTTCCACTGGTAGGGGAGACTAGAACTAGGGGGCACAGCCTCAAAATACGGGGGAGCCAATTTAAAACCTAGTTGAGAAGGAATTTCTTCTCCCAGAGGGTTATGAATCTGTGGAATTCTCTGCCCAAGGAAGCAGTTGAGGCTAGCTCATTGAATGTATTCAAGTCACAGATAGATAGATTTTTAACCAATAAGGGAATTAAGGGTTATGGGGAGCGGGCGGGTAAGTGGAGCTGAGTCCACGGCCAGATCAGCCATGATCTTGTTGAATGGCGGAACAAGCTCGAGGAGCTAGATGGCCTACTCCTGTTCTTAATTTTTATGTTCTTATGTTCTTTGCCCTGGATTCCATGGACTTTTACTTTTGTGACCAATCTGCCATGTGGGACCTTATCAAAAGCTTTGCTAAAATCCATATACATTATGATAGGTCCTTACTATACAGTATAAATGCACACGAGGCCCATGCTTGAGAGAAGGTCAGTCTGTGACCTGTCCTTTATTCCTTAGCACTCAAGTGATGAAAGTGGGTGGAGCTTTCCCTTTTGTACCTGAAGGCCCAGGTTAGGAGTGTCTCCCACCTAGTGGTCATTGTTCTCACAGTGTACAACTTAGGTCAGATTATACATGGGTTACAATGCTGGTTGAATACATGACATCACCTCCGCCCCCAAAGTCTTATTGGGATCACAGGTTGAGTCTCTCTGGTGGTTCACGCTCCCTTGTAGAGCGCCTGAGTTGGGGCTCCGGTTGTTGGGCGCTGGCCTGAGTGTCTGCTGTTTGCAGTGCCTCAGGCCTGTCCAGACTGTCCACAGTGACTGGGCTCTCCTCCCTTTGGTTCCAGTGTTCGGTCACCTGTGGTGGAGTGAACTCTACGTCGTGTTCTTCCTTTGCTTCTTCTATGGGGTTGCTGAACATCTTTTTTGTTTGATCCATGTGTTTGCGGCAGATTTGTCCATTGGTAAGTTTAACGACTAGAATCCTATTTCCCTCTTTGGCAACCACAGTGCCTGCGAGCCATTTGGGCCCTGCAGCGTAGTTGAGGACAAAAACAGGATCATTTACATCAATACATCGCGCCCTCGCATTCCTGTCATGGTAGTCATATTGTGGCTGGCGCCTGCTCTCGACAATTTCTTTCATAGTAGGGTGTATAAGGGATAACCGGGTTTTGAGCGTCCTTTTCATTAGTAGCTCTGCGAGTGGAATCCCTGTGAGCGAGTGTGGTCGGGATCTATAGGCCAACAGGAGGCGTGATAAGCGGCATTGTAGGGAACCCCCTTGGATTCTGAGCATCCCCTGTTTGATTATCTGCACTGCTCGTTCTGCCTGGCCGTTTGAGGCCGGCTTGAACGGTGCCGTTCTGACATGGTTAATTCCATTGCCTGCCATGAAGTCCTGGAATTCAATGCTTGTGAAGCACGGGCCATTGTCGCTGACCAAGACGTCCGGTAGACCGTGGGCGACGAACATTGCCCGTAGACTTTCTACCGTGGCAGAGGATGTGCTTGAATTTAAAATGTCACACTCGATCCATTTGGAGTAGGCGTCTACTACAACCAAAAACATTTTTCCCATGAAAGGACCTGCGTAGTCCACATGGATGCATGACCAAGGATTGGCGGGCCAGGACCAGGGGCTATGGGGGGCTTCCCTGGGTGCATTGCCCAGCTGGGCACACGTGTTGCACCTGCGAACACAAAGTTTCAGATCTGCGTCTATCCCTGGCCACCAAACGTGTGACCTGGCAATTGCCTTCATCGTGACAATGCCCGGGTGCTCATTGTGGAGTTCTCTGATGAACACCTCTCTGCCCATCTGGGGCATGACTACGCAGTTTCCCCACCTTAGGCAATCGGCCTGAATCGAGAGTTCATCCCTGCGCCTGTGAAATGGTTTAAATTCCTCAGGGCATGCCCTGTACGTGGCTGCCCAGTCCCCATTCAGGACACATTTCTTGACTAGAGACAATAGCGGGTCTCTATTTGTCCAGACTTTAATCTGACGGGCTGTCACGGGTGAGCCTTCGCTTCCGAAAGCTTCAACAGCCATGACCATCTCAGCACCATGCTCGGTAGCCCCCTCAGTGGTGGCTAGTGGGAGCCTGCTGAGTGCATCGGCGCAGTTTTCGGTGCCCGGTCTGTGCCGAATTGTATAGTCATAGGCGGCTAACGTGAGTGCCCACCTCTGTATGCGGGCCGATGCGTTTGCATTTATGGCCTTGTCGGCCAAAAGGGACGTTAGGGGTTTGTGATGTCTCCAGCTCAAATTTCCTGCCAAACAGTTACTGGTGCATTTTCTTTACAGCATATACACATGCGAGCGCCTCCTTTTCTACCATCCCGTAGCCCCTTTCTGCCTGGGACAGACCTCTGGAGGCATAAGCTACCGGCTGTAACTGACCATTGGCATTCACATGCTGCAACACACACCCGACACCATAGGACGATGCATCGCACGTTAACACAAATTTCTTACATGGGTCATATAGCGTTAACAGATTGTTGGAACATAACAAATTGCGTGCTCTATTAAAAGCCCTTTCCTGGCTGTCCCCCCAGACCCATTCGTGACCTTTGCGTAGGAGCACGTGTAGCAGCTCTAGCAGCGTACTCAATTTGAGAAGAAAGTTACCAAAATAGTTCAGGAGCCCCAGGAACGAACGCAGCTCCGTCGTGTTACGGGGTCTGGGTGCTCTCTGGATCGCTTCCGTCTTGGACACAGTAGGGCTGATCCCGTCTGCTGCTACCCTCATTCCCAGGAATTCTACCTCTGGAGCTAGGAAGACGCACTTTTTCAGTCGCAGCCCTACCTGGTCCAGTCTGCGTAGCACCTCCTCCAGGTTGTGGAGGTGTTCTTCAGTGTCGTAACCCGTGATGAGGATGTCGTCCTGAAATACCACTGTCCCTGGAATCGACTTGAGGAGACTCTCCATATTTCGTTGGAAGATCGCGAGCGAATCCCGAACGGACATCTGTTGTACTCAACAACCCCTTGTGTGTCATGATGGTGGGCAGCTTCTTCAACTCTTCCCCAGTAGTGCGGGACCGTCCCCTGGGACAATCCAGAGTGGCAACCTGTTCTCCGAATCTTTGTGGGTCACGACTACCGTGGCGCTGCCTAGCACCGGAATGATTTGCTTTGTGTAAGTCCGTACCTGTGCATCAATTGACGATAATTTTGGCCTCCTGGCCTTGGACGCCCACAACTTTTTGAACTGTTTGATACCCATCAGGGACTGGCTGGCCCCCGTATCTAGCTCCATTGATACTGGGATGCCATTGAGGAGCACTTTCATCATTATCGGTGGCGTCATGGTGTATGAACTGTATACGTGCTCCACATGAACTCGCTGAACTTCAGCTTCCAGCGATTTCCCCCAGTGTTCATTTCTGCAATTTCTGCAGGTATTTTGCTCATCTCTGCAAACTCCGGCTGAGTGTATGCCTCCACGCCTCCAGCATGAGTTGCGGTTTGAAACAAAAGGTCCCTTGCCAGTCGATTGTCCCTGACTGCCCCTGTGACTGTCCTTGAGTGCGCCATTAACAGGTGTTGATGGTCCCATTACTGGCCGCATTGTCCCTTGCAATGGCGTGAATCGCCGTTCAGCTTGCCATTGTCTCTGTCGAACTCCCCCTCTGGGTTCGACTACATGTTGGGGCATGCCCGACTGCCCTTGTCGGCCTGGAGAACTGTGTGCTGCTTTAACAATGTTGTATCTCTGTCCCAACCATTCCTTAACACAGTACCTCTCGTCTGTTCTGCTCGTGGCCATGCTCACGTGGTTTAAATCCTAGTTTCTCGTCGCCATTGATACGTCCTTACTATACAGTATAAATGCACACGAAGCCCATGCTTGAGAGAAGGTCAGTCTGACCTGTCCTTTATTCCTTAGCACTCAAGTGATGAAAGTGGGTGGAGCTTCCCCTTTTGTACGTGAAGTTAGGAGTGTCTCCCACCTAGTGGTCATTGTTCTCACAGTGTACAACTTAGGTCAGATTATACATGGGTTACAATGCTGGTTGAATACATGACGCACTACATCATACGCACTGCCCTCATCGACCCTCCTGGTTACCTCTTCCAAAAATTCAATCAAGTTAGTCAGACACGTCTTTCCCTTGACAAATCCGTGCTGACTGTCCTTGATTAATCCATATCTTTCCAAATGAAGATTTATCCTGTCCCTCAGGATTTTTTCTAATAATTTTCCCACCACTGAGATTAGGCTGACTGGCCTGTAATTACTCGGTCTATCACTTTCTCCCTTTTTAAACAAAGGTACAACATTAGCAGCCCTCCAGTCCTCTGGCACCACACCTGTAGCCAGAGAGGATTGGAAAATGATGGTCAGAGCCTCTGCTATTTCCTCTTTTGCTTCTCTTAACAGCCTGGGATACATTTCATCCGGGCCTGGTGACTTATCCACTTTCAAAGCTGCTAAGCACCTTAATACTTCTTCTTTCACTGTGTTTATCTCATCTAATATTTACCACAAAAAGCAAGGGACCCAGTACTGAGCCCTGTGGAGCCCCACTGGAAACAGCCTTCCAGTCATAAAAACACCCATCACCCATTACCCTTTGCTTCCTGCCTCTGAGCCAATTTTGGATCCAACTTGCCACTTTGCCCTGGCTCCCATGGGCTTTTACTTTCAGTTGTTTGTTCTCAATTGCTGTGGAATCTGTGGCACAGTATTAGCGGAACTGATCCCGAATCAGAACTAACCCAGGCCATTAATTACTCTCTTGCATCTGCTAGTGCCTGCATAAGTTACTCCCAAATTCAGGACCGCCTGCCACAGTCTGTTCAAGTTGTCTCAGTTTTAACAAAGAACACGCAGCATTCAAAGGTTTGATGCTCAGCAAGGGAATGCCCAGGCATTAATATTCTTGGGATTACTGCAATTGTAGTGCGGGTTTGTTGTGTCTAACTATTGAAGCCATTGCAGAAAATGTGTGAGGATCAACAGTGATGGAGCTCGGTTTGGTCAACTGGGAGGGGGGAGGGGAGAAGGACAGGGAGAGGGTTGAACTTGAGATTTGACTGGCTTGGCAGGAAGGAGGCTGAGCTGGGAACTGGGAGATGCCGGAAGCCAGTCCGGAGAGTGAGCCGAAAACAGCAGGAGGCTGAACCTGGAGGCTGAAGATGGGCGACAGAGGTTCCTAGGAGCGAAATGGAGACAGTTCTCCAACTGACAAGTGGTGGTGGCTGACTCCCTCTGATTGTCTCTCTCTCTCTCTCTGTCTCTCTTCCCCCACCCTGCCTCACACCGGCTCCACCACTGAGGATTAGTGATAAACTCTCTCAATGTGAACCTGAGCCCCCTCTACAAACCAGTCATGGAATTTAAAAAGAAAGAATTTACAGCCAATGGAGTACTTGTGGAGTGTAGTCACTGTTGTAATGCAGGAATTTAGGCCAATAATTCACCAAGGAATTACAGGCCGGGACAAATGAAAAATCCAGTTGAAGATTTCATGCCTCAAGTCTTAAAAGTGAAGCTTGAATAAAGAAATGACTCACTTAATTATATTGAAGCCTCTGAAGATTCCAATTAGCGGTGAATATTTGCTGCACTAGTGTGATGAAGGTCACAATGTGCAGCTATTCATTCTTACAGAACAGTGAAAACTCTGTTCATGTCACTGAATACAAAATGTTCCCACGTTCAATCCCAAATCTATACCAATTTAGCTGATCTGGGTTATTGTGGTGGGGGGAGGTGGGGTGGAGAATGGGTAGTATCAGCCAGAGTTATTACTCCTGGATTTGCTGGGCAGCGACGTGTGTTATTGGGTGAGGATCGATCGTGGTCAGCCACAATTCCTCGCCATGGTCGCTCGCGTACTCTGCTGAGGCACATTGGGTTACATGTGAAGAATAGCCATTTGTGTAAGGAACTGGAGGGAAGCTGAGTGACACCCGTGGAACTGAACATGAGCAAAAAAAATCAATGGATTCAGGGGTGGGAGGGAGGGGGGGGGGGAGAAAACTGTTGCAGTACCTTACTGGGCCATGTGGTGGTGCTGATTCTCTATCAAACTGCTCACTCAGGCTGCTACTTCTGAGCCATTGTAATTTTGCAATGTGTTCAGGAAGAAATTAAAGAGAGAGAGAGACCTGTTAACATGCAAGCGGAAGTGCAGACACAATCACTTTATTAGTTTAAATATTAAAATCATAATTAATATTTAATATAATTAACATACAATGATCTTTGGTTCAGACTGCTTTGCGGCTGTGGACAAGGTACTTATTTTTTGTTCTCTCCCCTCCTCTGGACGCGCTGAGTCGTATTTCACAGGCAGCACCCTCCAGTGCCTCACGCAGGTGGCCATGGTTCACCGGCAAGACGCGACAGACAGTCTGCAGCCTTTTTGACCAATTTTCCCTCAACCAACAACCACATGCACGCACTTTCCAGCAGGGATGCAGCACAGGGATCAGGACTGGGGCTCAGGCACTTTATTATTCACCCCCCTGTGGCCCAGGTCCACTGCATTTATAGAGCGCCTTTCACAACCTGCTATGGGACTTGAGCCCACAACCTTCGGAGTCAGAAAGTGTTACTCACTGAGCCAAGGCTGACGCCTGGGGAACAACCATGTATTTGTGTGACTCCGTACCATACCAGTTGTCTGCCTGTCCCACTGACCCTCCAGGAGAAGCTGTCAGAGCTTTCTCAAGTTGAAATAATGGTCACAGTTTAAAATTGAGCAATCACTGAGCTCGATGCTGTAATCGTAGTAGAGAAGAACAGAAGGGGGAGAATGGTGGGGCCCACCACAGAATCCACATTCCTCCAGGGACAGGTCCAGTGGCAGCAGTGACTCGTGGGAGAAGGACTGGTTCTTGAAGATGCTGAGCCTGGTGCTTGCAATGCCAGTGCGATCTCGGATTCGGCTGATCAGTCCATACACCTTCATGTGGGAATACACCATCTCTTGGAAGTGGCCAGGATGGGACTTCATGTTGTTGAAGGTTATGATCCGGAGTTCGAGAGAAACATACCTGGTGGGGGAGAGGGGAGCAACAAAGATACAAGTCAGTGATAACGCAGGAAAGAAGAGACAGCTCTTAAAGCAACTGCGCAGAATCCACACCCATATTCAACCTTCCTTCCCAAATGGCACTCAGTTACCAATCTCAGGTTCATGATATCGGAAGGCACCTCCTATTGTTGATTTACGGGCTCATTCACCTAGCCACTCAGCTAAGGACGGGCTCCAAGGGCTGCACCACTCAGCCCGTTACTCTTAATTACTGCAGTTCCTATCTATAATATCTTATCTGTAGCAGAATGGTGTCTCGGTGGGTAAATACACTGCACAACAATGGTAGTGACTAAAACGGTTACAACTTTGATCCCTGATCTGAGCAGAGTTAACTGATCCCAGCCTGGACAACAGTGCAGTGTGTACCATCTGCAAGATGCACTGCAGCAACTCTCCAAGGCTTCTTGGGCATACCTCCAAAACCTGCAACCTCTACCACCTAAAAGGACAAGGGCATAAGGTGTTTTGGAACACCATCACCTCCAAGTTCCCCTCCAAATCACACCATCCTGACCTGGAAATATATCGGCCGTTCCTTCATCATTGCTGGGTCAAAATCTGAACTCCCTTCCCCAACAGCACTGTGGGAGCACCTTCACCACACGGACTGCAGCAGCTCACCACCTCCTTCTCAAGGGGCAGTTAGGGATGGGCAATAAATGCTGGCCTTGCCAGCGACGCCCACATCCTAGGAATGAATAAACCCAACCCATCAATAAAGATGAGTGGGAAAACAAATTGTGAGGACACACAAAATCTGCAAAGGGATGTAGACAGGCTACGTGAGTGGGCAAAAATTTGGCAGGTGGAGTATAATTTGGCAACACTTCGGCAGAAATAATTGAAAAGCAAATTATAATTTAAATGGAGAAAAATTGCAAAGTGCTGCAGTACAGAGGGACCTGGGGGTCCTTGTGCATGAAACACAAAAAGTTAGTATGCAGGTACAGCAAGTGATCAGGAAGGCAAATGGAATGTTGGCCTTTATTGCAAGGGGGATAGAGTATTAAAGCAGAGAAGTCCTGCTGCAACTGTACAGGGTATTGGTGAGGCCACACCTGGAGTACTGCGTACAGTTTTGGTCTCCGTATTTAAGGAAGGATATACTTGCATTGGAGGCTGTTCAGAGAAGGTTCACGAGGTTGATTCCGGAAATGAGGGGGTTGTCATATGAAGATGGGTTGAGTAAGTTGGGCCTATACTCATTGGAGTTCAGAAGAATGAGGTGATCTTATTGAAACATGGAAGCACAGCCAACGCCGTAAGCCGGGGCGTGGAGATGGGGTGTCCGTTGTGCTGGGTGAGCGATCGCTGAGGGAAATGTTTCTAGTCGACGGGTGAGGGAGGAACTGAGGGAGAGGGAGGGTGGGCGAGAGGGAGAGGGAGGGTGGGCGAGAGGGAGGGTGGGTGAGGGGGAACAGGAGGGTGGGTGAGGGGGAATGGGAGGGTGGGCGAGGGGGAACGGGAGGGTGGGCGAGGGGGAACGGGAATGTGGGCGAGGGGGAATGGGAGGGTGGGCGATGGGGAGAGGGAATGTGGGCGAGGGGAACGGGAAGGTGGGCGAGGGGGAATGGGAGGGTGGGCGATGGGGAGAGGGAAAGTGGGCGATGGGTAGAGGGAGAGACAGGGAAAGAGAGGGAGGGATGGAGAGAGGGAGGGAGGGTGGGTGATGGGGAGAGGGAGGGAGGGTGGGAGAGGGAGGGATGGGAAAAGGGAGGTTGGGTGATGGGGAAAGGGAGGGTGGGCGACCTGCCGCAGAGAGTTGTTGAGGCCAGTTCATTGGATATATTCAAGAGGGAGTTAGATATGGTCCTTACAGCTAAAGGGATCAAGGGGTATAGAGAGAAAGCAGGAAAGGGGTACTGAGGGAATGATCAGCCATGATCTTATAGAATAGTGGTGCAGGCTCGAAGGGCCGAATGGCTTACTCCTGCATCTATTTTCTATGTAACTCTGTGGTTGCATTTTCTGCCAATAATCACTGCCTATTACACATGAAAAATATCTCTTTGGACAGGCTGTCTGTTCCCTTGCAACCATACCCGTGAATATCTTCCAGCAATGCAGGGAGAAAAGTGGTTTCCTCTGGTTCCCAACTTTCTAGGACAGTAATTTTGAAATGTGGGATAATAAGGAAAGGTACAACTTGCATTTATATAGGACCTAATACAACCTTAGAATGTCTCAAAGTGCTTCACAGTCAATTAAGTACTCTTGAAGTGTAGTCACTGCTTTTTTGTAGACAAAAGCAGCGACCAATTTGTGTACAGCAAGCTCCACAAATAGCAATGAGTGGAATGACCAGACAATCTGATTTTGGTGGTCTCACCATAAGAATGAAAAATGGTCAACTGGCCTATTGAGCCCCTTATCCCCCACAGCAATCTAATCCATTATAGACTACACATATAATATATCCATTATTCTCCACATCAATCTAATCCATTATAGACTACACATATAATATATCCATTATTCTCCACATCAATCTAATCCATTATAGACTCTACGTAACCAACTTTAGAAATTATTTTGAGATTGTCTACTTACCCCAAAAAACACTCCAGAACGTTGAAATGTTCTCACATCTCACACAATTGATCTCAGCCTAGTTGTCTTCTTAGATAAAGCAAATCAATGGACCCAGCAACCCTTGAACCATCATCTCAATGTCTATTGTCCCTGAATGTGAGAACTCATTGGTTTGATCAATTACTAATGCCTTACATATCTATCTGCATTTCTCATTTGACCTGCCAATACTGAAGGAGATAGTCGTTTTTGGGTCTGTTCCTGAGGCCATGGAAATAGTTGGCTGCTGTTAATAAAAGCAGAACAAAGCACTGTAGACTGTACCTGGCTTCAGAGACTTGTGCAGGTTTCCAGAGTCCCAAGTGGCAACCTGGGCAACGATTCAACTCTTCCTTCGTAACCACCAGATAAGTTTCAGCATCCTTTCTTGTTTCATGTTCCTCCTTGTCTCTTCTTACTGCAATTCTGTCATTGGCTCTTTCTACCTCTTCTGCTCCATCCTCCTCCTCAGTCTCTTCACTGCTACTCTGATGGTACCTTTAAACAAGAGTTCAATCTTACATTTGTATATAGAAAGCAATCCTGCAATCAGTAGTCATCCTGACAAGGTTACTAGTTCAGTGTGCAATCTGATCTCAAGAATTGAGTGTATTTAAGTGCAGTGTTGCTGCAATTGGTTTTGCTTTGCACCAATACTATAATCATACAGTTATCGTATACCTGCAGCCTGAATCCAAAGTCAGGGCCTGACCCGACACGGGAATGAAGTGGCGTGAGATACCCTGAAGGAGGGAATCTGATTATGCTTTGCTTCAGAGTCAGTTTAGGCCTTACTTCCAGATTTACACTCCACAAGTTTAGCACTGGCGCTAGCAGAAACCACATCCCCCAATGGTAAACTTGTAAAGTAAATGAACCCAAAGACCAGTGACATCTGAACTCATTGCTGGGCTTTTACAACTGGAAAAGAAATTAACAATCGTCAAATAAGACTAGAATATTTGTCTAAATCTCAAAGACTTGAACACATACATTTCCAAATTACGTAACCTTTCCAGCATCCAGATGGCTTATTGCACTCGGTAGTGTAATATTAGGCCGTGACCACAAAGTTCCACGTTTGATTCTCAATTTGTACTGAGTTCATCTTAGTTGGGGAAGTAGTGGGGGAGCTACAACAGCAATTCAATGGAAATTAAAATTGTGTGGGTTCCATAACGGCCAGATGAAGGTGAAAGTGCCCGTGTATCGGGTGTGGACAGCATTGGGATGCAATGTCCTCCCCTGTTGAATACCTTGCCGTCATTCAGTCTCCAGGCTTATGCATGGAAACTGTACCCGAGCAGCATCACTCAATGCCTTCGGGAGAGGAGGGAGAAAATCGTAAAAAATAATGGTGTTGCTTTACAATAGAAACAGATATGTTGAAATAATCCTGTTTTGTAAGAAATTGTAATTGTAAGAAAAAAAAGATTATTAAAACAATTTTCTGTTGAGTCCATTCATTATTTCTTAATGTGAATCTATGGTGGATACTTGAAACCAACTGAATTAAATGCTTAATAACAGGTTTGCTAAAAACAAAATATGTTTGCACATTCCAGACACGATAGGCCAAATGGCTTCATTTGTGCCGTAAACTTCTATGATTCTATGAGTCAACAACCGGAACTATGATTCAATACCTAGTTCTATTGGTATTTTAGCTTGTGGTTTTACATTCTCCTGCAGCTTCCCTTTGTGTCTCTCTTGGCATCCTACGAAGGGCCCATTCAGGTTCTCACTGCTGCCTCCCTACAAGCAGCAACCCCAACTGTCCCATCCTACTCTCTCGCTGACCTTCCCTGCCCAGCATGCCCACTGGGGGCTAATCTTGCCAACCTCCTTCCTGTTCTGCTCACACCTCCCAGCGCTGACCCTGTGGACACTGGCAGTGGGGCAGCCATCACCAACCCTTTCCGCATCTCCCTCCAGGATGTCCGTTCATTTGCGAACAAGGCCCTTGCCAGCCATGAGCTTATCGTGGATGATTGCATTGACATCATGGTCTCGACGGAAACTTGGCTGAGGGGCGATGACGCCTTACCCTCAAATGAAGCCTCTCCGCCTGGCTATATCTTCCAACACTTGCTCTGCTCAGACGGTGTGGCTCTCATCACCAAATCACACCTTGGTCTATTCCCCTACTCTTCCGGCACTTTCTCCTTCTTTGAGCATCCCACCTTATTCCATCCCTTTCACCTCTCATTTAAAATTCTCGTTCTCTATCGCCCACCCAAGTACCATAAACATTTTATTAGGTATCTTCACTGCTTTCCTCCCTCAGCCTTTGCACCCGAGCGACTTCTCAACCGTGGTGATTTCAACCTCCATCTTAATTCATCATGCTCTCTCTCCTCTGAGTTCAGAGGCCTCCTATCCATCCTTAATCTCTCCCTCCGTGTCGACCTTTCCATCACCTGTGGCCACGCTACTTCCATTGTGTCAAACGCAGATTACGCAATCTCTGACCACTTCCTCGTATTTCAACCACAACCGCCTTCTCTCTTCTCCCCCCCATCCCCCCAACCCAACTTCCTTCTGTGTCTGCCTCTTAAAAAAACCCTTCCCCCAACTCTCTTACAACTGCACTTATGAAATCCCAACTGCCCAGCCTTAGGCTCTCCATTCACCACAACATTTCTGTAGCTACCGATCTGCTCAATCAGACCCTCACCTTTGATGCCCTGGTCCCTATTAAAACTGTTGTGTCCTTAGATGCTCTAGTAATGACTCCACGAGGCAATGTGTTGTACTTGAACTGCAGTGACCTCAGTCCTTTATTTGTTAAATCCAGAGTGAGGATCACATCTGGTGGCCTGCCTTTTATACTAGGCCAGGCACACCTGTACAGGTAACCTACAAGTCTCCCACTGCTGTGCCCTCTGGTGGCACAAAAACAATTAGGGCTAGAAATTTGGTTGTTTATCGCCCCAGAGGGGAACTAACGGGAACTCCCGCCCGAGCGCCGTGCTGTCAGTGTCTGCTGCGAACTTCAGTGAAGGTTTAGTGGCAGTGCTGACAGTTTGTGCTGTGCTCGCTGGTGCCACCCAGTTGATGATGTCATCGAGTGTATAACGACCCCATAGCACTGCATTTGCAAAGTTCAGTTTTCCGCTTGCTGGCAGGTGGGGAGCACGATCAATCCAGCGACAATCCCAGAATGATATTGTCCGGAGTGCTGAAATTCCTCTTTTTCAAATTGTATTTGCTGCAGTAATGGGGAAGTGTGGCTGAGGTTTATTGAATTTTTCGACAGGATTTTTTTTCTTCATCTTTAGACGCTGGGATTCTGGCATCCTAGCGCCAGAAATTGAGTAGGTCTCCTGCACTATCGCTCCGTTAGCGCCTGAAGAGGAGTGTGGAACGCTTCTCTTAATGCTCCACTCTCCTCTTGGGGCGATACAACTGATTTTTTTTTTTTTAATTCGTAGCCAATCGTTCCAATTCTTTGTCAAATCACAAACGCCAGAGGTCACCTTGCACACGCCAAGGATCACTCTGCGCCAATGCTCTTAGCCAAAAGGCCTAGAGCCACTGCACCGTTCCTGGAAGTACTGCAATACCAGGTTCGTGCCATGGAGGTGGATGGGTCAGGTCCCCCACCCACCTCCTGTTTCCAAAAAAGCAAGCATATACCTTCCTGATCCAGGGAGAACCACCCGGAGGTCATGGTGGCTACTCCCCTGTCAGGTCAGTTACGCATGATCTTAGCCAAAAGGCCGAGAAGCGATGGTTATCCCACTTTGAGGCGGTAGATATCTTCCGGTGCTAAAGCGGGTGATACCGAAATTCTAGCCATAACTCTCTCTCACCCTGGCCTTTCCCCCGGTATGGCCCTCAACTTCACTCACTTAAGTCCAAGGGACGCAGACTTGAACAGATGTGGCAGAGAACTCGGTTAGCTATTCACCGCCAGGTCTAGCTGGACCACATCAAGCATTATTGGATCCTCTGCCAAAATTGCTCACTATTCCAGAATCATTCTGGAATGCAAAGATAAACCCCGGTTTCTATTCTCCACTGCTAACCGTCTTCTTAAACTCCTCTTCCCTGTCTCCTTTACCCTCACGTCCGACAACAAGTGTGAGGAGCTCGTGGACTTCTTTGTCTCTAAGATTGAGACCAGTCGACCAGCCGCCCCTGCCTCTTCCCTTCCTTCCCCTCGCCCACCAGCCCAAACTTGCTCTAAGGTTCACCTCTGCTCTAGTCCTGAACTCACATCTTTCCCCAATTTCTCTCCAATCTCCCCTCACGACCTCTCCGAGCTCATCCTGCCCATGAGACCTACTTCCTGCTTCCTTGACCCTATTCCCACCAAACTGCTGACAACCCAACTTCCTTTTCTGGCTCCCACATTAGCCGACATTGTTAACAGTTCTCTCCTCAAATCCGCCATCATCATCCCATTCCTCAAAAAAACGACACCTGAACCCTCCCTGTTGTGTATGCATGCCTGCTTACTGTGTGATGTCTGTAACACTGTTATGCAACAGTGAATGTACCCTTACACTGTACACCCCTTGCCTGTACACCAGAGGGTGCTGCTGCTGGAGACCTAAGGGTTACCTGCACACTGCAGGTAACCCAGTATAAAAAGGAACACACAGCTTGTTGTCCTCACTCAGGAGCTGCAAATAAAGGACTACAGGTCTACACAGTTTAAGTATCATACCCTGCCTCGTGGAGTCATTACTAAAGGTGCCTACATACACTACACTCTGTCCTTGCAATCAACCGCCCCATCTCCAACCTCTCTATCCTCTCCAAAGTCCTTGAACGTGTTGTCACCTCCCAAATCTGTGCCCATTTTCCCCACAACTCCATGTTTAAATCCCTCCAATCAGGTTTCCGCCCTGCCAGAGTATCAAAAGTGCTCTCATCAAAATCACAAATGACAAAGATAAACTATCCCTCCTCGTCCTCCTGGACCTGTCTGCAGCCTTTGACACGGTTGACCACTCCATCCTCCTCCGCCATCGTCCAGCTGGGTGGGACTGCACTCGCCTGGTTCTGTTCTTATCTCTCATCGTAGCCAGAGAATCACCTGCAATGGCTTCTCCTCCCGCCCCCGCATCGTTACTTCTGGTGTCCCCTAAGGATCTATCCTTGGCCCCTCCTATTTCCCATCTACATGTTGTCCCTTGGCGACATCATCCGAAAACACAGCGTCAGTTTCCACATGTACGCTGATGACACCCAGCTCTACCTCACCACCACTTCTCTCAACCCCTCCAGTCTCTAAATTGTCAGACTGCTTGTCCGACATCCAGTTCTGGATGAACAGAAATGTTCTCCAATTAAATATTGGGAGGACCGAAGCCATTGTTTTCGATCCTTGCCACAAACTCCTTTTCCTAGCCACTGAATCTATCCCTCTCCCCAACATTTATCTGAAACTGATCCACCCTGTTCACAATCTTGTGTGACCCTGAAATGAGCTTCCAACACATATCCGTGGCATAACTAAGACCGTCTATTTCCACCTCCATAACATCGCCCATCTCCACTTTTGCCTCAGCTCATCCGCTGCTGAAACCCTCATCCATGCCTTTGTAACCTCTAGACTTGACTATTTCAATGCACTACTGCTGGCCTCCCACGTTCTACCCTACGTAAACTTGAGGTCATCCAAAACGCGGCTGCCCGTGTCCTAACTCCACCGAGTCCCGCTCACCCATCACCCCCTGTGTTCTCTGACCTACATTGGCTCCCAGTTAAGCAACACCTCGATTTCAAAATTCTCATCCTTGTTTTCAAATTCCTCCATGGCTTCAACCCTCCCTAAATATATTCAAAAAGGAGTTAGATGTAGTCCTTACTACTAGGGGGATCAAGGGGTATGGCGAGAAAGCAGGAATGGGGTACTGAAGTTGCATTTTCAGCCATGAACACATTGAATGGTGTTGCAGGCTCGAAGGGCCGAATGGCCTACTCCTGCACCTATTTTCTATGTTTCTATGTTTCTATGTTTCCCTATCTCTGTAATCTCCTCCAGCCCCATAATCCCCTGAGACTTCTGCGCTCCTTTAATTCTGCCCCCGTGAGCATCCCTTAGTATAATCGTTCAACCACTGGTGGTCGTGCCTTCTGTTGCCTGGGCCCTAAGCTTTGGAATTCCCTCGCTAAACTTCTCCGCCTCACTACCCCCTCTCCTCCTTTAAGACGCTCCTTAAAACCTACCTCTTTGACCAAGATTTTGGCCATCTGCGCTAATTTCTCCTTATGTGGGTCAGTGTAAATTTTTTTTGTCTTATAATACTCCTGTGAAGCACCTTGGGATGTTTTACTACATTAAAGACGCTGTATAAATCCAAGTTGTTGTTGTTGTCATTGAAAGTACTTGCCTAGCTTTGTCAAGTCCTGCACCCAATTCTACGTAGTCAATGGTCCCACTATTGTTTTGATCCAACAGTCCGGCCAGGATTTGTAGCTGAGCTTCTACACAGGGAATGTTCAAGTCTCGCATTCCTGGTATATTGAAACATGAATTGCTCATTTGCATTTGCACAGTATACTACATGCTTCTCAATATAAACTCGCATTTTTTGAGAGGGAGACTCTCGCTAACCTTTCTTAAGCTCACACCCAACCCCCTCCTTGAGCCACATATCATCCCCAGCCAGGGAGGGCACTGGCAACTCTCTGCCCAGCTTCTGTTGGTGACAATCATAAAGTGCCGATTGGTTTTTTTATTGAGAAACCAGATGGAAGGCGGAGCCCCACTGTGTCGAATATACCACCAAGGCTGGCAAGAACAGGGAAGGAATAAGGAATTAAATCAGGAAATAGGATTCAATGATGCCAAAGTTGGGTTTTAAAAGCTTATAAATTGTAGCATGAGGGGAAGACAGAGGGAACAAAAAGAAGGAAAGAGTTCTAGAATTTCTGGGAACGAATGGGTTAGAGCAGCAGACACTAATGAATCTTTGTTTTAACACAACTGAGTATGAAGAGAGGAGAAAGAGGATGCATGTTTGCAGTTTCGAGGAAACAAGAAAAAATAGTCCAGCAAAGTCCATCAATAAAGCAAAGAAAGCAGAAATGTTGCGATGAAGAAAGCGAGGTTGGAGGTCACAGGTGAGAGGGGAATAACCTTCCAGTTAACAAACTTTGTCAAGAGATATAGGAGCAATATTTGAACGGTGGACAGAGAGTTGGGCTTTATAGAGATTTAAATCTAAGTGAAAGGAAACAACAGAAACAACAACTTATATAAAGCTTTTAACATAGTCAAATGTCCTAAGGCACTTCACAGCAGTGTCATCAGAACAAAATTGACACCAAACCAAAGAAAGACATTAGGACAGGTGACTAAAAGCTTAGTTAAAGAGGCAGGTTTTAAAGAGAGTCTTAAAGGAGGAGAGAGAGGCGGAGAGGTTTAGGGAGGGTCTAATGAGAGTGAGGAAATTAAAGTAATTAATACTAGTAAAGTATAAAGTACTGGAGAAATTAATGGGACTAAAAGCTGACAAATTCCCCGAACCTGACGGCCTGCATCCTCGGGTTCTAAAAGAGGTGGCTGCAGAGATAGTGGATGCATTGGTTTTGATCTTGCAGAATTCCCTGGATTCTAGAATGGTCCCCATGGATTGGAAGGTAGCAAATGTAACAATGCTATTCAAGAAAGGAGGGAAAGAGAAAACAGGGAACTATATGCCAGTTAGCCTGACATCAGTAGTAGGGGAAATTGTAGAATCTATTATTAAGGACATGGTAACAGGGCACTTAGAAAATAATAATAGGATTGGGCAGAGTCAACACAGTTTTATGAAAGGGAAGTTGTGTTTGACAAATCTATTTTTTTGAGGGTGTAACTCGCAGGGTCGATAAGGGGGAACAAGTGGATTTTCAGAAAGCATTCGATAATGTGCCACATAAGAGATTGTTGCACAAGATTAGGGCTCATGGGATTGGGGATAACATATTAGCATGGATTGAGGATTGGTTAACGGACAGAAAACAGAGAGTAGGAATAAACAGATCATTTTCAGGATGACAGGGTGTAACAAGTGCTGCAAGGATCAGCTATTCATAATCTATATCAATGACACAGAAGAGGGCACCGTGTATAATATATCTAAGTTTGCTGACGATAAAAACCTAGGTGGGAAAGTAAGCTGTGAGCAGGATGTCATCATCATGGGCCTTACGCTAAACATCCGTAAGACAAAGGTCCTCCACCAGCCTGTCCTCACCACACAGCACTGCCCCCCAGTCATCAAGATCCACGGCGCGGCCCTGGACACCGTAGACCATTTCCCGTTCCCCGGGAGCCTCTTATCAACACGAGCAGGCATCGACGACGAGATCCAACATCACCTCCAGTGCACCAATGCAGCCTTCGGCCGCCTGAGGAAAAGAGTGTTTGAAGACCAGGCCCTCAAATCTGCCACCAAGCTCATGGTCTACAGGGCTGTAGTAATACCTGCCCTCCTGTATGGCTCAGAGACATGGACCATGTACAGTAGACACCTCAAGTTGCTGGAGAAATATCACCAACAACGCCTCCGCAAGATCCTAGAAATCCCGAGATGATAAGCGCACCAACATCAGTGTAACATCAGGCTAACATCCCCAGCATTGAAGCACTGACCACACTCGATCAGCTCCGTTGGGCGGGCCACATAGTCCACATGCCAGACACGAGACTCCCAAAGCAAGTGCTCTACTCAGGGCTCCTTCACGGCAAATGAGCCAAAGGTGGGCAGCGGAAATGCTACAAGGACACCCTCAAAGCCTCCCTGATAAAAGTGCAACATCCCCACTGACACCTGGGAGTCCCTGGCCCAAGACCGCCCTAAGTGGAGGAAGTGCATCCGAGAGGGCGCTGAGCACCGCGAGTCTCAACGCCGAGTGTATGCAGAAATCAAGCGCAGGCAGCGGAAAGAGCGTGTGGCAAACCAGTCCCACCCTCCCCTCCCTCAACGACTATCTGGCTACCTGTGACAGGGCCTGTGGCTCTTGTATTGGACTGTTCAGCCACTAAAGAACTCACTTCAGGAATGGAAGCAAGTCTTCCTCGATTCCAAGGGACTGCCTATGATGATATGATCTAAGTTTGCTGACGATACAAACCTAGGTGGGAAAGTAAGCTGTGAGCAGGATGTAATGAGGTTGCATAGGGACACAGACTGGTTAAGTGAGTACGCAAGAAGGTGAGAGATGGAGTATGGTGTGGGGAAGTGTGATTTTATCCACTTTGGTAGGAAGAATGGAAAAGCAGAATATGTTTTAAAAGGTGAGAGACTAGTAAATATTATTCAGAGGGATTTGGGTGTCCTTGTACACAAATCGCAGAAAGTTAACATGCAGGTACAGCAAGCAATTAAGAAGGCAAATGGTAAGTTAGCCTTTATTGCAAGGGGATTGGAGTATAAGAGTAAGGAAGTCTTGCTGCAATTATATTGGGCTTTGATGACACTACACCTGGAGTATTGTGTACAGTTTTGGTCTCCTTACCCAAAGAAAGATACTTGCCATAGAGGTTCACTAGAGATTGCAACAAAGGTTCACTAGATTGATACCTGGGATGAGAGGGTTTTCCTATGAGATTGTGTAGATTGAGCCTGTACTCTCTGGAGTTTAGAAGAATAAGAGGTGATCTCATTGAAACAGACAGGCAGATCTTTGAACGATAAGGGGGTCAAGGGTTATGGGGAGTGGGAAGGGAAGTGGAGTTGAGGCCAAAATCAGATCAGCCATGATCTTATTGAGTGCCAGAGCAGCCTCGAGGTGCCAAATGGCCTACTCCTGCTCCTATTTCTTATGTTCTTACGAAACGTATAAAATTCTTATGAGGGCTTGACAGGGTAAATGCTGAGAGGCTGTTTTCCCTGGCTGAAGAATCTAGAGGGCACAGTCTCAGGATAAGGGGTCGATTATTTAGGAATGAGGATGAGAGAAATTTCCTCACTCAGAGGGTTGTGAACCTTTGGAATTCTCTACCCCAGAGGGCTGTGGAGGCTCAGTCGTTGAGTATATTCAAGACAGAGATCGATAGATTTTTGGACTCTAGGGGAATCAAGGGATATGGGGATCGGGCGGGAATGTGTTGAGGTAGAAGATCAGCCATAATCTTATTGAAAGACAGAGCAATCGAGGGGCTGAATGGCCTACTCCTGCTCCTATTTCTATGTTCTTAAGGCCTTAGGGCTAGACAGCTTAGTTCCTAGACAGCTGAAGGCACAACCGCCAATGAGGGGGCCAAAGGAAGTGGGGGATTCAAGATGCCAGAGTTAGAGGAATGCAGAATTCTTTGAGGGCTGTAGGATTCAGAGAAAGGAAGGATGAGAATTTTACAATGAAGGCGTTAGTGGACGGGAGCCAATGTAGGCCAGGAAGCACAGGGGGATGAGTGAATAGGACTTCACGGGTGTGAGTTAGGATACAGGCAATAGAGTTTTGGATGAGCTCAACTTTATGAAGGGCGAAAGGTGGGAGGCCAGCCAGGAGAGTATTAGAATAAAAACAGAAATGCTGGAAATACTCAGCAGGTCAGGCAGCATCAGTGGAGAGAGAAACAGAGTTAATGTTTCAGCTCGGTGACCTTTCATCCGAATCAGAGTATTGAAACAGTCAATCTGGAGGTAACAAACGCATAGATGAAGGTTCAGCAGTAGATGGACTCAGGCAGTGGCAGAGACAGGCGATATTACGGACGTGGACACGGAATGGTGATGGAGATGATATGGGGTCAGAAGCTCAGTTCAGGGTCAAACAGGAAATCAAGGTTACAAACGGTCTGTTTCAGCCTGAGACAGCGGACCAACTGGGAGGGGAGGGGGTGGAATTGGTGGCTAGGGAGCGGAGTTTGTGGCGGAATTCAACTGGAGAAATTATCATCTCATCCAGGACTGGATGTTGGACAAGCAGTCTGACAACACAGAGGCAGTGGAGGGTTTGAGAGAGGTGGTGGTGAGGTACAGCTGAGTGTTATGAGCATACCTGTGAAACCTACCATTTTTTCTTCAGATGATGGAAATGTAATATCATAGAATCATTCGGCCCCTAGGTCGGCTCTTTGGAAAAGCTATACAATTAGTTCCACTACCCTGCTCTTTTTCATGGCCTTGCACTTTTTTTCCCTTTTCAAATGTGTATCCAATTCCCTTTTGAAAGTTACTCTTAAATCTGATTCCACCAGCTGTTCAGGCAGTGCAATCCAGATCATAACAACTCGCAAACAATTTGCTATCAGTAAAACCATAATCATTTCTGTGAATGACGTTGTATCATTACCAAGTTTAAATTCCTCGTACTGTAGGAGCCCGTTCCCGATCTTGTCGTACTTGCAGAAGATTTCCATAGCCTGTCGGTGGTGTGCCTTCAGCCACTTGTCCATTCGATCCAGGAAGAGTTCATACTCTTTGGTGTCGCTCTGGAAATGCTTGCTTGCCTTTTCAAGCTTCTCCTTTTCCAAAACACATACAACACAGACAGGGACATTTGTTTTGCTGCTCAGATTCAGAGACTATCTCTGTATAACATGCACAGGGTGTGACTTATCTGTATAACATGCACAGGATGTGCTTTCTCTGTACAATAAGCATAGGGTGTGCTTTCTCTGTTTACTGCACATTCCTACATCCACATTTATAAGAAAAGCTGCAGATGTAAATTTGTCACGTTGTAATTGTACAATTTGGCTTTTGCCGCTGTTGTCACATTTAGAAACATAGAAAATAGGTGCAGGAGTAGGCCATTCGGCCCTTCGAGCCTGCACCACCATTCAATAAGATCATGGCTGATCATTCCCTCAGTACCCCTTTCCTGCTTTCTCTCCATACCCCTGTACCTTTCAGTACCTTTCTCTCATCTCACCCACTCTATCTTCCCCTCACCCATCCTGTTCTATCTTTCCCCTCTGGCCTCCCACATCATTGTCCTCCCTCACTTTGTTCCAAGTATCCCCCACCCTGGTCCAATTATTCTCCACCCTCTAACCCCACTTGACCTGAACATTACACTTGGTCTTGACTCCCCATGTGCAACGTTGCGTGCAATCAACTAGCATATTATTAAAAATGTTGTGTAGGGCACATACACTTCCTGTTAACAAACCTTACTTCCTGTTTCACTGTTTTTGACATTTAACATTCACCATTGTAAATTAATATGTCAACATTTCCTATTCAAGTTTGCTATTTCAACTGTCACAGTGTAATTGCTGCTTCTGGCCACTAGATGGCTCTATGACATGAGTTTCTGAAGTCTCCCAACTCTGTCACTATCTTGTATTAATAAAATACATATTTATTGAATAACCGTGGGCAACGCTATGGGCAATATAATAAATACACAGCCTGCTATCCTATTATAAATTCAAACTGTTGTGTGGTGCATGAATCTTGTGTACAGAAGATGACATTGATTGTAGAAGATTAGCGGGTAATCTAATGGAAGTGTTTAGCTGATTAAAGGAGTTGATAGGGTAAATAGACAGAAACTACTTCCTCTGGTGAGGAGAGTTCCTAAATTTAGAGCCAGGCCGTTGAGGCGTGATGTCAAGGAACACTGCTTCACACAAAGGGCAATGGAAATCTGGAACTCTCTCCCCCAAAAAGCTTTTGAGGTTGGGGTCAATTGAAAATTTGCAAACTGAGATTGATAAGATTTTTGCCAGGCAAGTGTATTAAGGGTTACGGAACCAAGGTGGGTAGATGGAGTTAAGATACAGACCTGCCATGATCTAATTGAATGGCGAACCAGGCTCGAGGGGCTGAATGGCCTCCTCCTGTTCCTGTGTTGCTTCCGAAGAATTTTCAAGCTTTCCGATCCAGATGTGACCGTGCTAGCCACTGGGCAAAGCTGACACAAATAGCATCCTGTACCTCATGAACTTGAGAAGAATGATCATACTTACTCTTTCTCTTGCCTCTTTGGTCATTGTCTGCTTTCGCTTCTTTTTCTTTTTATTCTTTATCTTTGCAATTCTTTGAGGACTACCTTCATTTTGGCTCTGTACTTCCCTGGTGTTAAGATTTTTCACTGTGACTGCAGTGTTCATATCAAAGGCAGGGGTAGAACTTTTGGAAAAAGGAATTATGCAGAGTTTTAAAATCCTGTGATAAAATCATTCCTATCCTGAAGCTTCAAATATGGATGACACATTTCTTCACTCAACTCCATCGTTAACCGAAGCCTGATAATCACAGACTACATTCGATCTCTCAGAATGTTATAATCCACCCTGAGAAAGTCTCTGCGGCTCAGCTCAGGGTTAGATACAGAGTAAAGCTCCCTCTACAGTGTCCCATCAAACACTCCCAGGGCAGGTACAGGGGGTTAGATACAGAGTAAAGCTCCCTCTACAGTGTCCCATCAAACACTCCCAGGGCGGGTCAGGGGGTTAGATACATAGTAAAGCTCCCTCTACACTGTCCCATCAAACACTCCCAGGGCAGGTACAGCACGGGTTAGATACAGAGTAAAGCTCCCTCTACACTGTCCCATCCCAGATGATGTATTACAGCTAGATCTCTCTTGCTCGCTCTGTTTCCTAGTTTTCTCTCTTTTTCTTTCTCGTTTTACCTCTTCCTGTTTCTCTTTCGCATTGTTTCTCTAATTATCTCTTCATTTCTGTCTGTTTTCTCTTCACTTGTTATTCTCTCTCACTGAACCTGATTCTGTCTCCCTGTGTTGGTGTCTCTCTCACACTTGATTCTCCGTTTTCCTTACTCTATGTTTTCTTGTTCGCTCTTTAGCCGTTTCTCTCTGCACACGTTCACCTTTTGTTGGTTTACTTTACTTTTCTTTTCGGCACATTTGAAATCTTACCGCAAATAACCCGAGCTCTTCAATTAGTGGGAATAGTAAAAATTAAACAGTCCTGGGAGCGGCGAAGTAAACTCTGCCCGGGGACAGTTGCTAGGGCGGTTGCTAGGGGACGGTTGTTGGAGCGCGTTGCTAGGACCAGTTGTTTAAAGGGTTCAAGATAGTAATACAAAGCGACTCAAATAATTTGGAACTAAACCTCAGATTTTAATTTGTAAAATTCACAAAAAACCACAAGGATCTTAACAGAGAAACATAGAAATTTGGTGCAGGAGCAGGCCATTCGGCCCTTCGAGCCTTCACCGTCATTCAATAAGATCATGGCTGATCATTCAACCTCAGTACCCCTTTCCTGTTTTCTCACCATAACCCTTGGTCCCTTTGGCCGTTAGGGCCATATCTAACTCCCTTTTGAATATATCCAACGAACTGGCCTCAACAACTTTCTGCGGTTGAGAATTCCACAGGTTCACAATTCTCTGAGTGAAGAAGTTTCTCCTCATCTTGGTCCTAAATGGCTTACCCCTTATTCTTAGACTGTGACCCCTGGTTCAGGAACTCCCCAGCAATGGGAACATTCTTCCTGCCTCTAACCTGTCCAATTCCGCCAGAATGTTATATGTTTCTATGAGATCCCCTCTCATTCTTCTAAACTCCAGTGTATAAAGGCCCAGTTGAACATAAGAACATAAGAATTAGGAACAGGAGTAGGCCATCTAGCCCCTCGAGCCTGCTCCGCCATTCAAAAAGATCATGGCTGATCTGGCCGTGGACTCAGCTCCACTTACCCGCCCGCTCCCCGTAACCCTTAATTCCCTTATTGGTTAAAAATCTATCTATCTGTGATTTGAATACATTCAATGAGCTAGCCTCAACTGCTTCCTTGGGCAGAGAATTCCACAGATTCACAACTCTCTGGGAGAAGAAATTCCTTCTCAACTCAGTTTTAAATTGGCTCCCCCGTATTTTGAGGCTGTGCCCCTAGTTCTAGTCTCCCCGACCAGTGGAAACAACCTCTCTGCCTTTATCTTGTCTATCCCTTTCATTATTTTAAATGTTTCTATAAGATCACCCCTCATCCTTCTGAACTCCAACGAGTAAAGACCCAGTCTACTCAATCTATCATCATAAGGTAACCCCCTCATCTCTGGAATCAGCCTAGTGAATCGTCTCTGTAACCCCTCCAAGGCTAGTATATCCTTCCTTAAGTAAGGTGACCAAAACTGCACACAGTACTCCAGGTGCGGCCTCACCAATACCCTCTACAGGTGCAGCAGGACCTCCCTGCTTTCGTACTCCATCCCTCTCGCAATGAAGGCCAACATTCCATTCGCCTTCCTGATTACCTGCTGCACCTGCAAACTAACTTTTTGGGATTCATGCACAAGGACCCCCAGGTCCCTCTGCACCTCAGCATGTTGTAATTTCTCCCCATTCAAATAATATTCCCTTTTACTGTTCTTTTTCCCAAGGTGGATGACCTCACATTTTCTGACATTGTATTTCATCTGCCAAACCTTAGCCCATTCACTTAAGAACATAAGAACATAAGAATTAGGAACAGGAGTAGGCCATCTAGCCCCTCGAGCCTGCCCCGCCATTCAATAAGATCATGGCTGATCTGGTCGTGGACTCAGCTCCACTTACCCGCCCGGTCCCTGTAACCCTTAATTCCCTTATTAGTTAAAATTCTATCTATCTTTGACTTGAAAACATTCAATGAGCTAGCCTCAAGTGCTTCCTTGGGCAGAGAATTCCACAGATTCACAACTCTCTGGGAGAAGAAATTTTTTCTCAACTCGGTTTTAAATTGGCTCCTCCGTATTTTGAGGCTGTGCCCCCTAGTTCTAGTCTCCCCCACCAATGGAAACAACCTCTCTGCCTCTATCTTGTTTATCCCTTTCATGATTTTAAATGTTTCTATAAGATCACCCCTCATCCTTCTGAACTCCAAGGAGTAAAGACCCAGTCTACTCAATCTATCATCATAAGGTAACCCCCTCATTTTTGGAATCAGCCTAGTGAATCGTCTCTGTACCCCCTCCAAAGCTAATATATCCTTCCTTAAGTAAGGTGACCAAAACTGCATGCAGTACTCCAGGTGCGGCCTTACCAATACCTTATACAGTTGCAGCAAGACCTCCCTGCTTTTGTACTCCATCCCTTTCGCAATGAAGGCCAATATTCCATTTGCCTTCCTGATTACCTGCTGCACCTGCAAACTAACCTTTTGGGATTCATGCACAAGGACCCCCAGGTCCCTTTGCACCACAGCATGTTGTAATTTCGCCCCATTCAAATAATATTCCCTTTTACTGTTTTTTTTCCCAAGGCGGATGACCTCACACTTTCCGACATTGTATTCCATCTGCCAAACCTTAGCCCATTCGCTTAACCTATCCAAATCTCCTTGCAGTCTCTCTGAGTCCTCTACACAACCCGCTTTTCCACGAATCTTAGTGTCATCTGCAAATTTTGTTGCACTACACTCTGTCCCCTCTTCTAGGTCATCTATGTATATTGTAAACAGTTGTGGTCCCAGCACTGATCCCTGTGGCACACCACTAACCACTGATTTCCAACCGGAAAAGGACCCATTTATCCCGACTCTCTGCTTTCTGTTCGCCAGCCAATTCTCTATCCATGCTAATACATTTCCTCTGACTCCGCGTACCTTTATCTTCTGTATTAACCTTTTGTGTGGCACCTTATCGAATGCCTTTTGGAAATCTAAATACACCACATCCATCGGTACACCTCTATCCACCATGCTCGTTATATCCTCAAAGAATTTCAGTAAGTTAGTTAAACATGATTTTCCTTTCATGAATCCATGCTGCGTCTGCTTGATTGCACTATTCCTATCCAGATGTCCCGCTATTTCTTCCTTAATGATAGTTTCAAGCATTTTCCCCACTACAGATGTTAAACTAACCGGCCTATAGTTACCTGCCTTTTGCCTGCCCCCTTTTTTAAACAGAGGCGTTACATTAGCTGCTCTCCAATCCGCTGGTACCTCCCCAGAGTCCAGAGAATTTTGGTAGATTATAACGAATGCATCTGCTATAACTTCAGCCATCTCTTTTAATACCCTTGGATGTATTTCATCAGGACCAGGGGACTTGTCTACCTTCAGTCCCATTAGCCTGTCCAACACTACTCCCCTAGTGATAGTGATTGTCTCAAGGTCCTCCCTTCCCACATTCCTGTGGCCTGCAAATTTTGGCATTGTTTTTGTGTCTTCCACTGTGAAGACGGAAGCAAAATAATTGTTTAAGGTCTCAGCCATTTCCACATTTCCCATTATTAAATCTCCCTTCTCATCTTCTAAGGGACCAACATTTACTTTAGTCACTCTCTTCCGTTTTATATATCGGTAAAAGCTTTTACTATCTGTTTTTATGTTTTGCGCAAGTTTACTTTCGTAATCTATCTTTCCTTTCTTTATTGCTTTCTTAGTCATTGTTTGCTGTCGTTTAAAATTTTCCCAATCTTCTAGTTTCCCACTAACCTTGGCCACCTTATACGCATTGGTTTTTAATTTGATACTTTCCTTTATTTCCTTGGTTATCCACGGCTGGTTATCACTTCTCTTGCCGCCCTTCTTTTTCACTGGAATATTTTTTTTTTGCGCACTATGAAAGAGCTCCTTAAAAGTCCTCCACTGTTCTTCAATTGTGCCACCGATCTAAATCTCTTTGCAGCCTCTCTGTGTCCTCTACACAACCCGCTTTCCCACTAATCTTTCTGTCATCTGCAAATTTTGTTACACTACACTCTGTCTCCTCTTCCAGGTCATCTATGTATATTGTAAACAGTTGTGGTCCCAGCACCGATCCCTGTGGCACACCACTAACCCCCGATTTCCAACCCGAAAAGGACCCATTTATCCCGACTCTTTGCTTTCTGTTAGCCAGCCAATTCTCGATCCATGCTAATACATTTTTTCTGACTCTGCGTACCTTTATCTTCTGCAGTAACCTTTTGTGTGGCACCTTATCGAATGCCTTTTGGAAATCTAAATACACCACATCCATCGGTACACCTCTATCCACCATGCTCGTTATATCCTCAAAGAATTTCAGTAAGTTAGTTAAACATGATTTTCCTTTCATGAATCCATGCTGCGTCTGCTTGATTGCACTATTCCTATCCAGATGTCCCGCTATTTCTTCCTTAATGATAGTTTCAAGCATTTTCCCCACTACAGATGTTAAACTAACCGGCCTATAGTTACCTGCCTTTTGCCTGCCCCCTTTTTTAAACAGAGGCGTTACATTAGCTGCTCTCCAATCCGCTGGTACCTCCCCAGAGTCCAGAGAATTTTGGTAGATTATAACGAATGCATCTGCTATAACTTCAGCCATCTCTTTTAATACCCTTGGATGTATTTCATCAGGACCAGGGGACTTGTCTACCTTCAGTCCCATTAGACTGTCCAGCACTACTCCCCTAGTGATAGTGATTGTCTCAAGGTCCTCCCTTCCCACATTCCTGTGGCCTGCAAATTTTGGCATTGTTTTTGTGTCTTCCACTGTGAAGACGGAAGCAAAATAATTGTTTAAGGTCTCAGCCATTTCCACATTTCCCATTATTAAATCCCCCTTCTCATCTTCTAAGGGACCAACATTTACTTTAGTCACTCTCTTCCGTTTTATATATCGGTAAAAGCTTTTACTATCTGTTTTTATGTTTTGCGCAAGTTTACTTTCGTAATCTATCTTTCCTTTCTTTATTGCTTTCTTCGTCATTCTTTGCTGTCGTTTAAAATTTTCCCAATCTAGTTTCCCACTAACCTTGGCCACCTTATACATATTGGTTATACGCATCCAGTCTCTCCTCATATGTCAGTCCTGCCATCCCGGGAATCAGTCTGGTGAACCTTCGCTGCACTCCCTCAATAGCAAGAACATCCTTCCTCAGATTAGGAGACCAAAACTGAACACAATATTCCAGGTGTGGCCTCACCAAGACCCTGTACAACTGCAGTAAGACCTCCCTGCTCCTATACTCAAATCCTCTAGCTATGAAGGCCAACATGCCATTTGCCTTCTTAACCGCCTGCTGTACCTGCATGCCCACTTTCAATGACTGATGTACCATGACACCCAGGTCTCGTTGCAGCTCCCCTTTTCCTAAACTGTCACCATTCAGGTAATATTCTGTCTTCCTTGTTTTTGTCACCAAAGTGGATGACCTCACATTTATCCACATTATACTGCATCTGCCATGCATTTGCCCACTCACCTAACCTGTCCAAGTCACCCTGCAGCCTCTTAGCATCTTCCTCACAGCTTACACTGCCACCCAGCTTAGTGTCATCTGCAAACTTGGAGATATTACATTCAATTCCTTCATCTAAATCATTGATGTTTATTGTAAATAGCTGGGGTCCCAGCACTGAACCCTGCGACACCCCACTGGTCACTGCCTGTCATTCAGAAAAGGACCCGTTTATTCCGTTTATCTCTGCTTCCTGTCTGCCAACCAGTTTTCTATCCACGTCAATACATTACCCCCAATACCATGTGCTTTAATTTTGCCCACCAATCTCTTGTGTGGGACCTTGTCAAAAGCCTTTTGAAAGTCCAAATACACCTTGTCCACTCTACTAGTTACATCCTCAAAAAATTCTAGAAGATTTGTCAAGCATGATTTCTCTTTCATAAATCCATGCTGACTTGGACCGATCCTGTCACTGCTTTCCAAATGTGCTGCTATTTCATCCTTAATAATTGATTCCAACATTTTCCCCACCACCGATGTCAGGCTAACATAATTCCCTGTTTTCTCTCTCCCTCCTTTTTTAAAAAGTGGTGTTACATTAGCTACCCTCCAGTCCATAGGAACTGATCCAGAGTCAATAGAATGTTGGAAAATGAGACCAATGCATCCACTATTTCTAGGGCCATTTCCTTAAGTACTCTGGGATGCAGCCTATCAGGCCCCGGGGATTTATCGGCCTTCAATCCCATCAATTTCCCTAACACAATTTCCTGACTGATAAGGATTTCCTTCAGTACCTCCTCTTCGCTAGACCCTCGAACCCCTAGTATTACCGGAAGGTTATTTGTGTCTTTCTTAGTTAAGACAGATCCAAAGTATTTGTTCAATTGGTCTTAAAAAACAATTTTATATGATCCATATATACTACTCCCAACCATTTACATGTTATACGTTCACCAATAGTATAGTGGATAAATGCAGCCCACTGGTGTGGTATTGAGCCACACAGAACATACAAGTCCCTTGTTCAATCCCCACTCTGCTGAGTGGCCTGATTTCAGCCAGGATGGGTTGGTTAGGTCTTTCACGACCTCAGGACGTCCCAAAGCGCTTTCCAACCAATGAAGTACTTTTTTAGGTGTAGCCACTGTTGCAATGTAGGAAATGCAGCAGCCAATTTGCGCACAGCAAGCTCCTACAAACAGCAATGTAATGACCAGATAATCTGTTTTTGTTCTGTTGATTGAGGGATAAATATTAGACAGGACACCCTAGGGATAATTCCCCTCCTCTTCTTCAAAAAGTGCCATGGGATCTTTTACATCACCTGAGAGAGCAGACAGACCCTCAGTTAACATCTCATCTGAAAGACAGCACAATCAACAGTGCAGCACTCCCTCAGTACTGCACTGGGAGTGTCAGCCTGGGTTTTGTGCTCAAGACTTTGGAGTGGGGTTTGAGCCCACAACCTTCTGGCTCAGAGGCAAGAGTGCTACCCATTGAGCCACAGCTGACACTGTAAGATGGATGCCAACCAACCAGGGTTTGTGCTCCTGCTTGTTATTTTGGGCCCCCTGCTGGAGTGAGGATAAGACTGAGTTCAGTTACCATACCCTTTCCTACATAGTCAAACAGCCCACTAGTGTCACAGGACACTCTGACCAGGTTTCCACAGGAATGGCCACATTACTAAAAATAGAAGTATTAAAAAAGAAAAAGAAAACACAGGAACGTGAGAAAATAAATAAATAGTTATGTTCTTTAAAAAAAAATTCAGATGCAACAAAAAAATTAAAGAAAATTAAAATATGAAAAATAAAATTAAACTGATTAAATAATAAAATAATAGAAAATAGAAAAACTATTTAAAGAACAGAATGGAAAGCAGTGTATTCCTTTTGGAGAAAAACCAGCGTCCCCTGTTTTTTTGTTGAGGAATTTCACCCTGTTGCTTTTGGACTGGATAGTATTTTTTTTTGATGGACATTTCTGGACATCAATAATCTTTTTGTAAAAGAGCAGTTAATACTTTCCATTTATTTTTGTGTTCTGGGATGTGTAAAGTTTTTTGCATTTTATAATGTTTACAATGAACTTTCCCAGCAGCAAAGAAAGCATCAGAACTCTTTTATTCTTATCTTGCCCTTTTGCATGGTTTTGCCAACCTAATCAACCCACAATCTGCTCAGTTCCCTAAATCGACTGCAGTGTTGCTCAACCAGAATGGATTGCAAAATATAAGGAAAGGACATTGAGGAAAATAAACAAGAACAAAATGTGAAACAGATTCAGGCTGCCTCAGTTTCAGGAAAATCTTGTTTCAAAATCTGTTGCACGCAATCTGTCTGCACACTAACTCTCTTGATTATGTTGCTAAGAGACTGGAAATAGCATTCTAATGAAGACAGCCTGTTGAGCACACTGAAAGCAGGACTGTAAGGTTAAACACATATTTTGGCGTTTGCTCGATTTGCCTTTGGGGAAAGGAAGACATTTTGCGGAGCCTTTCAATAGGAGATTGAATGATTTAAGTAAAGTTCGCGATAAAGTGGATTGCACATGATCTATAGAAGGAAATGGTGTCTGCAGACTATCCCCATTTATATTTTAATTTTAATACTTTTAGAACTAAGATTAAATCAGCTGATCCGAAACAGCTCAGCAGTGGGGGACTATAAGTGGGCTCAGTATCCAGGACCGGGCAGGGGGGAAATGTAACTAAGGACCCAGCTTTATCCAGCAATGGATGCAGACAGCACCATGATGGCCTCCATGGTGAATAACCCGCTGCCACTCAAAATGTTTGCCTCTGCGCTTGCGGGCCTGTGAGTTTCCACTCATTAAATGTGAGGGGGCTGAACCAGAATTCTTACCCCTCAGTGCCTGGATTCACATACAAATAATGGCCAAATAGAGTGAGATGCCAGAGTACTGCAAGCATCCATCATCATCATAGGCAGTCCCTCGAAATCGAGGAAGACTTGCTTCCACTCTAAAAGTGAGTTCTCAGGTGACTGAACAGTCCAATACAGGAACCACAGTCCCTGTCACAGGTGGGACAGACAGTGGTTGAGGGAAGGGGTGGGTGGGGAGTCTGGTTTGCCGCACGCTCCTTCCGCTGCCTGCGATGTTTTCTGCATGCTCTCAGCGATGAGACTCGAGGTGCTCAGCGATCTCCCGGATGCACTTCCTCCACTTAGGGCGGTCTTTGGCCAGGGACTCCCAGGTGTCAGTGGGGAAGTTGCACTTTATCAGGGAGGCTTTCAGGGTGTCCTTGAAACGTTTCCTTTGCCCACCTTTGGCTCGTTTGCCATGTAGAAGTTCCAAGTAGAGCGCTTGCTTTGGGACTCTTGTGTCTCTGCATCCATGCTACTGTAAGACAGTGTGAGTCAGCGCCTTCAGAAGAGCAGAGGAAGCAATAAAAAGAGGAGAAAACTGGCAAAAAGAATCAAGGGCGCAATGTAACTGCTTTACTGTCAACTCTGTCATTTAACATAGAAACATAGAAACATAGAAAATAGGTGCAGGAGTAGGCCATTCGGCCCTTCGAGCCTGCACCGCCATTCAATGAGTTCATGGCTGAACATTGCAACTTCAGTACCCCATTCCTGCTTTCTCGCCATACCCCTTGATCCCTAGTAGTAAGGACCTCATCTAACTCCTTTTTGAATATATTTAGTGAATTGGCCTCAACAACTTTCTGTGGTAGAGAATTCCACAGGTTCACCACTCTCTGGGTGAAGAAGTTTCTCCTCATCTCGGTCCTAAATGGCTTACCCCTTATCCTTAGTCTGTGACCCCTGGTTCTGGACTTCCCCAACATTGGGAACATTCTTCCTGCATCTAACCTGTCTAAACCCATCAGAATTTTAAATGTTTCTATGAGGTCCCCTCTCATTCTTCTGAACTCCAGTGAATATAAGCCCAGTTGATCCAGCCTTTCTTGATAGGTCAGTCCCGCCATCCCGGGAATCAGTCTGGTGAACCTTCGCTGCATTCCCTCAATAGCAAGATTGTCCTTCCTCAGGTTAGGAGACCAAAACTGTACACAATACTCCAGGTGTGGCCTCACCAAGGCCCTGTACAACTGTAGCAACACCTCCCTGCCCCTGTACTCAAATCCCCTCGCTATGAAGGCCAACATGCCATTTGCTTTCTTAACCGCCTGCTGTACCTGCATGCCAACCTTCAATGACTGATGTACCATGACACCCAGGTCTCGTTGCACCTCCCCTTTTCCTAATCTGTCACCATTCAGATAATAGTCTGTCTCTCTGTTTTTACCACCAAAGTGGATAACCTCACATTTATCCACATTATACTTCATCTGTCATGCATTTGCCCACTCACCTAACCTATCCAAGTCGCTCTGCAGCCTCATAGCATCCTCCTCGCAGCTCACACTGCCACCCAACTTAGTGTCATCCGCAAATTTGGCGATACTACATTTAATCCCCTCGTCTAAATCATTAATGTACAATGTACACAGCTGGGGCCCCAGCACAGAACCTTGCGGTACCCCACTAGTCACTGCCTGCCATTCTGAAAAGTACACATTTACTCCTACTCTTTGCTTCCTGTCTGACAACCAGTTCTCAATCCATGTCAGCACACTACCCCCAATCCCATGTGCTTCAACTTTGCACATTAATCTCTTGTGTGGGACCTTGTCGAAAGCCTTCTGAAAGTCCAAATATACCACATCAACTGGTTCTCCCTTGTCCACTCTACTGGAAACATCCCCAAAAAATAACTCACTTGGATGTATAAATATGATAAAACATTGTTTAAACAAGAATAATTAATAATTCCACTTCCACTCCTTAAAACATAGCCTTGTCACTTCCTGATTAGGAACCATAGAAATGACAGCACAGTGCAGGCCATTCAGCCACAGTGCCTGTGCTGGTGCTCGCTCTTCAACTGGAGATATCTATTACAATCTCTCATACTTTTAAGTTTTTCCTTTTCAAATACTTGCCCATATTCCCTTTTAAGTGATGTTGGAATCTTTGCCTCAGTAGCCACTTGTGGTAAATGAGTTTGGCCGAGAAATTCTGTTGATTTGCGCCACCCATTAGCGCCATGAAATGGCGGAAAAACAGCGGCCACCACTCTTCCGCCAGCGGGTGACAGATACCATGGCACCCGCCATTTTCAGCAGGTTGTCAGCGCTGCCATTATCTGATATCGGCGAGAATATTTTAATGAGGTGGTGCATGACGTCAATGGTCGTGAAACGCCGAGTTGACACCAGCTCATCCATTTTTGAGTTCTCCGCTCGCATTGCCACCCACGCTAAATCATTCCAGTGAGTGCTGCCACTAAAAGGTCTTTCAGCAATGTTAATGGCCATGAGGAATCTGGCAGGACTTATGAGGATGGGCGCCGAACTTCAAAAGCCTCCTTTACCAGGGTTGCCCTAGAAAATCACAGCCACACTGATGATAATGTGCAGGCAATACCAACATGCCGGTACTGCTTGTGCTCTCTCAGCGTTATCCTTGGCCACCAATGTTATCGGCAGCCTTCCAGCGTTCTCCAATTTCTCGGCTGTTATGTTCTAATAATCCTGTGAATTGTCACCAATCATGCACACTGCTCTGTCCTGGAAGGTGCTCTACTTTTTGAGTATTGTTCTGGCTGCACTCATCCAGGGTGGTGCATACTCCCTCCATCACAGTCCTGACTTGAGTTGTGGATGGTGGAGAGGCTTTCAGACTTCAGGAGGTGAGAAAATATAGGCTGCTGACATTTTTTGCAGAGTACCAAGGTTCTTATTGTTATTTATGTGTAACACTTGCCACCAGAGGGCGTAACTGTTGGAGCCCCAAGGGTCACTTGCACACCTCGTGCAAAGGAGTATAAAAGGTGGTCTACCATGCTGCTTAGGCACTCTGGAGTTGTATTAAAGAGACTAAGGTCACATCAGTTTTAGCTCACAGTATTGTGGAGTTCTTCCATACTTAACAATTGGCGACGAGTAACAGCTTTCGAAATTTCACGTGGTCATGGCTGCCGTTGGTATTCTAGAGAGATTTGTAGAGGGTGATGATTGGGAAGCCTTCGTTGAGCGTCTCGACCAGTATTTCGTGGCCAACGAGCTGGATGGGGACGATACAGCGATTAAGCGCAGGGTGATTCTCCTCACCGTGTGTGTGACCACAATATACGGCCTCATCAAGAACTTGCTAGCACCGGAGAAACCAACGGAGAAGACATATACAGAGTTGTGTACGCTGGTTCGGGAACACCTCAAGCCGAAGGAGAGCGTCTTAAGGGCCAGGTATCGCTTCTACACGCACCATCGCTCCGAGGGCCAGGACGTGGCGAGTTATGTCGCCGACCTGAGATGCCTTGCGGGAACTTGTCAATTTGCTGGATTTTTTGGGGAAATGCTGCGGGACTTTTTTGTGCTTGGCATCGGCCACGAGGTCATTCTCCGCAAGCTGCTGTCTGCCGAATCTCTCGACCTGAGCAAGGCCATCACGATAGCCAAGGCATTCATATCCATGAGCGATAATACCAGACAGATATCTTCCCAGCATCGAAGCTCACCGGCAAGTACTGTGCATAAAATAACGCCACTAGCAGGCAAAACTGCACATGGCAGGGCCTACACGTCTGCAGCTACAAGACCTAGGATGACTCAGAGTCCGCCATCGGGCGTGAATGCAAATCCATTAGCACCATGTTGGCGCTACGGGGGTAATCATCGAGCCCATCAATGTCGATTCAAGCACTATGTGTGCAAAGGCTGTGAAACAATGGGGCGCCTCCAGTGAATGTGCAAGAGTGCTGTGACTCACCACGTGGCAGAGTTGGCAAAGGATGATCGATCCGGTGCGGATCACGCAGAATAAACAAGAGAGGCAACTCAACCCGAGGAAGAAGTGTATGGGGTACACACCTTCTCCACCCAGAGCCCTCCTATTATGATGAAAGTCAAATTGAACGATATTCCGGTATCAATGGAGTTGGACACGGGGGCGAGTTAGTCAATTATGAGCCAGAATGCTTTTGAGAAACTGGGACAACAAGGCACAAAGGCCCAAACTGAGCCCGATTCAGACAAAGCTGCACACCTACACCAAAAAGCTCATACCAGTCATTGGCAGTGCGGCAGTGAAGGTATCGTACGATGGAGCTGTGCATGATTTATCACTGTGGATTGTACCAGGCGATGACCGAACACTATTCGGCAGAAGCTGGCTGGGAAAGATTCGATGGAACTGGGACGACATCAAAGCACTATCTTCAGTGGATGATGCCTCGTGCGCCCAAGTGTTGAGCATGTTTCCGTCGCTATTTCAACCAGGCATCGGCAACTTCACAGGCGCCAAGGTGCAGATCCATCTAGTCCCCGATGCAAGGCCCGTTCATCACAAGTCTTGAGCGGTTCCATATATGATGAGGGAGAAAGTCGAGATCGAACTGAACAGACATCAACGAGAGGGAATCATAGAGCTCAACGAGTGGGCCAGTCCGATTGTTCCGGTGTTGAAAAGTGATGGCACGGTCAGAATCTGTGGAGACTACAAGGTAACGATCAACAGAGTCTCGTTACAGGACCAGTACCCGCTACCCAAGGCAGATGACCTGTCCGCAACGTTAGCAGGGGGAAGTCGTTCACCAATTTGGACCTAACCTCCGCCGACATGACACAGGAGCTGGCTGAATCTTCGAAAAGATGGACGTGCATCAACACACACAAAGGACTGTTTATATACCACAGGTGCCCTTTTGGGATTCGCTCAGCTGCTGCCATCTTCCAGAGGAACACGGAGAGTTTGCTGAAATCGGTTCCGCGCACCGTTGTGTTTCAAGACGACATCCTGATCACTGGTCGTGACACCACCGAACACCTGCAAGAGGTTCTAAGTCGATTAGACAGAGTGGGACTCAGGCTGAAACGCTCCAAGTGTGTTTTCCTGGCGCCAGAGGTCGAATTTTGTGGAGAAAGATTGCGGCAGATGGTATCAGACCCACGGACTCAAAGACAGAGGCCATCAAGAATGCACCCAGACCACAGAATGTGACGGAGCTGCGTTCGTTCCTGGGACTCCTCAACTATTTTGGTAACTTTTTACCCGGGTTAAGCACTTTGCTGGAACCGTTGCACATGTTGCTACGTAAGGATGATAACTGGGTTTGGGGTAAATCTCAAGAGACAGCCTCTGAGAAGGTAAGAAATCTACTTTGTGCAAATAAGTTACTTTGTACTGTATGACCCGTGTAAATGATTAGTGCTAGCTTATGATGCATCTTAGTACGGGGTCGGCTGTGTGTTACAGCAAACCAATGTATCGGGCAAACTTCAACCGGTTGCATACGCTTCTAGAAGTCAGTCTAAGACTGAAAGAGCCTACAGTATGGTTGAGAAAGAGGAGTTAGCATGTGTATATGGGGTTAAGAAAATGCACCAATACCTACTTGGACTTCGGTTTGAGCTTGAAACCGACCACAAACCGCTCATTTCGCTGTTTTCAGAGAGCAAAGGTATAAACACCCGCATCCAAAGATGGACACTAACATTGCCCACCTATGACTATGTTATCCGCCACAGACCTGGCATGGAGAACTGTGCTGATGCCCTCAGTCGGCTACCATTGCCCACTACCAGGGTGGAAATGGCGCAGCCCGCCAACTTGCTTCTGGTCATGGATGCTTTTGAGAGTAAGGGGTCACCCGTCCCTGCTCGCCAGATCAGGACCTGGACCAGCCAGGATCCTGTGCTATCATTAGTAAAAAGTTGAATCCTCAATGGGAGCCGGTCGGCCGTTCCCGGGGAAATGCAAGAGGAAATTAAGCCGTTTCACTGACGCAAAGATGAAATGTCCATCCAGTTGGATTGTCTCTTATGGGATAATCGCGTGGTTTATCCAAAAAAATGCAGCGGGAAACGTTTATACGCGACCTACACAATACCCACCCAGGCATAGTCATGATGAAGGCTATAGCCAGGTCGCATGTTTGGTGGCCCGGCATTGACTCGGACTTAGAGTCATGCGTACACCAGTGCAACATGTGCTCATAACTGAGCAGTGCACCAAGGGAGGCTCCATTGAGTCTGTGGTCATGGCCCTCCAAACTGTGGTCCGGGATCCACGTAGATTTTGTTGGCCCCTTTCTCGGAAAAATGTTTTTAGTTGTAGTGGACGCTTACTCTAAATGGATTGAATGCGTAATCATGTCATTCAGCACATCCACTGTCACCATTGAAAGTCTCCGGGCTATGTTCGCCACCCATGGCTTGCCCGACATCCTTGTCAGTGACAATGGACCGTGTTTCACCAGCTCGGAATTCAACAAATTTATGACCCGCAATGGCATCAAGCATGTCAGGTCTGCCCCATTTAAGTCCACATCCAACGGTCAAGCGGAATGGGCAAGTCCAAACTATCAAGCAGAGCTTGAAACACTTATTCCGCTTATCTCGGGTTCTGCTCAGCTACCGGACGCGACCCCACTCGCTCACTGGGTTTCCCCCGGCAGAATTGTTAATGAAGAGAGCACTCAAAGCCAGGCTCTCCCTAGTGCACCCAGATCTAAGTGATCACGTGGAAACCCGGTGTCACCAGCTAAACATGTACCACGATCGCGCGGCTGTATCGCGTGACATTGATGTTAACGACCCTGTGTTTGTCCTGAATTACGGTCATGGTCCTAAATGGGTTGCTGGCACTGTCTTGGCCAAGGAGGGGAATAGTGTGTTTACAGTCAAACTATCGAATGGACAAACGTGCAGAAAGCATTTGGATCAGACCAAACTGCAGTTCACCGACAACCAGGAACAACCTGAAGAGGACATCACCGTCATCGATCCACCAACACACACCCAACCAGCAATCGACCTCGCTGTCAATCAAGAGGATGAACCCACCATTCCCAACAGTCCTGTCAGACTAGCCGCGCTGCAGTGCAGCAATAGTCCGACCAACTCACCCATGCCAGAGTTTGAACTCAGACGATCAACCAGGGAGCGTAGGGCCCCGGATCGTCTCAACTTGTAAATAATTTGTATCAAAGACTTTGGCGCCGGTGGTGGGGGGGGGGGGAAGTGATGTTATGTATGTAAACATTGTAACTGTGTAAGACTTGCCACCAGAGGGCGCAACTGTTGGAGGCCCAAAGGCCACCTGCACACCTCGTGCAAGGGAGTATAAAAGGTTGTCTGCCATGCTGTTTAAGCACTCTGGAGTTGTATTAAAGAGACTAGGGTCACATCAGTTTTAGCTCACAGTACTCAGTCTTCTGGAGTTCTTCCATACTTAACACTTATAGCCATGGGTTGATATGGCTGGTCCTGTTCAGCTTCTGGTCAATGGTGACTCCCAGGATGTTTACAGTGGCACCATTGAAGTCAAGAGGAAGTGGCAGGGCCTTGTTTTGTTTGAGATGGCCATTACCTAGCACTAATGTAATGTAAATATTAACTGCCACTTGTCAGCCCAAGTCTGACGTTATTCAAATCCTGTTGTAGGCTAGGATGACCATATTTTCTAAACCAAATCCGAGTACACACAGGGTGGACACTCAGTAAAGTAGTCAGGTTGGAAAATGTTGATTACACAGCGTAGCGAGGCAAATTTTTTTAGCAGCCTATATTGTAACAGTTGCACAAATACACTATCAATGCAAAACAAATGTGTTGTGTATGGAGAAAGAGTCAGACTGAACACTGTGAGCTCAAAGTAAAGTGTGACCTTAGTCTTTTATTGCAGGTCTCCAGAGTGCCTCTCCAACCTGTGAAGCCTCCTTAAATACCTGTGCTCCCAAGAGATTATGGGATCCCTTGGAACTCCAGGGGATGAGCCCTCTGGTGGCTGTACAGAGTAAATACAAGCCCACATATATAACAACACTCTCCCACAAAATCAATAGTGTAACTATTTACAATGTGAGTCGATCTGGGGCCCTTCTTGCCCTGGTTGATTGTCTCGGTGTGAAAGCTGGTGTTGTTGAATCATTTGTTCGGCCCTCGCTGGGCTGCTGTGCAGCTGGCCTTGCTGGGCTGCCTGGTGTGTTGGTCCCTGCAGGGCTGCTGTGGATGATGGGTTCTGCTTCGTGGTCAACCGTGGTGCCGGTTGCCACTGGTGTGTATGTTGGGGGATCAAAAAAGGTAGGGTCCAAGGTGGGTTGCTCAGGATAGTCTGTGAATCTGAGTTTGATTTGGTCCAAGTGTTTCCGGTGAATGAGTCCATTTGAAAGTTTGACCCGAACACCCTGCTCCCCTCTTTGGCCACGACAGTGCCGGGAAGCCACTTGGGACCTTGCCCATAATTTAACACAAATACAGGATCATTGATTTCAATCTCGCGTGACACATTTGCGCAATCATGGTATGTACTTTGTTGAAGCCGCCTGCTCTCTACTTGTTCATGTAGATCAGGGTGAACTAACGAGAGCCTTGACTTAAGTGCTCTTTTCATGAGCAGTTCAGCAGGTGGGATCCCAGTGAGTGAGTGTGGTCTCGTGCAATAGCTAAGCAGGACTCGGGATAGGTGAGTCTGCAGTGAGCCTTCAGTTACCCTCTTCAAGCCTTGCTTGATGGTTTGCACTGCTCTCTCTGCCTGACCATTGGTCGCTGGTTTAAACGGGGCAGATGTGACATGTTTGATCTCGTTACGGGTCATGAATTCTTTAAACTCAGCACTGGTAAAACATGGCCCGTTGTCACTCACCAGGACATCGGGTAAGCCATGAGTGGCAAACATGGCCCGCAGGCTTTCAGTGGTGGCAGCGGACGTGCTAGCCGATATTATCTCACATTCAAACCACAAGGAATATTTTACCCAAGAATGGGCCTGCATAGTCGATGTGTACACTAGACCACGGTTTGGAGGGCCAAGACCATAAACTTAGCGGCGCCTCCCTGGGTACATTGCTGCAGAAGATAAAGGTACGCGGAGTCAGAGGAAATGTATTAGCATGGATCGAGAATTGGCTGGCTAACAGAAAGCAGAGAGTCGGGATAAATGGGTCCTTTTCGGGTTGGAAATCGGTGGTTAGTGGTGTGCCACAGGGATCGGTGCTGGGACCACAACTGTTTACATAGATGACCTGGAAGAGGGGACAGAGTGTAGTGTAACAAAATTTGCAGATGACACAAAGATTAGTGGGAAAGCGGGTTGTGTAGAGGACACAGAGAGGTTGCAAAGCGATTTAGATAGGTTAAGCGAATGGGTTAAGGTTTGGCAGATGGAATACAATGTCGGAGAATGTGAGGTCATCCACCTTGGGGGAAAAAAACAGTAAAAGAGAATATTATTTGAATGGGGAGAAATTACAACATGCTGCGGTGCAGATGGACCTGGGGGTCCTTGTGCATGAATCCCAAAAAGTTAGTTTGCAGGTGCAGCAGGTAATCAGGAAGACGAATGGAATGTTGGCCTTCATTGCGAGAGGGATGGAGTACAAAAGCAGGGAGGTCCTGCTGCAACTGTACAGGGTATTAGTGAGGCCGCACCTGGAGTACTGCGTGCAGTTTTGGTCACCTTACTTAAGGAAGGATGTACTAACTTTGGAGGGGGTACTGAGACGATTCACTAGGCTGATTCCGGAGATGAGGGGGTTACCTTATGATGAGAGATTGAGTCTTTACTCGTTGGAGTTCAGAAGGATGAGGGGTGATCTTATAGAAACATTTAAAATAATGAAAGGGATAGACAAGATAGAGACAGAGAGGTTGTTTCCACTGGTCGGGGAGACTCAAACTAGGGGGCACAGCCTCAAAATATGGGGGAGCCAATTTAAAACCGAGTTGAGAAGGAATTTCTTCTCCCAGAGGGTTGTGAATCTGTGGAATTCTCTGCCCAAGGAAGCAGTTGAGGCTAGCTCATTGAATGTATTCAAATCACAGATAGATAGATTTTTAACCAATTAGGGCATTAAGGGTTACGGGGAGCGGGCGGGTAAGTGGAGCTGAGTCCACGGCCAGATCAGCCATGATCTTGTTGAATGGCGGAGCAGGCTCGAGGGGCTAGATGGCCTACTCCTGTTCCTAATTCGTATGTTCTTATGTTCTTATGTATTATCACATGCTATTACCAAACGGTTACATGGATCATACAACACAAGCAATTTGTTTGATCATAACAATTTTCTTGCTTTTACAAAGGCATTTTCTTGGCTTTTGCCCCAAACCCATTCGCCCCCTTTTCATAGTAAGACATGCAGTGGTTCTAGCAGTGTGCTGAGACCCGGTAAGAAGTTACGAAAGTACTTCAAGAGTCCCAGAAACTACCACAGTCCATCACGTTCTGTGGCCTCGGTGCGTTCTCGATTGCCTCCGTCTTTGCGTTGGTGGGCCTGATAGAAACACAGAAACATAGAAAATAGGTGCAGTAGTAGGCCATTCGGCCCTTCGAGCCTGCACCAGCATTCAATAAGATCATGGCAGATCCTTCACCTCAGTACCCCTTTCCCGCTTTGTCTCCATACCCCTTGATCCCTTTAGCCGTAAGGCCATATCTAACTCCCTCTTGAATATATCCAATGAACTGGCATCAACAACTCTCTGTGGCAGGGAATTCCACAGGTTAACAACTCTCTGAGTGAAGAAGTTTCTCCTCATCTCAGTCCTAAATGGCCTACCCCTTATCCTGAGTCTGTGTCCCCTGGTTCTGGACTTCCCCAACATCGGGAACATTCTTCCCGCATCTAACCTGTCCCATCCCGTCAGAATCTTATCCGTTTCTATGAGATCCCCTCTCATCCTACTAAACTCCAGTGTATAAAGGCCCAGTCGATCCAGTCTCTCCTCATATGTCAGTCCTGCCATCCCGGGAATCAATCTGGTGAACCTTCGCTGCACTCCCTCAATAGCAAGAATGTCCTTCCTCAGATTAGGAGACCAAAACTGAACACAATATTCCAGGTGAGGCCTCACCAAGGCCCTGTACAATTGCAGTAAGACCTCCCTGCTCCTATACTCAAATCCCCTAGCTATGAAGGCCAACATGCCATTTGCCTTCTTCATCGCCTGCTGTACCTGCATGCCAACTTTCAATGACTGATGAACCATGACACCCAGGTCTAGTTGCACCTCCCCTTTTCCTAATCTGCCACCATTCAGATAATATTCTGCCTTCGTGTTTTTGCCACCAAAGTGAATAACCTCACATTTATCCACATTATACTGCATCTGCCATGCATTTGCCCACTCACCGAACCTGTCCAAGTCACCCTGCAGCCTCTTAGCATCCTCCTCACAGCTCACACCGCCACCCAGTTTAGTGTCATCTGCAAACTTGGAGGTATTACACTCAATTCCTTCATCCAAATCATTGATGTATATTGTAAAGAGCTGGGGTCCCAGCACTGAGCCCTGCGGCACTCCACTAGTCACTGCCTCCCATTCAGAAAAAGACCTGTTTATCCCGACTCTCTGCTTCCTGTCTGCCAACCAATTCTCTATCCACGCCAGTACATTAACCCCAATACCATGTGCTTTGATTTTGCACACCAATCTCTTATGTGGGACTAATTGATTCCAACATTTTCCCCACTACTGATGTCAGGCTAACCGGTTTATAATTACCCGTTTTCTCTCTCCCTCCTTTTTAAAAAAGTGGTGTTACATTAGCTACCCTTCAGTCCATAGGAACTGATCCAGGGTCGATAGACTGTTGGAAAATGATCACCAATGCACCCACTATTTCTAAGGCCACTTCCTTAAGTACTCTGGGATGCAGACTATCAGGCCCCGGTGATTTATCGGCCTTCAATCCCCTCAATTTCCCCAACACAATTTCCCGCCTAGCTCGATCTCTACCCTTTCTCTCACCATGTATGGTACTGCTCTCACCCGGAATTAGGTGGATCTGCACTTTTGCTCCTTGGAATTTCCCAATGCCTGGTTCGAACAGCGAAGGAAATTTGTTTAAGACGTGGGCACATGAAGTGTCGTCAGCGGGCGATAACGCTCGGACGTCGTCCCAGTTCCAGCGTATTTTTCCCAGCCAGCTTCTGCCGAGCAGCGTGGGACCATCGCCCGGTTCCACCCAGAGAGGTAGTTTGTGCACCGCTCCATCGTAGGAGACCTTTTCGGTAGCACTGTCGATTACAGGAATCAGTTCTTTCGTGTGAGTTCTTAGTTTCTTGTGAACTGGAGTTAAGACTGGCCTTGAGGCCTTGTTGCACCACAACCTTTTGAAGTCTTTTTGCCCATGATGGACTGGCTCACGCCCGTGTCCAGCTCCATTGACATCGGGAGTCCATTTAGTTCAACATTCAGCATTATCGGGGGACAATTTGTGGTGAACGCGTGCACCCCATATACCTCTGCCTCCTCGGTCTGAGGCTCTGGTTCATCGTGATCCTCCGTGGATCTGTTCTCCTCTGCAACATGGTGGTTTGCAGGTTTAACAGGCTTTGCAGCTCGCCTGCACACTCGTTGGAGGTGTCCCATTGTTCCACAGCACTTGAAAACGTACTCTTTGAATCGGCATGAATGGAAACGATGATCACCACCGCAGCACCAACAATGTGTTTATTGGCCTTGCATTCATCACCCTTGATGGTGGACTCTGAGTCATCTGCGGACATGCAGCTGCAGGTATTTCTGACCTGCCCTGTACGTTACGATTCGAAAACAACATCACTTTGTTCACAGTACTCGTAGCAGCACTTGTGTGCTGAGAGATTTGCTTCGTATTGTCACTGGTGGCAATGAACACCTGGGCTATCGCTATGGCCTTACTCAAGTTTGGGGTCTCTACAGTCAAAAGTTTGCGAAGTACGGTTTCGTGGCCAATGCCAAGTACGAAAAAGTCTCTGAGCATGTGCTCCAAATGTCCTTCAAATTCGCAATGTCCTGCAAGGCGTCTTAGCTCAGCGACATAACTCGCCACTTCCTGGCCTTCAGACCTTTTGTAGGTGTAGAACCGGTACCTCGCCATCAGAATGCTTTCCTTCGGGTTCAAATGCTCTCGGACCAGTGTGCACAAATCATCGTACGATTTCTCCGTGGGTTTCACTGGAGTGAGCAGATTCTTCATGAGGCCATACGTTGGTGCCCCACAGACGGTGAGGAGGATCGCCCTTTGTTTGGCAGCGCTCTCTTCCCCATCTAGTTCGTTGGCCACAAAGTATCAGTCGTGTCGCTCCAAGAAAGTTTCCCAATCATCTCCCTCCGAAAATTTTCCAGGATGCCCACTGTTCTCTGCATCTTTGGGTTCACTATCTGTATCCCGTCGCCAGTTGTTGTGTATGGAGAAAGAGTCAGACTGAACACTGTAAGCTCAAAGTAAAGTGTGACCTTAGTCTTTTATTGCAGGTCTCCAGAGTGCCTCTCCAATCTGTGAAGCCTCCTTAAATACCTGTGCTCCCAAGGGATTATGGGATCCCTTGGGACTCCAGAGGATGAGCCCTCTGGTGGCTGTACAGAGTAAATACAAGTCCACATTGTCATGTATGTAACCAGCATACTACTGTAACCCTTATACAATTTTAACCCTCATGTAACTATTACATACTGTACATACTTACTAGAAATGCACACCTTGACCACAGGGGGTGTACTTGTGGGAGACACTCCTTACCTGGAGATTCAGGTATATAAGGGGAGGTCCCTCGCAGGGCCAGCACTCCTTGGTCCAGGTAATAAAGGTGAAGGTCACAGAGTGACTGTGTTTGCAGTACGTGCCTCGTGTGATTATGTTTAAGAGTTAAGGACTCAACACCTGGCGACGGGAAACGGGAATCACTGAACCCAGCGAATGGCCACCAGTAGCTCAGAGGAACATTACTGTGTGGGTGAAGACTGGGACGATTTTGTGGAGAGACTCCAGCAGGCCTTTGTCATGAAGGATTGGCTGGGAAAGGTTGTGGCTGACAAGCAGAGGGCGCATCTACTAACAAGCTGCGGGACAAAAACATATGTGCTGATGAAGGACCTCCTCGCACCCCACAAACCGGCCGACAAGTCTTTTGAAGCGCTCAGCCAGCTGATCAGCGAACACTTAAAACCGGCGAGCAGCATACACATGGCCCGGCACCGGTTCTACACATACCGACATCGGGAAGGGCAAAACATCTCGGACTTCGTGGCAGACTTGTGGCGCTTGGCCAGCCTCTGTAAGTTCTCAGACGTCTGCAGGGGGGAGATGTTAAGGGATTTTTCCATTAAGGGCATTAGCCATGCCGGGATCTTCAGGAAGCTCATAGAGACCAAGGACTTAACTCTAGAAGGGGCAGCATTGATAGCTCAAACTTTCATAGCGGGGGAAGAAGAGACCAAGCTAATTTACGCGAGTAGTCCTGGGTCCAACGTGGCAACGGACCAAGGAATTAACGTGATAAACGCGGCTCAAGATCACGCAGTCAGGCAAAGGCATTTTGAAACTGCAGCAGTCTGACAAAGGCATTTTGAAACTGCCCAAGCTGAAACCGACTCTAAGGTGGGCCCCCGACAGGGACAATGGAGAGGGGAGCGGCAATTCACGCCATCAAGGGGACCATTAACACCCACCATCAGAGTGTTTAGAAACGACCAAGGGAACAATCAGAGAGGAATTCCTGCTAACAGTCCTTTTGTGAACAACGATCTCAGCCGATGCTGGAGATGTGGGAACAGACATTATGCAAAAAGCTGCAAATTTCAGCAGTTCGTCTGTAGGAATTGTAATGCCAGAGGACATTTGGCTAGGGTTTGCAAACAGCCGGTAGCGAGGCTAATCTATGAAACAGAGAAATCAGGCGAGGGGCTTGCAGTGCAGGACAATGCCTGGCGTAAAGTCATGAATGCTGAAGTTCAGCGGGTTCATGTGGCTGACGTCCTCAGCTCATACACCAAAATGCCACCCATGATGATGAAAGTTTAATTGAATGGCATCCCAGTGCGCATGGAGCTGGACACGGGAGCTAGCCAGTCCCTCATGAGTGCACAACAATTTGAGAAACTATGACTACACAGAGCTAGCAGGCCCAAACTGGAACAAATTAATAGGCAGCTATGGATGTACACCTAAGAGATCATTCCAGTGCTAGGCAGTGCAAACGTGGTGGTAACACACAATGGGTCACAGAACCGGCTGCCACTCTGGATTGTTCAGGGAAATGGCCCCGCGCTTTTGGGAAGGAGCTGGCTAGCTGAGATGAACTGGAAATGGGGGGATGTGCACGCCATTTCATCTGTGGAGCGAAGCTCATGCTCACAGGTACTACAAAAATTTGGGTCACTGTTTCGACTCGGAACGTTCAAGGGCACAAAAGTAGTTATACATATCACCCCGGACGTCAGACCAGTGCACCACAAAGCCAGAGTGGTGCCGTACGTGATGCGTGAGAAAATTGAAAGTGAACTGGAAAGGCTGCTCAGCGAGGGCATAATTTCGCCCGTTGAATTCAGTGACTGGGCAAGTCCCATTGTTCCTGTCCTTAAAGCGGACGACTCTGTTAGGATCTGCGGTGACTACAAAGCCACCATCAACCGGGTGTCCCTGCTGGACCAATACCCGCTCCCGAGGGCGGAGGACCTTTTTGCCATGTTGGCAGGTGGCAAGCTGTTCACTAAATTGGACCTCACTTCAGCCTACATGACTCAGGAACTGGCGGAAGAATCCAAGTTTCTGACCACCATCACCACACACAAGGGTTTATTCATCTACAACAGGTGTCCTTTTGGCATCCGTTCAGTGGCCGCCATCTTTCAGAGAAACATGGAAAGCTTGCTGAAATCCATTCCTGGCACAATCGTATTCCAGGACGACATCCTAATAACAGGTCGAGACACTGAGGAACACCTCCACAACCTGGAGGAGGTGCTACGCCGACTGGACCGGGTAGGCCTGCGGCTGAAGAAGGCCAAGTGTGTGTTCTTGGCCCCAGAGGACGCGTTTTTGGGCAGAAGGGTTGCCGCAGACGGGATCCGGCCTACTGAATCCAAAACGGAGGGGATCCGTCGTGCGCCCCGGCCCGGCAACACATCGGAGTTGCGATTGTTCCTGGGACTTTTGAACTATTTCAGGAACTTCCTGCCGAACTTAAGCACGTTGTTGGAGCCGTTACACGTGCTCCTGCGTAAGGGTTGCGAATGGTTTTGGGGGGGCTGTCAAGAACGGGCTTTCAACAGGGCGCGGAACCTGCTTTGTTCTAACAAACTGTTAACGTTGTATGACCCCTGTAAAAAACTAGTTTTAAACATGCGATGCATCATCATGCGGGGTTGGGTGTGTGTTGCAGCAGGGTAATGGAGACGGGCAACTCCAACCCCCCGGTGGCTTATGCCTCCAGGTCGCTCTCCCAGGCAGAGCGTGGATATGGCATGGTCGAAAAGGAAGCACTCGCTTGCGTTTATGGTGTGAAAAAAATGCACCAATACCTTTTCGGCAGACCGTTCGAGTTAGAAAGGGACCACAAGCCGTTAACTTCTCTGTTGTCCGACAGCAAGGCGGTCAATGCAAATGCGTCAGCTCGCATACAGCGATGGGTTCTCACGCTGGCTGCGTATGACTATACCATACGGCACCGGCCAGGCACCGAAAACTGCGCTGATGCGCTCAGCAGGCTTCCCCTTGCCACCACCGAGTGAGCGTCGGAGCAGAGCGCTGAGATGGTCATGGCCTTTGAGGCTTTTGACACTGCGGGCTCCTCCATCACAGCCCGCCAGATCAAACTCTGGACCAACAGGGACCCCCTATTATCCATGATAAAGAAATGTGTCCTGACGGAGGATTGGGCGCCCACGCACGGGGCGTGCCCCGAGGAGGTCAGACCGTTTCAGAGACAGATGGATGAGCTCTCCATCCAAGCCGACTGCCTGCTATGGGGCAGCCGAGTGGTCATGCCCAGAAGGGGAGGGAAGCGTTCATCAGGGAACTCCACAGCGAGCACCCTGGCATCGTGTTAATGAAGGCCATTGCCCGGTCACAAGAATGGTGGCCGGGGATTGACTCAGACCTGGAACACTGGGTTCGCAGGTGCACAACGTGTGCCCAGCTGGGCAACGCCCCCAGGGAGGCCCCGCTCAGCCCGTGGCCCTGGCCCACCAAGCCTTGGTCACGCAGTCACGTGGACTACGCGGGCCCATTCATGGGAAAAATGTTCTTGATAATTGTCGATGCATACTCGAAATGGATCGAGTGCATCATATTAAACTCGTGCACGATATCCATCACCGTGGAGAGCCTGCGCACGGTTTTCGTGACCCACGGTTTACCGGACAATCTGGTCAGCGACAATGGCCCGTGTTTCACCAGCCATGAATTCCAGGAGTTTATGTAGGGTAATGGCATCAAACATGTCCAGACGGCGCCGTTCAAGCCGGCTTCCAATGGCCAGGCGGAACGTGCGGTCCAAGTCATAAAGCAAGGCATGCTCCGCATCCAAGGGCCCTCTCTGCAGTACCGCCTATCGCGTCTCCTGCTGGCCTATAGGGCCCGGCCGCACTTGCTCACGGGCAGCGGAACTCCTCATGAAATGTACGCTCAAAATGCGGCTGTCCCTCATCCACCCAACCCTGGCAGACATTGTTGAGGGCAAGCGCCAGTCCCAAACCGAGTGCCACGATCATAACTCAAGGGAGAGGCGTATAGAAATGCATTGGGACCCAAGTGGCTGGAGGGCACCGTAATTGGTAAAGAGGGAAACAGAGTCATAATGGTCAGACTCAATAATGGGCAGATATGCTGCAAACACTTGGACCAAGTAAAGAAAAGGTCCAGCATAGACACCGATGAACATGAAGAAGAGCATGAGATGTCAACCAAACCACTGCCAGTGTACGAGCAACAAGGACAATCACCAGCATGCACAGTCCCTGCGGCCAGCCCGGACAGGCCGGAATCACCTCAGGTGACAGAAAAGCATGTCAAGGCTCAGCCACCAGAGCCTCAACTGCGGCACTCCATGAGAGAGCATCGAGCACTTGATAGACTTAATCTTTGAGTCAAAAAGACGTGAGGGGGGGAGGTGATGTCATGTATGTAACCAGCATACTACTGTAACCCTTATACAATTGTAACCCTTATGTAACCACTACATACTGTATATACTTACTAGAAATGCACACCTTGACCACAGGGGGTGTACTTGTGGGAGACACTCCTTACCTGGAGATTCAGGTATATAAGGGGAGGTCCCTCGCAGGGCCAGCACTCCTTGGTCCAGGTAATAAAGGTGAAGGTCACAGAGTGACTGTGTCTGCAGTACGTGCCTCGTGTGATTATGTTTAAGAGTTAAGGACTCAACACACATATATAACAAGATGTGCATATAATTACCGCAGATGTGATGTCACACTATTGAAACGCATTTAGACACCGTTTATAAATAATACAATAACACAGTTCAGGAACATCCGTTTTTTTTGTATCCACTGACGGTCTATTTAGAACATTTTGTTTTTCATATCGCTGCCCATGTCCTTTATTGTTCACAGATGTATTACTGTTGCTGCACTCTCTCCGTGTTTCAAGAAAACCGGCATGACGACTTTGTTGCTTCTTCTAGTGAAATACGCAAAATTAGCCTCCATCAACCATCATGCAGGCAACGATAATGTGGATACGTGGAACAGGTGCTTTGCTGTACGCTAGTTCCAGGATATGAAAGATTACATAGGAGGGTCTCTGACGGTTTACCCACATTCCTAACTTTAATTTGCACACTGATGACCACAAAGTACAACCCGTTAATTCCAAATTTTCTGTACACTTACACAGTGGAAGTATTGAGAGAGATGGTGGCGAGGGGGAGCTGGGTGTCATTCAGTGTAGATAGTGGGTACAAAAAACTGATATTCCTGAACAGTGTTATTGTATTATTTATAAACAATGTCTGAATGCACTTCAATAGTGTGACGTCACATCTGCGGCAATTATATACACATTTGTTTTGCATTTATAGTGTATATGTGCAATTGTTAAAATATAGGCTGCTAAAAAATATTGCCTCGCTACGCTGCGTAACCTACATTTTCCATCCTGGCTACTTTGCTGTGCTCTCATCCTGTGTGTACCCGGATTTGATTTAGTAAATATGGTCACCCTAACGTATGGTCACCATGTTGTAGGCTGGCATGGGCTGTTTCATTATCAGGAGAGTTGTGAATGAAGCTGAATACTGTGAAATCATCAGTGAAAAGCTCTATTGCAATCCTTATCACAAAGGTCACTGATGAAGCAGCTGAAGATTGTTGGGCCAAGGGTTCTGTCCACAAAGATGAATCCTGTCATGTATTCAACTATCATTGTAACCCATGTATAAGCTGACCTAAGTTGTACATCTTGAGAACATTGATCACAAGGGGGTGAACTTGTGGGAGACACTCCTAACTTGGACTTTCAGGTATAAAAGAGGAAGCTCCACCCACCTTCATCACTTGAGGTCTCGGTCATAAAGGTAACTGGTCACAGAGTGATCTTCTCTCAAGTATGGGCCTCGTGTGCATTTATACTGTATAGTAAGGACATATAATTGGCGACGAGAAACTGGGATTTAAACCACGCGAGCATGGCCACGAGCACCACAGAAGAGAGGTACTGTGTTGGTGATTTTATTGAGAGACTACAGCAAAGTTTTGTCACCAATGAATGGTTGGGACAGGATTCGGCCGACAAACACAGGGTTCATCTCCTGACGGTTTGTGGATCCAGAACGTACTCCCTGATGAAGGACCTTCTAGCGCCAGAGAAGCCGGCAGATAAGACGTTTGAAGAGCTCAGTAAGTTGATCGGGAAACGCTTTAAACCGGCGAGCAGCATGCACATGGCGAGACATCGGTTTTACACGCACCGGCGGCAAGAAGGGCAAAGTGTTCCTGACTTCGTGGCAGATCTCCGGTGACTAGCGAAGCTATGTAAGTTCACAGATGCATGCAGAGCGGAGATGCTGCAAGACTTTTTTATTGAGGGCATCGGGTACGCTGGAGTTTTCAGGAAACTGATTGAGACCAAAGACTTGACCTTGGAAGCGGCGGCTTTGATAGCCCAGGCATTTATCTCAGGGGAGGAAGAGACCAGAATGACGTATGACAAAAATCTTGTCTCAAATGCGGCAAACGACCAGGGAGTCAACATTGTTAATGCGGCACATAGTTTTCTAGGCAGACAAGGGCAATCAGACATGCCCCAGCATGTAGTCGAACCCTAAGGGGGAATTCAACAGAGACAATGGCTAGCTGAACGGTGATTCATGCCATCGCAATGGACAATGCAGCCAGTAATGGGGCCATCAACACCTGTTAATGGTGTGCTTAAGGACAGTTACAGAGACAGTCAGAGACGATCGACTGGTAATCTACAAGGGAGCAAGCTATCTTAGATCTGGTCCTGTGTAATGAGACAGGAATAATAAACAATCTCCAAGTAAAAGATCCTCTCGGAATGAGTGATCACAGTATGGTTGAATTTGTAATACAGATTGAGGTGAGGAAGTAGTGTCTCAAACGAGCGTACTATGCTTAAACAAAGGGGACTATAGTGGGATGAGGGCAGAGTTGGCTAAAGTAGACTGGAAACACAGACTAAACGGTGGCACAATTGAGGAACAGTGGAGGACTTTTAAGGAACTCTTTCATAGTGCTCAACAAAAATATATTCCAGTGAAAAAGAAGGGCGGTAAGAGAAGGGATAACCAGCCGTGGATAACCAAGGAAATTAAGGAGAGTATCAAATTAAAAACCAATGCGTATAAGGTGGCCAAGGTTAGTGGGAAAATAGAAAATTGGGAAAATTTTAAACGACAGCAAAGAATGACTAAGAAAGCAATAAAGAAAGGAAAGATAGATTACGAAGGTAACCTTGCGCAAAACATAAAAACAGATAGTAAAAGCTTTTACAGATATATAAAATGGAAAAGAGTGACAAAAGTAAATGTTGGTCCCTTAGAAGATGAGAAGGGGGATTTAATAATGGGAAATGTGGAAATGGCTGAGACCTTAAACAATTATTTTGCTTCGGTCTTCACAGTGAAAGACACAAAAACCATGCCAAAAATTGCTGGTCACAGGAATGTGGGAAGGGAGGACCTTGAGACAATCACTATCACGAGCGGGGGTAGTACTGGACAGGCTAATGGGACTCAAGGTAGACAAGTCCCCTGGTCCTGATGCAATGCATCCCAGGGTATTAAAAGAGATGGCGGAAGTTATAGCAGATGCATTCGTTATAATCTACCAAAATTCTCTGGACTCTGGGGAGGTACCAGCGGATTGGAAAGCAGCTAATGTAATGCCTCTGTTTAAAAAAGGGGGCAGACAAAAGGCAGGTAACTATAGGCCGGTTAGTTTAACATCTGTAGTGGGGAAAATGCTTGAAACTATCATTAAGGAAGAAATAGCGGGACATCTAGATAGGAATAGTGCAATCAAGCAGACGCAGCATGGATTCATGAAGGGGAAATCATGTTTAACTAATTTACTGGAATTCTTTGAGGATATAACGAGCATGGTGGATAGAGGTGTACCGATGGATGTGGTGTATTTAGATTTTCAAAACGCATTCGATAAGGTGCCACACAAAAGGTTACTGCAGAAGATAAAGGTACGCAGAGTCAGAGGAAATGTATTAGCATGGATAGAGAATTGGCTGGCGAACAGAAAGCAGAGAGTCGGGATAAATGGGCCCTTTTCGGGTTGGAAATCGGTGGTTAGTGATGTGCCACAGGGATCGGTGCTGGGACCACAACTGTTTACAATATACATAGATGACCTGGAAGAGGGGACAGAGTGTAGTGTAACAAAATTTGCAGATGACACAAAGATTAGTGGGAAAGCGGGTTGTGTAGAGGACACAGAAAGGCTGTAAAGAGATTTAGATAGGTTAAGCAAATGGGCTAAGGTTTGGCAGATGAAATACAATGTCGGAAAGTGTGAGGTCATCCACCTTGGGAAAAAAAACAGTAAAAGGGAATATTATTTGAATGGGGATAAATTACAACATGCTGAGGTGCAGAGGGACCTGGGGGTCCTTAGTGCATGAAACTCTTTTGAGTTTACCTGCGAAAACATAAACATTAAAGAGTGCCACCCGACCTGGGTGACACTCCAGACATTTACAAGGCCCTTTTTTTCCCCCCCTTTTTTTTTTTTTTGTGTTTTTCTTTTTTTGGTTTTTTTTTTGGGCACTAAAATCACAATTTTTCCCCAGTGCCCCCTATAAAAGGGAAGGGGACACTAAAAGCACCGGCAATTAAAACAAATTAACTTTAAAACGTAAAATCAAATTAAAATTTGGTTGCCGGGCGTGATGATGCACTCCAGTCCCTCCGGTGCCCACCTCTCGCGGAAGGCCGCGAGCGTTCCTTAGTGCATGAATCCCAAAAGGTTAGTTGGCAGGTGCAGCAGGTAATCAGGAAGGCGAATGGAATGTTGGCCTTCATTGCGAGAGGGATGGAGTACAAAAGCAGGGAGGTCCTTCTGCAACTGTATAGGGTATTGGTGAGGCCGCACCTGGAGTACTGCATGCAGTTTTGGTCACCTTACTTAAGGAAGGATATACTAGCTTTGGAGGGGTACAGAGATGATTCACTAGGCTGATTCCGGAGATGAGGAGGTTACCTTATGTTGAGAGATTGAGTAGACTGGGTCTTTACTCGTTGGATGAGGGGTGATCTTATAGAAACATTAAAAATAATGAAAGGGATAGACAAGATAGAGGCAGAGAGGTTGTTTCCACTGGTCGGGGAGACTCGAACTAGGGGGCACAGCCTCAAAATACGGGGGAGCCAATTTAAAACCGAGTTGAGAAGGAATTTCTTCTCCCAGAGGGTTGTGAATCTGTGGAATTCTCTGCCCAAGGAAGCAGTTGAGGCTAGCTCATTGAACGTATTCAAGTCACAGATAGATAGATTTTTAACCAATAAGGGAATTAAGGGTTATGGGGAGCGGGCGGGTAAGTGGAGCTGAGTCCACGGCCAGATCAGCCATGATCTTGTTGAATGGCGGAGCAGACTCGAGGGGCTAGATGGCCTACTCCTGTTCCTAATTCTTATGTTCTTATATTCTTATGTTCTTATGTTCTTATGTAATGGACCTTTTGTTTCCAAAAACAGGGCCTCCAGCTCATGCTGGAGATGTGGAGGCAAACACCCAGCCAGAGCTTGCAGGTATCAGCAATATACCTGCAGAAACTGCAACGTCAGCGGTCATTTGGCGCGTATGTGCAGGAAGCCTGCAGCCAGGTTGATGTACGAGGAGGACGGGCCCGATGTAAGCCCTAGGACGCCAAATGAATACTGGGCGTAATCGCTGGAAGCTGAAGTTCAGCGAGTTCATGTGGAGCACATATACAGTTCATATAGCAGGACGCCACCGATAATGATGAAAGTGCTCCTCAATGGCATCCCAGTATTAATGGAGCTAGACACGGGGGCCAGCCAATCCCTGATGAGTATCAAACAGTTCGAAAGGTTGTGGGTGTCCAAGGCCAGGAGGCCAAAATTATCGCCGATTGACGCACAGCTACGGATATATACAAAGGAGATCATTCCGGTGCTAGGCAGCGCCAGGGTAGTCGTGACCCACAACGATTCGGAGAACAGGTTGCCACTTTGGATTGTCCCGGGGGACGGTCCCGCACTACTGGGGAGGAGTTGGCTTGCTGTCATGAACTGGAAATGGGGCGATGTCAATGCAATTTCTTCTGTGGAGCGAGTATCATGCTCACAGGTCCTGGACAAATTTGACTCATTATTTCAACCCGACATCGACACTTTCATGGGGGCCAAGGTAATGATTCACACAAACCCGGAAGCCAGGCCAGTACACCACAAGGCCAGAGCGGTGCCATACGTGATGCGGGATAAGATAGAATGCGAATTGGACCGCCTGCTGAGGGAAGGCATCATCTCGCCAGTCGAATTCAGTGACTGGGCGAGCCCGATTGTGCCGGTGCTCAAGGCGGATGGGTCGGTCAGGATATATGGTGATTACAAGGCCACCATCAATCGGGTGTCACTCCAAGACCAGTACCCGCTACCGAGAGCGGAGGACCTCTTTGCGACACTATCCGGTGGCAAACATTTTTCAAAATTGGACCTGACCTCAGCTTACATGACCCAGGAGCCGGCGAGTGAGTCGAAGAAGCTGCCCACCATCACGACACACAAGGGGTTGTTTGAGTACAACAGATGTCCGTTCGGGATTCGCTCGGCCGCCGCGATCTTTCAGCGAAATATGGAAAGCCTCCTCAAGTCGATTCCAGGGACGGTGGTTTTTCAGGACGACATCCTCATCACGGGTCGTGATACTGAAGAACACCTCCACAACCTGGAGGAGGTGCTACGCAGACTGGACCGGGTAGGGCTGCGACTGAAAAAGGCGAAGTGCGTCTTCTTAGCTCCAGAGGTAGAATTCCTAGGGATGAGGGGAGCAGCAGACGGGATCAGCCCTACTGCGTCCAAAACGGAAGCGATCCAGAGAGCACCCAGACCCCGTAACACGATGGAGCTGCGTTCATTCCTGGGGCTCCTGAACTATTTTGGTAACTTTCTTCCCAAATTGAGCACGCTGTTAGAGCTGCTACACGTGCTCCTACACAAAGGTCGTGATTGGGTCTGGGGGGACAGTCAGGAAAGGGCTTTTGATAGAGCACGCAATTTGTTATGCTCCAACAAACTGTTAACGCTATATGGCCCATGTAAGAAACTTGTGTTAACGTGCGATGCGTCGTCCTATGGGGTCGGGTGTGTGTTGCAGCATGTCAATGCCAAGGGTCAGTTACAGCCGGTAGCTTATGCCTCCAGAAGTCTGTCCCAGGCAGAAAGGGGCTATGGGATGGTAGAAAAGGAAGCGCTTGCATGTGTATATGCAGTTAAAAAAAAATGCACCATAGAAACATAGAAAATAGGTGCAGGAGTAGGCCATTCGGTCCTTCTAGCCTGCACCGCCATTCAATGAGTTCATGGCTGAACCAGTACCTGTTTGGCAGGAAATTTGAGCTGGAGACAGATCACAAACCCCTAACGTACCTTTTGGCCAACAACAAGGCCATAAATGCGAATGCATCGGCCCGCATATGGAGGTGGGCACTTACGTTAGCCGCCTATGACTATACAATTCGGCACAGACTGGGCACTGAAAACTGCGCCAATGCACTCAGCAGGCTCCCACTAGCTACCACTGAGGGGGCAACTGAGCATGCTGCTGAGATGGTCATGGCTGCTGAAGCTTTCGAAAGCGAAGATTCACCTGTGACAGTCCGTCAGATTAAAGTCTGGACAAATAAAGACCCACTACTGTGTTTAGTTAAGAAATGTGTCCTGAATGGGGACTGGGCAGCCACGTACGGGGCATGCCCTGAGGAATTTAAACCGTTTCATAGGCACAAGGATGAACTCTCGATTCAGGCCGATTGCCTACTGTGGGGAAACCGAGTAGTCATGCCCCAGAGGGGCAGAGAGGTGTTTATCAGAGAACTTCACAATGAGCACCCGGACATTGTCATGATGAAGGCAATTGCCAGGTCACACGTTTGGTGGCCAGGGATACATGCAGACCTGGAACTTTGTGTTCGCAGGTGCAACACGTGTGCTCAGCTGGGCAACGCACCCAGGGAAGCCCCCCTTAGCCCCTGGTCCTGGTCCGCCAAGTGATGGTCACGCATCCATGTGGACTACGCAGGACCATTCATGGGAAAAATGTTTTTGGTTGTAGTAGACGCCTACTTCAAATGGATTGTGCCATTTTAAATTCAAGCACATCCTCTGTCACGGTAGAAAGTCTATGGGCAATGTTCGCCACCCATGGTCTACCGGATGTCTTGGTCAGCGGCAATGGCCCGTGCTTCACAAGCACTGAATTCCAGGACATCAAGGCAGGCAATGGAATCAACCATGTCAGAACGGCACCGTTCAAGCCGGCCTCAAACGGCCAGGCAGAACGAGCAGTGCAGATAATCAAACAGGGGATGCTCAGAATCCAAGGAGGTTCCCTACAAAGCCGTTTATCCCGCCTCCTGTTGGCCAATAGATCCAGACCACACTCGCTCACAGGGGTTCCACCCGCAGAGCTGCTAATGAAAAGGACGCTCAAAACCCGGTTATCCCTTATACACCCTACTATGAAAGAAATTGTCGAGAGCAGGCGCCAGCCACAATATGACTAACATGGCGGGAATGCGAGGGCGCGATGTATTGATGTCAATGACCCTGTTTTTGTCCTTAATTACGCTGCAGGACCCAAATGGCTTGCAGGCACTGTGATTGCCAAAGAGGGGAATAGGATTTTGGTAGTTAAACTTATCAATGGACAAATCTGCCGCAAACAAGTGGATCAAACTAAAAGGAGGTTCAGCAACCCCATAGAAGAAGCAGAGAAAGAACACGATGTAGAGTTCACTCCACCACAGGTGACCGAACACAGGAACCAAAGGGAAGAGAGCCCAGTCACTGTGGGCAGTCCGGACAGGCCTGAGGCACTGCAAACAGCAGACACTCAGGCCAGCTCCCAACAACCGGAGCCCCAACTCAGACGCTCTACAAGAGAGCGTAAACCACCAGTGAGACTTAACCTGTGATCCCAATAAGACTTTAGGTGGGGAGGTGATGTCATGTATTGAACTATCATTGTAACCCATGTATTAAGCTGACCTAAGTTGTACACCTTGAGAACATTGACCACAAGGGGGTGAACTTGTGGGAGACACTCCTAACCTGGACTTTCAGGTATAAAAGGGGAAGCTCCACCCACCTTCATCACTTGAGGTCTTGGTAATAAAGGTAACTGGTCACAGAGTGACCTTCTCTCAAGTATGGGCCTTGTGTGCATTTATACTGTATAGTAAGGACATATCAAATCCGACTTATATTCAACTTCGTTCATCATTATCATAGGCAATCCCTCGGGGTCGAGGATGACTTGCTTCCACACTAAAAATGAGTACTCAGGTGACTGATAAACTCATTTTAAATGGTGAAAGATGCCTGTGTGTGAATTGTTTTAACGTGGGATGGCCGTTGCACACCAGCCACCACACAGGCTTGACCGAGCAAGGTCTCGGTCCAGTGGCAAGAGGATCCAAGGTGACTGGCGACCAGGCTCCGGTGCATGTGCCAATACATACACACAAACTCAAACATATTCCTACTGTCCTCCTTCCCACAGGACCTTTCTCTGTGTGGAATTCACAGAATGTGGGCATCACAGCTTTGCAATTGGTTCGTGCTGCGCCTTCCCTTGGTCTTGTTCACGCTGCTCCACCTCTGGACCTTTGTTACCTCTAGACTTGACTATTCCAACGCACTATTTCAACTTACCATCCAATTCTCACTCCCACCTTCTTGTCTGATTCTGGCACCAGCTTTAGCCAAGCTGAACTGTTGTTGGTTACCTTTTGACCGCCTACTCTAACTCTTTGTTTCGGTCAGTTCTATAAAGAGGTTCTCCTGTCTTCTTTTTCCAATTCTAATAAGGGGTGTCCACCTCAAACATTAACTCGTAATGTTTTTTATTCTCTTTTCAGGTGTATTTCCAATATCTTCTGTTTTTAATCCCAAAATATTATCCGGTCTGGTTGCTTCAATTCCCCTAAAGGGGAAGGTACTGGAAATGTAGCTATTAATCTTCATTCTCTGCATTTCATAGGGAACATGGCTTTTGAATATTACTGCTACTTAATTTCTCATTAAAATGTTGGTAGGTTAGGGGCTGCTCAATATTTTAGTCCCCTGCTATGCCTCTCCAGTTCTAATTTCCTGAGTCTGCTTGTGTGTGTGTGTAAGTCATCTCTGATGCCCATATCTCAAAGGACTTAATTTATGCTGAAAGGTCTGTGCCAAGTGTGAGATTACGGGAAATAGAGTAACCAGTTAGAAGGCAGACAATGGTATTTGCAGTGTTTAATTACTTAATAGAGTGGAATAAATTAGTCTTTAGCCACCCCATCACCAATTGAACTTTAAACTTACTTGGCCACAAATGGTTTGCTTTCAAAGAGCAATAAATGTCAGCTCTTGTTAACTTTCTTTTCCGAATCAGTGAGGGTTTCATCACGAGTGAACCTTTTCTACAAAGTTCTTTCTTTCTCAAAATTAAAATACGTTTACAATTAAACCAATTTTCTGCTCCAGTTTTTTTATTACAAGCTGTGCTGATTTTGGTTTTGGCTGGTTTATTTATTGAATGTAGCTGCAGGTACCTGTATTTATATTGCACCTTAGCGCAGTGGTTATGTTACTTGACTAAGTATTCCAGAGGCCTGGACTAATAATCTAGAGACATGAGTTCAAATCCCACCACAGCAGCTAAAGAACTTAAATTCAGTTAATTAAATAAATCTGGAATTTAAACAAAAACTAGTATCAGTAATGGTGACCATGAAACTACTGTTTTATCATAAAACCCCAACTGGTTCACTAATGTCCTTTAGGGAAGAAAATCTGCCGTCTTTACCCAGTCTAGCCTATATGTGACTCCATATCCACAGCAATTTGGTTGACTCTTTAACTGCCCTGTGAAATGGCCCAGCGAGCCACTCAGTTGCACCAAACCACTACGACACTCACTGTGTGGAAACACAGCACAAGGATTGCAGCGATTCAAGAAGGCGGCTCACCAGGCACCTTCCACCTTCTCGAGGGCAATTAGGGTTGGGCAATAAATGCTGGCTTTGCCAGCGATGTCCACATCCCATGAACTAATACATTTTTTTAGGTCTTTGGCTGTCCCAGTATATAGAGTAAAATATTTGTTTTTGAAGTGTAGTCACTGTTATGTAGGCAAACACAGCACGCTATTTATGCACAGCAAGCTGAGTATGGTAATTTAGTGGTTATGTTACTGGATTTGTAATCCAGAGGCCTGGTCTAATAAACCAGTAGAATGTGTGTTCAATCGCAAAGGGGGGAATTTTAACCTTAAAAAACAGGGTGGGTTGGGGTTGTGTGGGAAGTTAAGTGTTAAGAATCTGAATCCTGTCCAGAACACCCCTCCGGAGGCGGGAAGAGGGCGGGCAGCCAACCTGCTCCCAGGTGGCGGATCGCCCATTTAAATATTATAATGAGGCTGGAAACCTCTGCTTTAACCTCCATTTTGAACTTAATTTTAGCCGGTCGTTTTTTCAGGCTTCGTGGATCTGCCAGCTAAGGGAAGGCAAGGACTGCTGGATCCAGGAGGTTAGTGATATGTCCTTACTATACAGTACAAATGCACACGAGGCCCATACTTGAGAGAAGGTGTGACCAGTTGCCTTTATTCCAGCACTGAAGTGATGAAGGTGGGTGGAGCTTCCCCTTTTATACCTGAAAATCCAGGTTAGGAGTGTCTCCCACAAGTTCACCACCTAGTGGTCATTGTTCTCACAGTGTACAACTTAGGTCAGATTATACATGGGTTACAATGACAGTTGAATACATGACATCACCTCCCCCCCCCCAAAAATCTTATTGGGATCACAGGTTGAGTCTCTCTGGTGGTTTACGCTCCCTTGTAGAGCGCCTGAGTTGGGGCTCCGGTTGTTGGGCGCTGGCCTGAGTGTCTGCTGTTTGCGGTGCCTCAGGCCTGTCCGGACTGCCCACAGTGACTGGGCTCTCCTCCACTTGGTTCCGGTGTTCGGTCACCTGTTGTGGAGTAAACTCTACATCGTGTTCTTCCTCTGCTTCTTCTATGGGGTTGCTGAACCTCCTTTTTGTTTGATCCACGTGTTTGCGGCAGATTTGTCCATTGATAAGTTTAACTACCAGAATCCTATTCCCCTCTTTGGCAATCACAGTGCCTGCGAGCCATTTGGGTCCTGCAGCGTCGTTGAGGACAAAGACAGGGTCATTTACATCAATACATCGCGCCCTCGCATTCCTGTCATGGTAGTCACATTGTGACTGGCGCCTGCTCTCAACAATTTCTTTCATGGTGGGGTGTATGAGGAATAACCTGGTTTTGAGCATCCTTTTCATTAGCAGCTCTGCGGGTGGAACCCCTGTGAGCAAGTGTGGCCGGGATCTATTGGCCAACAGGAGGCGTGATAAGCGGCTTTGTAGGGAAACCCCTTGAATTCTGAGCATCCCCTGTTTGATTATCTGCACTGCTCATTCTGCCTGGCCGTTTGAGGCCGGCTTGAACGGTGTCGTTCTGACATGGTTGATACCATTTTCTGCCATAAAGTCCTGGAACTCAATGGTTGTAAAGCACGGGCCATTGTCGCTGACCAAAATGTTCGGTAGACCATGGGCGGCGAACATTGCCCGTAGACCTTCTACCGTGGCAGAGGATGTGCTTGAATTGAGAATGCCACACTCGATCCATTTGGAGTAGGCGTCTACTACAGCCAAAAACATTTTTCCCATGAAGGGACCTGCGTAGTCCACATGGATGCGTGACCATGGCTTGGCGGGCCAGGACCAGGGGCTAAGGGGGGCTTTCCTGGGTGCATTGCCCAGCTGGGCACACGTGTTGCACCTGTGAACACAAAGTTCCAGGTCTGCATCTATCCCTGGCCACCAAACGTGTGACCTGGCAATTGCCTTCAGCATGACAATGCCCGGGTGCTCATTGTGGAGTTCTCTGATGAACACCTCTCTGCCCATCTGGGGAATGACTACGCGGTTCCCCCATAGTAGGCAATCGGCCTGAATTGAGAGTTCATCCTTGCGTCTGTGAAATGGTTTAAATTCCTCAGGGCATGCCCCATACGTGGCTGCCCAGTCCCCATTCAGGACACATTTCTTGACTAAAGACAGTAGCGGGTCTCTATTAGTCCAGACTTTGATCTGACGGGCTGTCACGGGTGAGTCTTCACGTTCAAAAGCTTTGTCATGTATTTAACTGTCATTGAACCCATGTATAAACTGACCTAAGTTGTACACTGTGAGAACATTGACCACTAGGTGGTGAACTTGTGGGAGACACTCCTAACCTGGTCTTTCAGGTATAAAAGAGGAAGCTCCACCCACCTTCATCACTTCAGTGCTGGAAATAAAGGTTACTGGTCACAGAGTGACCTTCTCTCAAGTATGGGCCTCGTGTACATTTGTACTGCATAGTAAGGACATATTATTGGCGATGAGAAACTGGGATCTAAACCACGCGAGCATGGCCACTAGCAGCACAGGTGAGAGGTACTGTGTTGGTGATGATTGGGGCGATGTTATTGAGAGACTACAGCAAAGTTTAGTCACTAAGAAATGGCTGGGACAGGATTCGGCCGACAAACGCAGGGCTCATCTCCTGACGGTTTGTGGATCCAGGACGTACTCCCTGATGAAGGACCTTCTAGCGCCAGAGAAGCCGGCGGACAAGACATTTGAAGAGCTCAGTAAGTTGATTGGGGAACACTTTAAATGGCAAGCAGCATGCACATGGCGAGACACCGGTTTTATACGCACCGGCGGCGAGAAGGGCAAAGCGTTCCAGACTTCGTGGCAGACCTCTGGCGACTGGCGAGCCTATGTAAGTTCCCAGATGCATGCAGAGCGGAGATGCTGCGAGACTTTTTTATTGAGGGCATCGGGCATGCTGGGGTTTTCAGGAAACTGATTGAGACCAAAGACTTGACCCTGGAAACAGCGGCTTTGATGGCCCAGACATTCATCTCAGGGGAGACCAGAATGATGTTTGACAAAAATCTTGGTTTGAATGCAGTAAATGGACAGGGAATCAACATTGTTAATGCGGCACACAGTTCCCCAGGCAGACAAGGGCTATCGGATATGCCCGAGCATGTAGTCGAATCCAAAGGGGGAATTCAACAGAGACAATGGCTAGCTGAACGGCGATTCATGCCATCGCAAGGGACAATGTGGCCAGTAATGGGGCCATCAACACCTGTTAATGGTGTGCTTAAAAATAGTTACACAGACAGTCAGAGATGGCTCATGTTGGAGGTGTGGAGGCAAACATACAGCCAGAACTTGCAGATATCAGCAATACACTTGCAGAAATTGCAACGTTAGCGGTCACTTGGCACGTATGTGCAGGAAGCCTGCAGCCAGGTTGATGTATGAGGAGGACGGGCCCGTTGTCAGCCCTATGAGGCCAAATGGACACTGGGGGAAATCGCTGGAAGCTGAAGTTCAGCGAGTTCATGTGGAGCACGTATACAGTTCATACACCAGGACGCCACCGATAATGATGAAAGTGCTCTTCAATGGCATCCTAGTATCAATGGAGCTAGACACGGGGGCCAGCCAGTCCCTGATGAGTATCAAACAGTTCGACAAGTTGTGGGCGTACAACGCCAGGAGTCCAAAATTATTGCTGATTAATGCACAGCTATGGACATACACAAAGGAAATCATTCTGGTGCTAGGCAGCGCCACGGTAGTCGTGACCCATAAAGATTCGGAGAACAGGTTACCACTCTGGATTGTTCCTGGGGACAGTCCCGCACTGCTGGGGAGGAGTTGGCTGACTGTCATGAACTGGAAATGGGGCAATGTCAATGCAATTTCTTCTGTGGAGCGAATATCATGCTCACAGGTCCTGGACAAATTTGACTCACTATTTCAACCCGGCATTGGCACTTTCATGGGGACCAAGGTAGTGATTCACATAAACCCGGACGCCAGACCAGTACACCACAAGGCCAGAGCGGTGCCGTACGTGATGCGGGAAAAGATAGAAGGCGAATTGGACCGCCTGCTGAGGGAAGGCATCATCTCGCCAGTCGAATTCAGTGCCTGGGCGAGTCCGATTGTGCCGGTGCTCAAGGCGGATGGGTCGGTCAGGGTATGTGGCGATTACAAGGCCACCATCAATCGGGTGTCACTCCAAGACCAGTACCCGCTACCGAGAGCGGAGGACCTCTTTGCGACGCTATTCGGCGGCAAACTTTTTTCAAAATTGGACCTGACCTCAGCTTACATGACCCAGGAGCTGGCGAGTGAGTCGAAGAAGCTGACCACCATCACGACACACAAGGGGTTGTTTGAGTACAACAGATGTCCGTTCGGGATTCGCTCGGCTGCCGCGATCTTTCAACGAAACATGGAAAGTCTCCTCAAGTCGATTCCAAGGACAGTGGTTTTACAAACGACATCCTCATCACGGGTCGTGATACTGAAGAACACCTCCGCAACCTGGAGGAGGTGCTACGCAGACTGGACCGGGTAGGTCTGCGACTGAAAAAGGTTAAGTGCGTCTTCCTAGCTCCAGAGGTAGAATTCCTGGGAATGAGGGTAGCGGCAGACGGGATCAGGCCTACTGCGTCCAAGACGGAAACGATCCAGAGAGCACCCAGACCCCGTAACACGACGGAGCTGCGTTCGTTCCTGGGGCTCCTGAACTATTTTGGTAACTTTCTTCCCAAATTGAGCACGCTGTTAGAGCCGCTACAGGTGCTCCTACGCAAAGGTCGCAAATGGGTCTGGGGGGACAGCCAGGAAAGGGCTATTGATAGAGCACGCAATTTGTTATGCTCCAACAATCTGTTAACGCTATATGACCCATGTAAGAAACTTGTTTTAACGTGCGACGCGTCGTCCTATGGGGTCGGGTGTGCGTTGCAGCATGTCAATGTCAAGGGTCAGTTACAGCCGGTAGCTTATGCCTCCAGGAGTCTGTCCCAGGCAGAAAGGGGCTACGGGATGGTAGAAAAGGAAGCGCTTGCATGTGTATATGCTGTAAAAAAAATGCACCAGTAACTGTTTGGCAGGAAATTTGAGCAGGAGACGGATGACAAACCCCTTACGTCCCTTTTGGCCAACAACAAGGCCATAAATGCAAATGCATCGGCCCGCTTACAGAGGTGGGCACTCACGTTAGCCGCCTATGACTATACAATTCGCACAGACCGGGCACTAAAAACTGCGCCGATGCTCTCAGCAGGTTCCCACTAGCCACCACTGAGGGGGCTACCGAGCATGCTGCTGAGATGGTCATGGCTGTGGAAACGTTCGAAAGCGAAGGCTCACCCGTGACAGCCCGTCAGATCAAAGTCTGGACAAATAGAGACCCGCTACTGTCTTTAGTCAAGAAATGTGTCCTGAATGGGGACTTGGCAGCCACGTATGGGTCATGCCCTGAGGAATTTAAACCATTTCACAGGCGCAAGGATGAACTCTCGATTCAGGCCAATTGCCGACTGTGGGGAAACCGAGTAGACATGCCCCAGATGGGCAGAGAGATGTTCATCAGAGAACTCCACAATGAGCACCCGGGCATTGTCATGATGAAGGCAATTGCCAGGTCACACGTTTGGTGGCTAGGGATAGATGCAGACCTGGAACTTTGTGTTTGCAGGTGCAACACATGCACCCAGCTGGGCAATGCGCCCAGGGAAGCCTCCCTTAGCCCCTGGTCCTGGCCCGCCAAACCATGGTCACGCATCCATGTGGACTACGCAGGTCCTTACATGGGAAAAATGTTTTTGGTTGTAGCAGACGCCTACTCCAAATGGATCGAGTGTGACGTTCTCAATTCAAGCACATCCTCTGCCACGGTAGAAAGTCTACGGGCAATGTTCGGCGCCCATGGTCTACCTGATGTCTTGGTCAGTGACAATGGCCCGTGCTTTACAAGCATTGAATTCCAGGACTTCATGGCAGGCAATGGAATCAACCATGTCAGAACGGCACCGTTCAAGCCGGCCTCAAACGGCCAGGCGGAATGAACAATGCACATAATCAAACAGGGGATGCTCAGAATCCAAGGGGGTTCCCTACAAAGCTGCTTATCACGCCTCCTGTTGGCCAATAGATCCCGACCACACTCGCTCACAGGGGTCCCACCCGCAGAACTGCTAATGAAAAGGACGCTCAAAACCAAGTTATCCCTTATACACCCTATTATGAAAGAAATTGTTGAAAGCAGGCACCAGTCACAATGTGACTACCACAACGGGGACGCGAGGGCGCGATGTATTGATGTCAATGACCCTGTTTTTGTCCTCAACTACACTGCAGGGCCTAAATGGCTTACAGGCACTGTGGTTGCCAAAGAGGGAAATAGGATTCTGATAGTTAAACTTACCAATGGACAAATCTGCCGCAAACACGTGGATCAAACAAAAAGGAGATTCAGCAACCCCATAGAAGAAGCAGAGGAAGAACACGATGTAGAGTTCACTCCTCCGCAGGTGACTGAACACCAGAACCAAGTGGTGGAGAGCCCAGTCACTGTGGTCAGTCCGGACAGGCCTGAGGCACCGCAAACAGCAGACACTCAGGCCAGCGCCCAACAACCGGAGCCCCAACTCAGGCGCTCTACAAGGGTGTGTAAACCACCAGAGAGACTTAACCTGTGATCCCAATAAAACTTTGGGGGGGAGGCGATGTCATGTATTTAACTGTCATTGTAACCCATGTATAAACTGACCTAAGTTGTACACTGTGAGAACATTGACCACTAGGTGGCGAACTTGCGGGAGACACTCCAAACCTGGTCTTTCAGGTATAAAAGGGGAAGCTCCACCCGCCTTCATCACTTCAGTGCTGGAAATAAAGGTTACTGGTCACAGAGTGACTTTCTCTCAAGTATGGGCCTCGTGTGCATTTGTACTGTATAGTAAGGACATATCATGCTTCAACAGCCATGACCATCCCAGCAGCATGCTCAGTAGCCCCCTCGGTGGTAGCTAGTGGGAACTTGCTGAGTGCATCGGCGCAGTTTTCAGTGCCCGGTCTGTGCCGAATTGTGTAATCATAGGTGGCTAACATGAGTGCCCACCTTTGTATGCGGGCCGATGCATTTGCATTTATGGCCTTGTTGTCGGCCAAAAGGGACGTAAGGGGTTTGTGATCGGTCTCCAGCTCAAATTTCCTGCCAAAGAGGTACTGGTGCATTTTTTTTACTGCATATACACATGCAAGCACTTCCTTTTCTACCATCCCGTAGCTCCTTTCTGCCTGGGACAGACTTCTGGAGGCATAAGCTATCAGCTGTAACTGACCGCTGGCATTAACATGTTGCAACACACACCCGACTCCATAGGATGACGCATTGCACGTTAAAACAAGTTTCTTACATGGGTCATATAGCGTTAACAGATTGTTGGAGCATAACAAATTGCGTGCACTATCAATAGCCCTTTCCTGGCTGTCCCTCCAGACCCATTCGCGACCTTTGCGTCGGAGCACGTGTAGCAGCTCTAACAGCGTGCTCAATTTGGGAAGAAAGTTACCAAAATAGTTCAGGAACCCCAGGAACGAACGCAGCTCCGTCGTGTTACGGGGTCTGGGTGCTCTCTGGATCGCTTCCATTTTGGACGCAGTAGGGCTGATCCCGTCTGCTGCTCCCCTCATCCCCAGGAATTCTACCTCTGGAGCTAAGAAGACGCACTTCGCCTTTTTCAGTCGCAGACCTACCCGGTCCAGTCTGCGTAGCACCTCCTCCAAGTTGTGGAGGTGTTCTTCAGTATCGCGACCCGTGATGAGGATGTCGTCTTGGAAAACCACGGTCCTTGGAATCGACTTGAGGAGACTTTCCATGTTTCGTTGAAAGATCGTGGCGGCCGAGCGAATCCCAAACGGACATCTGTTGTATTCAAACAACCCCTTGTGTGTCGTGATGGTGGTCAGCTTCTTCGACTCACTCGCCAGCTCCTGGGTCATGTAAGCTGAAGTCAGGTCCAATTTTGAAAAAGGTTTGCCACTGGATAGCGTCGCAAATAGATCCTCCGCTCTCGGTAGCGGGTACTGGTCTTGGAGTGACACCCAATTGATGGTGGCCTTGAAATCACCACATATCCTGACCGACCCATCCGCCTTGAGCACCGGCACAATCAGGCTCGCCCAGTCACTGAATTCGACTGGCGAGATGATGCCTTCCCTCAGCAGGCGGTCCAATTCGCCTTCTATCTTTTCCCGCATCACGTACGGCACCGCTCTGGACTTGTGGTGTACTGGTCTGGCGTCCGGGTTGATGTGAATCACATAAGAACATAAGAACAGAAGAATTAGAAACAGGAGTAGGCCATCTAGCCCCTCGAGCCTGCTCCGCCATTCAACAAGATCATGGCTGATCTGGTCGTGGACTCAGCTCCACTTACCCACCCTCTCCCCATAACCCTTAGTTCCCTTATTGGTTAAAAATCTATCTATCTGTGACTTGAAAACATTCAATGAGCTAGCCTCAACTGCTTCCTTGGGCAGAGAATTCCACAGATTCACAACCCTCTGGGAGAAGAAATTCCTTCTCAACTAGGTTTTAAATTGGCTCCCCCGTATTTTGAGGCTGTGCCCCCTAGTTCTAGTCTCCCTTACCAGTGGAAACAACCTCTCTGCCTCTATCTTGTCTATCCCTTTCATGATTTTAAATGTTTCTATAAGATCACCCCTCATCCTTCTGAACTCCAACAAGTAAAGACCCAGTCTACTCAATCTATCATCATAAGGTAACCCCCTCATTTCTGGAATCAGCCTAGTGAATCATCTCTGTACCCCTTCCAAAGCTAGTATATCCTTCCTTAAGTAAGGTGACCAAAACTGCACGCAGTATTTCAGGTGCGGCCTCACCAATACCCTGTACAGTTACAGCAGGACCACTCTGCTTTTGTACTCCATCCCTCTCGCAATGAAGGCCAACATTCCATTCCCCTTCCAGATTACCTGCTGCACCTGCAAACTAACTTTTTGGGATTCATGCACAAGGACCCCTAGGTCCCTTTGCACCACAGGATGTTGTAATTTCTCCCCATTCAAATAATATTCCCTTTTACTGTTTTTTTTCCCAAGGTGGATGACCTCACACTTTCCGACATTGTATTCCATCTGCCAAACCTTAGCCCATTCGCTTAACCTATCCAAATCTCCTTCAGCCTCTCTGAGTCCTCTACACAACCCGCTTTCCCACTAATCTTAGTGTCATCTGCAAATTTTGTTGTACTACACTCTGTCCCCTCTTCTAGGTCATCTATGTATATTGTAAACAGTTGTGGTCCCAGCACTGATCCCTGTGGCACACCACTAACCATTGATTTCCAACCGGAAAAGGACCCATTTATCCCGACTCTCTGCTTTCTGTTCGCCAGCCAATTCTCTCTCCATGCTAATACATTTCCTCTGACTCCGCGTACCTTTATCTTCTGCAGTAACCTTTTGTGTGGCACCTTGTCGAATGCCTTTTGGAAATCTAAATACACCACATCCATCGGTACATCTCTATCCACCATGTTCGTTATATCCTCAAAGAATTCCAGTAAGTTAGTTAAACACGATTTCCCTTTCATGAATCCATGTTGCGTCTGCTTGATTGCACTATTCCTATCTAGATGTCCCGCTATGTCTTCCTTAGTGATAGTTTCAAGCATTTTCCCCACTACAGATGTTAAACTAACCGGCCTATAGTTACCTGCCTTTTGCCTGCCCCCTTTTTTAAACAGAAGCGTTACATTAGCTGCTTTCCAATCCGCTGGTACCTCCCCAGAGTCCAGAGAATTTTGGTAGATTATAACGAATGCATCTGCTATAACTTCCGCCATCTCTTTTAATACCCTGGGATGCATTTCATCAGGACCAGGGGACTTGTCTACCTTCAGTCCCATTAGCCTGTCCAGCACTACCTCCCTAGTGATAGTGATTGTCTCAAGGTCCTCCATTCCCACATTCCTGTGGCCTGCAAATTTTTGGCATGGTTTTTGTGTCTTCCACTGTGAAGACGGAAGCAAAATAATTGTTTAAGGTCTCAGCCATTTCCACATTTCCCATTATTAAATCCCCCTTCTCATCTTCTAAGGGACCAACATTTACTTTAGTCACTCTTTTCCGTTTTAAATATCTGTAAAAGCTTTTACTATATGTTTTTATGTTTTGCGCAAGTTTACCTTCGTAATCTATCTTCCCTTTCTTTATTGCTTTTTTAGTCATTCTTTGCTGTTGCTTAAAATTTTCCCAATCCTCTAGTTTCCCACTAACCTTGGCCACCTTATATGCATTCGTCTTTGATTTGATACTTTCTTTTATTTCCTTGTTTATCCACGGCTGGTTATCCCTTCTCTTGCCGCCCTTCTTTTTCACTGGAATATATTTTTGTTGCGCACTATGAAAGAGCTCCTTAAAAGTCCTCCACTGTTCCTCAATTGTGCCACCGTTTAGTCCTTGTTTCCAGTCTACTTTAGCCAACTCTGCCCTCATCCCACTGTAGTCCCCTTTGTTTAAGCATAGTACGCTCGTTTCTGACACAACTTCCTCATCCTCAATCTGTATTACAAATTCAACCATATTGTGATCACTCATTCCGAGAGGATCTTTTACTAGGAGATCAAACATCACTACCTTGGTCCCCATGAAAGTGCCAATGCCAGGTCGAAATAGTGAGTCAAATTTTTCCAGGCCAAGACCTGTGAGCATGATATTCACTCCACAGAAGAAATTGCATTGACATCGCCCCATTTCCAGTTCATGACAGCAAGCCAACTCCTCCCCAGCAGTGCGGGAACATCCCCCGGGACAATCCAGAGAGGCAACCTGTTCTCCTAATCTTTGTGAGTCACGACTACCATGGCGCTGCCTAGCATCGGCATGGTCTCCTTTGTATATGTCCGTAGCTGTGCGTCAATCGGCAATAATTTTGGCCTCCTGGCCTTGGACGCCCACAACTTGTCGAACTGCTTGATACTCATCAGGGACTGGCTGGCCCCCGTGTCTAGCTCCATTGATACTGGGATGCCATTGAGGAGCAATTTCATCATTATTGGTGGCATCCTGGTGCATGAACTGTATATGTGCTCCACATGAACTTGCTGAACTTCAGCTTCCAGCGATTTCCCCCAGTGTCCATTTGGCCTCGTAGGGCTTACATCAGGCCCGTCCTCCTCGTACATCAACCTGGCTGCAGGCTTCCTGCACATACACGCCAAGTGACCGCTGACATTGCAGTTTCTGCAGGTATATTGCTGATACCTGCAAGCTCTAGCTGTATGTTTGCCTCCACACATCCAACATGAGCCGTTGTTAGAAACAAAAGGTCCATTGCCAGTCGATCGTCTCTGACTGTCTCTGTAACTGTCCTTAAGCGCACCATTGACAGATGTTAATGGCCCCATTACTGGCCGCATTGTCCCTTGCGATGGCATGAATCGCCGTTCAGCTAGCCATTGTCTCTGTTGAATTCCCCCTTTGGATTCGACTACATGCTCGGGCATGTCCGATTGCCCCTGCCTGCCTGGAGAACTGTGTGCCGTGTTAACAATCTTGACTCAATGTCCATTTGCTGCATTTAAACCAAGATTTTTGTCAAACATCATTCTGGTCTCTTCCTCCCCTGAGATAAATGTCTGGGCCATCAAAGCCGCCGTTTCCAGGGTCAAGTCCTTGGTCTCAATCAGTTTCCTGAAAACCCCAGCGTGCCCGATGCCCTCAATAAAAAAGTCTCGCAGCATCTCCGCTCTGCATGCATCTGGGAACTAACATAGGCTCGCCAGTCGCCGGAGGTCTGCCACGAAGTCTGGAACGCTTTGCCCTTCTCGCCGCCGGTGCGTATAAAACCGGTGTCTCGCCATGTGCATGCTGCTCGCCGGTTTAAAGTGTTCCCCGATCAACTTACTGAGCTCTTCAAAAGTCTTGTCCGCCGGCTTCTCTGGCTCTAGAAGGTCCTTCATCAGGGAGTACGTCCTGGATCCACAAACCGTCAGGAGATGAGCCCTGCGTTTGTCGGCCGAATCCTGTCCCAGCCATTCCTTAGTGACAAAACTTTGCTGTAGTCTCTCAATAAAATCGTCCCAATCATCACCAACACAGTACCTCTCTTCTGTGCTGCTAGTGGCCATGCTCGCGTGGTTTAAATCCCAGTTTCTCGTCGCCAATGATATGTCCTTACTATACAGTACAAATGCACACGATGCCCATACTTGAGAGAAGGTCACTCTGTGACCAGTAACCTTTATTCCAGCACTGAAGTGATGAAGGTGGGTGGAGCTTCCCTTTTTATACCTGAAAGTCCAGGTTAGGAGTGTCTCCCACAAGTTCACCATCTAGTGGTCAGTGTTCTCACGGTGTACAACTTAGGTCAGTTTATGCATGGGTTACAATGACACTTGAATACATGACGGTTAGTGCCTTTACACTTACCTCCTGGATCCAGCGTCCCTGCCTAACCCACCCCCCCACCCGCTCCTCCGGCCCCTGATCGTTCCTAACCCTCTCCCTGCTGCCACCCCAACCACTGTTCGTCACCCAGCCCCCACTCCTCTGGCTGGCGATCATCACCAGACTCCCCTCCCGCAATCGTAACCCTCCCCACAACACCCCCCCCCCCCCCATCCCAGCTGCTGATCGTCAGGGAGTTCCAGAGCTTGGGGCCCAGGCAACAGACGGCACGGCCACCGATGGTGGAGCGATTATAATCAGGGATGCTTAAGTGTGGCTAAAGTAAATGTTGGTGTTATGTTTAGAATAACTCCACAAGACTGAGTATTGTAAGCTTAAACTGATGTGACCTTAGTCCCTTTAATACAACTCCAGAGTGCCAAAGCAGCATGGCAGGCAACCTTTTATACTCGCTTGCATGAGGTGTGCAGGTGACCCTTGAGCCTCCAACAGGTGCGCCCTCTGGTAGCAAAGTCTTATACAGTTATAATGTTTACATACATAACATCACTCCCCCCAAGGCTTTGATACAAGTTATTTACAAGTTGAGGCGGTCCGGGGCCCTTCGCTCCCTGGTTGAACGCCTGAGTTTGAACCCTGGCGTGGGTGAGTTGGTCGGGCCATTGCTGAACTGCAGCGCGGCTGGTCTGACCGGACTGTTGGGCATGGTGGGTTCATCCTCTCGATTGACGGCGAGGTCGATTGCTGGTTGGGTGTGTGTTGGTGGGTCGATGATGGTGGTGTCCTCTTCAAGTTGTTCCTGGTTGTCAGTGAATCGTTGTTTGGTCTGATCCAAATGCTTTCTGCACATTTGTCCATTACATAGTTTGACAATAAACACTCTATTCTCCTCCTTGGCCAAGACAGTGGCAGCAACCCATTTGGGACCATGACAGTAATTAAGGACAAACACAGGGTCATTAACATCAATGTCACGCGATCCAGCCACCCGATTGTGGTACATGTTTTGCCGGTGACGCTGGGTTTCCACATGATCATTAAGATCCGGGTGGACTAAGGAGAGTCTGGTTTTGAGTGCTCTATTTATTAACAATTCTGCCGCGGGAACCCCGGTAAGCGAGTGGGGTCGCGTCCAGTAGCTGAACAGAACCCGAGATAAACGGGTCTGCAGGGAGCCTTCTGTCACACGTTTCAAGCTCTGCTTGATAGTTTGGACTGCCCGTTACCCTTGTCCGTTGGACGCGGGCTTAAACGAGGCAGACCTGACATGCTTAATGCCATTGCGGGTCATAAACTAATTGAATTCCGAGCTGGTGAAGCACGGTCCATTGTCACTGACAAGGACGTCGGGCAAGCCATGGGTGGCGAACATGGCCCGGAGGCTTTCAATGGTGGCAGTGGACGTGCAGGATGACATGATTACACATTCAATCCACTTAGAGTAAGCGTCCACTACTTTTAAGAACATCTTTCCCAGAAGGGGGCCAGCGAAATCTACGTGGATCCTGGACCATGGTTTGGAGGGCCATGAGCACAGAGTCAGTGGAGCCTCCATTGGTGCATTGCTCAACTGTGAGCAAGTGTTACATTGGTGTACGCATGACTCCAAATCCGAGTCAATGCCAGGCCACTAAACGTGCGACCTGCAATAGCCTTCATCATGACTATGCCTGGGTGGGTACTGCGTAGGTCGCGTATAAACATTTCCCTGCCTTTTTTTGGGAAAACCACGCATTTACCCCATAAGAGACAATCTGACTGGATGGACATTTCATCTCTATGTTAGTGAAACAACTTAATTTCATCTTGCATTTACCCGGGAACAGCCGACCAGCTCCCATTGAGGGCGCAACTTTTTACTTGTGATAGCACAGGGTCCTGGCTAGTCCAGGTCCTGATCTGGTGAGCAGTGACGGGCGACCCCTCGCTCTCAAAAACATCCGTTGCAAGGAGCAAGTCTGCGGGTTGCGCCATGGTAGCTGACTGAGGGCATCAGCACAGTTCTCCGTGCCTGGTCTGTGGCGGATAACATAGTCATAAGCGGATAATGTTAGTGCCCATCTTTGGATGCAGGATGAAGCAATGGTGTTTATATTGCTTTCTGCAAACAGTAAAACGAGCGGTTTGTGGTCGGTTTCAAGCTCAAACCGGAGTCCAAATAGGTATTGGTGCATTTTCTTAACCCCTCGCATGCTAACGCCTCTTTCTCGACCATACTGTAGGCTCTTTCAGCCTTAGATAGACCTAGACGCATATGCAACCGGTTGCAGTTTGTCTGATACATTGGTTTGCTGTAATACACACCCGACCCCATACGAAGATTCATCACAAGCTAGCACTAAACGTTTACACGGGTTATACAATATAAGTAACTTGTTAGAACATAGAAGGTTTCTGGTCTTCTCAAAGGCTGTCTCTTGAGATTTACCCCAAACCCTTACATAGCAACATGTCCAGTGGTTCCAGCAAAGTGCTCAACCTGGGTAGAAAGTTACCAAAATAGTTGAGGAGTCCCAGGAACACTCTGCGGTCTGGATGCTTTCTTGATGGCCTCTGTCTTTGAGTCCGTGGGTCTGATGCCATCTGCCGCAATTTTTCTCCCCAAAAATTCGACCTCTGGCGCCAAGAAAACACACTTGGAGCGTTTCAGCCTGAGTCCTACTCTGTCTAGTCGACTTAGAACTTCTTCCAGGTTGTGCAGGTGTTCAATGATGTCATGACCAGTGATCGGAATGTCGTCTTGAAACACAACGGTGCGCGGAACCAATTTCAGCAGACTCTCCATGTTCCTCTGGAAAATGGCAGCAGCCGAGCGAATCCCAAAAGGGCATCTGTGGTATATAAATAGTCCTTTGTGCATGTTGATGCACATCAATCTTTTCAAAGGTTCAGCCAGTTCCTGTGTCATGTAAGTGGAGGTTAGGTCCAATTTGGTGAACGACTTCCCCCCTGCTAACGTTGCAAACAGGTCATCAGCCTTGAGTAGTGGATACTGGTCTTGTAACGAGACTCGGTTGATCGTTGCCTTGTAGTCTCCGCAGATTCTGACCGTGCCATTGCTTTTCAACACTGGAACAATTGGGCTGGCCCACTCGTTGAACTCATCTGGCGATATGATTCCCTCTCGTTGAAGTCTGTCCAGTTCGATCTCGACTTTCTCCCTCATCATATATGGAACTGCTCGAGCCTGTGCATCAGGGATCTGCACCTTGGCACCTGTGAAGTTGCCAATGCCTGGTTCAAATAGCGACAGAAATTTGCTCAGCGCACGAGGCGTCATTCACTGAAGATAGTGCCAAACAGAGCTGGGCAATCACCTGGTACAATCCACATAGGAAAGGGGTACTGAGATGAATGATCAGCCATGATCTTGTTGAATGGTGGTGCACAGCTCCATCGTACGATACCTTCACTGCCGCACTGCCAATGACTGGTATGAGCTCTTTGGTGTAGGTGCGCAGCTTTGTATAAATCCGGCTCAGTTTGGGCCTTTGTGCTATGTTGCCCCACCGTTTCTCAAAAGCCTGGCTCATAATTGACTGACTTGCCCCTGTGTCCAACTCCATCGAAACTGGAATGCCATTTAATTTGACTTTCAGCATTATAGGAGGGCTCTTGGTGATGAAGGTGTGTATCCCATACACTGCTTCCTCGGCCTCGGGTTGAGTTGCCTCTCTTACTCATCCTGCATGATCCGCTTCAGATCGACCGTCCTCTGCCGACTCTGCCACGTGGTGAGTCGCAGCAAGTTTGCACATTCGCTGGAGGTGCCCCATTGTTTCGCAGCCTTTGCACACGTAGTGCTTGAATCGACATTGATGGGCTCGATGATTACCCCCGCAGCGCCAACATGGTGCTAATGGATTCACACTCACGCCCTATGGCGGACTCTGAGTCATCCTAGGTCTTGCAGCTGCAGACGTGTAGGCCTGGCATGTACAGTTCTGCCTGCTAGCGACGTTATTTTATGCACAGTACTTGCCCCAGCCTCGTGCATGTCCCCTCCGGTCACCCCACCATTGGTGGCTGCACCTTCAGCCACCTAGAAATATAGAAAATAGGTGCAGGAGTAGGCCATTTGGCCCTTCGAGCCTGCACCACCATTCAATATCATCCTGGCTGATCATTCACCTCAGTACCCCTTTCCTGCTTTCGCTCCATACCCCTTGATCCTTTTAGCCGTAAGGGCCATATCTAACTCCCTCTTGAATATATCCATTGAACTGGCATCAACAACTCTCTGCGATAGGGAATTCCACAGGTTAACAACTCTCTGAGAGAAGAAGTTTCTCCTCATCTCAGTCCTAAATGGCTTACCCCTTATCCTTTGACTATGTCCCCTGGTTCTGGACTTCCCCAACTGCACTTCCACAACCTGTATTACAATGCCACTTTTTACTGTGACCAGGTCTTACAGTTGTTCTTGTAATGTCTGTGAGTTTGTAATGTTTGTAGCTCCACACTGTGGATGTGGATGTATTGTGAACTGCAACTACAGAGTTAATAATTAAACAGAACCAAGCATGTTCCGGAGGCTTCCGACAGAGCTGCCTGCCATGTTAGAAAGCTGTGTGTGCTGTGCTCTGTGAATATATCACATTTGGCGACGAGGATGGGATTTTTCGGATGATTTAAAGCTGAAATTTTGTTGGTGAAGGATTCAGCCAGCCGACAGAGAGACTTTGGAAGTTTCTGTCTTTGGAAAAAGCTACAAAATCTGAGGTAAAATATAGCACATGGTGAGAACAGCTAGAAATTAAAATGGCAGCACCCGCAGGTGTAATGGGACATTTGGATGAATATAGACATGACCGGGAACATTTTAAAGTGTATATGGATCGGCTAGAAATGTATTTCACTGCAAATAACACAATCGAAGTTCCAGACAATGCAGTCCAGAATCAGGCTGTGTTGGAACGTAAGAAAGCGATTTTCTTATCGGAAGCTGGAACCGGATTTGTTTGAAACTCTGGTAAATCTGCTTGTGCCTGATGAGCCAAAGGACACGACACTTTTAACGAAGCTGGAGCAGCACTATAACCCCAAACCATTAGAAATTGCTCAAAGCTATCGTTTTGGTATACAAAATCAAAAGGCTGATGGAAAGTATCAGTGATTACATTGTAGCATTAAAAAAGCTATCGATTCACTGTAATTTCGGAAACTTTCAAAACCGAGCATTGCGGGATCGTTTTGTTTGTGGGGTGAATAATGATGCGATCAAAAGAAAGTTATTGATGATGGATGACTTGACTTTTGAGATTGCTTGTCAGATAGCGAGGTCGATGGGCATGGCCGAACAATATTCCCGTGAATTAAATAATAATTATGGTCGTCAGTCAACCGAGGTGAATCGCCTGAAGATTCAAAGTAAAAGTCGATGGGGGCCCAAAGTCTCAGAAACTGGAAATTCTAACAGAGCGTCAAAGTCGTGCCATAGGTGCCTGGGACAACACATTGCTCAAAGTTGTCCATATGTCCAGAGTGTTTCTTCTGCAGAAGGCATGCTGACTGAAGGGTAAACCAGTTTTCAAAGCTATGAGTCCAGCGTTTAAAGCTCTGAGTAGAAATCCCCAGAGACTACATAGCATAGAAGAACAACAACAGGACGTGGAGATGTTAGAGTTACATGTCATCAGGAACACGAGGTTAACGGACAGCGATTCAAAAAGTATCAAAATCCACAGAGAGGTTGCGGGATTCAAGATACGATTGGAAATCGACACGGGTGCATCCGTGAGTGTAGTACCGGAGTTGCTGTACCGCGACAAATTGCGTGATTTCTCATTGGAGAAATCCAAGATGGAGCTGCAAGGCTACTCGGAAGAGAAAATTCCTGTGGTAGGTTGTATCACCGTACTGGTGAAATATAAAGATCAATTTCAGAACTTGCCTCTAATAGTAGTGAAAGGAGACAAGCCTGCCTTACGAGGAAGAAATTGGTTGAGATCACTGAAGCTGGATTGGAGTGAGATTTTCCACATGGAAGCAAGATTTTCATCAGCGGATGAGGTTATCAAGAAGTATCCGAAGGTGTTCTGCGAAACGGGCAGTCCGATCCAAGGCTTCAAGGCCAGTGTCAGGGTACAGAAGGACGCTAGATCGGTTTACTACAAGCCACGTTCCGTACCATATGCACTCAAGGAGAAAGTTGAGCAAGAACTCAAAAGACTAGAGACTGGGAACATTATTTGTAAGATAGATCGATGTAATTAGGCTACACCCATTGTTGTTGTACCTAAGTCCGATAGTAAGGTAAGATTGTGTGGTGATTATAAAGTAACCGTAAACCAGGTTCTAGAGGGTAATGTCCCCAATACATTGCCGAATATAGAAGATTTGTTCACAACACTGACAGGTGGTCAGATCTTCTCAAAACTGGATCTTACAAATGCCTACTTACAGCTTGAACTAGATGAGGAGTCCAAGTCATGTTTGACTATAAATACTCATCTAGGCCTATATCAATTTAATAGGCTACCGTTTGGAGTGTCTTCCGCCCCTGCCATATTCCAAGGGGTGATGAACCAGATTTTGCAAGGTATTGAAGGGGTCGTATGTTATTTGGATGACATACTAATTTCAGCACCAAATTCTTAATAACATATTGAATGAAGTCCTCAAACGGCTGGAGAAGCACAGAGTACGAGTGTCTGCTCGTAAGTGTAAGTTATTGAAAAACTCAGTGGAGTACTTAGGGTACAGAGTAGACAAAGATGGTTTACATCCAATCATGGAAAAGCTGGATGCAATCAGAAATGCACCCATTCCCAGGAATGTCACTGAACTTCGTTCATTCTTGGGTCTTTTGAACTATTATGGGAAGTTCCTACCAAATTTGGCTACAGTATTACATCCACTAAATGAACTTTTGAAAAAACAGGTCCATTGGAAGTGGTCAAAAGAATGCGATACAACATTCAAGGAGTGTATAAGCAAATTGATAGAGAGCACCATGTTAGTTCACTATGACGTATCTAAGGAGATTAAGCTAGCATGTGATGCCTCTCCGTATGAAGTTGGGGCAGTGATCTCTCATGTATCACGTAGTGGGGAGGAGAGACCAATTGCTTTTGCTTCACGCACTCTCAGTGCCAGTGAGAGTAATTATGCACAAATTGAAAGGGAAGCTCTGGCATTAATTTTGGGGGTCAAGAAGTTTCACAAATACTTGTATGGTCATAAGTTTACCATCGTTACAGACCATAAGCCCCTAACAGCAATCCTCCATCCAAAGTCCCCAGTTCCAACATAAGTTGCAGACCGAATGCAGAGATAGGCTTTGATTTTGTCAGCATATACATATGTTATTGAATACAGACGATCAGCTGATCACAGTAATGCTGATGCAATGTCTAGATTGCCTTCCCCATCACAAGTTACACCCGATAGGGAAGAAGTGTTTTATTTTTCATACACTGATGAACTGCCAGTCACAGCTGAAGAGATTGGTAGAGCAACCAAACGTGACCCAGTGATGTCAAAGTTGATTGATAGCCATTCATAGTGGGTTGAGGTGTTCCCAATGTGGAAAATAACAAGTAAAACATTGGACATTTTACAAAGATTATTTTCTTCATTTGGCCTCCCAGAAGAAATTGTTTTGGATAATGGACCACAATTTCATTCCGAAGAATTTGCACAATTCACGAGCAAAAATGGTGTGAAACATACCAAGGTTCCACCATACCATCCTGCTTCGAATGGTGCAGCAGAGCGCACTGCACAAATTGTAAAACGTACCCTCATAAAACAAATGTTAGATCCAAATCCAAAGAAACGACAGTTGTCATTGGATCACAAATTGGCTAATTTTTTGATTACATATCGTAATACTCCTCATACAACTACTGGTAGAACACCAGCAGAGTTGTTTCTCAAACGACAGCCACGAACCAGATTCTCGTTGTTGAAGCCAAATTTGGCACAGTCCGTAGAAGAGACACAATTGAGACAGAAAGAGAATCATGATAGAGGTAGAGTAAAAGAGAGAAGTGTGAAATTAAACCAGAAGGTGAGAGTGAAGAACCATCACCATAAATGGTTAAAGTGGTTACTAGGAAGAGTGGTGAAGATATGTGGTCCCCGCACATATTTGGTCAAGATGTTTGATGATGGACAGGTTAGGTTTGTTCATATTGATCATATTTTACCTACAGACATGGAAGGAGTTGAAGGTGGGAATGATTCAATTATTTCTGACTCATCAGATAGTTTTGATATACCAGTAGCAAATCCTAAATCCAATGTACTGGAAACAAATCCAGGAGGGAATGTATGTCTGAGTCTGAGTCAGGAAAACAAAGAGCCTGAAGTTAGAGTGAATTCAAATGAAAATCAAGGAAGTTCCGTGGAGGAAAACATTCCTCAGGATGTGCCTCGAATGAGTTTAGATTTGACACCATGTTTGGAAGATTCTGTTCGAGAGCAAAGGTATCCTCTTCGAAACAGAAAACAAGTAGTTAAGTTAAATTTGTAAATATGGAAAAAATAAAGCTATATCCTGTGTTATGTATAAACATGCAAGTTATGTATGATGTTGTTATAATAACTTCTTCATTAAGGAGGGAGAAGTGTAATGTCTGTGAGTTTGTAATGTTTGTAGCTCCACACTGTGGATGTGGATGTATTCTGTACTGCAACTACAGAGTTAATAATTAAACAGAACCAGGCATGTTCCGGAGGCTTCCGACAGAGCTGCCTGCCATGTTAGAAAGCTGTGTGTGCTGTGCTCTGTGAATATATCACAGTTCTATGCTTAAAACCTTGCTTTTGAAAGAAAAAAGTTAACTGCAAAATGCAACCATTCAAATGCATATTTGGAAATATCGCACAAACTATCTCAGAAATAGCAAATACAGAATAAGTAAACTGTAGCATATGAACAACCTCAGAAATAGCAAACAATAGGATGTGAAACCTCCCTACATGTCAAGGACTGAAGCCCAGCTGGCAGTGTCTGTACTGATGCATCGTGAGAATATGATACTCCTCCACAGTGTTGTGTATAAATATGATGTGTCCTCCACTCTAATATTTCTTCCCAGTGGTTTTTAAGTAGCAACCAACAGTGCTTCACTACAGATCTGATGGAGGTTACACTTGGACTGTTAACCTCACTCTCTGTGCCTGATGCTGACTGATCAGCTGTGCAATTTTAGTTATTTTTTTCTTATTTATGAATTTTCTATCATAAGAACATAAAAAATAGGAACAGGAGTAGACCATACAGCCCCTCAAGCCTGCTCCGCCAGTCAATAAGATCATGGCTGATCTGATCATGGACTCAGCTCCACTTCCCCACCCGCTCCCCATAACCCCTTATCGTTTAACAAACTATCTCTTTCTGTCTTAAATTTATTCAATGTCTCAGCTTTCACAGCTCTCTGAGGCAGCAAATTCCACAGATTTACAACCCTCGAGAGAAGAAATTTCTCCTCATCTCAGTTTTAAATGGGTGGCCCCTTATTCTAAGATCATGCCCCCTAGTTCTAGTCTCCCCCATCAGTGGAAACATCCTCTCTGCATCCACCTTGTCAAGCCCCCTCATAATCTTATACGTTTCAATAAGATCACCTCTCATTCTTCTGAATTCCAATGAGTAGAGACCCAACCTACTCAACCTTTCCTCATAAGTCAACCCCCTCATCCCCGGAATCAACCTAGTGAACTTTCTCTGAACTGCCTCCAAAGCAAGTATATCCTTTCATAAATATGGAAACCAAAACTGCACGCAGTATTCCAGGTGTGGCCTCACCAATACCCTGTATAGCTGTAGCAAGACTTCCCTGCTTTTATACTCCATCCCCTTTGCAATAAAGGCCAAGATTCCATTGGCCTTCCTGATCACTTGCTGTACCTGCATACTATTCTTTTGCATTTTATGCACAAGTACCCCCAGGTCCCGCTGTACTGCGGAACTTTGTAATCTTTCTCCATTTAAATAGTAACTTGCTCTTTGATTTTTCTGCCAAAGTGCATGACCTCACACTTTCCAACATTATACTCCATCTGCCAAATTTTTGCCCATCATCTGCTTTTCTCTGTGGTTAAAAATGCTTTATACTTCTTTATGTTAATTTCAGAAGATTTTCCATTTCCAATCAATGGAGAGGATAGGAAAAGGCCTAATTTTAACCCACCCCCACCATTCCAAATGGGGCATGTGGGAGGGGGGGGTGAAAATATCAGCTTGTCCACAGTGCACTCACACCCCAAGCCATTTCAACAGGTGTGATTTGGGGAGCGTGAGGCCATCTGGTGATGCCATTCAGACCGTAATCCTATTTTAACCCTGGGCTGCACGGCATAGTGACAATCTTACGCAGAGAAGCTGGAGTGAGAAAACTCCAGGGCCAGAGGAGGACCAAGTAAGTACATTTTTTTAAGCTGTCTCTGTGGGTTCCTCCGGGCCCCACAATGAATCCATGGGCCTCTCCTGGACCGTGTGTCCGCCCACCCGTGATTGCGCCCAGAGTTCCTCCCCCTTCCCGATCCACTTACTTGACTGCAGGGGACTGTGCCTGCCAATACCAGGCAGTGACCTCCTGCTACACTCACCCTGTTCCTGCACGCCTCACATCATTCCTGCTGGGTTTGTGCAGGACACGGGCTTGCACTATGGTAATTAGTTCCGGGAGTTAAAATTGCCCTGGCTTCACATCGGCGAATCAGATTTTCTATGTTTGCCTCTCGTTGCAGGTTAAAACAGGGGCTTAAATGTCAATCGACAAACTCAAAAGATAGACACTTGCCCCAGAAAAGCCCTGTAGTAGAGTGGGAAATCGGTTGGTTCCTAGGCAGAACTTCGACTGTCTGGGCCTGAGGTGGGAAAGACAATCTTGGAGAGGATTTTTCATAAGGGCAGGAACAGTATATCTGCTTTGTTGACCCGCTGGCTGATTCCAAGCGAGTTAATGGGAGATGGGAATCAGGCAGTAGCAGAGAAACAGGAAGGGGGTGTGGTGTAAGACAAGGATGTTTGGGGTAAATTTTGATGTGGAGCATACATTGGACGGATGAATGGTGGGCAGGCTTGTTCGGTACTCCATCAATTTACGGTGGTGTTTGATTTCTCCCCCAACCTGTAACCACTGGCTACTATCCCAGCTCCACTTTGCCCTGTCCTCACCAGCCTCTAATCATATTCTACCTATATCCTTCTCCAGAACACACCCACCCCAGCCCTCTAACCTGCTCTAGCTGCTTCCTCTTCCCTCTGGTGTTGCAATCCTCCCTTGGCCCTGGTCCATTTATCCTCCCATCCTCTAACCCTCTCAACTTGAAGACTACACTTGGTCTTTAATTGTCATGTAGAACACCACCAAGCATCAAATAAATCGTATAACCCGCGCAAAAGATCGCGGAATTTTAAGCGCAAATTGCATTCAGCGCAAATCGAGTTTCCGCGATCTTTTGCACTACTTTAAAAAACATCGTGCTAGAAGTCAGCCCCACCCTTTAAACTGGTCATGCCTCCAGGATGAATTAATCACCAATGGGACTTTCTGCTAATTGCCCTCGTTTGTAGGCCTTCGAGGAGGCTCTAAATATTAAGCTAGTTCTTTTGGCCACATGGACACTAAAAGGCACATTATCAAAGCTTTTGAATGTAATTTTAAAAAATTTACTAAGAAACTGCACGTACCCCAATATAACTAGGAAATTGTTTTGTATATTTTTTTTAAGTTATTTTCAGCTATTTAAAATCAGGTTACTCACAGGTGGTTGATTGACTCTGTAATTAAAAATGTTTTTTTGTGATAAACCATTTAGTTGTATTAATCAACCTGCACTAAGTTATCACATAAATATATTACGGAATATTTTTAAGGCAAAATGCTTTTTTAAAAAAATTATGTTTTAAAACGCTGCCCGATTGCGTTATCTCATGGCAGATCTTGTGCTCAGCGAAATGCAAATGAATTTCAGCAGAAACTCGAGGAAAAAAACACTTCTCAAAACTAGCACAATTTTGGGCGCAATTTGCACATCGATCGGCGGTTGCATGCAAACTGGAAACTGTCCCCTAATAAGTAAGTCACTGTAAATCAGCGGCTCTCATGTATCCGCTTTGTGGAATAAACACCTTTATCGTTATAAAACAATGCATTGTCTAACTCACCCTGCGCAAAACCACAGGGGATCTGCTAGTACTCAAATAAAAAGGTACTGCTCTCATAATTTCAAACTATTTCTACTTTCCTAATACATAAACCAACAGCTTCACCTGTTAGAAGGCTCCTGCCTACACTGCTATTTTGGTAACTAAAGATCTAAAAAAATTATCCATGCAAATCAACTGAGTTTTTATAGTGAGCCACACAGAATTGGGTACGTTAAATATTTATTTTTAGAAAGTCACTGCATTTTGCCAGTTCTTTTAAACAGTGATCTCTCAGTCTAAAGTACTCCCTGTTAAACTTGGCAGGAAAAAAACAGTTTGTTATTTATGAATAAAGAGTCTGACTGGATACTGTGAGCTCAAAGTAAAGTGTGATGTCGTCCTTTTTTGCAGGTCTCCAGAGTGCCTCTCCAGCCTGTGAGGCCTCCTTAAGTAGCTGTGCTCCCAAGGGATTGTGGGATCCCTTGGGACTCCAGGGGATGAGCCCTCTGGTGGCTGTACAAGGTATATACAAGCTTACATACATAACACCACTCCCCCCCACCAAAGTCAACAGTGTAACTATTTATAAGGTGAGTCGATCTGGGGCCTTTCTTTCCCTGATTGATCGTCTCGGTGCAAATGCTGGTTTTGGTGAATTGTTTGTTGGGCCCTCGCTGGGCTGCTGTGCAGCTGGCCTTGCTGGGCTACCTGGTGTGGTGAGTCCTGCTGGGCTGCTGTGGGTGATAGGTTCTGCTTCGTGGCCAACCGTGGTGTCAGTTGCCGTTGGTGTGTATGTTGAGGGTCAAAGAAGGTAGGGTCCAAAGTGGGTTGCTCAGGGTAGTCCGTGAATCTGAGTTTTATTTGGTCCAAGTGTTTCCAGTTGAATGAGTCCATTTGAAAGTTTGACCCGAAACACCCTGCTCCCCTCTTTGGCCACGACAGTGCCGGGAAGCCACTTGGGACCTTGTCCATAATTCAACACAAATACAGGATCGTTGATTTCAATTTCGCGTGACACATTTGCGCTATCATGATATGTACCTTGTTGAAGCCACCTGCTCTCTACCTGTTCATGTAGATCAGGGTGAACTAACGAGAGCCTTGTCTTAAGTGCTCTTTTCATCAGCAGTTCAGCAGGTGGGATCCCAGTGAGTGAGTGGGGTCTCGTGCGGTGGCTAAGCAGAACTTGGGATAAGCAAGTCTGCAGTGAGGCTTCAGTTACCCTCTTCAAGCCCTGCTTGATAGTTTGCACTGTTGGATGCTGGTTTGAATGGGGCAGATGTAACATGTTTGATCCCGTTACGAGTCATGAACTCTTTCAACTCGGCACTGGTAAAACATGGCCCGTTGTCGCTCACAAGGACATCAGGCAGTCCGTGTGTGGCAAACATGGCTCGCAGGCTTTCAGTGGTGGCAGTGGACGTGCTTGCGACATTATCTCACATTCAATCCATTTGGAATATGCATCTACAACCACAAGGAACATTTTATCCAAAAACAGGCCTCCACAGACCTGGATCACGGTTTGGAGGGCCAAGACCATAAACTTAGTGGCGCCTCCCTGGGTGCATTGCTGAACTGCGAGCATGTGTTACATTTGTGCACGCAGGACTCTAAGTCCGCATTGATACCGGGCCACCACACGTGGGATCTGACTATCGCTTTCATCATTACGCTGCCTGGATGGGTACTGTGGAAGTCACTGATGAAAGTGTCTCTACCCTTCTTGGGGACCACTACCCGATTGCCCCACAGAATGCAGTCTGCCTATATAGACATTTCATCTCTGCGCCGCTGGTACGGCTTTATCTCTTCCTGCATTTCCACTGGGACACTGGACCAGCTCCCGTGAAGCACACAATTTTTTTACTAGAGACAGTAAGGGGTCCTGGCTCGTCCAGGTTCTAATCTGTCAGCGGTAACGGGTAACTGCTCACTCTCGAATGCTTCCATAACCATGACTAAATCTGCGGGCTGCGCCATTTCCACCCCCGTGGTGGGCAATGGCAGCCTACTGAGAGCATCGGCACAGTTTTCTGTGCCTGGCCTGTGGCGGATGGCGTAGTTGTATGCGGACAACGTGAGCGCTCATCTCTGGATGCGGGCCGATGCATTCGTATTTATCCCCTTACTCTTGGAAAACAGGGATATTAGTGGCTTATGGTCCGTTTCAATTCAAATTTTAGCCCAAACAGATATTGATGCATTTTCTTTACCCCATAAACACACGCTAACGCTTCTTTTTCAATCATGCTGTAGGCCCTCTCAGCCTTAGACAGACTTCTGGATGCATAAGCAACCGGTTGCAATTTCCCAGATTCATTAGCTTGTTGCAATACACACCCGACACCGTATGACGACGCATCACAAGCTTACATGGATCATACAACACAAGCAATTTGTTTGAGCATAACAATTTTCTAGTTTTTACAAAGGCATTTTCTTGGCTTTTGCCCCAAACCCATTCGCCTCCTTTATGCAGTAAGGCATGCAGTGGTTCTAACAGTGTGCTAAGACCTGGTAAGAAGTTACCAAAGTAGTCCTAGAAACGACCGCAGCTCCGTCACGTTCTGTGGCCTCGATGCATTCTCGATTGCCTCCGTCTTCGAATCAGTGGGCCTGATGCCGTCCACCGTGATTCTTCTCCCCAGGAACTCCACTTCAGGCACCAGGAAAACGCACTTCGAGCATTTCAACCTGAGCCCCACGTGCTTGAGTCGACTAAGAACCTCCTCCAGGTTCTGCAGATGCTCGATTGTGTCCCGACCTGTAACCAAGATGTCGTCCTGGAAGACCACTGTGCGTGGGACCGACTTCAGTAAGCTTTCCATGTTTCTCTGGAATATCGCCGCAGCTGATCGAATTCCAAACAGGCATCTGTTATAAATGAAGAGACCTTTGTGCGTGTTGATGCAGGTGAGGCCCTTCGATGATTCCTCCAGCTCCTGCGTCATGTAGGCCGAGGTCAAGTCCAGCTTCGTGAACGTCTTTCCTCCCGCCAGCATAGCAAAAAGGTCGTCAGCCTTTAGTAGTGGGTATTCATCCTGCAGGGGAAAACGATTGATAGTTACTTTGTAATCACCACAGATTCTGACGGTGCCGTCTCCCTTGAGGACTGGGATAATGGGACTGGCCCACTCGTTGAATTCGATCGGCGAAATGATGCCCTCCCATTGCAGCCTGTCCAGCTCGATCTCTACCCTTTCTCTCATCATGTACGGTACTGCTCTCGCCTTGTGATGGATGGGTCGCACCCCCGGAATCAGGTGGCTCTGCACTTTTGCTCCTTGGAATTTCCCGATGTCTGGTTCGAACAGCGAAGGGAACTTGTTTAAGACCTGGGCACACGAAGTGTAGTCAGCGGACGAGAGCGCTCGGACGTTGTCCCAGTTCCAGCGTATCTTGCCGAGCAGCATGGGACCATCGCCCGGTACCACCCAGAGTGGTAGCTTGTGCACCGCTCCATTGTAGGAGACCTTTACAGTAGCACTGCCAAATACGGGAATCAGTTTCTTTGTGTAAGTTCTCAATTTCGTGCGAATGGGAGTCAAAACTGGCCTTGAGGCCTTGCTGCACCACAATTTTTCGAAAGTCTTTTTGCTCATAATGGACTGGCTTGTGTCCATGCTCCATTGACACCGGGAGTCCATTTAATTCAACCTTCAGCATTATCGGGGAATGCTTTGTGGTAAATGTGTGCACCCCATATACCTCTGCCTCCTCGGTCTGAGGCTCTGGTTCGTCGTGATCCACCATGGATCTGTCCTTCTCTGCAACATGGTGGTTTGCAGGATAAACAGGGTTTGCAGCTCGCCTACACGTACGTTGGAGATGTCCCATTGTTCCACAGCCCTTGCAAACGTACCCTTTGAAGAGGCATGAATGAAAACGATGATCACCCCCGCAGCGCCAACAAGGTGTTAATGGCCTTACATTTATCACCCTTGATGGTGGACTCTGAGACATCTGCGGACGTGTAGCTGCAGGCAATTGGGGCCTGTCCTGTACGTTGCGATTTGAAAATAACATCACTTTGTTCACAGTACTTGTAGCAGCACTCATGGGCTGAGAGATTTGATTAGTATTGTCACTGGTGGCAATGAACTCCTGGGCTTTCGCTATGGCCTTACTCAAGGTTGGGGACCCTACAGTCAAAAGTTGGCGAAGTATCACTTCATGGCCAATGCCAAGCACGAAAAAGTCTCTGAGCATGTGCTCCAAATGTCCTTCAAATTCACAAGGTCCTGCAAGGCATCTTAGCTCGGAGACATAACTCGCCACTTCCTGGCCTTCAGACCTTTTGTAGGTGTAGAACCGGTACCTCGCCATCAGAACGCTTTCCTTCGGGTTCAGATGCTCTCGGACCATCATCGTACGATTTCTCTGTGGGTTTCACTGGAGCAAGCAGATTTTTCATGAGGCCATACGTTGGTCCCCCACAGACGGTGAGGAGAATCGCCCTTCATTTGGCAGCGTTCGCTTCTCCTTCCAGCACCAAGTATTGGTCGAGTTGCTCCACAAAGGTTTCCCAATTATCTCCCTCCAAAAATTTCTCCAGGATGCCCACTGTTCTCTGCATCATTGGGTTCGTCATCTGTATCTCGTCACCAGTTGTTATATATGAATAAAGTTTCTGACTGGATTCTGTGAGCTCAAAGTAAAGTGTGACCGTAGTTTTTTATTGCAGGTCTCCAGAGTGTCTCTCCAACCTGTGAGGCCTCCTTAAGTACCTGTGCTCCCAAGGGATTGTGGGATCTCTTGGGACACCAGGGGATGAGCCTTCTGGTGGCTGTACAAGGTATATACAAGTTTACATGCATAACACAGTTGATAACAGGAAATGATTTGGAATCAAAGAGTAGCCTGCCGGATACCCAACCAGACATATTGTCTCGCTGTAAAAGAGTTGTTGCTATGGGCTCAAGTTTCGGGCAGCGCCTAGAACGGTGTGGCTCCAAGAGCCAAGCCTGATTTCCACGCTCAAAAGTGCATCTAAAGCTTACGGAGCAATTCTCCGGATCGCAGCTGCTCCTTTCCAGCTCGGTGCGGCGTGGAGAGATCTGCGGGGGGCGGGGCCAAAGCGTGGCGCCGATTCTGAGACTGCAGGCTGGCGGGGCTAGGTCGGAGAAGACGACATCATGCTGGCAGCCCTGCGCATGCGTGCTGGAGCGTGTGCGCCTGCGCAGTGTGAGACAAACATTGGCACTTGGCCATTTTTAAAGGTAAAAGAGGAAAAAAGTGCTGATTTGTTGTGTGGCGCTGTGGAAAGGCTTGTGAGTGAATTTTGGTGATTTTTTTGTGCCTGAAGGAGTGCTTTTAGCAGCACTGTTGAAGAAATCACCTGCTGAAATCAGTGACTGCTGCTTTTTGCTGCTAAACTTCTAGAACAAGTGCTGCATAGGTGTTTACAAAATAAGGACTGTGTGTTTTGAAAAATCAGAGTGTCAATTCAATCCAGCAATGGAACAACGTCCACCAAGAACAAAGAATTTCTTGCATGAGCAAGTGGAGACATTAGTTAATGTCATTGAGCAGAGATGGCAGGAGCTAGATACCAGCAACAGAGGTCGCATAAAAGTGCCACCTAAAGAAATGAAGAAACGCTGGAACCAAGTTACAGAAGATTACTGCGCAGTGGTGCATACCAGGAGATCTGGAAGCCAGTGTAAAAAGAAATGGCACAACCTTGGTCAAGTAGTTAGTGTAAGTAATATTTTAATTTTTTAATAGAATCGTAATTGTAAATGTGACTGTCTGTATATGTCCCACCCTGCAGAAAGACGCACTCTGTAAAAAGTTATATTTTAATCTTTGCAGAACAAATTGACCTACAGCAAAAGGAAAAGAACTCGGACAGGAAGAGGCACGCCCAATCTGCATCCGCTGACACTCTTGGAACAGAGCGTAGCTGCTATGATGAGTCGTACATGGAGAAAAGCAATCAGTACAGCACAAGCTGGGCCCGCACACGAGGAAGAGGACAAGTCCTGAAAATGCATCGTAGCCCTTCAAATCAACCTGCTGCCTGGCCTGCTATGTGAGAGAGTACTCATGCCACCCATCCTGCCCCTCCTCTGCTGCTAAACATTTGACTGTTCTGATATATTTTGCAGAAGATGATGATGATGATGCCAACTCTGAAAATCCTGAAGATCCAGAACAACAACCAGAAGCGGACGATCCAGACTGGCTGCAGGCGGCGATGACTGAAATGTCTTCAGGGGAGATCTTCCAAATTAATATTTATGAGCCCACACTAGCGGGCATCAGAGTTTCAACCCCTTGCATAGGTTCTGGTTCCACCTTCCATGGTTTTGATTCCGATGTTGCGGGTCCCAGTGGTGCTGCTGGTGTAATCCAACAGTTTACAGCCAGCGTCCCACCATTCCAGCCTGCGCCTCCCACTCGCATAGGTTCCGGTTCCACCTTCCATGGTTTTGATTCCGATGCTGCGGGTCCCAGTGGAGCCGCTGACATAATGGAACACCATCCCAGCCTACGGCTCGCACTCGAGTGGTGCCGGATGTGAGATCCAGGACCACACCGTCCCAGCCTGCGCCTCCCAGTGTAGTGGTGCCGCGAGGCAGACCCAGGCAGAGGAGAAGGAGATTGGAGACACGCTCTCCTGAGATGCAGCGTGCAACAGATGTGGCTCAGGATGTGGCATTGGGTGTGGAGACCAATGAGTTTACCCAATCACTCGTGGGCAGCGTCAGTGCAGTGGGTGAAGAGGTAACGGTGCTGACGGGAGAAATAGCAGTAATGACACGGGAACTTAGGGAGGGAATGTCCGAGAGAGTGCAATCGATGGCACAGGACGTCAGGGAGGGCATGCAAGTGTCGGCACAGGCCCTCATGGAGGTAGCTGCTGCAATAAGGGCACACAGCCCACCAATCAAATGACACTGTAAAGTCCTGCCCCCTCAGTACAGATTCACACGAGGCATGCAGTGAAGTCAAGGTCACTCTGGACCTGCACCTTTATTTCACACCTGTCCTTATATACCTGTCTCTTGCAAGTGCACCCCTGGTGGTAAGGTATGCTGGTGGTTACAGGTCATATCTTATTACAGTCATGTATAGCATGTTAGGATACAGTTATATATAATAATGTAAGATACATGACATCACCCTCCCCCAACGTCTTATTGTCTTTATAGGTTCAGTCTCTCAGGTGGTCTACGCTCTCGCGTGGAGCGTCTGAGTTGTGGTTCAGTTGTTTGCCTTGGTGTCTGTTTTTCTTTGGGTGTGGTTGCTGGTATCTCGCCTGGGCTGTCTGTTTCGATTGGTGTGATTTGTTGTTGACTCGCCTGGGCTGTCTGTTGGGATTGCCCTTTCCTCAGGTTGTTCCCTCTGTCTGTCCACCAGGTGTGGTGCGAGTTCCACATTGTAGTCTGCCTCTGGTTCTGCACTGTTGTTGATAAATCTGCTTTTGACTTGGTCTACATGCCTCCGGTAGGTTTTGCCATTGTCCATTTGTACTACCAGTAGCCTGTTTCCTTCCTTGCCCGTTACTGTCCCTGCAAGCCATTTGGGACTCCTGCCATAGTTTAGTACAAACACTTTGTCCCCTATCTCATTCCATCTCCCCCTTGAATTTCTGTCATGGTACTCAGTCAGCTTACGGCACTTTGCCTCAACGATTTCGTGCATGTCTGGGAGGATTAATGAGAGCCTTGTTTTTAAAGTCCTTTTCATCAACAGTTGCGCGGGGGGGTCCCAGTCAGTGAGTGCGAACGAGATCTGTATGCAAGCAGCAGTCGCGACAGGCGACCCTGCAGCGTGGGACCTTGGATTTTAAGCATGCCTTGTTTAATGATTTGCACTGCTCTCTCCGCCTGGCCGTTGGAGGCCGGCTTGAATGGTGCTGTCTTGACGTGATTTATGCCGTGGTCAATTATAAAGTCTTGGAATTCTGCGCTGGTGAAGCATGGACCATTGTCACTGACCAATATGTCAGGGGTTCCGTGCGTTGCAAACATGGTTGCGAGGCTCTCCACAGTGGTGGAGGTTGTGCTCGAGTTTAAAATGGTGCATTCGATCCACTTTGAAAATGCACCTACAACTACGAGGAACATTTTGCCCGCATAGTCTATGTGCACCCGCGACCACAGTTTGGTAGGCCAGGGCCAGGGGCTCAGTGGAGCCTCCCTGGGGCCATTGCTGAGTTGGGCACAAATGGTGCACCTTCGGACGCAGAACTCCAAGTCCGCGTCAATACCAGGCCACCAGACGTGGGATCTGGCTATGGCCTTCATGAGAACGATCCCCGGGTGCTCGCGGTGGAGCTCCCGGACAAATGCCTCTCTGCCTCGCAGAGGCATGACTACTCGGCTGCCCCACATCAGGCAGTCTGCTTGTAGTGATAGCTCATGCATGCGCCTGTGAAAGGGTTTTAATTCCTTGGGGCAGGCATCACGAGCCTCTGCCCAGTCACCGGTTAGGACACATCTTTTTACTAAGGATAACGTGGGGTCGCTGGCCGTCCAGGCTCTGATTTGGCGAGCCGTCATGGGCGAACCTGTGGACTCAAAGGCATTGATTGCCATGACTATCTCACAGTTCTGTTCGTCAGACCCTTCCGTGGTTGCCAAGGGTAGCCTGCTGAGCGCGTCAGCACAGTTGTCTGTGCCTGGTCTGTGCCTTATGGTATAGTCGTAGGACGCCAGCATGAGTGCCCACCATTGAATTCGCGCCGAGGCGTTGCCGTTTATTGCCTTGCTCTCGGATAGGAGGGACGTGAGGGGCTTGTGGTTGGTTTCTAACGCGAACTTGGCACTGAAAAGGTATTGGTGCATCTTTTTGACACCGTACACGCACGCGAGCGCCTCCTTCTCTACCATTCCGTACCCGCGCTCCGCCAGCAAATGTGACCTGGAGGCATAAGCTATGGGTTGTAATTTGCCCGCACTATTGACATGTTGCAAAACGCACCCGACCCCATACGCTGATGCATCGCATGTGAGAACTAGCTTTTTACCTGGGTCAAAGAAAGTCAAAACACTGTTGGAACACAGATGGTTGCGTACCTTATTGAAGGCGCGTTCCTGGGCGTCCCCACAAAACCAATCACACCCCTTCCTGAGTAGCACGTGGAGAGGCTCCAGCAGCATGCTTAAGTTCTGCATAAAGTTCCCAAAGTAATTGAGTAGCCCGAGAAAGGCGCGCAGTTCTGAGACATTCCGGGGCCTGGGTGCCAGGCGAATTGCTTCTGTTTTGGACTCTGTTGGGTGGATTCCATCAGCGGCAATCCTTCTGCCCAAAAATTCAACCTCGGGTGCGAGAAACAGGCACTTGGATTTCTTGACTCGTAGGCCTACCCGATCCAACCGCTTTAGTACTTCCTCCAAATTACGGAGATGGGAGTCGGTGTCCCTGCCCGTGATAAGTATATCGTCTTGAAATACAACCGTCCCCGGGATGTACTTAAGCAGACTCTCCATGTTGCGCTGGAATATGGCAGCTGCCGACCTGATGCCGAATGGGCATCGATTGTACATGAAAAGGCCTCGATGTGTGTTGATGGTGGTGAGTAGCTTGGATTCCTCGGTCAATTCTTGCGTCATATACACAGATGTGAGGTCTAATTTTGAGAAAAGTTTACCTCCAGCCAATGTGGCAAATAAGTCCTCCGCTCTGGGCAGCTGGTACTGGTCCTGTAGGGAGACTCTGTTTATGGTAGATTTGTAGTCCCCACAGATTCGTACGGATCCATCAGGCTTCATGACTGGGCCGATGGGACTTGCCCAGTCGCTAAATTCCACAGGTGATATAATGCCTTCCTGCAGAAGCCTGTCTAGTTCGTGTTCAATCTTTTCCCTCATCACATAGGGTACAGCTCTGGCCTTGTGATGCACCGGTCTAGCATCCTGTGTGATGTAGATTTTGACTTTGGCCCCTTTGAAAGTGCCCACACCTGGCTGAAAGAGATGTTCAAATCGCTTTATAACTGTTGAGCAGGAGGTCCATTCCTCTAATGACATGGCATGGACATCATCCCATTTCCAGTTTAGTTTTGCCAGCCAGCTTCTCCCCAGCAGTGCTGGGAGGCTCTCCGGGGACAATCCACAGGGGAAGTCGGTTCACTGTCCCTTTGTGTGTGACAGAGAGCATGGCGCTGCCGAGGACTGGTACGATTTCTTTGGTATAGGTGTGGTGTCGACCTTTGTGAGTTTTGGTCTGTCTCTTTTATGCGGCCACAGTTGTTCAAATTGTTGAGCGCCCATGAGAAATTGACTCGCTCCCGTATCCAGCTCCATGTTGACAGATATCCCATTGAGTAGGATCCTCATCATTATAGGAGGCGTCCTGTTGTAGGAGCAGCGGCCATTGATCGTGTTGACCCGCTGTACACCGGTGTCCCGGGTACTGTCCCCACCATCTTCTGGTCCGCTTTCCGACCCATCTGATTCGTATACCAGCCGAGCTGCCGTTTTTTTGCACATGCGGGCCAAATGCCCTGTATATTCACAATTTCTGCAAACAGCCTGCTGAAATCGACATCCCCTTGATGAGTGCCCACCCCCACACCTCCAGCACAGACCTGTTCCACTGTTCAAAGAGTTCCCAAAGAATGCGTCTGGCTGATCTCTCTTGAGCTTCTCTCAGTTTGTAGTTGATTGCTCGCATTGTGGGTTGATGAGGTGTGAACGGCCGTTCCTGTGGTCCTTGATGGCCTCTGCCTGCTGTCGAGAGCCTGTTCTCCCGGTTTTGTCTGTGTGTGGGGGTAGCAGCTTGATGGCTTCTGCCTGCTGTCGAGAGCCTGTTCTCCCGGTTTTGTCTGTGTGTGGGTGTAGCAGCTTGTTTAGTGCTGTGAACTTCTTGTTCCGATATTTCGTTAGTTGTCATACCTGCATTGTAAATCAACCTCGTTTCTTCTTCCCCGACCAAGAATGTCTGTGCAACCAGTGCTGCTGCCTCTAAGGTCAGGTTCTTGGTCTCTATGAGCTTTCGGAATATGCCTGTGTGGCCTATTCCTTCAATGAAAAAGTCCCTCAGCATTTCTCTCCTCAGTTCATCGGAGAACTCACATAAACTAGCCAACCTCCGAAGTTCCGCCACGAAATCGGGTATGCTCTGGCCCACACAGCGTCTGTAGTTGTAGATCCTGTGTCTGGCCATGTGTAGGCTGCTCGCTGGCTTCAGGTGGTCTCTTACCAGTGTGCTCAATTCTTCAAACGACTTGCTTGCTGGTTTCTCGGGTGCCAACAGATCCTTCATTAAAGCATATGTTTTCGAGCCACAGCTGGTCAAGAGATGGGCTCTTCTCTTGTCTGCCTTATCGTCGCCTAACCAGTCTTTGGTTACAAAGCTTTGCTGGAGCCTTTCTATAAAGTCCTCCCAATTGTATCCCGCATTGTACTTTTCATCTGATCCGTTGTTCGCCATTCTGTGGATTCTGTAATCCCGTAACCCGTCGCCACTGTAAAGTCCTGTCCCCTCAGTACAGACTCACACGAGGCATGTAGTGAAGTCAAGGTCACTCTGGACCTGCACCTTTATTTCACAGCTCTGGAATGCTGCACTTGCCTGAGGCCTGTCCTTATATACCTGTCTCTTGCAAGTGCACCCCTGGTGGTAAGGTATGCTGGTGGTTACAGGTCATATCTTATTACAGTCAGGTATAGCATGTGAGGATATTTAATAATGTAAGATACATGACAGACACCCCCATGAAGAAGTGAACATTCACCAAGATGTGGATGAGAGATGGTTGCAGCCTTTCTTTGCTGCTTTTGTTCTTGTTCTTGATGTAACTGTAATAACATTTTTCACATTAAAACTGTTTTGTAACTTTTGTAACTTTACAACTAATAATTGATCTGAATGTTTTTAAGTGATCTTATAGTGTAAATGCTCTCACATTTTGTAACTTATTTAGTTTTGCACCTAAAAAGTGATCTTGAAGTTTAAGTGATCTTAAGAGTGTAAGATTTTTCACATTGAAATTGTTTTATAACTTTTGTAACTTTACAAGTTTATAAGTGATCTTAAAGTTTTTAAATGATCTTAAAGTTACATTAAAAAGTAAAGTTCGATACAACAAATATTTTATTACACTAACGTTAACTTTTCAATTAAATATTTCTTCATTAAAACTGAATCATGTTCCATTAACACAACACAACGTAGGAACAACTGCAAAGAATAAACATGTCCATGCGCAACAGTGGTCGCAGAGCCCTCAGGCATCAGTAATTGAAGCGTTCACGGATGAGCTGCTGGCGCAAGGCTTGAGCAATCGTTAAAGGAGCACGATGGACGGCCCTCCTCCGCCCTCGTGCTCCGGCATCAGGCACTTGCATGCTTTCCTGATCGTCGTCATCAGCCACATCCTGCTCTTCCGTAATACTAACATCATGCACTGGCCATGCACTGGACCCTCAGGTGGGTCTTCTGGTTCCACTACCAGCTCCTGCTGCTTCATGATGGCTAAGTTATGGAGCATGCAGCACACAACAGTGAACTGACTGACAATCTGAGGAGAGTATTGCAAGTGGCCTCCGGAATGGTCCAGGCACCGGAAACACTGTTTCAATATGCCAATGGTCCTCTCGAAGATGTTGTGCGTCGCAATGTGCGCCATGTTGTATTGACAGTCAGCTTCTGTCCGTGTCACGTGTAGGGGCGTCATGAGCCAGGTGGTCAGGCCGTATCCTTTGTCTCCCAGTAGACACCTCTGCCCTTCTGGCTGCTGCTCAAACATGTCAGATATAACGCTGTCGCGTAGGATGAATGCATCATGGGTGCTACCAGGGTATCTCGCATCGACTGACATGATGCGCTGCTTGTTATCACACACGAGCTGCACATTGATGGAGTGGAAACCTTTTCTATTCCTGTACTGCTCGGAATCCTCCACATGTGCTCGGAAAGCGATGTGGGTACAATCAATGCAGCCCTGTACCTTTGGGAAGCTGGCAATCCTGAAGAAGCCCACAGCCCTGTCATGCATTGCTTGTGCAGTCATTGGGAAATTGATGAAGTCATTCCTCCGCGCATACAGTGCAGCCGTGACCTGGTAAACGTAGGCATGTATTGCACGTTGAGAGATGATGCACACATCTCCAGTTGTCGCCTGAAACGATCCCGAGGCATAGAAGGCAAGTGCAGCTGTTACCTTCACTTCAACAGACAAGGCAGTCGGCGTTCTGCTTCTGGGCTACAAATCTGCTCTCAGCATATCACAGATCTCAACGACAGCTTCTCTGCGGAAACACAGCCTTTTGACACAATCAGCCTTGCTCATGTCCAGGTACGAACGCCTGGCTCGATATTGCCGATGTGGGTAAAGTCTCCTGCCCATCAGCCTACGGGTTATGATGTTCCTGGTGCGGTGAGCTCTAATCAATTCTCTCCTATGCAGTGAATTGATGGCGAACCATTGCATAATCCGTGGTATTGATAATGCAGCACCCATACTTGAAGTACAAATTTAACTTTTAAACTGGCTGGCTGGCTCTCCCTCCCTCCCGGTGCTTTGTACGCCTCCCCTGTCTCCTGGCCGAATGGCCTGCAGTCTATTAAAATAACTTCGCAGCTCAGGAGGCTGCTGTGCTGCTGCTGCTTCAGACAGGTAGGAAAATTCAATTTTTTTATTATTTGCTTTATTTATCATTTATTATTCTGGATTGCTCTTTATTTGTAGAAGTGAGACTGTTGAATGCTTGTAAAATTGAATTACTTCCCTCCCCCCCCCCCCCCCAACATCTCTCATTCCCTACGCCTGATTTGTAAGTGTAGGCAAGGTTTTTCTGAGCATACAAAAACCTACACTTACTCCATTCTGTTAATTTGGAGTAAGTTTTCACTGCCTAAACTTGCAAAACAGGCGTAAGTGGCTGGAAACGTCCCCCTTTGAAAAAAAAATTCTTTTCTACAATGAAATATAGAAAATAGGTGCAGGAGTAGGCCATTTGGCCCTTCGAGCCTGCACCACCATTCAATAAGATCATGGCTGATCATTCACTTCAGTACCCCTTTCCTGCTTTCTCTCCATACTCCTTGATCCCGTTAGCCGTAAGGGCCATATCTAACTCCCTCTTGAATATATCCAACAAACTGGCATCAACAACTCTCTGCAGTAGAGAATTCCACAGGTTAACAACTCTCTGAGTGAAGAAGTTTCTCCTCATCTCGGTCCTAAATGGCTTATCCCTTATCCTTAGACTATGTCCCCTGGTTCTGGACCTCCCCAATATCGGGAACATTATTCCTGCATCTAACCTGTCCAGTCCCATCAGAATTTTATATGTTTCTATGAGATCCCCTCTCATCCTGCTAAACTCCAGTGAATACAGGCCCAGTCGATCCAGTCTCTCCTCATATGTCAGTCCTGCCATCCCGGGAATCAATCTGGTGAACCTTCGCTGCACTCCCTCAATAGCAAGAACATCCTTCCTCAGATTAGGAGACCAAAACTGAACACAATATTCCAGGTAAGGCCTGTTCTAACTCACTAGAACTGGAGCAAACTAAATGCCGAGAATTGCAATTTCTAAGATGCTCCATTCTAAATTAGTTGCTCCAAAAAAATAGGAGCAACTCAGGCCGAAACTTGTATGCAGTGGTTTATCAGGAGGCAATTCATTATATTGAATGGGGGAGAGGGGGTTGGTTCACCAACTTTCCTGCTGCAGGATACCAATCCCAGGCCTTGACAGTAACTAAAAGTTCAATGTCAACCAAGCTTTGAATCACTGCAGGGTCGCTTCCCTTTGGGGAATCCAATTTGCGTCATCAACAGGCTGCTTCTGACTTCAAAAATGTTTTCTTAAATGCTTAGTGGCAGATTTCCTCCCCAGCCCCATTTCCTCTCAGTTAAGTCACATTAAACAATTCCAATCAATATTAGAGTGGCAATGCCTCACAGTTGCTTTCTTTATTTTAATTCAGCAATTCTGGCAAAATGGATGAACTCCAAAATACGTTAAAAAAAATTAAAAACCAGCACTTGTAAGGGTATTGAGACTATATTTAAAGTTATATTTTACAATAGAGTATCTTGCTGAGGCAGTGTGTCAGAGCACAAAGTGGTAGGATTCTAGCTTGTGTACATGATTCTCCCAAATAATGTTACCTCATCCCAACTGTGCAATCCTGGGGAGGCCTTGACCAAAGAGCAGGAGAGGGGAATGAAAGGGCTGTTACACCATGTTATTCTTGCAGTCGGCAATGTGGCCTTATATAGAACTGCTTCGAGAAGTAAACTGCTGATGTGTTGCCCTGCTGTCTCTGGCTCCCACAGCACAGGTCTCCTGCAATCAGCAGTCACATCAAGGGGGAACCCGCCAGAATTAATTAGATCGATAAAAAGAAAGGGCCATTTTACACTTTATCTTCCTGGTTGCTGCCAGTCTTAATGGGGATAGTAAATGCATGCTTTTGTGATGATGTCGCTGTTGCACTGTTGGGTACTTTTACCTTAAATATTTTTGGCTTCTCTGTTTCAAGACTACTCTTGTAGGTGAATCCTGATCCTTGAAGATGCTTCCATTTGCCCTGGCATCAAGATAAAAATATTGTAGCACACAGGAAAATGAACAGAGAATCTTTTAAAGAAATGATTACTTCAGCTATTGGTTTAATCCCATGCCTCTATGGGATCCTCATTGTCCTCAAAAGATCCAGTGATTGTTGACCTGTCCTCAAAGTTCAAAGGGGCAGTGATGGGTGGGGTGAGTGGGATAGAAAGGAGGCTGGCAAGGTTATCCCTCAGCGGGTGCCCTGGGTGAGAAGGCTGGGGCATTTGGGATTGCTGCTCAAAGAGGAGGCGGTAAAGGGTGCCTTAATGGGCCTTTCAGAGAAGGCCAAAAGAGGCAGGGAGAGTCGCTGTGAGCTTATTCAAGGGGGATTCAAGGCTAGAATAATGGCCGGAGAGTAGCAAAGCAGCAAAGTAGTGATTAGTCAGGGTTGGGATTGGAGTGGGGGGACAAAGTACCCAAGAGGTGAGAAATGACAATCACAAGAAGGGGAGGACATCCAAAAACTGCTATCGCCTGAGTTTTGACTCAGCAGTGACCCGTAGGTAAGTAGAACAAAAACTGCCCACGAGAAGCAGCGGGAGCTGGGTGATAGGTAAGTAGCCCTGCAAAAAAAGATAAGTTAATGGGTATTTAATAATTATTGTCAAATTATTTTACAGTGATTAAGTTGAAAAGGGTCCTGAGAATGTTTTCTGACTTTTTTATTTTATGTTTTTTTGGAAAGAATATTTTTTGTGTTTTTTCCCCCTCCTAGGCCCAACCCGCAGCCTTGGTCTAAATTTTAGTAATTACCACCCATTTTGTTTAAGAACTGCCCAATTGGCCCAAGATCATGTTATCCGCCGAGAATCGGGGTGTAAGATCCATTTTTTTTCATCGGGCGGAATTTTTTCCTCTTTTTGTGTAATTTTTCGCCTGCGGTAATTTTAAAATCTTAGCGGTATTTTAGGCAGCAATCCGGTGCTGGCGGATTTTTTTGAAATTCTAGACCTTTTTTTTAAGTGTCATGTGATCCCACATTGGAGGAGTGTTGACTCTCCCTTTCTTGACAGTGGCATTCCCTGCCAACAATAGAGAAGAACTTGCCTGATTTGTGAACAGTGTCAAATGTAGATTATAAAACATAGAAAAATGTGAGATAACTGCTTGTGTAGTGTATTAGTACATTGCACCATGGATCACCTGGTCTTTAAATTAAATAAATGGGAGTGGGAGTTACCTCCGTCGCATCTGGTGTTTATGCCTTTCACAACCTCAGGACACCCCAAAAGGTTTTACAGCCAATTAAGTACTTTTTTGAAGTGTAGTCACTGTTGTAATATAGGAAACATGCCAAACAATTTGCATACAGCATGGTCCCACAAACAGCAATGCGATAATGACCAGTTCATCTGTTTTAGTGATATTGTTTGAGAGATAAATATTGGCCCTGGAACATTGTGGCGGAGGTGCGGCGAAAGAGGGTACAGGGCCCAGAAGAGGCGAGGGCCCAGGGGCAGCACAGACCTGCGCGCACTAGGTCTGTGCAGCTGAGCAGATCTCCAGTCGTCCTGGTTAATCCTTGCCACTGGTTAAAGGCCTAGTTCGGTCAAGCCCGTGTGGTGGCTGGTGTGCAACGGTCACCACACGTTAAAAAAATCCACGCACAGGCATCTTCCACCTCCTCAACTGGAGTTCAGGACTGGAACATCAGGTCCTTCATTGAAACACCTGTGAACCCATGTGGAAGCAAGTCATCCTCGTTCGAGGGACCGCCTATGATGATGATATGATGAAGAAGAGGAGGAGACAAGAGAGAAGGGCTAAGAGAAAAATAAAGGCTGATAGAAGTCATGGGCTCCGATCCAGAACTAGTGCCAAAATGTACATATGAAGGGACACAGGGAATTCCGGTTACAGAGGCTGCCTGAGATTAGAAGAGACAGGTTCTGGTCATGAACAGAGGACAGGGAGGAAATGATACAAAGGTAGCGCACCCATGATATTGCTGCTGGAGTTGCCCAGTGAAATCAAAGGGCCGAGTGTTGATCCTAAGCCAGCAGAGGTTGATCCAGGGATCCAGGAAAGGTGCATAGTGGCTAGCCCTCCTGGATTGTCCTGGGGTCTCCAGGAATTAAAGGTGCACTGTAAGGATGAACATGTTGGGCGACCAATGGCGTGACTGTGGGTGGGGGCGGGGGGGGGGGCAGCTGGTGGCGAGAGCTCATGTGAAAATCTCCCAGAATACATCCAATCAGAGGTAGCAACCCTAATACTGTCCTCAAATATTCGCAGTGTGCATTAGCACGGTAAAGTAGCAGTGTACACTAGTGGATCCAGTATGCCATCAGATAATTGAGGAGCAGTGGATATGAAACCCAAGGACTAAGAGTAGTGAAGTCCAAGGAGCCAAGGAACGTTAAAAGGTAAGTTCACAGGATTGTGGCTTTATCTAACTTACCTTAGCAATTATAAATATTTGAAAGGGAAAAATATGCAGGGCTATGGGGTAAGAGCAAGGGAGTGGGATTAATTGGATATCTCTGGCACAGGCACGATGGGCCGAATGGCCTCCTTCAGTGCTCTGTCATTCTATAATTCTATGATTAGTAGACCTAGTTACCAAGCGGCTCAAAGGATAGCAACGAGCTTGGGACTGGGTGAAACACTCTTATTTTTAAGTGAAAGCAATTTGATACAAACAATTTTCAAATTATTTTACATTTTTGAGGTCCCGAAGGCTGTGTGATCTACTGGTTAGACAAACTGCCAAGGTCTAGCAGCTTCAGTATCTCCGTAATTTTTTAATCCATCGCATTGTTGATCAAGAACAGAGACCTCTGGGGCATTATTGTTCCTCCTCTCCCTGGAGTTTGATGGAGATGTCACTGAAAGGCCCATGCTGCATATGTCCTATATAGCTTATTGCTGCACACTCTCCACTGCCTTGCCCTTGAATTCTATCGAGAATGTTATGTAAAGACATAAAGAGTCTGACTGGATACTGTGAGCTCAAAGTAAAGTGACCTTAGTCTTTTATTGCAGGTCTCCAGAGTGCCTCTCCAGTCTGTGAGGCCTCCTTAAGTACCTGTGCTCCCAAGGGATTGAGCGATCCCTTTGGGACTCCAGGGGGATGAGCCCTCTGGTGGCTACATAAGGTATATACAGGTTTACATATATAACAACACTCCCCCCCCCCACCTCCCCCAAAGTCAACAGTGTAAATATCTGGGGCTTTTCTTTCCCTGATTGATCGTCTTGGTGCAAATGCTGGTTTTGGTGAGTCGTTTGTTGGGCCCTCGCTGGGTTGCTGTGCAGCTGGCCTTGCTGGGCTGCCTGGTGTGGTGAGTCCTGCTGGGCTGCTGCGGGTGATGGGTTCTGCTTCGTTGCCGGTGTCGGTTGCCACTGGTGTGTATGTTGGGGGGTCAAAGAAGGTAGGGTCCAAAGTGGGTTGCTCAGGATAGTCCATGAATCTGAGGTTGATTTGGTCCAAGTGTTTCCGGTGAATATGTCCATTTAAAAGTTTGACCCGAAACACCCTGCTCCCCTCTTTAGCCACAATAGTGCCAGGAGCCACTTGGGACCTTGTCCATAGTCCAACATAAATACAGGATCATTGATTTCAATTTTGCGTGACACATTTGCGCTATCATGATATGTACTTTGTTGAAGCAGCCTGCTCTCTACCTGTTCATGTAGATCAGGGTGAACTAACGAGAGCCTTGTCTTAAGTGCCCTTTTCATGAGCAGTTCAGCAGGTGGAATCCCAGTGAGCAAGTGGGGTCTCGTGCGGTAGCTAAGCAGGACTCGGGATAGGCGAGTCTGCAGTGAGCCTTCAGTTACCCTCTTCAAGCCCTGCTTGATTGTTTGAACTGCTCATTCTGCCTGACCGTTCAACGCTGGCTTAAACGGGGAAGATGTAACATGTTTGATCCCATTACGGGTCATGAACTCTTTGAACTCGGCACTGGTGAAACATGGCCCGTTGTCGCTCACAAGGACATCAGGCAGTTCATGTGTGGCAAAAATGGCTCACAGGCTTTCAGTGGTGGCAGCGGACGTGCTAGCCGACATTATCTCACATTCAATCCATTTGGAGTACACATCTACAACCACAAGGAACATTTTACCCAAAAACGGGCCTGCATAGTCGACATGGACCCTGGACCACGGTTTGGAGGGCCAAGACCATAAACATAGTGGTGCCTTCCTGGGTGCATTGCTTAACTGCGAGCATGTGTTACATCTGTGCACACAGGACTCTAAGTCCGCATCGATACCGGGCCATCACGGTATTGTGGGATCTGGCTATCGCTTTCATCATTACGATGCCTGGGTGGGTACTGTGGAGGTCACTGATGAAAGTGCCCCTGCACTTCTTGGGGCCACTACCTGATTACCCCACAGAAGGCAGTCTGCCTGTACAGACATTTCATCTTGCGCCGCTGGTACGGCTTTATCTCTTCCTGCATTTCCACTGGGACACTAGACCAGCTCCCGTGAAGCACACAATTCTTTACTAGGGACAGTAAGGGTCCTGGCTTGTCCAGGTTCTAATCTGTCGGGCTGTGACGGATGATTGCTCCCTCTCGAATGCTTCCATAACCATGACTAAATCTGCGGGCTGCGCCATTTCCACCCCCGTGGTGGGCAATGGTAGCCTACTGAGAGCATCGGCGCAGTTTTCTGTGCCTGGCCTGTGGCGGTGGCGTAGTTGTATGCGGACAACGTGAGCGCCCATCTCTGGATGCGGGTTGATGCAGTCGTATTTATCCCCTTACTTTCAGAACAAAGGAATATCAGAGGCTTATGGTCCATTTCCAATTCAAATTTGAGCCCAAACAGATATTGATACATTTTCTTTACCCCATAAACACACGCTAACGCTTCTTTTTCAATCATGCTGTAGGCTCTCTCAGCCTTTGACAAACTTCTGGATGCATAAGCAACTGTTTGCAATTTCCCAGGTTCATTAGCTTGTTACAATACACACCCGACGCCATATGACGACGCATCACATGCTAGTACGAAACACTTACATGGGTCATACAACACAGGCAATTTGTTTGAACTTAACAATTTTCCAGCTTTTACAAAAGCATTTTCTTGGCTTTTGTCCCATACCCATTCATCTCCTTTACACAGTAAGACATGCAGTGGTTCTAACAGTGTGCTGAGACCTGGTAAGAAGTTACCAAAGTAGTTCAGGAGTCCTAGAAACGACCACAGCTGCGTCACGTTCTGTGGCCACGGTGTGTTCTCGATTGCCTGTCTTCGAATCGGTGGGCGTGATGCCGTCCGCCATGATTCTTCTCCCCAGGAACTCCACTTAAGGCGTCAGGAAAATGCACTTCGAACGTTTTAACCTGAGCCCCACAAGGTTGCGTCGACTAAGAACCTCCTCCAGGTTCTGCAGATGCTCAACTGTGTCCCGACCTGTAACCAAGATGTCGTCCTGGAAAAGCACCGTGCGCGGGACCGACTTCAGTAAGCTTTCTATGTTTCTTGGAATATCGCCGAGACTGTTCGAATTCCAAACGGGCATCTGTTGTAGATGAAGAGACCTTTGTGCGTGTTGATGCAGGTGAGGCCCTTCGATGATTCCTCCAGCTCCTGCGTCATGTAGGCCGAGGTCAAGTCCAGCTTCGTGAACGTCTTTCCTCCCGCTAGCGTAGCAAAAAGGTCATCAGCCTTTGGTAGTAGGTATTGATCCTGCAGGGGGAAACGATTGATAGTTACTTTGTAATCACCACAGATTCTGACAGTGCCATCTCCCTTGAGGACTGGAACAATCGGACTGGCCCACTCGTTGAATTTGATCGGCGAAATGATGCCCTCTCATTGCAGCCAGTCTAGCTCGATCTCTATCCTTTCTCTCATCATATACAGTACTGCTCTCGCCTTGTGATGGATGGGTCACACCCCCGGTATTAGGTGGATCTGCACTTTTGCTCCTTGGAATTTCCTGATGCCTGGTTCTAACAGCGAAGGGAACTTGTTTAAGACCTGGGCACACGAAGTGTCGTCAGCGGGCGATAGCGCTCGGATGTCGTCCCAGTGCCAGCGTATCTTTCCCAGCCAGCTCCTGCTGAGCAGTGTGGGACCATCGCCCAGTACCACCCAGAGTGGTAGCTTGTGCACCGCTCCATCATAGGAGACCTTTACAGTAGCACTGCTGATTACAGGAATCAGTTCCTTTGTGTAAGTATATAGTTTCGTGCGAATGGGAGTTAAGACTGGCTCGCGCCCAGCTCCATTGACACCGGGAGTCCATTTAATTCAACCTTCAGCATTATCGGGGGACACTTTGTGGTAAATGTGTGCACCCCATATACCTCTGCCTCCTTGGTCTGAGGCTCTGGTTCGTCGTGATCCGCCGTGGATCTGTCCTCCTCTGCAACATGGTGGTTTGCAGGATTAACAGGGTTTGCAGCTCGCCTGCACATACGTTGGAGGTGTCCCATTGTTCCACAGCCCTTGCCAACGTACCCTTTGAAGCAGCATGAATGGAAACGATGATCACCCCCGCAGCGCCAACAAGGTGTAAATGGCCTTGCATTCATCACCCTTGATGGTGGACTCTGAGACATCTGCGGACATGCAGCTGCAGGCATGTGGGGCCTGCCCTGTACGTTGCGATTTGAAAATAACATCAGTTTGTTCACAGTACTTGTAGCAGCACTCATGTGCTGAGAGATTTGTTTAGTATTGTCACTGGTGGCAATGAACGCCTGAGCTATCGCTATGGCTTTACTCAAGGTTGGGGTCTCTACAGTCAAAAGTTTACGAAGTATCACTTCATGGTCAATGCCAAGTATGAAAAAGTCTCTGAGCATGTGCTCCAAATGTCCTTCAAATTCTCAATGTCCTGCAAGGCGTCTTAGCTCAGCAACATAACTCGCCACTTCCTGGCCTTCAGACCTTTTGTACGAGTAGAACCAGTACCTCGCCATCAGAACGCTTTCCTTCGGGTTCAGATGCTCCCGGACCAGTGTGCACAAATCATCGTATGATTTCTCTGTGGGTTTCACTGGAGCAAGCAGATTTTTCATGAGGCCATACGTTGGTGCCCCGCAGACGGTGAGGAGAATCGCCCTTCATTTGGCAGCGTTCACTTCTCCTTCCAACTCGTTGGCCACGAAGTATTGGTCGAGTCGCTCCACGAAGCTTTCCCAATCATCTCCCTCCGAGAATTTCTCCAGGATGCTCACTGTTCTCTGCATCGTTGGGTTCGTCATCTGGATCTCGTCGCCAGTTGTTATGTATGAATAAAGAGTCTGACTGGCTATTGTGAGCTCAAAGTAAAGTGTGACCTTAGTCTTTCATTGCAGGACTCCAGAGTGCCTCTCCAGCCTGTAAGGCCTCCTTAAGTACCTGTGCTCCCAAGGGATTGAGCGATCCCTTGGGACTCCAGGGGATGAGCCCTCTGGTGGCTACACAAGGTATATACAGGTTTACATATATAACAGAGAAGTCTTGCCGGAATATCTTGCTGGCCAGCCAGCAGAGGCAAGTATCCCCAATGGAAGTATCCCCAATGTGTATGCAGATATTCTCCTCTGCACCATTGGGGACCTGAAGTAGGGCGTACTGCACAGAGCGGTGGCTTCAAATGTCATATTTAGTTACTTTACAGATACCCAGGCCGCTTCTCCATTCTGTGGCTTGGATGAAAACATATTTCACATCTATTTGCAGTGTCAGAGGTTGCAGCCCTTTTTCACTATTTAAAGGGGTCGCTCCTCAACTTATGGTTATATTTTAACTCCAACGCTCATGATCTTCTGTCACCTGGTATGTAAGGGTGCGAGCAGATTGGAGGACCTAGCCGTGGGTCTGCTCTTGGGCCTGATTATAACCGCCATTCCTGGGTCCAGGATGCGTAGAAAGTGAGGAAAGGACCTGGCTCTCTACTTGCTTAATACCTCTACATCTCTAAATTTTTCCAGTTCTGATGAAAGGTCATCAACCTGAAACGTTAAGTCTGTTTCTTTCTAGACAGATGCTGCCCGACCTGCTGAATATTTTAAGCATTTTCTGTTTTTATTACTGATTTATTTTTATTTTGTATACCTGTTCATTTGGGTGGACCATTTGTCTGCCTGGCTGAACTTGTTCTCATAACTTCTCTTTTGACTCCACTCACTTCCTCCAAATAAAACACTAACACCCATCTCGGCAATTTGGAAGAAGTACTAAGTCGATTGGATCGGGTAGGCCTAAGAGTTAAGAAATCCAAGTGTGTGTTTCTCGGGCCCGAGGTTGAATTTTTGGGCAGAAGGATTGCCGCTGATGGAATCCACCCAACAGAATCCAAAACCGAAGCAATTCGTCTGGCACCCAGGCCCTGGAATGTCTCGGAACTGCGCGCCTTTCTCGGGCTACTCAATTACTTTGGGAACTTTATGCAGAACTTGAGCACGCTGCTGGAGCCTCTCCACATGCTACTCAGAAAGGGGTGCGATTGGTTTTGGGGGGACGCCCAAGAACGCGCCTTCAATAAGGCACGCATCCTTCTGTGTTCCAACAGTGTTTTAGCCATTTTTGACCCAGGTAAAAAGCTAGTTCTTACATGTGATGTGTCAGCGTACGGGGTCGGGTGCGTTTTACAGCATGTCAATGATGCGGGTAAATTACAACCCATTGCTTATGCCTCCAGGTCACTTTCGCGAGCGGAGCGCAGGTACGGTATGGTTGAGAAGGAGGCGCTCGCGTGCGTGTACGGTGTCAAAAAGATGCACCAATACCTTTTCGGGGCCAAGTTCGCGTTAGAACCCGACCACAAACCCCTCACGTCCCTGCTATCCGAGTGCAAGGCAATAAACGCCAACGCCTTGGTGCGCATTCAACAGTGGGCACTCATAATGGCGTCTTACGACTACACAATAAGGCACAGACCAGGCACAGACAACGCGCTTAGCAGGCTACCCCTGGCGACCACAGAAGGGTCCGACGAGCAGGACTGTGAGATGGTCATGGCAATCAATGCCTTTGAATCCACAGGTTCGCCCATGACGGCTCGCCAAATCAGAGCCTGGACGACCAGCGACCCCACATTATCTTTAGTCAAAAGATGTGTTTTAACTGGTGACTGGGCAGAGGCTCGCGATGCCTGCCCCGAGGAGATCAAACCTTTCCATAGGCGCATGCATGAACTATCACTACAGGCAGACTGCCTGATGTGGGGCAGCCGAGTTGTTATGCCCTTGCGAGGCAGAGAGGCATTTGTCCGGGAGCTCCACCGCGAGCACCCAGGGATCGTCCTTATGAAGGCCATAGCCAGATCCCACGTCTGGTGGCCTGGCACTGATGCGGACTTGGAGCCCTGCGTCCGGCGGTGCACCATTTGTGCCCAACTCAGTAATGCCCCAGGGAGGCCCCCCTAAGCCTCTGGCCCTGGCCCACTAAACCGTGGTCGCGGGTGCATGTAGACTATGCGGGCCCATTCATGGGCAAAATGTTCCTCGTAGTCGTCGATGCATTTTCAAAGTGGATCAAGTGCAGCATTTTAAACTCGAGCACCACCTCCACCACTGTGGAGAGCCTTAGAACCATGTTTGCAACGCACGGAATTCCTGACATATTGGTCAGTGATAATGGTCCGTGCTTCACCAGCGCAGAATTTCAAGATTTTATAGTTGACCACGGCATAAATCACGTTAATACGGCACCGTTCAAGCCAGCCTCCAATGGCCAGGCAGAGCGAGCAGTGTAAATCATTAAACAAGGCATGCTAAAAATCTAAGGTCCCACGCTGCAGAGCCGCCTGTCGCAACTGCTGCTGGCATACAGATCTCGTCCGCATTCGTTGACTGGGGTTCCCCCCGCGCAACTATTGATGAAATGGACCTTAAAGACTCGGCTCTCGTTAATCCTCCCAGACATGCATGAAATTGTTGAGGCAAAGCGCCAGAAGCTAACTGAGTACCATGACCGAAATTCGAGGGGGAGGTGGAATGCGATAGGAGACAAAATGTTTGTGCTAAACTATGGCAGGGGTCCCAAATGGCTTGCAGGGACAGTAACAGGCAAGGAAGGAAACAGGCTACTGGTTGTACAAATGGACAATGGCCAAACCTGCCGAAGGCATGTAGACCAAGTAAAAAGTAGATTAATCAACAACACTGCAGAACCAGAGGCAGACTACAATGTGGAACTCACGCCACACCTGGTGGACAGACAGAGGAAACAACCTGAGGAAAGGGCAGTCTCAACAGACAGCCCAGGCGAGATACCAGCAATCATACTGAACGAAACAGACAGCCCAGGCGAGATACCAGCAATCACACCGAAAGAAAAACAGGCACCAAGGCAACCAACTGAACCACAACTAAGACGCTCCACGCGAGAGCGTAGACCACATGAGAGACTGAATCTATAAAGACAATAAGACCTTGGGGGAGGTTGATGTCATCTATCTCACACTACTGTATATAACTGTATCTTACCATGCTATATATGACTGTAACTAGATATGACCTGTAACCACAAGCATACTTTACCACCACGAGTGCACTTGCAGGAGACACTGCATACCTGTTCCACAAAGGTATATAAAGGCAGGTCTCAGGCAAGTGAGGCACAGGAGAGCTATGAAATAAAGGTGCAGGTCGAGAGTGACCTTGACTTCAGCATGTGCCTCGTGTACTACAGCGTAAGGACTTTACAGTTTCTATGAGATCCCTTCTCATCCTTCTAAACTCCAGTGAATACAAGCCCAGTCGATCCAGTCTCTCCTCATATGTCAGTCTTGCCATCTCGGGAATCAGTCTGGTGAACCTTCGCTGCACTCCCTCAATAGCAAGAACGTCCTTCCTCAGATTAGGAGACCAAAACTGAACACAATATTCCAGGTGAGGCCTCATCAAGGCCCTGTACAACTGCAGTAAGACATCCTTGCTCCGATACTCAAATCCCCTAGCTATGAAGGCCAACATACCATTTGCCTTCGTGGGATATATGGAACATTCTTTGTTCCAGTCCTACTCAGGTCCCTTCCTTCACTTCTTTTTCATGTACATTGATGACTGTATCGGTGCCGTTTCCTGCTCTTGCCCTGAACTAGCAAATTTCATTCACTTTGCTTCAAATTTCCATCCTTCCCTCGACTTCACATGGTCCATTTTTGACTCCAGCCCACTTTCAACGTATCATCATGCCCAAACGAACAGGTATAGAAAATAAAAATAAATCGGTAATAAAAACAGAAAATGTTTGAAATACTCAGCAGGACGAGAGCAGGTACTGTAGAGAGGATGATCAAACTGACCACAGCACTGTGGTACAGGGGGCCATTCAACTGGGGGGGGGGGGAATAGAATGATACGTTGAAGTGGTAGAGGACAGTATCATTAGGTGGATAGATACTGTTCTCTGCAGCCAAGAGCGTTTGTCCCGAAGGCTGTGTTGCCTGCCCGATGCCAGGGTAAAAGATTTCTCCTTTGGGCTGGAGAGGAACTTGGAGTGGGAGGGGGAAGATCCAGTTGTCATGGTCCATGTGGGTTCCAACGACATAGATAGGACAAACAAAGAGGTTCTGCTGAGGGATTATGAGCAGCTAGAGGCCAAATTAAAAAGCAGAACCACAGAGGTAATAATCTCTGGATTATTACCCGAGCCACGAGCAAATTTGCATCGGGTAAATGAGATCAGAGATGAACACGTGGCTCAAAGACTGGTGTGGGAGAAATGGGTTTTGGTTCATGGGACACTGGCACCAGTACTGGGGTAAGAGGGAGGTGTTCCATTGGGATGGGCTCCACTTAGTGCTGGGGCTAGGGTCCTGGCCAATCGAATAACTAGGGCTGTAGAGAGGGCTTTAAACTAAGGGACTAATTATTTGTACTGCACTTTTTTTGACAGACAGGCGTCTGTCCAGCCCTGGACCCCACCCCCTGCCAGACAAGAGGTTATTGCACAAGATAAAAGTTCACAGGGTTGGGGGTAATATATTAGCATGGATAGAGTATTGGCTAACTAACAGAAAACAGAGTCGGGATAAATGGGTCATTTTCTGCTTGGCAAACAGTGACTAGTGGGTGCCGCAGGGATCAGTGCTGGGGCCTCAACTATTTACAATCTATATTAATGACTTGGAAGAAGGGACTGAGTGTAATGGAGCCAAGTTTACTGATGATACAAAGATGGGTGGGAAAACAAATTGTGAGGAGGACACAAGAAATCTGCAAAGGGATACAGACAGGCTAAGTGAGTGGGCAAAAATTTGGCAGATGGAATATAATGTGGGAAAATGTGAGGTTATCCACTTTGGCAGAAAAAATAGAAAGCAAATTATAATTTAAATGGAGCAAAATTGCAAAATGCTGCAGTCGAGGGACCTGGGGGTCCCTTGTACATGAAACACAAAAAGTTAGTATGCAGGTTCAGCAAGTAATCAGGAAGGCAAATGCAATGTTGCAAGGGGGATAGAGTATAAAAGCAGAGAAGTCCTGCTAAAGCTGTACAGAGTATTGGTGAGGCCACACCTAAAGTACTGCGTACAGTTTTGGTCTCCATATTTAAGGAAGGATATATTTGCATTGGAGGCTGTTCAGAGAAGGTTCAATAGGTTGATTGAGATGAGGGGGTTGACTTATGAAGACAGGTTGAGTAGGTTGAGCCTATACTCATTGGTGTCCAGGAGAATGAGATAAGATAATGAGGGGGCTCAACAAGGTGGATGCAGAGAGGATATTTCCACTCATAGGGGAAACTACAACTAGGGGGCATAGTCTCAGAATAAGGGGTCATCCTTTTAAAACTGAGATGAGGAGGCATTTCTTCTCTCAAAGGTTCCAAATCTGTGGAATTCTCTGTCCCAGAGAGCTGTGGAGGCTGGGTCATTGAATATATTTAAGGCGGAGACAAACAGATTTTAAGCGATAAGGGAATCAAGGGTTATGGGGAGCGGGCAGGGAAGTGAAGCTGAGTCCATGATCGGATCAGCCATGATCGTATTAAATGGCGGAGCAGACTCGAGGGGCCAGGTGACCTACTCCTGCTCCTATTTCTTATCCTCTGCCATGTCCACCACCTCCAGAGTGATCCTACCACCAAACACATCTTCCGAAGGGATCGTTCCCTCCACGACACCCAGGTCCACTCCTCAATCAATATCACCACCCCTTTCCACGACACCTTCTTGTGCAAGCACAGGACATAAGAACATAAGAATTAGGAACAGGAGTAGGCCATCTAGCCCCTCGAGCCTGCTCCGCCATTCAACAAGATCAAGGCTGATCTGGCAGTGGACTCAGCTCCACTTACCCGCCTGCTCCCCGTAACCCTTAATTCCCTTATTGGTTAAAAATCTATCTATCTGTGAGTTGAATACATTCAATGAGCTAGCCTCAACTGCTTCCTTGGGCAGAGAATTCCACAGATTCACAACCCTCTGGGAGAAGAAATTCCTTCTCAACTCGGTTTTAAATTGGCTCCCCCGTATTTTGAGACTGTGCCCCCTAGTTCGAGTCTCCCCGACCAGTGGAAACAACCTCTCTGCCTCTATCTTGTCTATCCCTTTCATTATTTTAAATGTTTCTATAAGATCACCCCTCATCCTTCTGAACTCCAACGATTAAAGACCAAGTCTACTCAATCTATCATCATAAGGTAACCCCCTCATCTCCGGAATCAGCCTAGTGAATCTTCTCTGTACCCACTCCAAAGCTAGTATATCCTTCCTTAAGTAAGGATAAGGGGGTTGACTTATGAAGACAGGTTAAGTAGTTTGGGCCTATACTCATTGGTGTCCAGGAGAATGAGATAAGATAATGAGGGGGCTCAACAAGGTGGATGCAGAGAGGATATTTCCACTCATAGGGGTAGCGATTGTCTCAAGGTCCTCCCTTCCCACATTCCTGTGACCAGCAATTTTTGGCATGGTTTTTGTGTCTTCCACTGTGAAGACCGAAGCAAAATAATTGTTTAAGGTCTCAGCCATTTTCACATTTCCCATTATTAAATTCCCCTTCTCATCTTCTAAGGGACCAACATTTACTTTAGTCACTCTTTTCCGTTTTATATATCTGTAAAAGCTTTTACTATCTGTTTTTATGTTTTGCGCAAGTTTACTTTCGTAATCTATCTTTCCTTTCTTTATTGCTTTCTTAGTCATTCTTTGCTGTCGTTTAAAATTTTCCCAATCTTCTAGTTTCCCACTAACCTTGGCCACCTTATACGCATTGGTTTTTAATTTGATACTCTCTTTTATTTCCTTGGTTATCCACGGCTGGTTATCCCTTCTCTTACCGCCCTTCTTTTTCACTGGAATATATTTTTGTTGAGCACTATGAAAGAGCTCCTTAAAAGTCCTCCACTGTTCCTCAATTGTGCCACCGTTTAGTCTGTGTTTCCAGTCTACTTTAGCCAACTCTGCCCTCATCCCACTGTAGTCCCCTTTGTTTAAGACACTACGCTCGTTTGAGACACTACTTCCTCACCCTCAATCTGTATTACAAATTCAACCATACTGTGATCACTCATTCCGAGAGGATCTTTTACTAGGAGATCGTTTATTTTTCCTGTCTCATTACACAGGACCAGATCCAAGATCGCTTGCTCCCTTGTAGGTTCTGTAACATACTGTTCTAAGAAACAATCCCGTATGCATTCTATGAATTCCTCAAGGCTACCCCGTACGATTTGATTTGACCAATCGATATGTTGGTTAAAATCCCCCATGATTACTGCCGTTCCTTTTTCACATGCCTCAATTATTCCCTTGATTATTGCCCGCCCCACTGTGAAGTTATTATTTGGGGGCCTATAAACTACGACCACCAGTGACTTTTTCCCCTTACTATCTCTAATCTCCACCCACAATGATTCAACATTTTGTTCATTAGAGCCAATATCGTCTCTCACAACTGCCCTGATATCTTCCTTTATTAACAGAGCTACCCCATCTCCTTTCCCTTCTAGTCTATCTTTCCGAATTGTCAGATACCCCTGTATGTTTAATTCCCAGTCTTGGCCACCCTGCAACCACGTTTCTATAATGGCCACCAAATCATACCCATTTGTAATGATTTGTGCCGTCAACTCATTTATTTTATTTCGAATGCTGCGTGCGTTTTAATACTAGTTTTTAAACCATGATTTTTAGTTTTGATCCCTCCTGCAGCCCCTTTATATTCATACATATTGTCCCTTCCTATCACCTTGTGGTTTACACTTACCCCAGTGCTACTCTGCTCTGTTGCCTCCTGCCTTTTGCATTCTTTCTTGGGATCCTGTTCATCTGAGCTCTCACCCATTCTAACTAGCTCAGAGCCCTCTCCTGTGTTCTGAATACTCCTTGCATTGAGGCACCGAGCTTTCATGCTTGCCTTTTTATTACACTTTGACCTTTTAGAATTTTGCTGTACAGTGGCCCTTTTTGTTTTTTGCCTTGGGTTTCTCTGCCCTCCATTTTTACTCATCTCCTTTCTGTCTTTTGCTTTTGTCTCTTTTTTGTTTCCCTCTGTCTCCTTGCATTGGTTCCCATCCCCCTGCCATATTAGTTTAACTCCTCCCCAACAGCAGTAGCAAACACTCGCCCTAGGACATTGGTTCCGGTCCTGCCTAGGTGCAGACCGTCCGGTTTGTACTGGTCCCACCTCCCCCAGAACAGGTTCCAATGCCCCAGGAATTTGAATCCCTCCCTGCTGCACCACTGCTCAAGCCACGTATTCATCTGAGCTATCCTGCGATTTCTACTCTGACTAGCACGTGGCACTGGTAGCAATCCCGAGATTACTACCTTTGCGGTCCTACGTTTTAATTTAGCTCCTAGCTCCTTAAATTCGTCTCGTAGGACCTCATCCCTTTTTTTACCTATATCGTTGGTACTAATGTGCACCACGACAACTGGCTGTTCACCCTCCCTTTTCAGAATGTCCTGCACCCGCTCCGAGACATCCTTGACCCTTGCACCAGGGAGGCAACATACTATCCTGGAGTCTCGGTTGCGGCCGCAGAAACGCCTATCTATTCCCCTTACAATCGAATCCCCTATCACTATCGCTCTACCACTGTTTTTCTTGCCCTCCTGTGCAGCAGAGCCAGCCACGGTGCCAGGGTGCCAACATGCAACACCTGCCCTTTTACGTCCTCCCTTCTCACTGTCCAGGACCCTAAACACTCCTTCCAGCGATTTACTTGCATATCTTTCAAATTAGTATACTGTATTCGGTGTTCATGATGCGGTCTCCTCTACATTGGGGAGACCATACGCAGATTGGGTGACCGCTTCGCTAAACACCTCCGTTCAGTCCGTAAATGTGACTCTGAGCTTCCGGTCAGCTGTCACTTTAATTCCCCGCTCCACTCCCACTCCGACTTCGGCTTCTTACACTGTTCCAACAAAGTTCAAGGAACAGCACCTTATATTTCAGTTAGGCACTTTACAGCCTTCCGGACTCAACATTGAATTCAACAATTTCAAATCATAACCTCTGCGCTCATTTTTTCAGACATCAGCTGCTAATGATTTTGCTATTCCGACTTACACCACTTCTGAGCCTATCTTGTATTTCATTGCTTGTCCCATTACCATCTCCTTTTGCCTCACATCATCATCCCTTTTGTCTTTTAATCTATCCTACCTTCCACCCTATTGCAGACCCTCCCTTGTTCTTCCCGCCCCTCCCCCTGCTGCTGCACTTGCTTAAAATCTGTTATAACCAATTTTTCCCAGTTCTGACAAAAGGTCATCGACCTGAGACAATTAAGTCTGTTTCTCTCTCCACAGGTGCTGCTTTTTCTGTTTGTATTTCAGATTTCCAGGGCAGCGGGCGGTCGTTCAACCTGACTGCCTGCCTCTCTTCCGCTCTTACATCCGGTCCAGGGTGTCCTTGGAGATGGAGCACGCGGTGTCCACCGGTACGCTCGCGGCCTTCCGCGAGAGGTGGGCACCGGAGGGACTGGAGTGCATCATCACGCCCGGCAACCAAATTTTAATTTGATTTTACGTTTTTAAGTTTAATTTGTTTTAATTGCCGGTGCTTTTTAGTGTCCCCCTTCCCTTTTATAGGGGGCACTGGGGAAAATTGTGATTTTAGTGCCCAAAAAAAAAACCAAAAAAAGGAAAACACAAAAAAAAAAGGGGGAAAAAAAAAGGGCCTTGTAAATGTCTGGAGTGTCACCCAGGTCGGGTGGCACCGTTTAATGTTTTTTTTGTTTTGCAGATGAACTCCAAAAAGAGTTTCAGATTTCCAGCATCCACAGTATTTTGCTTTTGTATTAGTGGTAATCGCCTCCCGAGAGGACACTTGCGGTTATGTTTTTTTGTGCTGGTGACATTGAATTACCCCAGTGCCATTCTCTCTGGCCCAGTTCAAAATAGATCCAGTGCTGTACGCGGTTCAGTAAGTGTTGGGCAATCGATCTTGCACAGAGCATGCGTCTTCTCAGAGGCAAAATCACTTGTGGCTGTTCCGGTTTGGTGCGTTGTGACAGGGTTGACTTTTAGTTACAGTGCCTTGGAGGGAGAACAATGAGCGAGCCTCAGCTGAACATTGTGTATGAAGGGATGTTATGGCCCGCTCATGTCCACTCGGAAGAAAGCGTGAGGTACGCCCGGGAGGAATTCCAGGTCCGGGACGACGATGTTTTCATTGTCACTTACCCCAAATCAGGTGGGTCTCTGGGTCCGGGGCGAAACGGACATTTGCAGAGCTACTCATGATTCGACTGAAATGGTATTATTTCCAATAAGCGATCGTTAACGGCATAAATGTGCCCCATTTTTTTTTTCCGTTTATCGGTTTCGGTACAATTCTGAAGCGCAAACTCTAAATAAAACCTTTTTGGGGCAGTCGCGTTGCTGACAAGTCGCGAAAACCCGGTAAAGTTTTGCGGCGAATTGTGAGAGAGAAAGGGAAGCAAAGGACACATTGCGCGGACTTTCTCCGCTTTCCTGCTGTTTGAATACTTGTACCTTTGGCCCGGCACTAATTGCAGCCTGTTTTATTCATTATACTACAATTTCAGGCTGGAGTTATTGCCGGAGATTCTTCTTTGGGCTTATTTCAGCTTTCCCTTTCCAGACTTTGCCGCTCCCGCGAGAAAACGGCTGCATTTTGCTTGACCCACTTTATAGCAGAGTTGAGATACAGTTTAATCAAATGTTGAAAGCCTACCCTGTTTTAATTGAAAAGTTAGATTCATGGGACGCCCTATCTAGAGTTGCACGACCTCCCGGTTATGATGAGCTGTTTGCTTTGATTTATTTGAATATTGCAGCAATTTTGTTGACTAATCTGGTTAGGATTTGGAATGCACTAACTGAAAGGTTGGTGGAAGCAGACTCAATTGGTGGCTTTCAAAGGGGAATTGGATAAGTACCTGAAGGAAAACTAATTGCGGTAGAGTGGGAGGAGCTGACGTGTTCTTGCAGCAAGCCGGCACCGGCTGGACGGGCGGAATGACCTCCTTCAGTGCTGTAACCATTCAATGATTCTATGGTAAGTTACTCAAACTGGCTTGTACCTGTACATCCAGTGACTCTCGCCCGCTGTTGGTGCAGAGTCCAAAGGTCTATAATGCAAAACCCACTTGTTTTTTTTTTCTTCATCCCCTCCCCCTCCCCCAACATTCCCATATTTGCTCTTACCTCTGAAGGGATATTTTCAAGCTGAGGTATCCATAGAAGCATTGAAAGAGGCCATTTGGCCCATCGTGTCTGTGCCAGTTCTCTGAAAGAGCTACCAATTAGTCCCACGCTCCTGCTCTGTCCCCATAGCCTTGAATTTTTTTCATTTTTTTCATTTTTTAAGTATATACCCAATTCCCGTTTGAAAGTTACTTTTGAATCTGCTTCCATCACCCTTTCAGGCAGTGCATTACAGATCTTAATCACTTGCTGTGTAAAAAAGATTTTCTTACCTCACCTTTGGTTCTTTAGCTTAAATCTGTGTCCTCTGGTTTTTGACCCTTCTGCCAATCGGAACAGTATATCTATCTCTACTCTGTCCAGTCCCCTCATGATTTTGAACACCTCTATCAAATTTTCTCTCAATCTTCTCTGCTCCAAGAAGAACAGCCCCAGTTTCTCCAGTCTATCAATGTAACTGAAGTCCCTCATTCCCGGAGTCATTCTCGTAAATCTTTGCTGCACCCTCTCTAAGGCCTTCACATCCTTCCTAAAGTGCGGTGCCCAGAATTGGACACAATACTCCAATTAGGGCCAGACCAGTGTTTTATACAGGTTCTTCATCATTTTCACACTTTTGTACTCTTATACCTCTATTTATGAAGCCCAGGATCCCACAATCCTTTTTAACTGCTTTCTCAATCTGCCCTGCCACCTTTAACGATTTATACACACATACCCACAGGTCTCTCTGTTCATGCACCCCCTGCAGGAATGTACCCTTTAGTTTATATGTGTTCTCATTCTACCAAAATGCATCTCTTCACACTTTTCTGCGTTAAATTTCATCTGCCTCGTGTCCGCCCATTTCACAAACCGGTCTGTCTTCCTGAAGTTTATCACTCTCCTCACTGTTCACTATTAACTTCCAAGTTTTGTCTCATCTGCAAATTTTGAATTTGTGCCCTGTACACCCATGTCCAGGTCATTAATATATATCAGGAAAAGCAGTGGTTCTAGAACCAACCCCTGGGGAACACCACTGTATATCTTCCTCCAGTCTGAAAAACAACTGTTCACCACTACTCTCTGTTTCCTGTCACTGAGCCAATCCCGTATCCAGGCTGCCACTATCCCTTTTATTCCATGGGCTTCAACTTTGCTGGCAAGCCTATTATGTGGCACTTTGTTGAATGCCTTTTGGAAATCCATGTACACCACGTCAACCGTATCACCCTCATCAACCCTCTCTGTTGCCTCATCAAAAAACTCGATCAAGTTAGTTAAACACGATTTGCCTTCAACAAATCCGTGCTGGCTTTCCTTAATTAATCTACACTTGTCCAAGTGATGGTTAACTTTGTCCCTGATTATTGTTTCTAAGAGCTTCCCCACTCCCGAGGTTAAACTGACCGGCCTGTAGTTGCTAGGTTTATCTTTACAACCTTTTTTGAACAATAGTGTAACATTTGCAGTTCTCCAGTCCTCTGGCATTACCCCCGTATCTATGGAGGATTGGAATATTATGGCTAGTACCTCTGCGATTTCCAGCCTCAATTCCCTCAGGATGCATCCCATCCACTCCTGGTGATTTATCCACTTTAAGTACAGCCAGCCTTTCTAACACTTCTTTAGCAATTTTTTACTCGAGTGTCTCCAATACCATTGCATAAGGGATGAGGTCCTACAGGAAGAATCTAGGGAGCTAGGAATAAAATTAAAGGGTAGGACCTGAAAGGTAGTAATCTCCGGGTTACTCCCGGTGCCACGTGCTAGTGAGTACAAGAATAGAAGGATAGAGACATTGAACACGTGGCTGGAAAATTGGTGTAGGAGGGAGGGTTTTAAATTCTTGAGGCATTGGGACCGCTTCTGGGGGAGATGGGACTTGTACGAATCGGACAGGTTGCACCTCAACAGCGCCGGGACCAATATCCTCGCGGGGAGTTTTGCTAGTGCTGTTGGGGAGAGTTTAAACTAGCTTGGCAGGGGGATGGGAACCTGAGAACGAATTCAAAAGGGAAGGAAGTAAAGCAGAAGTTGGATAGCAAAAACTTAGAAAGGGAATCTGTAAGACAGAGGAAGCAGGTATGTAGTAAGCAAGGAGGTCTTCCTGTGCTGAATGGTATATACTTTAATGCAAGGAGTATAGCGAGTAAGGCGGATGAGCTAAGAGCACAGGTATTCACTTGGGAGTATGACATTATAGCCATTACAGAAACATGGCTGAAAGAGGGGCAGGTTTGGCAGATTAATATTCCTGGCGACAGGATTTTTAGACAAAATAGAAAGGGGGGTAAAAGGGCGGGGGGGGGGGAATGGGGTGTTGCGGTACTAATTAAAGAAACTGTTACAGCGGTGAGGGGGGATGATATGTTAGTGGGATCATTAACTGGGGCCATATGGGTCGAATTGAAAAATAAAAAAGGGGCGATCACACTGCTGGGAGTGTATTATAGACCCCCAAACAGTGGAAGGGAGATAGAGGAGCAAATATGTCGGCAAATAGCTGTGAAGTCTAAAAACCGTAGGGGACTTTAACTATCCAAATATTGATCGGGACAAATTTAGTGTGAAGGGTATAGAGAAATTCTTGAAATGCATTCAAGAGAACTTTTTTAGTCAGTATGTAGCAAGCCCAACACGAGAGGGGGCGGTCTTGGATTTAGTTTTGGGGAATGAAGCTGGGCGGGTTGAAGGGGCACTAGTGGGAGAGCACTTGGGTACCAGTGACCATAATTCAGTCAGATTCAAGTTGGTTATGGATAAGGACAAGAATGGGCCTGGAATAAAAATTCCGAATTGGGGAAAAGCTAATTTTGCTAAGTTAAGGAGTGATTTGGCCATAGTGGACTAGAAGCAGCTACTTTTGGGTAAATCGGTGTCGGAACAGTGGGAGGCATTCAAGGAGGAGATCCGAAAGGTTCAGGCCAAACATGTGCCCTCAAAGAAAAAAGCTGGGAAAAATAATTCTAGAGCCCCCTGGATGTCTAGGGACTTACAGGGGAGGATTAAGAAAAAAGAGACTCTTAGGTCACATATCAACGGCTAAATATTTTAGAATCTTTAGAGGAATATAGAAAAATAAGAGGTAAAATTAAAAAGGATATTAGGAATGCTAAGAGAGAGCACGAGAAATTCTTGGCAGTAAAATTAGGAAAACCCTAAGATGTAAATATATTAAGAGTAAGAGGGTAACTAAAGAAAGGGTAGGGTCTATTAGATACCATGAGGGTAATCTTTGTGAGGAGGCGGAAGATGTTGGTAGGGTTCTTAACGAATACTTTGCATCTATTTTCACAAAGGAAAGAGGTAATGCAGATACTGCTATCGAGGAGGAGTGTGATATTCTGGATGAAATAAATATAGTGAGAGAGGAAGTATTAAGGGATTTAGTAGCTTTGAAAGTAGGTAAGTCCCCAGACCTGGATGAAATGCATCCCAGGTTGTTGAGCGAAGCAAAGGAGGAAAGAGCAGAGGCCTTGACCATCATTTTCCAGTCCCCTTTGGATCTGGGCATGGTGCCGGAGGATTGGAGGACTGCCAATGTAGTACCATTGTTTAAGAAGGATAAAAGGGATAGGCCGAGTAATTACAAGGCCTGTCAGCCTAACGTCAGTGGTGGGAAAACTATTGGAAAAATCCTGAAAGGATAAATCTGCATTTGGATAGGCAAGGATTAATTAGGGACAGTCAGCACAGATTTATTAAGGGAAGATCGTGTTTGACTAACCTGATTGAATTTTTTGAGGAGGTAACCAAGAGGGTCGATGAGGGTAGTGCGTACGATGTAGTATATATGGACTTTAGCAAGGCTTTTGATAAGGTCCCGCATGGTAGACTGGTCATGAAGGTTAAAGCCCATGGGAGCCAGGGCAAAGTGGCAAGTTGGATCCAAAATTGGCTTGGAGGTAGGAAGCAAAGGGTAATGATTGATTGATGTTTTTGTGATTGGAAGGATGTTTCCAGTGGGGTTCCGCAGGGCTCAGTACTGGGTCCCTTGCTTTTTGAGGTATATATCAACGATTTAGATTTGAATACCGGGAGTATGATTAAGAAGTTTGCTGACGACACTAAAATTGGCTGTGTGGTTGATAATGAAGAGGAAGGTCATGGGCTGCAGGAGAATATCAATCTACTGGTCAGGTGGGCAGAGCAGTGGCAAATGGAATTTAATTCAGAGAAGTGTGAGGTGATGCACTTTGGGAGGGCTAATAACGAAAGGGTATACACATTAAGCGGTAGGCCACTTAATAGTGTAGATGAACAAAAGGACCTTGGAGTGCTTGTCCACAGATCCCTGAAAGTAGCAGGCCAGGTGGATAAGGTGGTGAAGAAGGCATACGGAATGCTTGCCTTTATTGGCCAAGGCATAGAATATAAGAGCAGGGAGGTTATGCTTAAATTGTATAATACTTTGGTTAGGCCACAGCTGGAGTACTGCATGCAGTTCTGGTCGCCATCTTATAGGAAGGACATGATTGCACAGGAGATTTACTAGGATACTGCCTGGAATGGAGAATCTTAGTTATGAGGACAGATTGCTTAGGCTGGGTTTGTTCTCATTGGAACAGAGGAGGTTGAGAGGAGACCTCATCGAGGTGTACAAAATATTGACAAAGTGGATAGTAAGGGTGTATTTCCATTGGTGGAGGGGGCTATTATGAGGGGGCATAGTTTTAAGGTGGTTGGTGGAAAGTTTAGAGGGGATTTGAGGGGGGGCTTCTTTACACAGAGGGTTGTGGGGATCTGGAACTCACTGCCTGGAAGAGTGGTGGATGCAGAAATCCTCACCACTTTTAAGAGATGGTTGGATGGGCACTTAAAGTGCAGTAACCTGCAGGGTTACGGACCTAGAGCTGGTAATTGGGATTAGACTGGATGACCTTTTGTTGGCCAGCGCAGATATAATGGTAAGTACTGCAGGGAATAGAATACGGCCAGGGTGATCTCCTGGACTAGTTTCGATCGTCTGGATGGGTCGGAGAGGAATTTTCCCAGATTTTTTCTCCCTAAATTGGCCTGGGTTTTTATCTGGTTTTTGCCTCTCCCAGGAGATTACATGGCTCCAGTTGGGGTGGAATGTAGATGTTTTTAGTATAAGGGGTGTTGCAGTTGTGTGGGGCGGACTGGTTGGGCTGGGTGCTCTTTGCCTTTCCGTCATTGTTAATGGGTTTGTATGTAACCTTTAGGGCTGCTGACCAAGGGCCGTGCGGCTCTTTGTCGGCCGGCGCGGACACGATGGGTCAAAATGGCCGCCTCCTGCGCTGTAAATTTCTATGTTTCTAATACCTCCCCCTTCACTATGTCTCTGGCAGCATCCTCTTCCTTGGTGAAGACAGATGCAATGTACGCGTTTAATACCTCAGCCATACCCTCTGCCTCCATGCATAGGTCACCTTTTTGGTCCCTAATCGGCCCCACCCCTCCTTTTACGGCCTTTTTACTATTTATATGCCCATAGAAGACTTTTGGATTAGCTTTTATGTTGGCTGCCATTCTATTCTCATATCCTCTCTTTGCCCCTCTTATTTTCTTTTGCACGTTTCCTGACCTTTCTATATATACCCTGATTCTCAGATGTATTTGCAACCTGACATCTGTAATGAGCGTTCTTTTTCTGCTTCATCAAATTCTCTATTTGTTTTGTTATCCAGGGAGCCCTGGCTTTGGTTGCCCTAACTTTCCCCTTTGTGAGAATATACCTCGACTCTACCCGAACGCTTTCCTCTTTACATTGTTCCACTACAGTTTTGCCTGCCAATCTATGATTCCAGTTTACCCGGGCCAGATCCATTCTCATCCCACTGAAAACAGCCTTCCCCCAGTTAAACATTTTTACCGTAGATTGCTCCCTGTCCTTTTCCATAGCTAATCTAAACCTCATGGCCACCGTTCCCTAAATGTTCCCCTACTGACACTTGCTCCACTTGAGCTCCCTCATTCCCCACATCCAGCAATGCCTCCTCCCTCGCTGGGCCAGAAATATACTTATCAAGAAAGTTCTCCTGAACACACTTCAGAAATTCTTTCCCCTCTCTGCCCTTTACACTATTATGATCCTAGTCTATATTAGGATAGTTGAAGTCCCCCGTTATTACTACTCTATAATTCTTGCACCTCTCTATAATTTACCTTTAAATTTGCTCCTCCGTATCTTTTAGTGGCCTATAGAATACACCTCATCATCATTACCTCGTAATGTAATGGCACCTCTATTATTTCTTAACTCTACCCTTATAGATTCTGTCCTTGACCCCTCCAGGACATCCTCCCTCTCCAGCACTGTGACATTCTCCTTAACCAATACTGCCACACCACCTCCTATCTTTCCTCCCTATCTGTCCTGAACACCTTTATAACCAGGAATGTTTAATACCCAGTCCTGCCCTTTTTTGAGCCAGGTCTTAGTTATTGCCACAACATCATATTCCCATGCAGCTATTTGTGCCTGCAGCTCACTTACCTTGTTTACTACGCTTTGTGCGTTCACATACATACTGTAAACCTATCTTAGACCATACTGTATTCTCTCTTAGTTGGACCCCACCTAAAACCTACTATTTCTCACTTTAGTGGTCTCTGCCTCTCGCAGTCCTTTGAGCACTTTATTTCCCCTTTCTCCTGTTATATCCTGGTGCCCACTCCCCTGCCAAATTAGTTTAAACTCTACTACAGCACTGACAAACCTCCCTGCCAGGATATTGGTTCCAGCCCTGTTGAGGTGCAACCCATCCAGCCTGGTCCCATCTCCACCGGAACCAGTCCCAATCCCCCATGAATCTGAAGCCCTCCCTCCTGCACAATCTCTCCAGCCATACATTCATCTGCTCTATCTTCCTATTTCTATACTCACTTGCGCGTGGCACCGGGAGTAATCTGGAGATGACTACCTTTTGAGGTTCTGCTTTTTAATCTCTTTCCTAGCTCCCAAAAATCTGCCTGCAGGACCTCATCCCTCTTTCTACCTATGTCATTAGTACCGATATGGACCACAACCTCTGGCTGTTCACCCTCCCCTTCAGAATGCTCTGCACCTGCTCAGTGACACCCTTGACCCTGGCACCAGGGAGGCAATGTAACATCCTGGTGTCACATCTACGGCCGCAGAAACACCTGTCTGCTCCCCTAACTATTGAATCCCCTACCACTATTGCTCTCCCACTTACCCCCCCCCCCCCCCGTACAGCTGATCCACCTGTGGTGCCGCGGACTTGGCTCTGGCTGTACTCCCCAGAGGAACCATTGCCCTCACCAGTACTCAGAAGAAGATTATTCACTCAGGGGACTCCTGCACGACCTGCCTGGTCCCCTTTTTTCTATCTGGTGGTCATCCATTCCATCTCTGCCTGTGCATTCCTTAACTGTGGGGTGACCACCTTCTGAAATGTGCTATCCACAAAGCTCTCAGCCTCGCGGATGCACCACAGTGACACCAGCTGCTGCTCAAGCTCCAATACCCGGAGCTCGAGCTCCTCCAGCTGACAACACCTTCTGTACATGTGGTTGTCCACGACATGGGAAGCGTCCTAGATTTCCCACATGGCACATGATGTGCATTCCACAGTGCTGCCCTGCCATGCCTTTATTTATTCATCTATTAACTAAATTTACAGAAACTTAAGACTATGATGTATCTAATTCAAGTTATTAGTATAATTTAGTATTAACTGTCACTAATTTAATATAGTATTAACAGTTACTAATCACCAAGCTTCTGCTTTATCACTAACCAGCTATTTAACCCTGGCCCCAACTTGCAAATCAGTTACCAGCTATCCTGCGATGTCGCTCCTTGTTTTTTTTCAAATGGCCACTCAGCTCCCTTTACGCCGTTGCCGGTGCTCCCGCTCAGGTCTGCGTTCTGAATAACTTCTTAATTAAAAAAGATTCTCATCTCACCCCTGGCTCTTTTGCCAATTATCTTAAATCTGTGTCCTCTTATTACTGGCTCTCCTGCCAATGGAAACTGTTTCTCCCTATCTACTCTATCAAAACCCCTCATAATTTTGAACTAATCGGCTCAAGTTTTGGTTCGAGTTGCACCTTTTTTTTTGGAGCAACTAGTTTAGAATGGAGTATCTTAGAAATTGCAATTCTCGGCATTTAGTTTGCTCCAATTCTAGTGAGTTAGAATAGTTTCGTTTTAGAACAGTTTTTTCAAAAGGGGACGTGTCCAGCCACTTACGCCTGTTTTGCAAGTTTAAGCAGTGAAAACTTACTCCAAACTAACTTAGAATGGAGTAAGTGTAGATTTTTGTACGCTCAGAAAAAACCTTGCCTACACTTTATAAATTAGGCACAGGGAGCGAAAGATGGGGCGGGAAGGGAAGTTAGAGTGAAGTTAGGGGATTTTACAAGCATTAAACACTTCATTTTTACAAATAAAGAGCCATCATGAATAATAAATGATAAATAAATCAAATAAAAAAAAAATTACATTTTCCTACCTCTCTGAAGCAGCAGCAGGCACTGAGCTGTGAGATGTCGGCCAGGGGATAGGGGCGGCGTGAGGCGAGAGCGACAACAGCAGAGCCCGGCAGCAGCAGGCACTGAGCTGCGGAGAGAAGTTCGGCTGTTTGGCCAGGGGATAGGGAGAGCCAGCCAGCCAGCCAACCAGCCAGCCAGCAAGTTTGAAAATTAAATTTGTACTTCAATATGGGTGCTGCATTATCAACACCACGGATGATGCAATGGTTCTCCATCAATTCACTGCATAGGAGAGAATTGATTAGAGTTCACCGCACCAGGAACGTCATAGCCCATAGGCTGATGGGCAGGAGACCTTACCCACGTCGGCAATATCGAGCCAGGCGTTCGTACCTGGACATGAGCGAGGCTGATTGTGTCAAAAGGCTGTGTTTCCCGCAGAGAAGCTGTCGTTGAGATCTGTGATATGCTGAGAGCAGATTTACAGCCGAGAAGCAGAACGCCGACTGCCTTGTCTGTTGAAGTGAAGGTTACAGCTGCACTTTCCTTCTATGCCTCGGGATCGTTTCAAGCTACAGCTGGAGATGTGTGCATCATCTCTCAACGTGCAATACATGCCTGCATTTACCAGGTCACGACTGCACTGTATGCGCGGAGGAATTACTTCATCAAGTTCCCAATGACCGGCCAAGCAATGCATGGGCTTCTTCAGGATTGCCGGCTTCCTAAAGGTACAGGACTGCATTCATTGTACCCTCATCGCCTTGCGAGCACCTGTGGAGGATTCCGAGCAGTACAGGAATAGAAAAGGTTTCCACTCCATTAATGTGCAGCTCGTGTGTGATGACAAGCAGCGCATCATGTCAATCGGTACGAGATACCCTGGCAGCACCCATGATGTGTTCATCCTACGCGACAGCGTTATATCTGACATGTTTGAGCAGCAGCCAGAAGGGCAGAGGTGTCTACTGGGAGACAAAGGATACGGCCTGACCATCTGGCTCATGACGCCCATACGCGTGACACGGACAGAAGCTGACCGTCAATACAACATGGCGCACATTGCGACGCGCAGCATCATCGAGAGGACCATTGGCATATTGAAACAGCGTTTCCGATGCCTGGACCATTCCGGAGGCCAATTGCAATACTCTCCTCAGATTGTTGGTCACTTCACTGTTGTGTGCTGCATGCTCCATAACTTAGCCATCATGAAGCAGCAGGAACTGGTAGTGGAACCAGAAGACCCACCTGAGGGGCCAGTGCCTGATGATAGTAATTTGGAAGAACAGGATGTGGATGATGACAACGATCAGGAAAGCATGCAAGTGCCTGATGCCGGAGCACGAGGTCGGAGGAGGGCCGTCCATCGTGCTCCTTTAACGATTGCTCAAGCCCTGCGCCAGCAGTTCATCCGTGAACGCTTCAATTACTGATGCCTGAGGGCTTTGCGACAACTGTTGCACGTGGACATGTTTATTTTTTGGAGTTGTTCCTATGTTGTGTTGTATTAATGGAACATGATTCAGTTTTAATGAAAAAATATTTTATTGAAAAGTTAACGTTGGTGTAATAATATTTGTATCAAATTTTACTTTTTAATATGACTCTTTAAGGTCACTTATAACTTGTAAAGTTACAAAACAATTTCAATGTGAAAAATCTTACACTCTTAAGATCACTGAAACTTCAAGATCATTTTTTAGGTGCAAAATTAAGTAAGTTACAAAATGTGAGAGCATTTACACTAAGATCATTTAAAAACCCTAAGATCACTCATAAGTTTTAAAGTTACAAAACTTACAAAACAACTTCAATTTGAAAAAAGTTACTAGTTACATCAAGAACAAGAACAAAAGCAGCAAAGAAAGGCTGCAACTATCTCTCTTCCACATCTCGGTGAATGTTCACTTCTTCATGGGGGTGTCATTTGATTGGCGGGCTGTGTGCCCTTATTGCAGCAGCTATCTCACCCAGACCTTCCCTGATGGCCTGTGCTGTCATTTGCACTCCCTCGGACATTCCCTCCCTCATTTCCCGTGTCATTACTGCTATTTCTCCCGTCAGTACCATTACCTCTTCACCCACTGCACTGACGCTGCCCACGAGTGATTGGGTAAGCTCATTGGTCTCCACACCCAATGCCACATCCTGAGCCACATCTGTTGCACGCTGCATCTCAGGAGAGCGTGTCTCCAATCTCCTTCTCCTCTGCCTGGGTCTGCCTCGCGGCGCCACTACACTGGGAGGCACAGGCTGGGACGGTGGGGCAGTGGGTGTAAGCTGCTGTGTTACACCAGCAGCACCACTGGGACCCGCAACGTCGGAATCTGTGAAACCATAGAATGTGGAACCAGAACCTATGCAAGGGTTTGAAACACTGATGTTGATGTGGCCTCATTAAATATTAACTTCTAAGGTCGCCGCTGAAGACATTTCAGTTAACGCCTGCAGCCACCCTTGGTCTGGATCGTCCGCATCTGGTTCTTCTTCAGGATTGGCATCGTCTTCTGCAAAATATATCAGGACAGTCAAATGTTTAGCAGCAGAGGAGGGGCAGGATGGGTGGCATGAGTACTCTCACATAGCAGGCCAGGCAGCAGGTTGATTTGAAGGGCCACGATGCATTTTCAGGACTTACCCTCTCCCTCGCATGTGGGCCCAGCTCGTGCTGTACTGATTGCTTTTCTCCATGTATGACTCATCAAAGCAGCGACCCTCTGTTCCAAGAGTGTCAGTGGATGCAGACTTGGCACGCATCCTCCTGTTCGAGTTCTTTCCCTTTTGTTGTGGGCCAATTTCTTCTGCAAAGATTAAAATATAACTTTTTACAGAGTGCGTCTTTCTGCAGGGTGAGACATATACAAATGGTCACATTTACAATTAAGATTCCATTGAAAAATGAAAATATTACTTGCACTAACTACTTGACCAAGGTCGTGCCATTTCTTTTTACACTGGCTTCCAGATCTCCTGGTATGCACCACTGCGCAGTAATCTTCTGCAACTTGGTTCCAGCGTTTCTTCCTTACTTTGGGTGGCACTTTTGTGCGACCTCTGTTGCTGGTATCCAGCTCCTGCCATCTCTGCTCAATGACATTAACTAACGTCTCCACTTCCTCATGCAAGAAATTCTTTGTTCTTGGTGGATGTTGTTCCATTGCTGGATTGAATTGACACTCTGATTTTTCAAAACACACGGTCCTTATTTTGCATGCACCTATGCAGCACTTGTTCTGGAAGTTTAGGAGCAACAAACAGCACTCATTTATTTCAGCAGGTGATTTCTTTCCACAGTACTGCTAAAAGCACTCCTTCACGCACAAAAAATCACTCAGAAGCCTTTGCACAGTTCCACAAAAGCAAAAATCACTGTTCTTCATGTACCTTTAAAAATGGCCGAGTGCCAATGTTTGTGTGCCACTGCGCATGCGCACACGCTCCAGCACGCATGCGCAAGTCTGTCGGTACTAAAAATGATGCTGGGACCTAGCCCCGCCCTCCCTGCCGGCAGTTTTCCGGCACAATGTCTTGGCCTCGCCCCCAGCAGCTCCTGCTGCGCCGCGCCAACCTGGAAAGGGCCCGAAAAATATCAGAGAATACAGAGCTTGGTAATAGGCGCACTTTATGTTCTAGGAAATGGGCGTACCTCTCGAAGGTGCGCCGTTCTGCGGGAAAGCCAAAACTTGGGCCCAATAAATCTCACCTTAACCTTCTTTGCTTCAAGGAGAACAAATCCAGCTTCTCTAGTCTCTCCATGTAACTGAATTCCCTCGTCCCTAGTACCATTCTGGTACATCTCATCTACAGCCTCTCCAAGGCCTTTACAGTATTGATTAGCAGTTGATTTCCATCTCCCCCTTGCTCAGTGACAGTAAAGGTGATTGTAGCACCACATCATTGAAATCAGCCAACCTGCCACACACCCGGGACTGAATGTGGAACCGCACACAGCATAGTAGTTACCAAACTGAGCTATCAGAAAATGAGTTCTTCCTACAGCTCTACAATTAGTGCTATAATGTAAATCAAATTACGGGACTTAGCGGATAGCAAGTTGATAACTTCCTGGAAATATCTAAATTGTTTTTATATTGTTCTTCAGCTACCATCTCCCACAGCCAGTGCTACATCAACCTTTTGAGTTTTTCATTGGGTCATCCTGATTCCACTGAGGCTAGTAAATGCATTACTGCAGTAGGAGCATGTCTTGGCAGTCATGTCATGACACAGCATCAGATATCATCACACATCAATGTTTCTATTATTGATGTGATGCCATGACCCAGATAACTTGGCTGTTGTCATTAGCATTCTGCTGATACACTTTGTGATTTGGGCTATTTACCCCTTCTATGCTGCTTCCAGCACTACAACATATAATTTTGAAACTTTTTTTTTTTGCCACTGCTGGATTGCAATGTAGAAGCCGCTTTAGACTGCGTACATGGAGTTTTGGTTCACTGGACATGGAGAAAGTATGTCATGCTCTTCTTCAGGCAAACATAAGAACATAAGAATTAGGAACAGGAGCAGGCCATCTAGCCCCTCGAGCCTGCTCCGCCATTCAACAAGATCATGGCTGATCTGGCCGTGGACTCAGCTCCACTTACCTGCCCTCACCCCGTAACCCTTAATTCCCTTATTGGTTAAAAATCTATCTATCTGTGACTTGAATACATTCAATGAGCTAGCCTCAACTGCTTCCCTGGGCAGAGAATTCCACAGATTCACAACCCTCTGGGAGAAGAAATTCCTTCTCAACTCGATTTTAAATTGTCTCCCCCGTATTTTGAGGCTGTGCCCCCTAGTTCTAGTCTCCCCGACCAGTAGAAACAACCACTCTGCCTCTATCTTGTCTATCCCTTTCATGATTTTAAATGTTTCTATAAAATCACCCTTCATCCTTCTGAACTCCAACGAGTAAAGACCCAGTCTACTCAATCTATCATCATAAGGTAACCCCCTCATCTCCGGAATCAGCCTAGTGAATCGTCTCTGTACCCCCTCCAAAGCTAGTATATCCTTCCTTCAGTAAGGTGACCAAAACTGCACACAGTACTCCAGGTGTGGCCTTACCAATACAGTTGCAGCAGGATCTCCCTGCTTTTGTACTCCATCCCTCTCTCAATGAAGGCCAACATTCCATTCGCCTTCCTGATTACCTGCTGCACCTGCAAACTAACTTTTTGGGATTCATGCACAAGGACCCCCTCTGCACCTCAGCGTGTTGTAATTTCTCCCCATTCAAATAATATTCCCTTTTACTGTTTTTTTTTTTCCCAAGGTGGATGACCTCACACTTTCCGACATTGTATTCCATCTGCTAAACCTTAGCCCATTCGCTTAACCTATCCAAATCTCTTTGCAGCCTCTCTGTGTCCTCTACACAACCTGCTTTCCCACTAATCTTAGTGTCATCTGCAAATTTTGTTACACTACACTCTGTCTCCTCTTCCAGGTCATCTATGTATATTGTAAACAGTTGTGGTCCCAGCACCGATCCCTGTGGCACACCACTAACCACCGATTTCCAACCCGAAAAGGACCCATTTATCCCGACTCTCTGCTTTCTGTTCGCCAGCCAATTCTCTATCCATGCTAATACATTTCCTCCGACTCCGCGTACCTCTATCTTCTGCAGTAACCTTTTGTGTGGCACCTTATCGAATGCCTTTTGGAAATCTAAATACACCACATCCATCGGTACACCTCTATCCACCATGCTCGTTATATCCTCAAAGAATTCCAGTAAATTAGTTAAACATGATTTCCCCTTCATGAATCCATGTTGCGTCTGCTTGATTGCACTATTCCTATCTAGATGTCCCGCTATTTCTTCCTTAATGATAGTTTCAAGCATTTTCCCCACTACCGATGTTAAACTAACCGGCGTAAACAAATGATGGGAAAGTGCCACAATGCAGCAGATTATACATGGTGTATGAAAGGAACAGGCTTGAGCTGAATGACCTTTTCTCATTTCATGTTTTCTTATGTGAAATGTGAGAACATTTTTTTTTGTCCTAATGTCCAGCTAACTTGTGTAATTTATATAAACAGGTACTACCTGGATGCAAGAAATAGTGCCTTTAATATTCAGCAATGGAGATCTGACGCCAGTACAGACTATCCCAAACTGGCAGCGTGTACCATGGTTGGAGCAAACAAGTGGTAAAACTCTGCTGGAAAACCGACCATCACCCCGGTTTATTACAACACATCTTCCTTACCATCTGATGCCAAAGTCCTTCTATACATCAAAAGCGAAAGTGAAGTATTATTTTTCTTCTAACTTGGCAGGGAGCGGGGAACCAGACAACAGCAGAAAGGAGATCAGAGGACAGAGAGATATAAACAACAGTAAAATTAGAAATATCCCAAAAATTGCATGGACTATAGGAAAATAAGTGACGAATGAGCTATTAAATTGTATGTCCGTCAATATCCGTAGTGTAACTAATAAGGTTGGTGAGCTGCAGGCATAAATTGCTACATGGGATTATGACATGATTGCATTAACAAAGACATGTTTCAAACAAGGCCAGGAATGGATTATTAATATTGCTGGTTGCCATGTACCTGTATTCAGGAATGATAGAGGAGGGGGCATGACAGTATTGATTAAGGATGATACAGTTCTAAATACAAAGGATATATGAGATAGATCTAGGATTGAATCTACTTAGCTTGAGTTGAGGAACAGTGGGGAAGCTGTTGCATTGTTAGGAGTTATTTTTATAGAGCTCCAAAAAGTGAGAAGGATGAACAAAATTGTCAGCAAATTTCAAAAGTGTGTAACAAAAATAGAGTAGTAATATTAGGACACTTTAATCATCCTAATATAGACTGGGAAAAACATAGTGCTAAGGTTAGGGAGGGAGAGAAATTTCTGCTATGTGTACAGGAGAACTTTCTCGATCACTATGTCTCCAATCCAACAAGGAAGCAGTGTTGGATCTGGTTCTGGGAAATGAAATAGGGCAAATGGAGTATGTTACAGTAGCAGATCATCTAGCTAACAGTGACCACAACATAATTTGGTTTAAAGTAATTATGGAAAAAGAGACCAGAAAATATTGAAGGTAAAAAATGCTAAACTGGGGAATTTCAGTGATTTAAGAAGGGGCTTAGCACAGGTAGACTCGAAAAAGCAATTGCAGGGTAAAGCAATAACTGAGCAATGGAGGACATTCAGGGAAGAGATAGTTCAGGTACAAACTAGGCATATTCCTTTGAAGGGAAAATGTAGAAGATCCATGACAAAGGGAATAAAAGTTAAAACAAAATGGAAAAAGGCTTATGACAAATGTCAGGAGCAAGATTCAGTTTATAACCAGGAAGATTGTGAAAAATACCGGAGGGAATTGAAAAAGTTAATTCAGGAGGCAAAAAGAGGTTACAAGAAAAGATTAGCAGGCAACATTAAATTGAACCCTAAAACATTTTATAAACATATAAAGTGTAAGCGGTTAGCTAGGGAAAAGGTTGGGCCTATTAAAGACCCAAAGGGAAATCTTCATGAAGAGGCAGAGGACATGGCTAAAGTATTAAATTAGTACTTTGTGTCTGTCTTCACAAAGGAAGCTAAAAGAAAGGGAAGTTATGGACAGGATAGTAATAGATAGGAAGACATACTAAAACGATTAGCATTACTGAAAGTTGGTAAGTCACCTGTTCTAGTTGGAATGCATCCTAGTTTGCTGAAAGAAGCAAAGCTTTTTAAAAAAAAAAAAAGCAGTAGCATTGGTCACAATCTTTCAGTTTTCATTGGATACAGGAGTAGTGCCGGAGGACTGGAAGGTTGCTAATGTTATACCACTGTTCAGGAGAGGGATAAACCAGGAAACTACAGGGCGGCCAGCCTAACATTTGTGGTGGGGAAGTTATTGGAAACCATTATCGGGAACAAAATAAACATTCATTTGGAAAGGCGTGGGTTAATCATGGAGAACCAGCATGGATTTGTTAAAGGCAAATTGTGTGTCTAACTTGATTGAATTCTTTAAGGTAACAGAGAAGGTTGATCAAGGTAGTGCAGTACATGTTGTGTACATATGGACTTTCGGAAGGCATTTGACAAAGTGCCACACAGAAGGCTTACTAAGAAGATGAAAACCCATGGAATTAATGAAAGTGGCGGTATGGATAGAAATTGGCTCAGTGACAGGAAGCAAAGGGTGGTGATGGATGGTTGTTTTTCAGACTGAGATGGTTTGCAGCAGTGTTCCCCTAAGTTCAGTTTTGGGTTCATTACTCTTTTCAGTTTCTATAAACTACCTAGGCTCGGGTGTAGGGAACAGCATTATAAAGTTTGCAGATTATCTGAAAATGACCGAAGTAGTAGATAGTGATGAGGATAGTTATAGGCGTCAGGATGGTGAAATGGGCAGAAGCAATGTTCCCTGTAAGTTTTTTTGAGTGCTGCTTGCCATGCACCATTATATTAAGGAATTAACGGAAGCCCTGTATTGCTACACGCTCTGCTTCATACATTCCAGCAAGAACTAGCAGCAGTGCCATTAAGGAAACGGGACTGTGATGGATTCATTATCTAGTTCTTTCAGTCAGCTCTGCAGTTGTACATTTTCTTTTTGGATATATTTAAAATCATAGCACTTCTATTTGTGTCCCTTTTTGCTGTGTCCAGTGTGACTTGTTTGGCTTTAGGAAAACAAACGCTTATTATCTACACAATGAAAGGACAATGAGCTGCAAAATAAAGTAACAGTGAATTGATTTTGTTAAGTTCTGGAGTGCTAATAGTGGATGTGCTTTTCTGCTACATTAGTTCCTTGTGTCTCCTAAAATTGTCTGTGCCGGTTGTGGCTGTTCTGTACCATAATAGGTTATGCCCAAGTTAAAGTAGCGCTATTGGATGGCTGTACAGAAGTAGAACTAACCCTGAAGGATCTGTATCAGTGTCAGGAATCTTTGGCATTGCAGACACTGAGCTCAGTGCTATGATGTGACATCCACTGTTACTTGTGTAGGGCTTTTGTGATGGCACAGAACTGTCACTGACATGACTGCCAACTAGTTGCATCTGTGCAACTCCAATTATGCTAGTGGTAGAGGGTATCTAATTATCTGTGAGTATACAGCCAGTATATATGAAGTTTCAGAATCCCTCTCATCATGGTTGCTATAACTGCTTTCCAATATGTTAAAGTGGTATCAGTGCATTTTGGAGTCTTGATTGAAATACTCCCTCTGTGCCTATGGCTTGCTCAACTGAGGTGTCTACTGCAAATGGCACTAGTATGCCACATACTCCATGGCAACTGCAGTGCAGTCAGCCATTGCTCTATGACATAGTCACATGGAAAATAACAGTACATATGAATGTGTGGCTTGTCCAAACTACCCAACCACACTCCAATATCATGCAAGAAGCTAGTGATTCTGTAGTACAGGCTTGCTGCTGTAATGGCTTCCATTTCAAAGCAGACCCATTAATGGTTAGGGTTAGAACTCCACCCTGTGCTCCTCATCAATCACCTTCCACCAATGCATCACTCTGTACCACATCAGAATCAGTATCTTCTTTAGTGTGTGTGAACACTTGTATAGCAGTAACAGAAGGTGCTCTTTGGGTGTAGAAGGGACTGGTCTTGATTTATAAAGGAAGCAAGACATTACATAAGCACACTTATCCATTTGGGTACTGTATTGTCATGCACCTCTATGTGGGCATGCTCATGTAACCTATTGTGCAAATCTTGATTGATATGCGACTTACAAGTTCTTTCTGGTATTCCCTCCATGGTGAACATTTTTTTCAAATATTTGTTCTCGGGATTTGGGCAACCCCTGCCAAAGCTGCATTTTTCTGCCCATCCTTAGTTGCCTGGGAAGGTAGTATTGCGCCACAATGATGTTGGCATATTCAGGTTTGTGCCCAGCAACAACGATTGTATGTCCAAGTCAGGATGGTGTGTGACTTTGAGGGGATTCTGGAGCTGATGGTGTTTCCACGACATTACTGATCTTGGCGGTAGAAGTTTCGAGGTTGGGAGGTGCTGTAAAGATATGTTTGGCAAGTTTGTGTGGATAGTACATATTGTAGCCATACTGCATTGGTGATAGAAGGGTGGATATTGACTTAGTTGGCATCCTTGCCACTTAAGCAAATTTCTTTATCCTGGATGGTGTTGAGCTTCTTGAGCGTTGTTGCGGCTGCACCCATCTAGGTGAGCAGTGAATGTTCCATAAAACTTCTGATTTGAGCCTTGAGGGGTTAGCTACTTATTGTAAAGTTCAGCCTCCACCTGCTCTTATAACCACAGTGTTGATATGGCTGATGCAATGGAGCTTCTGATCGATGCTTAATCCATCCTCCTCTTCCCCCCCCCCCCCCCCAGCAAGGATGTTGAATGGAGAACGCGGAAATGGTGGTGCCGCTGAAGGTCAAGGGGCGTGGTTGGGCCTTTTCTTGTTGGAGATGGTAATTACCTGCCACTTGTCGGCTAAAGGCTGTTTTATTATTGGATTTGTGAATGAAGATGAACACTGTAGAATCATCTGCCAACAATCCATTCCTGATCTTTTGGTAGAGGGAAGGTCATTGATGAAGCAGTTGAAGATGGTTGGGCTGAGGAACTCTGGCAGCAATGTCACGGGGCCACTGTGATTGGCCTTCAACAATCACAATCATTTTCCCATATATATGGTATAATTCCAGATGCTAGAAGATTTTCTCACTGGCCTCAGTTTTGCTGGGGCACCTTGCCAATTCTCTCCCCTCCTCTCTGGCATTCAGCTTTTGCATCCATGTCTGGATCAAGTTTACAATTGAGTTCAGGAGCCACATGCTTCCAATCGAACTTGCAGTGAGCATGAACAAGTAGTTTATTGGTGAGTAGGAATCACTTGATGACAGTATTGATGACTTCTTACTTTGCTAATAATTGTGAGGAGGCTGACTGGGTTAGATTTGTCCTGCTTTTTGTGGATTGGGCATCCCTTGGAGGTTTTCCACATTGTCGGCTAGATACTAGTGTCAAAGCTGCACTGGAATGACTTGGCTAGCGAGGCAACTAGTTCTGCTGTACAGGTCTTCAAGACTACAATCTGGATGTTGTCAGCAGCCGTGACTTTCGCTGCGTCCAGTGTATTCAACTATTTCTTAATGACACACGAAGTGAGCCAAATGATGTCGATGATGGTGAGGACTGAGTGTGAACATCCATCATCCTCCACCTACAATGTGTTGTAATTTTTATTGTGTGTGAATTTTATCTTTTTATAACTGAAAACGCAATGGCGTTTGAAACAGTGATTTGGCCCAGTCGCTTTCTGCAGTTGCTCTCCCATCATGTCATGTATAATGTAATTTACATAACCGTGCTATTTTTTCTGCTATTGCCTTGTTAAATTCTTGTTCAGCATTTGGCACGTGTGTGTTTTAGAAATGTAGCTAGTTTTTTCATGCTTGTGTATTCTGTATGGATACTTTACAGCAACATCTTGCTTTTGAGTTGCTCTTTAATTTGTGTAAGTTCTTCTGGAACTATCTGTTAGGGACACTTGCTTGAATGAGAGCTCCTCTTTTCCCTCCCGTTCTCCATCACACAAATTAGATACATAAGAACATAAGAAATAGGAGCAGGAGTAGGCCACCTGGCCCCTCGAGCCTGCTCCGCCATTCAATAAGATCATGGTTGATCTGATCATGGACTCAGCTCCACTTACCTGCCCGCTCCCCATAACCCTTTACTCCCTTATCGCTCAAAAATCTGTCTATCTCCACCTTAAATATATTCAATGACACAGCCTCCACAGCTCTCTGGGCAAAGTATTCCATAGATTTACAACCCTCAGAGAAGAAATTCCTTCTCATCTCAGTTTTAAATGGATGGCCCCTTATTCAAAGACTATGTCCCCTAGTTTTAGTTTCCCCTATGAGTGGAAATATCCTCTCTGCATCCACCTTGTCGAGCCCCCTCATTATCTTATATGTTTCGATAAGATCACCTCATTCTTCTGAACACCAATGAGTACAGGTCCAACCTACTCAATCTATCCTCATAAGTCAACCCCCTCATCTCTGGAATCAACCTAGTGAACCTTCTCTGAACAGCCTCCAATGCAAGTATATCCTTCCTTAAATACGGAGAACAAAACTGTACGCAGTACTCCAGGTGTGGCCTCACCAATACCCTGTTCAGGTGTAGCAGGACTTCTCTGCTTTTATACTCTATCCCCCTTACAATAAAGACCAACATTCCATTTGCGTTCCTGATTACTTGCTGTACCTGCATACTAACTTTTTGTGTTTCATGTACAAGGACCCCCAGGTCCCTCTGTACTGCAGCACTTTGCAATTTTTCTCCATTTAAATTATAATTTACTTTACTTTTCTATTATTTCTGCCAAAGTGGATAATCTCACATTTTACCACATTATAGTCCATCTGCCAAATGTTTGCCCACTTACTTAGCCTGTCTATATCCCTTTGCAGATTTTTGTATGTCCTTCTTGCAATTTGCTTTCCCACCCATCTTTGTAAAATCAGCAAACTTGGCTACATTACACTCGGTCCCTTCATCCAAGTCATTAATATAGATTGTAAATAGTTGAGGACCCAGCACCGATCCCTGTGGCACCCCATTAGTCACTGTTTGCTAACCGGAAAATGACCCATTTATCCCGACTCTCTGTTTTCTGTTCATTAGCCAATCTTCTATCCATGCTAATATATTACTCCCAACCTCGTGAGCTTTTATTTTGTGCAGTAACCTCTTATATGGCACCTTATCGAATGCCTTCTGGAATTCCAAATACATCACAACTCTTTTAAAGGAGACAAATAAACATTAGGTCAAGTGACCCCTGATCTGGGGGATACTCCAAACATTTTCAAGGCCCTTTCTTTGTGTTTTTTTGGGGGGGGTTTTGTGTTTTTTTTGGGAGGTTTTTTGGGCAAAAAAATCAAAATTTTTTCCAAGTGCCCCCTATAAAAGGGGAGGGGGACACTAAAAACACCGGCAATTAAAACAAATTAAACTTTAAAACATAAAATGAAATTAAAATTTGGTTGCCGGGGGTGATGATGCACTCCAGTCCCTCCGGTGCCCACCTCTCGCGGAAGGCCGCGAGCGTACCGGTGGACACCGCGTGCTCCATCTCCAGGGACACCCTGGCCCGGATGTAGGCGCGGAAGAGAGGCAGGCAGTCAGGCTGAACGACCCCCTCGACCGCCCGCTGCCTGGACCGGCTGATGGCACCCTTGGCCGTGCCCAGGAGCAGTCCTACGAGGAGGCCCTCGAACCTACCCGCTCCCCTCCGCACAGGGTGCCCAAAGATCAGGAGTGTGGGACTGAAGTGCAACCAGAATTTCAAGAGCAGCCCCTTTAAATATTGGAACAGGGGCTGCAACCTCGCACACTCCATAAAAACATGGAACACGGACTCCTCCAGACCGCAGAAATTGCAGGCGGCCTGGGAGCCCGTGAACCGGCTTAAAAATTTGTTGCACGGGACTGCTCCGTGCACCACCCTCCAGGCCAAGTCCCCGATAAATAGTGGGAGGACTCCCGCGTAGAGTGCCCTCCATCGGGGACCCCCGCCTCCTCCGGATGGCAAGATGGTATGCCATGGCGTGTCCGGACAGCAGACGAGGATGGTAAAGTTGAGAGTGTGCAGGAGCAGCCCGTACAGGAAACCCCTCCGCGCGGAACTGAAAGGCATGGAGGGGATTTCTCCGAGGCGGCTCAAGTTGTGAGGCGCCGGCTCCCAAGGGAGGTTCCGGGGTTTGGCGCCGATGAGGAATTCCGTCCGGACGGGGGTCAGTTCGGACGGGATCTCCCCACGTGCTTGAGCCTCCTCGATGCACCTAATGGAGTCAGGGCCCAGAGCTGTTTTTAGCGACTCGATGGCATCGGCCGCGCGGCGGACGTTGGCCGAATTTAGGCAGCGTGTCTGGCGCCATCCAGCCCGTTCCTCCGCCATTGAGCAGGTCCCTGACCCTGGTCACCTCACCAGCCACAGCCCTCTCGTCCGACTGCCACCTAAAACCTCGGTCGTGGAGGTACGGATTCCCGAGCAGTGGCTCCTGCAGGACAGCCGCCACTCCAGCTGGTGGAGAGCTGCGCTTGGTGGAGACTTTGTTCCAGACCCTGGTGAGTTCCTTGTAAAAGACAGGCAGCTCCTCGACGGCGGTCCTGACGCCCCCCCAAGCTCACAAACAGGAGCTGCGTGTCGTAGTTGAGGCCGTGCTGCTGGCGGAAGAAATACGTCGTCAGCGCACGCCACTTAGGAGGGGGCTCAACGTAAAGGTATCTCTGCAGGGTCTGAAGACGGAAAGTCGCTAGCTGGGTGCTGACGCACTCCAAATACATCACATCCACTGGTTCCCCTTTATCCACCTTGCTCGTTAACATCCTCAAAGAACTCCAGCAATTTTGTCAAACATGATTTCCCTTTCATAAAGCCATGCTGACTCTGTTTGATTGAATCATGCTTTTCCAAATGTCCCGTTACTGCTTCCTTAATAATGGACTCCAGCATTTTCCCAATGACAGATGTTAGGCTAACTGGTCTATGATATCCTGCTTTTTGTCTGCCTCCTTTTTTAAATAGGGGCGTTACATTTGCGGTTTTCCAATCTGCTGGGACTGCCCCAGAATCCAGAGAATTTTGGGAGATTACAACCAATGCAGCCATTTCTTTTAAGACCCTAGGATGTAAGGCATCAGGTCCAGGGGACTTGTCCGCCTTTAGTCCCATTATTTTACCGAGTACTACTTCATTAGTGATAGCGATTGTAGTAAGTTTCTCCCTCCCTATAGCCCCTGGATTATCCACTATTGGAATGTTTTTAGTGTCTTCAACTGTGAAGACCGATACAAAATATTTGTTCAACGTCTCTGCCATTTCCCTGTTCTCCATTATTAATTATCTAGGGGACCAACATTTACTTTAGCCTTCCTTTTTATGTACCTGTCGAAACTCTTACTATCTGTTTTTATATCTAGCGCAACTTTTGTTGGTAGAAAGAAGATGCATTTTCAGAGTTGGCCAAGTGCAACTCTCCACACCACAAATACATGGCTAAAATATTTACAACACATATGCTACTTGGAATGAGTGATGTTTGGCTTATGTCTGGAATTGAGGAAATACCAGGGTAATCTGGGATCAGATTCTGAAGACTAACTTCACCCAAGCCTCCACCCACTACCCAACCATTCGCTGGAAAAGAGAAACAACTCCAATACAAGTATAACCTAGGAATAGTACATGCAATAGGAGCATGTTTGCTAGGCATTATCCAATTGTTGCCCTGGCCCAATTGATCTCTAATGACTTAAAAACTAAAGCAATTGTTTAAACTTGAAACCCATGTTGTTCCTATCTAATTGATCACCATGTTAAGAAGCTCAATGTTGGAATGTGAGCAATGTTGCATATATTACCCATCCTTAATTGCCCTGAGAAGGTTGCGGTGCGGCTTCTAGCAACTATTTTTACAACTAAGTGGCTTGCTTGGCCATTTCAGAAGGCATTAAGAGTCAACCACAAACTGTAGGACTGGAGTCACATGAACCAAACCAGATAGGAGTGGCAGATTCCCTTCCCTGAAGGACATTAATGAACCATTTTTTTGTGGCAATTGGCAGTTTTCATGTTCACTTTTCTTTACTGGTGCCAGCTCACAAGTGACCAGATCCATTGAATCAATGTCACAACTTGCAATGGTTGCAATTGAACACATGGCCTCCACTTTGCAACTAGTCTAGTGCCATAATTACGACTCTACCATGCCTATTCTCTATCTAAATCGTCATTGAATCGAAATGATTTAAATTATGTAAATGATTGAAAATAGAATATATTAAAGTGATGTGTTTTTGCATTATTTTGCAGATTGTTTATGTGGTCCGAAATCCAAAGGATGCTCTTGTTTCTTCCTTTCACTATCACAATATGGCCACATTCCTGGAGAATCCAGGCACCTTTGAGGAGTTCATTCATAAGTTCCTGGAAGGAAAGGGTAATTCTCTCTACCCATTAATTCATTCAATCATATTTGACAGGAGGACATAAATTCTCCATTTTTCTTTTAGTTGACTTACTCAACAGATTTGGTGGCCTGTCATCATTTATTTTAAGTCTGATCACATTTTAACAGCTAATATCCGAGTACAAAATGATTGTCTATAAATACAAGCTGTGCTAGTTCCAGATAATGTGTGGTGAAACAAAATTCAGTTCAAATAGCATATCTCAATTACTGCAGTCCACCTTCAAGCACTGCCTTTATTATGCTGGACAAGCGATGTACTTATTTCTTTGGCGGTTGGATGGTTTTGGAAAGATGTTCTTGAGTTTGTTATCCTCCTATAGTGTGATCTAGAGTTGAAGTTCTTAAGTGGTTTGAGTGCTTTGACAACAAGCTTTTATTTTAGTTTATATAGCAAATGATTCCTGAGAAAAGCAATATTTTGTATGTGTCTGACAACATTTATTAAATGATCTATTTTTTTCCTCCTCAAACAGTAATGTTTGGTTCCTGGTTTGACCATATTAAGAGTTGGTTGCTTGTAAAGGATCAGGATAACATTTTGTTTCTAACTTATGAAGAGATGTTGCAGGTATGTGAACATTTTGTTTTGTTTCCTTTTAGTGCCTTCAATGTTACAGCTTGCCATTCCCTCTAGCTAGGAGGGGAGGAAAGTCTGCCCTTTTAACTGTCCAACATCTATTTTAATAGAGTAGGACTGTTCTTAGTTTTAAAGATGGAGTGCTGTGCACCACAAAACTGTTGATTGAGGGTATCTGAATCCAAATAACTGATAGAATTGAGGTTCATAATTCGGGTCTTGTGCTGGAAGTCCAAGTATATTACTAGAGGTAGTGCATTCGATCTCTAATTGCACAGCATCATTATAATAAGACTTGAGTTTTGACTCTTCTGTCATTTAATTTAATGCAACCTACATTTTATTTAATATGTAACATGCTTGGTTCCCAATAACTATCATAGGTGAAGTTGTGTAAAGCACCTTTTATCAATGTTTCACATTAAATTGTAACATTCCTTTATTCCTTTAAATTGGGCTTTGTATTGGACAACAAACATTCATTGGTAAACAGAGCACTGGCCTATACACAGAAAGATAAATGACTGCAGTGGGGACAAATATGACAATATAAAAATATAATACAACACATATCATTTTCATATTACAGACCTTGAAAGCCATATGTTGGGATGATGTGATGTATGGGCTTCATGGCATAATGCATAACGATATAGTCTCCAGTCAATCAGATAAACTCTTGATTTTTGACTAATATGTCCTTGCAGCCCAGAGAGATTTGACCAGTTCACTTAGATTAGAGGTTTTGATAAATGGAAGACTATAATCCACATTCTTGTATTTTGGCATCAACGGTTTGAGCAATTTACTGAATAGCCTCAGTGAATCCCATTGGTGTTAGCACGAATAGCAGAGATGATGATTGTTGTGTGATGCCCCAAATTAAACCCACTGATAAGGATTGCTACTGAGTGTGCACTTTAACACATCAAATCTTATTTGATCAAGGAAGAGCTCAGACATGAAACAGGTCCATTATTCATTCCACGCCATATACCTAGTGAGGCAATTCGCTCAGAACTTTATACTCTGAAGTGTCACAGCAAGAATGTAAACTTTTACACTGAAGAGGAGCCATATCCTCAAACTAGTCTACAAGATTTTTGTGCTATTACTGTCTGTGCTTGTTGTTCTTGCAGGAGGAAACGCTCTTCCCCTTTTGTTTTGGTATTGATAAATGATTCCAGGGCTTTCACCTCCACTTTGTGTGAAGAACTTCTGACATCAGTCCTCCTTTTAAACCTGTGTCGCCTTGTCCCATTGTCATAGTTTCATTTGAAGCGGGGTTCCAGATTTACCTCTTCTATACTGTTTACTATCTAATATATCATCATAAGTTACCTCCCATCATCTCTTTTAAGAACAAAAAGCCCCAAGTTTTTCCAATCTTTTCTCTTAACAAAGTCCTCCAATGCAAAATATTAACCTCATGGTTCTTTGAACTGCCTCTAGTGCTTCAATATCTTTCTCAAGTGAGTGCCAGTGCTCACTAGGAAATGCTTTCAACTTGCCTAAACTCATTTCATATCGGAATATTCTGGAGCAGATATGAAAGAACATGTTCACCCTCTTTGAGGGCTAAATTCAGGCCAAGGTCTGAGCTGAAAGGGCAATTGGCTAATTTCCTCTTATGGGCTTACACTTACTGCAGGTGCAGGGCAGATCCAGTGATGTACCTTGGGGGCAGCCACAGGGCAGTAGTGGGGGCAGAGACCTGATGTAATGGATCACTGCTCCTGGGAAATGTTGATTTCACATGCACTGCAAAGAGGAAAATCCTGTCAACCCACTGCACCATCCAGTCCTCAAAATAAACTTTTTTTTTAATGCAGTTTATCCTCCACAAAACATTCTCCTACCTTCTTTCCCAAGCTGAGTGCACATTAACTTTAACAAATTGTTTCTGTCACTGTAGTGTAGACTGTCTCTTAAATTATTGAGCACTTTTACCTGCGGGTGAGAATTTTACACAGTAAGGAGCTGGGGTAGATCACATGATTTCAAATATGAACACTGCCTGTAATGCACAGAATGAGGGGTTTATCCAATGTGGAGCAGGAGAACATAAAAACTCTTCTGAAGATATTTACTCTTCACTCATCTTTTTAAACCTAGAAATGCACTGTTTTAAACTTGTTTTATTTAAAAGGTGGTGATTCCTGGGGATTTCTTAAATAATATCTATTTTCTTGCAAAATGTAATTTCAGGAAAAAATCCTAGCTTTTGAAATGAGGCCAACTTGAGAAGGATAAAAGAATTGGAGCTGTTTACTCATCTGTGCCTTGTTCATGTGCTACTTGTACTACAGATAATTACATTAGCATATTTGAACTCCATTATGTGAATATAATGGAGTATAGTACAGCATATAGTACCTCTTTCTAGGTTCTAATCAGTGAGGATATTTTTCTCTTTCCAATTAACATTTGGAAAATATTTAATCTTTGTACAAGCTTTAATCAAAGCAAATGTGTGGTGTAGTTGATTGGCCAATGATCATGCGAGAAATTTTAAAGGAGCAAAACAAACTTATTTTCAGGATATGCGAGGTGTTTTGGTGAGACTTGGGGAATTTCTGGGAAAACAACTCGGTGACGATGCGATTGAGACAATTGCGAATCAAAGCAAATTCAGCAACATGAAGCAAAACAAAATGTCCAACTACAGCTTTGTACCCAAGGAACTGATGGATCAAAAGAAAACCAACTTTTTAAGAAAAGGTAACTTGGAAAAGATTTCTTTTATATATCTCAAGGCTTTTTTTTAAAAGCTGATGTTGCTACATGTGCAATCTCATAGAATGGTAAAATCATAGAATGGTTACAGCATAGAGGGAGGCCATTTGGCCCGTGGAGCCCATGTCGGTTCTCTGCAAGAGCACTTCAACTAGTCCCACTCCTCCGCCCTGCAATATTTTTTCCTTCAGGGATCAATTCCCTTTTGAAAGTCACGATTGTGTCAGCCATCACCACCCTCTCAGGCAGTTCATTCCAGATCCTAACCACTCGCGAAAAAAAGTTTTTCCTCATGTCGCCTTTGGATCTTTTGCCAATCACCTTAAATCTGTGTCCTCTGGTTCTTCACCCTTCTGCCAATGGGAACAGTTTCTCGCTATCTACTCTGCCTAGACCACACATGATTTTGAACACCTCTATCAAATCTCCTCTCAACCTTCTCTGCTCTCAGGAGAACAACCCCAGCTTCTCCAGGCTATCCATGTAACTGAAGTCCCTCATCCCTGGAATTATTCTTGTAAATATTTTCTGCACCCTCTCTAAGGTTTTCACATCCTTCCTAAAGTGCGGTGCCCAGAATTGGACATAATATTCCAATTCGGGCTGAACCAGTGTTTTATAAAAGTTCATCATAACTTCCTTGCTTTTGAATTCTTTGCCTCTATTTATGAACCCCAGGATCCCATATGCTATTTTAACCGCTTTCTCAACCTGCCCTGCCACCTTCAGCGATTTTTGCACATATACCCGCAGGTCTCTCTGTTCCTGTAAAATTGTAGTAATCTCAGGATTGCTGCTACTGCCACGTGCTAGTCAGAGTAGGAATCGCAGGATAGCTCAAATGAATATGTGGCTTGAGGAGTGGTGCACAAGGGAGGGATTCAAATTCCTGGGATATTGGAACCGGTTCTGGGGGAGGTGGGACCAGTACAAACCGGACGGTCTGCACCTGGGCAGGACCGGAACCAATGTCCTAGGGGGGGTGTTTGCTAGTGCTGTTGGGGGGATATGGCAGGGGGATGGGAACCTATGCAGGGAGACAGAGGGAAGTAGAATGGGAGCAGAAGCAAAAGATAGAAAGAAGAAAAGTAAAAGTGGAGGGCAGAGAAACCTAAGGCAAAAAGCAAAAAGGGCCACATTACAGCAAAATTCTAAAGGGGCAAAGTGTGTTAAAAAGACAAGCCTGAAGGCTCTGTGCCTCAATGCGAGGAGTATTCGGAATAAGGTGGATGAATTAACTGCGCAGATAGCAGTTAATGGATACGATGTAATTGGCATCACGGAGACATGGCTCCAGGGTGACCAAGGCTGGGAACTCAACATCCAGGGGTATTCAACATTTAGGAAGGATAGACAGAAAGGAAAAGGAGGCGGGGTGGCAATGCTGGTTAAAGAGGAAATTAATGCAATAGTAAGAAAGGACATTAGCTTGGATGATGTGGAATCGGTATGGGTGGAGCTACGGAATACCAAGGGGCAGAAAACGCTTGTGGGAGTTGTGTACAGACCACCAAACAGTAGTAGTGAGGTTGGGGACAGCATCAAACAAGAAATTAGGGATGCATGCAATAAAGGTACAGCTGTTATCATGGGTGACTTTAATCTACATATTGATTGGGCTAACCAAACTGGTAGCAATGCGGTGGAGGAGGATTTCCTGGAGTGTATTAGGGATGGTTTTCTAGACCAATATGTCGAGGAACCAACTAGAGAGCTGGCCATCCTAGACTGGGTGATGTGTAATGAGAAAGGACTAATTAGCAATCTTGTTGTGCGAGGCCCCTTGGGGAAGAGTGACCATAACATGGTAGAATTCTTTATTAAGATGGAGAGTGACACAGTTAATTCAGAAACTAAGGTCCTGAACTTAAGGAAAGGTAACTTCGATGGTTTGAGGCGTGAATTGGCTAGAATAGACTGGCAAATGACAATTAAAGGTTTGACGGTGGATAGGCAATGGCAAACATTTAAAGATCACATGGATAAACTTCAGCAATTGTACATCCCTGTCTGGAGTACAAATAAAACGGAGAAGGTGGCTCAACCGTGGCTAACAAGGGAAATTAAGAATAGTGTTAAATCCAAGGAAGAGGCATATAAATTGGCCAGAAAAAGCAACAAACCTGAGGACTGGGAGAAATTTAGAATTCAGCAGAGGAGGACAAAGGGTTTAATTAATAGGGGGAAAATAGAGTACGAGAAGAAGATTGCCGGGAACATAAAAACTGACTACAAAAGCTTCTACAGATATGTGAAGAGAAAAAGATTAGTGAAGACAAACATAGGTCCCTTGCAGTCGGATTCAGGTGAATTTATAATGGGGAACAAAGAAATGACAGACCAATTGGACTAATACTTTGGTTCTGTCTTCATGAAGGAAGACACAAATAACCTTCCGGAAATACTAGGGTCTAGCGAAAAGGAGGAACTGAAGGAAATCCTTATTCGGCGGAAAATTGTGTTAGGGAAATTGATGGGATTGAAGGCCGATGAATCCCCGGGGCCTGATAGTCTGCATCCCAGAGTACTTAAGGAAGTGGCCCTAGAAATAGTGGATGCATTGGTGATCATTTTCCAACAGTCTATCAACTCTGGATCAGTTCCTATGGACTGGAGGTAGCTAATGTAACACCACTTTTTAAAAAGGGAGGGAGAGAGAAAACGGGTAATTATAGACCGGTTAGCTTGACATCAGTAGTGGGGAAAATGTTGGAATCAATTATTAAGGATGAAATAGCAGCGCATTTGAAAAGCAGTGACAGGATATGTCCAGTCAGCATGGATTTATGAAAGGGAAATCATGCTTGACAAATTTTCTGGAATTTTTTGAGGATGTAACTAGTAGAGTGGACAAGAGAGAACCAGTGGATGTGTATTTGGACTTTCAAAAGGCTTTTGACAAGGTCCCACACAATAGATTGGTGTGCAAAATCAAAGCGCATGGTATTGGGTGTAATATACTGACGTAGATAGAGAACTGGTTGGCAGATAGGAAGCAGAGAGTCGGGATAAACGGGTCCTTTTCAGAATGGCAGGCAGTGACTGGTGGAGTGCCGCAGGGCTCAGTGCTGGGACCCCAGCTCTTTACAATATACATCAATGATTTGGATGAAGGAATTGAGTGTAATATCTTCAAGTTTGCAGATGACACTAAACTGGGTGGCGGTGTGAGCTGTGAGGGGGACGCTAAGCGGCTGCAGGGTGACTTGGACAGGTTAGGTGAGTGGGCAAATGCATGGCAGATGCAGTAAAATGTGGATAAATGTGAGGTTATCCATTTTGGGGGCAAAAACGCGAAGACAGAATATTATCTGAATGGCGGCAGATTAGGAAAAGGGGAGGTGCAATGAGACCTGGGTATCATGGTACATCAGTCATTGAAAGTGGGCATGCAGGTACAGCAGGCGGTGAAGAAGGCAAATGGCATGTTGGCCTTCATAGCTAGGGGATTTGAGTATAGGAACAGGGAGGTCTTACTGCAGTTGTACAGGGCCTTGGTGAGGCCTCACCTGGAATATTGTGTTCAGTTTTGGTCTCCTAATCTGAGGAAGGACGTTCTTGCTATTGAGGGAGTGCAGCGAAGGTTCACCAGACTGATTCCCGGGATGGCTGAACTAGCATATGAGGAGAGACTGGATCAACTGGGCCTTTAGACATTAGAGTTTAGAAGGATGAGAGGGGATTTCATAGAAACATATAAAATTCTGACAGGACTGGACAGGTTAGATGCAGGTAGAATGTTCCCGATGTTGGGGAAGTCCAGACCCTGGGGACACAGGGCCCAAGTTTCCACAAGAAAAAAAAACGGGCGCCCCTCCGAGCTGGGCGCCCGTTTTTCGCGCCTAAAACGGCGCCTAAAAAAATCCTCGGTATTCTCCACCGACTTGCAGGTCCTGTGGCCCTCGGCGCAGCCGGCACGAGCTGTGGGGGGCGCGGAGCCAGGTCCCGGCGCTGAAAACAGTGCCGGGACCTCTGCACATGCGCGCTACAGTGGGCACGCAAGTGCAGTCGCTCCAGGCACCGAACTGTGTGGGAGGGGCCCGAAGCACGCAGCCCCTAGCCCTGGCCCAATGGCCTCACTGGGGCTGTGTGAATGAGGCTCCTCCCACGCCCAGCTCCTGCTCCCCCCCACCCCCGACCAGACCCGACACCCGCTCCCGCCCCCCTCCTGCCGACCAGACCCGACCCGACACCCGCTCCCCCCCCCGCCCCGACCGAGACCCGACACTCGATCCTGCCCCCCTCCTGCCGACCAGACCCGACCCGACACCCGCTCTCCCTCGCCCCGACCCGAGACCCGCTCCCCCCCGCCCCGACCGAGACCCGACACCCGCTTCCCCCCCCCCCCCTCCCAATATGCTCAGTGTGTTTAGTGATTCTGCAACTCCCGAGATCAAGTCTCACTATGCTTTTCGAATTTTTGATTTTGATCCCCCCCCCCCCTCGCCCCGACCCGAGGCCCGCTCCCGCTCCCCCCCCCCTCGCCCCGACCCGAGACCCGCTCCTGTTCCCCGACCCCCCCCTCTCTCCCCCGACCCCCCCCCCTCTCTCCCCCGACCTACCCCCCCCGACCTACCCCCCCTCTCTCTCCCGACCCACCCTCTCTCCCCCGACCCCCCCCTCTCTCCCCCGACCCCCCCTCTCTCCCCCGACCCCCCCTCTCTCCCCCGACCCCCCCCCTCTCTCCCCCGACCTACCCCCCCCTCTCTCCCCCGACCTACCCCCCCCTCTCTCCCCCGACCCCCCCTCTCTCCCCCGACCCCCCCTCTCTCCCCCGACCCCCCCTCTCTCCCCCGACCCCCCCTCTCTCCCCCGACCCCCCCTCTCTCCCCCGACCCCCCCTCTCTCCCCCGACCCCCCCTCTCTCCCCCGACCCCCCCTCTCTCCCCCGACCCCCCCTCTCTCCCCCGACCCCCCCTCTCTCCCCCGACCCCCCCTCTCTCCCCCGACCCCCCCTCTCTCCCCCGACCCCCCCCTCTCTCCCCCGACCCCCCCCTCTCTCCCCCGACCCCCCCTCTCTCCCCCGACCCCCCCCTCTCTCCCCCGACCCCCCCTCTCCCCCGACACCCCCCCTCTCTCCCCCGACCCCCCCCTCTCTCTCCCGACCCCCCCCTCTCTCCCCCGACCCCCCCCCTCTCTCCCCCGACCCCCCCTCTCTCCCCCGACCCCCCCCTCTCTCCCCCGACCCCCCCCCTCTCTCCCCCGACCCCCCCCCTCTCTCCCCCGACCCCCCCCTCTCTCCCCCGACCCCCCCCCTCTCTCCCCCGACCCCCCCCCTCTCTCCCCCGACCCCCCCCCTCTCTCCCCCGACCCCCCCCCTCTCTCCCCCGACCCCCCCCTCTCTCCCCCGACCCCCCCCCTCTCTCCCCCCTCTCTCCCCCGACCCCCCCCCTCTCTCCCCCGACCCCCCCCCTCTCTCCCCCGACCCCCCCCCTCTCTCCCCCGACCCCCCCCTCTCTCCCCCGACCCCCCCCCTCTCTCCCCCGACTCTCCCCCGACCCCCCCCCTCTCTCCCCCGACCCCCCCTCTCTCCCTCGACCTCCCCCCCTCTCTCCCTCGACCTCCCCCCTCTCTCCCCCGACCTACCCCCCCCTCTCTCCCCCTCCCTCTCCCCTCTCTCTCTCTCTCCCCTCCCTCCCTCCCTCCCTCGCTCAGCGGCACGAACAGCTGCAGAATTCTCCCTGGCTGAAGCACTTTCACACAGGTAGGAAGATGGTTTATTTAATCTTTTTGTCGAGGAAATTTAGCTTAAATTAACTCAGGCGGAGACTTTCAGAATCTGCTTCGAGAGAAGTTTATTACTAAAACTAACAAGATATCTTGGAGAGCCCGCTTAGTCCGTACCAAGGCAGAACTCTCAATTTAACAGGCAACTCTGCTCTATTCTTATACTATTGAAACAGGAATTTTATCTGTAACTTACCACTTAAGTACATTATTCATACATTCTTTGTAAATGCCATCAAAGCAAGAACTTTATCTAAAACTCCACACATAAACATTATTCATATATTCCGTGAGTACAAAGGTCATCTATTATACATGAGCATTATTCATATATTACAAAGGTCATCCCGGTAGGCACATTTTATCTCTTTCTTGCATAGTTTCTCCCTGTCCTTCTGTTGATAACCAGCTATCTGGATACTCATGTAACCACCAGATGGTCATGTATATAGAATTTTCTGTTCTTTGAGGTTGATAAGGTTCGGTAATTCTCTCCAGCTTCGTGAATTGTACATAGTCAGCAAAAGCGAACTTAACCCTTCCTTTAACCGAGGACAAGGATTGGGTTTTTTTCTTCTACACTTTTCTTGGCTTATAAATGTTTATTCAGGTTGGATTTATTTGTATAATATTTGTAGAAGTATAAATAAGGATTTATTGTCGAATTTAATGAGTTCCCTTCCCCCCCCCCACCTCGTTCTGGACGCCTAATTTGTAACCTGCGCCTGATTTTTTAATGTGTAGAACAGGTTTTTTCAGTTCTACAAAAATCTTCACTGGCGCCATTCTACTTTAGTTTGGAGTACATTTTCACTGTGGAAACTTTCAAATCAGGCGTCAGTGGCCGGACACGCCCCCTTTTGAAGAAAAAATTCTGTTCTAAACTAGAACTGTTCTACCTGACTAGAACTGCAGAAAAAAAAATGTGGAGAATTGCGATTTCTAAAATAGTCCGTTCTCCACCAGTTGCTCCTAAAAATCCGGCGCGAATCATGTGGAAACTTGGGCCCACAGTCTTAGGATAAGGGGTAGGCCATTTAGGACTGAGATGAGGAGAAACTTCTTCACTCAGAGAGTTGTTAACCTGTGGAATTCCCTTCCGCAGAGTGTTGTTGATGCCAGTTCATTGGATATATTCAAGAGGGAGTTAGATATGGCCCTTGCGGCTAAAGGGATCAAGGGGTATGGAGAGAAAGCAGGAAAGGGGTACTGAGGGAATGATCAGCCATGATCATATTGAATGGTGGTGCAGGCTCGAAGGGCCGAATGGCCTACTCCTGCACCTATTTTCGATGTTTCTATGTACCCTTTAGTTTATATTGCCTCTCCTCGTTCTTCCTACCAAAATGTATCACTTTGCTCTTTTCTGCATTAGATTTCATCATCTGCAAATTTTGAAATTGTGCCCTGTACACACATGCCTAATCATTAATATATATCAAGAAAAACAGTGCTCCTTGTACTGACCCCTGGGGAACACCACAGTATAAATAACAACCATTCACCACTACTCTCTGTTTCCTGTCACTTAGCCAATTTCGTATCCATACTGCCACTGTCCTATTTATTCCATGGGCTTCAACTTTTCTGGCAAGTCTATTATGTGGCACTTTATCAAATGCCTTTTGGAAGTCCATGTGCACCACATCAACCGCATTGCCCTCATCAACCCTCTCTGTTACCTCATCAAAAACTCAATCAAGTTAGTTAAACACGATTTGCCTTTAACAAATCCGTGCTGGCTTTCCTTAATTAATCCACACTTGTCCAAGTGACTGTTAATTTTGTCCCGGATTATCGTTTCTAAAAGCTTCCCCACTCCCGAGGTTTAACTGACTGGGCTGTAGTTGCTGGGTTTATCCTTACACCCTTTGTTGAACAAGGGAGTAACATTTGCAATTCTCCAGTCCGCTGGTGCCAGCCCTGCATCCAAGGAAGTTTGGAATATTATAGCCAGTACCTCTGCAATTTCCACCTTTACTTCCCTCAGCATTCTAGGATGCATCCCATCCGGTTCTGGTGACTTATCTACTTGAAGTACAGCTAGCCTTTCTAACACCTCCTCATCAATTTTTATCCTATCCAATATCTCAACCACCACCTCTTTCACTATGACTTTGACAGCATCTTCTTCCTTGGTAAAGACAGATGCAAAGTACTCATTTAGTACCTCAGCCATGCCCTCGGCCTCCATGCGTAGGTCCCAAATGGTCCCATCCCTCCTCTTACTACTTGTTTACTATTTATGTGCCTATCGAACATTTTGGGATTTCCTTTTATGTTGGCTGCCAATCTATTCTCATACTCTCTCCTTGCCCCTCTTATTTCCTTTTTCACTTCCCTTCTGAACTTTTTATATTCAGCCTGGTTCTCAATTGTATTCTCAACCTGACATCTGTCATACTTTTTTTTCTGCTTCATCTTATTTTCTATCTCTTTTGTCATCCAGGGAGCTCTGGCTTTGGTTGCCCTACCTTTCCCCCTCATAGGAATGTACCTCAACTGCACCCAAACCATCTCCTCTTTAAAAGGCAGCCCATTGTTCGATTACAGTTCTGCCCGCCAATCTTTGATTTTGATGTACCCGGGCCAGATCCATTCTCAGCCCACTGAAATTGGCTTTCCTCCAAGTATTTTTACTCTAGATTGCTCCCTGTCTTTTTCCATAGCTAGTTTAAACCTTATGATACTGTGATCACTGTTCCTGAAATGTTCCCCGACTGACACTTGCTCTACCTGACCCACCTCATTCCCCAGACCAGATCCAGCAATGCCTCCTTCCTCGTTGGGTCGGAAATGTACTGATCAAGAAAGTTCTCCTGAACACACCAGAAATTCTTCCCCTCTCTGTACTTTACACTATTATCCCAATCTATATTAGAATAGTTGAAGTCACCCATTACTCTGTAATTCTTGCACCTCTGTAATTTTCCTGCAAATTGCTCCTGTATATCCTTCCCACTAGTTGGCGGCCTGTAGAATACACCTAGAAGTATAATGGCACCTCTGTTGTTTCTCAACTCTAACCAAATCGATTCTGTCCTTGACCCCTCCAGGACATCCTCTCTCCAGCACCGTGATATTCTCCTTAATCAATACTGCCACCCCACCTCCTTTCTTGCCTTCCCAATCTTTCCTGAACACCTTATATCCAGGAATATTTAGTACTCAATCCTGCCCTTTTTTGAGCCAGGTCTCCGTTATTGCCACAACATCATATTCCCATATGGCCAGTTGCGCCTGTAGCTCACCAACCTTATTTACCACACTTCGTGCATTCACACACATGCACTGTAAACCTATCTTGGACTTTCTTGTATTGTCTCTTAGTCTGACCCCACCTAATACCATACTATTTCTTACTCTAGTGCTATCTGTCTGTCTCAATCCTTTATGCACCTTGTTTCTCCTCTTAGCATTAAACTCTGCAAAATAATGCACTAAGCTCTATGTACTCAAATGCCTGCTGCTACTTCTTTCCTTTCTATAACTGAGAAAAAGGTGGATGATTTCCCTTCTCCCCCCCCCAAAAAAAAAACCAATAGTGATTCAATTGTTTCACTTTTAATTTTGTTATTATATATGGTAGGTTTTCTTGACTGGTCATTCAGGATTGGTTGGTTGTTTTCTAACTCCTTAGTTTTTTTAAGCCATTGTCCTTGCTTTTGATTTGTACATTCCCATCTTCCCAATTCTGATTTGCTGCTGTTTTACTTTGAGCCAAATCGGAAGTAAGCACTAGATGGAAGACTTTCAATATAGTATAGATGTTTGTAAAAGCTTCTGAAAATAAATTAGTGTCAACCGTGTCTCAGTGGGTAGCGCTCTTGCCTCTGAGTCAGAAGGTTGTGGGTTGAAGTCCCACTCCAGAGACTTGAGTACAAACTCTAGTATTGAGGGAGTGCTGTCTTTCAGATATGTTAAATTGAGCCCCGTCTACCCCCTCAGCTGGAGGCTCCCACGGCACTATTTTGAAGAAGAGCTGGGGCGTTCTCCCCAGTGTCCTGGCCAATAATTATCCCTTAACCAATATCTCTTTTTAAAAAGATTATCTGGTCATTATCACATTACTATTTATAGGAGCTTTCTGTACGCAAATTGGCTGCTGCGTTTTCTATATTACAACGGTAACTACACTTGGTTGTAAAGTGCTTTGGGACATACTGAGGTCATGAAAGGCGTAACATAAATGTAAGTTCTTCTTTCTCCAGTAATCTAATAGCTTAATTTTTTTGAGCTGTTGTAGTAAATTGGATACACTTTGTTACAGGCATTGCTGGAGACTGGAAGACCCATTTCACCACAGCCCAGACTGAACATTTTAATTCAGTGTATGCCCAAAGAATGAAAGGATTGAATTTCACGTTTTATGAAGACTGACTGTGCAAGAATTGAAAGTCCAAAACAGTAGACTTAATCAAATATATAATGGCTTTACATCAATGCCACTAAATCCTGATCCAATTTGCTAAGAAATGTATTGTTTATATGCTGCCTATTATTTCTCCTTTGGTGGATTTCCAGTCTTCCTGTACTGATGGGAGATGTGCTAAGTGGAAGCTTGTACAGGGCAAACCATCCTGGCCGAACGCCACAGCTAAGTGTGCAAGTGTACGTGAAACTGCCTTTTACTTCGCTTAAAGATTATATAATAGTAGGACTAATTGAATTTAATCTCAAATTAAAATTAATCTAATCCAGTGATCAACAATGTAACTTCTAATTTGAAACAAATCTATTTTAAATTAACTTTATTACTTTGTGTTATAATTTACTCTTATCTGAAAATTATGCCTCTATAAGAAAAATAAAGCAACATTTGTTCCATATTACCAGCAGATAATAGAATATGGATGCCCATTGTCCATGCTTTGCAATTAAAGCTAATTATAGGTAGTTTAATAAAACTGAAAGCAGATGTGCTATAACTAAGTATTAAAAAAATCACAATTATTTGAGCATTCAGTGACTTAATGTCTACTTGGGTGGTACATTGGGTTAACAATGACTTTTTAAATCTGGGACCTGAGTTTCGATCCAGTTCAAACTGATGGGATGAAGTCTGCTGTCTACTTTGGAATGTGTAAAATAAATTGCCCTATGTGAAAGGTGTTTGGCCAGTCTTCACCCAGCTGGACATGGGGCTCACAGCATAAAACAACCTCACTCAAGAATGCACAGGAAAAGAAATGGAAAATGTCACACTGATACAGTGGGGGAATTTCAACTGAAGTGTTATACATGGGTTAATAAATGTGTGTTTTAAGTATGTAATGAAGGGGATTTCATTAAAATAGCAAGATTAATGAAATCTGAAAATAGGAGACATGTCATTTTCAATATCCAGACAGAGTTAAATCCACAACTACTGCCTTGGACAGTTGAGAATTTCCCAGAGAATACAAGTTGAATCTTGCCTAGCCTTTGTGTGACCTGCTCCACTTTCCTAGTTATTGCACCTCATGTAATGAATGTAACCATATAAATTACAGCACATAAAATAGTAATTTGATCCATTGGCCCTGATCTGTACTGAGCGTGAGGAGGAGGAGGAGGAGTTATGGGCGGGAAAACTTGCAAGTACGGGTTTCCCAAGCATCTTTCACATTTTTTCCACAGGCTTCCTGCCCATTAGGTGGGAGTGCCTGCAGCAGAAGGATACAGGGAGCTGTACCGAGGTTCTTATGAGTCAGGTGAGGCCGAGATGGCAATGGAGGGGCATAGTAGACAGGATGGGCGGAGACGGGGGAGAGACAGCGCAAGACGATGGTCGGGGGGACGAGATCGCCAGGGAGTTTACGAGTTAGTTTGTTAGGCCTGGATGAACCATTCCTGCTCCTTCTGGGCCACAAGCAGTGCTGTAAAGGCACTTACCTCACGCATCCAGCCCTTTGTGCTTCCTTTTACCTGCCAGGTTTCCTGAGACCGGGGAAACACGGCCCACATTAGTTAAAAATTAAACGCATGTTAAAATGGAGGCACAGGCTCCTTAAAAGCTTTTACCAACCAACAAGTGACCCGAGAGTGGATTGGTCACCTGCCCCCTTTGAAACCTGAATGGGCAGGTTTGCAATTTAAAAAAATTTTAACTTCTCACCCACCCCAAACCCACACGTTTTGGAGAGTTAAAAATTACCCCAATTTTGTCAGTGCCAGGTCTTCAACTGAAGCTATTTACTCTAATCCTATTTCCTGCACTTTTCCTGTATCCTTTTTATATTACTTGATGTTATAGTCTGCCTCAATAGCCACTTGTGCTGATACATTCCATGTTCAAATAACTTCCTCAGTGAAAAATGTCTTAACATTTTTCATTTTCTAATGATACCTTGCCTTTATGTCCCCTTTTTACCACTTATCATTTCATTGACAAATGGGGGAAATAAAACCAGGCAAGCATAAATTTAAGCTTCAGAAACAGATATAATTTTCAGGTTGTACCAAGATATCACTTCCATTCACAACTCCTCAGATAATGAAGGAGTCTATGCCCTCATGCAGCAAGATCTGTACAACATTCAGGCTTGAGCTGATAAGTAACATTCGCGCCACACAAGTGCCAGCCAATGATTATCTCCAATAAAGGAGCGTCTAACCACCGCCCCATAGCATTGCCGAAGCCTCCATCATCAACATCCTGGGGGTCACCATTGACCAGGAACTTAACTGGATCAGTCACATAAATACCGTGGCAACAAGAGCAGGTCAGAGGCTGGGTATTCTGTGGTGAGTGTCTCACCTCCTGACTCCCCAAAGCCTTTCCACCATCTACAAGGCACAAGTCAGGAGTCTGATGGAATACTCCTGGATGAGTGCAGCTCCAACAACACTCAAGAAGTTCGACACCATCAGGACAAAGCAGCCCGCACCGTGAACCATCTACAAGAAGCACTGCAGCAACTCGCCAAGGCTTCTTCGACAGCACTTCCCAAACCTGCGACCTCTACCACCTAGAAGGACAAGGGCAGCAGGCGCATGGGAACTCCATCACCTCCAAGTTCCCCTCCAAGTTACACACCATCCTGACTTGGAAATATATCAGCCATCCTTCATCGACGCTGGGTCAAAATCCTGGAACTCCCTAACAGCACTGTGGGAGCACCTTCACCACACAGACTGCAGCGGTTCAAGAGGCGACTCACCACCTTCTCACGGGCAATTAGGGATGGCCTTGCCAGTGACGCCCACATCCCAGGAACAAATAAATAAAAATGTACCTCTTTACAATTCAATACCTATTCTCCCGGAAAAGGTGCCAATAAATAGTCCTTATGATGTGAAACAACTTTATGCATTTAGTTATGGTATATAGCAGCTACAGTGCAAACAATCCACCCTTTTATGCAGCTTATTCCTAGATAGTATGTAGGATTCTGTTGCCTCTTGTCTCTATGCCACTTCAAAAGATACACATCAGTCTTGCAAAACACTTTTCATAAAAGACCAAACAGGTTTATTCTAATGGAATTACTTTATAATTCAGAGACCAGTTATGAGGACTTAATCAAACAGCCAAGTCCTTTTTGAATTCTTGCAGAACTTGAGAAGTACTTCTTATAGAAAAATGCACTCATGTTCCTCAGTGAAAACAGAACTGTAGTTCTAAGAATCACAAAAGTGGAACCTTATGGAGCTTAATTTATCTACCTTCTCCACAAGACAAAATGAACTAGCGTGCAAAATGTACTGAGTTTTTATATGCCTAATTTATTTTGCAGAACAAGCATTTGCTTCGAAAGTCATTCTATTAGTTAAAGGTGATTGTCAATATTGTTCCGCCAAGCTAAAGCAAAAGGGCTTGGGGCGGGGGGTGACCACATGGGGCGTTTATAAGGATTGAAATTATACATAATCTAGGTTTGGGCAATTTGACAGTTTTAACCCATGTTACACGTATTTAATCAAATGCGCCACAGTCATCAGTGCGTACACCCCAATATTCGATGTGACAGATGAGACCAAAGAGGGTTTTTACTCCAACCGCTCAAAATCCCTGCCCGCGCCCCTGCGGACGACAAACTGATCCTCCTCGGTGACCTCAACGCCAGGGTCGGCAAGGACACAGCTCTCTAGGGAGAGGTGACTGGCAGAGCGGGTAGGGAAAGCCAACTCCAGCGGTAAAAATGTCTAGAACATGAACTTGTTATCACCAACACCTTATTCCACCAGAGGAACAAATACAAGGCATCGTGGCAACACCCTCGCTCCAAACACTGGCACCTGCTCGAGTATGTCATCGTCCGATCCAGGGATCGCAAGGATGTGCGCATCACCCGCGCCATAACAGGAGCTGATGACTGCTGGACGGACCACCGCCTTATCCGATCCATCATTGATATCAACATAGCCCCAAAGCGGAGGGGGCAGCAGAAGCAGTGCCGCAAAAAAGTCAATGCCGGGGCACTTAAAGATCCAGCTAAGAGAGCCCTATACAGTCAGCACCTCACAGCTAACCTGGCGTGCCTTGATGACCCCGAGACGCAGAATGCCCACAGCACGGGTCTGCCCTCCAGGCCTCCATAACCAGTGCCTGTGAAGAGATGCTCGCTCGGTCACTCAACCAGGAAACACCAGGACTGGTTTGATGAGAATGACCAGGAGATCCAAGAGTTAATAGATCGCAAGCAAAGGGCATTTCTGGGCCTTAAATAACAACCCAACTCAGGAACAGCAAGGCAGCATTACAGACGGCTTAAAGCTGAGGTCCAACAAAAAACCCGGGACCTAAAGAACAGGGTGGTGGATAGAGAAAGCACAGGAGACACAACAGCTTGCCAACAGCCATGATGTGCGAGGATTCTTCATTGCAGTCGAGGCCACCTATGGTCCAAGCACCCAAGGCTCCAGGCCAGATCAAAGACTTGCTACCACTCCTGAAATGAGTTCTTTGGTGGCTGAACAGTCCAATACGAGTGCCACAGATTCTGTCACAGGTGGGACAGATAGTCGTTGAGGGAAGGGGTGGGTGGGACTGGTTTGCCACACGCTCTTTCTGCTGTCTGTGCTTGATTTCTGCATGCTCTCGGCGTTGAGACTTGAGGTGCTCAGCGCCCTCCAGGATGCACTTCCTCCACTTAGGACGGTCTTGGGCCAGGGACTCCCAGGTGTCAGTGGAGATGTTGCACTTTATCAGGGAGGCTTTGAGGGTGTCCTTGTAGCGTTTCTGCTGCCCACCTTTGGCTTGTTTGCCGTTAAGGAGCTCCGAGTAGAGCACTTGCTTTGGGAGTCTCGTGTCTGGCATGCGGACAATGTGGCCTGCCCAGCGGAGCTGATTGAGTGTGGTCAGTGCTTCAATGCTGGGGATGTTAGCCTGAATGAGGACGTTGATGTTGGTGTGCCTGTCCTCCCAGGGGATTTGTAGGATTTTGCGGAGACATCGTTGGTGATATTTCTCCAGCATCTTGAGGTGTCTCCTGTACATGGTCCATGTCTCTGAGCTATACAGGAGGGCAGGTATTACTACAGCCCTGCAGACCATGAGCTTGGTGGCTGTTTTGAGGGCCTGGTCTTCAAACGCTCTATTCCTCTGGTGGCCGAAGGCTGCACTGGAGACGATGTTGGATCTCGTCATAGATACCTGCTCTTGTTGATAGGAGGCTCCCAAGATATGGGAAGTGGTCCATGTTGTCCAGAGCCGCGCCGTGGATCTTGATGACTGGGGGACAGTGTTGTGCGGTGAGGACAGGCTGGTGGAGGACCTTTGTCTTACAGATGTTTAGCGTAAGGCCCATGCTTTCGTACGCCTCAGTAAATACATCGACTATGTCCTGGAGTGCAGTCTCTGTATGTGCACAGACGCATGTGTCGTCTGTGTACTGTAGCTCGACGACAGAGGTTGGGGTGGTCTTGGATCTGGCCTGGAGATGGCGCATGTTGAACAGGCTCTCACTGGTTCTGTAGTTTAGTTCCACTCCAGTGGGGAGCTTGTTGACTGTGAGGTGGAGCATGGCGGCGAGAAAGATTGAGAAGAGTGCAGATTTCGTCCCCTATGGGGCACAACGGACATGATTTTTGCAGCGTGGCAGCTACAGGGAAAATGCAAGGTGCAGCGCCAGTCCTTATATATGGCCTCCGCCGACCTTACAAAGGCTTTTGACTGTCAAACGCGAGGGTCTATGGAGCGTCCTCCTCCGTTTCGGATGCCCCCAAAGGTTCGTCGCCATCCTCCGCCTGCTCCACGACGACATGCAAGCCGTGATCCTTACCAACGGATCCATCACAGACCCAATCCACATCCGGACCGAGGTCAAACAGGGCTGCGTCTTCGCCCCAACCCTCTTAATCTTTCTCGGAACTAAACTACAGAACCAGACGGAACCTGTTCAACCTTCGTCGACTCCAGGCCAGGTCCAAGACCATCCCAACGTCTGTCGTCGAGCTACAGTATGCACACGACGCCTGCGTCTGCGCACATACAGAGGCTGAGCTCCAAGTCATAGTCAACGTATTTAGAGGCATACAAAAGCATGGGTCTTACGCTAAATATCTGTAAGACAAAGGTCCTCCACCAGCCTGTCCTCGCCGCACAGCAATATCACCCCCCCCCCCCCCCCCCGCCGTCAACAACGTAGACCATTTCCCATACCTCGGGAGTCTCTTATCACCAAAACCAGACATTGACGACGAGATTCAACACCGCCTCCAGAGCACCAGCGCAGCCTTCGGCCGCCTGAGGAAAAGTGTTTGAAGACCAGGTCCTCTAATCTTCCACCAAGCTCATGGTCTACAGGGCTGTAGTAATACCCGCCTCCTGTATGGCTGAGACATGGACCATGTACAGTAGATACCTCAAGTCGCTGGAGAAATACCACCAACAATGTCTCCTTGCAAGATTCTACAAATTCCCTGGGAGGACAGATGCACCAACATTAGCGTCCTCGACCAGGCCAATATCCTCAGCATTGAAGCACTGACCACACTTGATCAGCTCACATCGTTTGCATGCCAGACACGAGGCTCCCAAAGCAAGCGCTCTACTCAGAACTCCTTCACAGCAAGCGAGCTAAAGGTGGGCAGAGGAAATGTTGCAAGGACACCATCAAAGCCTCCCTGATAAAGTGCAACATCCCCACTGACACCTGGGAGTCCTGGCCAAAGACCGCCCTAAGTGGAGGAAGTGCATCCGGGAGGGCGCTGAGTACCTCGAGTCTCATCGCTGAGTGCATGCAGAAATTAAGCGCAGGCAGCGGAAAGAGCAGGGTGCAAACCAGTCCTACCCATCCTTTCCCTCAAATGTCCCACCTGTGACAGGACTGTGGTTCTTGTATTACATAGAAAATAGGTGCAGGATGTCGGGGTTTTTCCTTCTACGGTTGCTGGTGACTGGGCGCAACCTTCAGACTATGGTGATTTGAGTTGCTATCACCATTGGACCTTTTTTTTCCTGCTTATACCAAATTGCAGCTTAGTGATATGTTTGATACCACCAATATGAATGAGGCTGCTTATATCCAATTACAGCATAGTGATATGTTTGATACCACCAATATGTCTACGACCACCTATATCCAATCGCAACCTTGACGTTTTTGAGGCGTCCTGTACCCCTATCTGGTTCTGACCTCAGAATTTAGGTGGATAGTGAGCTTCCCACAATAAAACACTCAGAGATGCAAAAGACAAGAAATGTTCCTGGAAAATTCAGGTAAGTCCTACTTTATTAAAACCCAGGTGAGCGGTTAAACAAGGTTACATTGCTAAAACAACACAAAGGCTAATACACATGTATATTTGGTACGAGCCCCCAAAGTGTGGACCAAGTGAAATATAAGGTCGACACACTGGCTTGTTGAACCACCTTGAACTAAGAAAAAGGTTTATGGGAGGAACGGACACATCGAAAGTTTTACACAAGTTTAAAATCCTTACACCCACTCTATCACCCACCCCCTCCTTTACACATAACTAGCCTAAGCTGACAGTTGGGAAAAGACTCCAGGGTGATACTCACAGTTTCCCTGTTGACAGGTATAGTGGGTCCCACCTTAAATCGGGCTTCTCCAGTCGTCCTCGGAGGTTTTATCTGCTGCGAGGCTGAGTCCCTCTCTCTTCCTTCGAGTGTCGTCGGGTCTCTGTCTCTATCTGAGGGTGTCTTCTTCCGAGTGTGTGTCCTTCTTGTGTGCGTCTCCTCCTCCGCCTGTGTGTCCTTCTTGCTCTTGCCTTTATATCCGGTTCGGCTCCGGCCCCTTTTGCGCCCAAACTGAATCAATGTCTCAGTGTTTGAGTCGAGGTGGGGATGAGGTGTTAAATGTAAGGCATTGTTTCTTGTGCACCTCGGTGCCTAATCGTCTGGCTGGCTATTGTGTCAGGGTCGGGATGTACTGAGGTATGAGGCTTCCTATTGTCTTTATGTACATGGGTAATGGGCTGGTAATCGGCCCACCTCCTTGATTAGATCCAGGTAAGCTGTTCTTTACAAAATGGGCCGGGTATTCCCCATTGGTCGACGATTTCCCTGCTTCTGGCCCGGCTCAATTCACTGATTGGCCGGCCCAGGATGCACTTTTCCGGGATTGGCTGGCTTCTCAGCCTGCCTGTGGTCCTTGAATTCACAAAGTGTCTGGCCACAGACATCCTTCCCAGCCTGCCTTTCTTCCTGTGGCTTGCCTTGGCCAAAGTTCGATTACAGGATGATCCCATGCTCTGTTTCCTTGTTACCGGGTGCCCTTTTTTTTTTTATATAGTGTAGCACTGGATTTTCGACCCTTACACTCCCCCATCTTGACACATCCGGAAATAAAGGGAATGTGTCAAAGGACTGTAAGAAAATCCTAGGGTCTGCCAAGTGTCAGCCTTCCCCAATAATTATCTTCGACTATGGGCCCATTTACTCCCAGGTGCACAAACAACATTCTTACTATGTACATTAACCCCACTTTCTTGCAGGTAAATTACAAAACAGGTACCTCTTTGTCTTAGTTACATAGAGCTTTCAAACCCAAAATTACACTATGTCGCATGGTTCTTGCGCTTCTTGCGCCATGTTTCAAAACACTACAACACACCAACACACAGTTACTGCACAGAGAATATCCATGGTATACGAGTCCATGATGTGCCTCATGTGACAGGGTTGGTCTGTCTCCGGGTGCGACTTCTCGGGATGTTACGACAGCCAGAGTGTCCTTCTTTGTTTCTGAAAAAAGGAAGAACACCTGGAAACAAAGGATGTTCTTAATGATCAGACGAGGCTGTCTTGCTGCTGTCTCTGGAACATTACGGAATAGCCCTGTGCCCTCTGAGCCTGGCTAGATTTACAAGCGCTGGCTAGAAGGTACAGGACAATAATTAAGTGTGCAATAACCAGTGCATGGGAGGCCATACGGAGCCAAACAGGGATGTCCACTCGGGTACCCCAGTCCCACCATGCTAGTGATTGTATGTTTGCAATCTCGAGGGCTATACCCTTTGTCCTTTGTTCCAGAGTGTAATAATGCTTTTGGCCGAGTTCCACTGCCTTCAACAAGGCGGTGAGCTTCTCGGGGAGTAATGGTATAGGATAACCAAAACAGACAGCGTACTTCTGCAGGTCACTCGCATTGTATTGTACCGTGAGGTGAACTGTGGAAGGTTCTGGGATTGGAATGATCCTTTCCTGGGCCACTTGAACTTCCGCCCTGGGTTTAAAGCAAAAACTACTGTCCGGAATATCACACCACTCACTTGGGCCGTGTCTATACCGATGGGCAGTCGTGGCGACACACTATGTCCCACCACCTACATATGCTATCTGTGGAGGTACATGGCCAGGTGCCATCACCTCCATCGTGCAATTTATAGGTTCTGCCCCAGCAGTGCTAAACCCGCACTGTGGCCTCCCGAAGGCGTTCAAGTGCTGGGGACATAGGATGACCTGTGCTCCCCGGCTACGGCAACCAGCTAAGTCTATCCCTGTCATGGCGCGTTCCCACATAATGACATAGGGTGGGACCATTGCGAAATGGACGTACACCCCCCCTCGAATGACTCCTATGTTTTCCACACGGTACAGGGGTGCTGGTTTGGCGGATGGCCCCATGACTGGCATCCACATGACTATGCCCATGATGGTGTGGTTAGATTTCCCGCAGTCAACCGAGACAGGGTAGGCCTCGGACGCTACCCGGAGTTGACAGGGGCTGAGGGTGCTGCTATAGGGGTATAGTGCCTCCAGGTGCCTGTTACTGATCCAGGAGGGGACCTGACCTTACCTAAGGTCCTCCAAGTTACTCCGTCCCTCTCCCAGCAACCAGGCCCCATAGAGTATACACACACCTCATTCTGCGCAGCTTGATCGGAGGCCAGCCGGTCCTCCCTGATCAGGGCGTTTATGGTTAGGGCATGATTCTCTATCTGGGTAATGATTTCTTTAAGGTGTACCATTATAGCTAACCCCTCATGCAGCGAGGAACCCAATACGTGGTTCTCCTTGCCAAGGATGCTGCGCAGCTGTGATTTTAACCCATTAATCTGTAGGGCCAGCTGCACCTCATCCAGGCTGTTCATGACCAGAGGCCCCAGTGTTGATCCCCGTAAAAATGTCGTTCATGACACCCCTGCGTTGCCTGCCTCGTTCGGTGATGTCTTCCTGCCTATACAAGTCTGCTACATTGATGTCCCCAAAGTCCAGCTCGTAAAAGCTCCTGAACGTTTCCTTCCGTAGAGCTTGATACAACAACTCGGTTTCTCTGGGGCAGAAAGCAGGTAGGTGAACTTCTGTCAGGTTTAGAATTACTGAAGCAACTGCATAATGTACTCCCTGGTATACTAACTTATCTGTCGGTACTAACACTTACCCATTCCCAGGTCCCCTAGTGGTGGATGGACATCCATAACTGACAATGGGCTTGGGCATGGGCAGGGGTTTCTTCACCTGAGCCAGCAACTCGGTGGCATTGACCGGTACTGGGAAGCGAGGGAGCACACAGTCTTCCCTGCTGCGATGCCATTCCATCCCCTTCCCCGAGTCCTTCCACCATCGGGCGAAAGCAATTGACAGCCCAGCTGGGCATAATCAGGCTGACCCCCATAAACAGGTATAGATCCCCTGATCGTAGGCCCACCATTTCTCCCAACACACAGTGACCCCCCCCCCGGTGACCCCGTGATCGTTCGGTAGGTGTCATTGCTCAGACGTTCCCAATCTGAGCTGCTGTCCTTGATGTCCGCGCTCAGTTTCCTGAGCCACTACCAGCGTCCCAAAGGTATGTCCCTGTTGGAGTGGATTTTCGGACATAGCAAAGCATGATGGGATACTTGACTATTATGCGGAGCCAACTACCTGCTTTTACACTAAATGAACTTTGTACCAAGAAATCTATCTGCTGCCCGCTGACATGAACTCTGCAGCAACAAGTGACTCATGGCCAGGTGCAGACCACTGTTTCATAGATAGCTTTGCACACAAGCAGAATAACTAACCACAGAAGAAGATAAAGAGGAAGGGGCCCCAAACACGCGCCATGCTATCAGATTTCACTATGACTAAAGAATTTGTGCAACAATACGATTGGGAAAATGTAATTTTATACGTTGCCATATGGATTGATTGGTTGTATGCAAATGAATTTAAATGATTGTATTCCGCCCACTGTAAACTGCTTATAAGCCCGTGGCACCAGGCACTCAAGGAAAAGGTGTTTCGCAGGTCGCGGGATCTCAAACTCTTCTCCCAGAGCTCTGTTAGCAATAAAGTTGTCTCTCTTACTTTACCAGAGTCTTATGTGAATTTATTTTCACTAACATCCCCAACACATGTAAAACACACTCTCCTTCCCTCTGTCACCCTAACCCAGGACGTCTCGATTTCGGGGCAAGGGATGGAGGCCTCCCCATAGGTAAAATTCTTGTGGCTCGAATACCAGGTGGAATTCGAACCCAACCACCCAGGCCATCTCCCCTTGTGGAAGTAGGTGGCCTGGCCTTCTGCCTCCATGATCCCTTCTCCCGTGGTCACGATTGGCGCCCTGCCCCCAGAGCACCCGTATGTCAACGACATCTCGATGTCGAGTTTCTGTCCGGTGCAGGTCCCCAGGTAGGTAAATAACATCGCGATGGTCCAGAGCATCTTCTGGAACACAAGATTGAACACAGTCTTGCCTGAGACTTCTTCAGGCTCAACCGGAGTAACATCACAAAATAAAAACACCAACACCTTACTTTAAAATCTCCCTAAACTATATACAGAACACCAGGCTATATACAATGCCACCCGCCTCCGGGTGGCCAGGTCAGTTTCTGATACTGACTTGGCTTTGTTAGCCATCTTGTTGACCTTGCCCCAGGAGCCGGACTGCCCCCTTTTGTAGGGCTTGCAGGAGGACTTCTTTTAAGTGTCCTGCTTCAATTTCTGTGGGCCCTTCGGTGTCTGGGATCTTTCCCGGGCCTTTCACCGCACAGAGTCTGCCACTCTTGTGCTTCTTTTCTCGTCTGACTCTGGGACGGGTGGGAAGGTATACGGGGGACCAAGGCAACTTAGGCTGCCTCACTCTGGAACTATGCCGAACCAGGGGCGCGGAGTCCCATGTTACGGGCTGCATCCCTTGGTCCTCCCACTGGTCTATCCCTTCCTCTATCTGCCCTGTCGTTATATTGCACAGGACTCCCTTCTCCTGTGCTAAGTCCCTTTCCTGCCTATCAGGCTGTGCCACTTCACTCTGCTGTGTGATGGTCTTACTGTGGCAGTGGACTATTCCAGGTTGTGGGGCTTCGGGGCCGGGGTTGACCTCTGTTACAGCCTCCACATCCACTGGAATGTCCTCTGTCTCCCATGGGGTTTCTTTACCTGTGGCAGCCTTCCCTTTTCCTGCCTTAGTAGGGTTGAACCGCTTGCATTGGTTTATGTGGTACCACTTTACCCGGCGGGGTAATTGGACCGCATAAACCATAGGGCTTGCCTTGTCCACTATACTGTAGGGCCCCATGTACAGTGGCTCGAATACCCCCACCCTGGCGAAGTTGCGGACCATAACCTGGTCGCCTACTTCCCAATCGTGGTGGCTGCGGGGCTCCGGCAGCAGCTTGTTGCTAAAGTGCTGCTTTCCCATGTTGGTGGCTGCCTGCCAGTGAATCTGCTGCAGCTGTTCCAGCAGATTCCTAGCAAAATGGTCCCAGTTAGCTTCCCGAAGTTGCCCTTCTGTGAGGCTCGGCACCAGTAGGTGTACTGGGGTTCTCATGGGCCGCCCGGTCATTATTTCGTGGGGCGAATACCCTGTGCTTTTGGACTGACCGGCCCAGATACCCATGAGGACTCGGGGCAGGACCTCTACCCATCGATTGGGGAAATTCCCTGCCTCCTTGCGGAGCCTTTCTTTTATAGTGCGGTTGAGGCGTTCTACAGGGCCTGAGGACTGGGGTTTGTAAGCCACATGCCACCGTGCTTTAATCCCCAGTACCTTTAAGGTAGCCTGCATCACCCGGCCAGTGAAGTGACTTCCCCGGTCAGACTCCACAAACTGTGGCAGACCCCATCTTGAGAACACTTCCCGGACCAGGATCTTAGCCGTCCCCCATGCAGTAGCTGTTCGGCAAGGGAAGGCTTCCACCCACTTGGAAAACACATCCGCCAGGACGAGGCAATATTTATAACCTCCCTGGGCGGTTGGTAGGGGCCCTATATAGTCGATTTGGATCGACTGCCATGGTCCCTCTACCCACCTGATGTGCCCCATAGGTGCCTTCCTTTTCTGGGGGTCTGGGTTGTTGGCTGCACACACCAGACAGGCTGCGCAGAAATCACGGACGTCGTTCCGGAGCTTTGGCCACCATGCTGCCTGTTCCACCTTCTGCCAGGTGGATTCTGGCCCGGGGTGTCCCAGTTGTAGGAACTCCCGCTGGTGTTGTGCTGGAACCACCCACTTATCCCCTTTCAACAGCATCCCTTCCTTGACAGCTATATCAGTGGCACTGTATGGGCTCTCTGCCTTTCCTCCACTTAGGATGGTTGCTATGGCAGCCTTGAGGACGGGGTCCTGCGCCTGAACCGTTCTCGGGTCCGGGGCCACTGCTACCCCTGCACTCCCTTGTTTCCCTAGCTTGCCTCTAGCTGCTATCACCCTGCCTTTCTCATACGGCTCCCAGAAGCGACCTGTCTTGGCTCCTTCTCTGGCCAGGAGGTCCGCCCGCTGGTTACCCTCTGCCCTGGGCTCTGTCTTAGAATGTGCCTTAACCTTGTGGATGTAGACGTCCCCATTGTTCCCTAGGGCTGCCACTATCCTTACTAGCAGGGGCTTGGTTACCAGGGGCTTCCCATCTGCGGATGTGTAGCCCCTGCGTGACCAAATAGCCAGATACTCTGTACACGAGTTGCAAGTAAACATACTGTCTGAACAAATCGTGTACGGGGTGGGGAATTCCTCGGGGTGTGTCACCACGTACATCACCGCCGACAGTTCAGCCTGCTGGGCGCTCAGGGTGCTGGAGAGTTTAAGCGCCAAGGCTATACCTGCCTTGGGTCCCAAACTCCGCAACCCGTGAGTCTTGTACCCGCGGACACTGAACTGGATCCATCGACGTAGATCTCACGGCCTGTGGGATGTACCCCTGCCTGAAATCCAAAGTCGGTCTCCCAAACCCCTTCTACTGAGCATCTGTGTGGCTCCCCTGCATATATGAGGTTGGCTGCTAGCCTGGGCTCACAGAGGCCCCTGACCCCGATGGCCATTTGGGAGAGGAGGAGGGTCAAGCGAGTGATCCTGGCACTGCTGACTGTTCCATCCTTTATTCTCCCATCTAACAACATCTGGGTCAGGGTGTGATGGGTATGGAGTGTGATAGGAGATAGTCCTGTGAAAACCTGTGCTCTTTTCACAGCCCAGTGAGAGGCTAACAGATGCCTTTCACAGTTGGAGTATCCTTTCTCCACCTCTGCAAGGACTCTAGAGGAGTACACCACCGGTCTCAGCTGTCCGTGCCTTTCCTGTAAAAGCACTGCACTCAGACTGTCCCCGCTGGCTGCTACTTCTAAATAGAAATCCTTTCCCCCATCAATAGCCCTCAGTGCAGGTGCCTTCTGCAGGTTTTGTTTCATAGAAACTTAGAAAATAGGTGCAGGAGTAGGCCATTCGGCCCTTCGAGCCTGCACCGCCATTCAATGAGTTCAAGGCTGACCAGGCAACTTCAGTACCCCATTCCTGCTTTCTCGCCATACCCCTTGATCCCCCTAGTAGTAAGGACTACATCTAACTCCTTCTTGAATATATTTAGTGAATTGGCCTCAACAACTTTCTGTGGTAGAGAATTCCACAGGTTCACCATTCTCTGGGTGAAGAAGTTTCTCCTCATCTCGGTCCTAAATGGCTTACCCCTTATCCTTAGACTGTGACCCCTGGTTCTGGACTTCCCCAACATTGTGGACATTCTTCCTGCATCTAACCTGTCTAAACCCGTCAGAATTTTAAACGTTTCTATGAGATCCCCTCTCATTCTTCTGAACTCCAGTGAATACAAGCCCAGTTGATCCAGTCTTTCTTGATATGTCAGTACCGCCATCCCGGGGATCAGTCTGGTGAACCTTCGCTGCACTCCCTCAACAGCAAGAACGTCCTTCCTCAAGTTAGAAGACCAAAACTGTACACAATACTCCAGGTGTGGCCTCACCAAGGCCCTGTACAACTGTTGTAACACCTCCCTGCCCCTGTACTCAAATCCCCTCACGATGAAGGCCAACATGCCATTTGCTTTCTTAACCGACTGCTATACCTGCATGCCAACCTTCAATGACTGATGTACCAAGACACCCAGGTCTCGTTGCACCTCCCCTTTCCCTAATCTGTCACCATTCAGATAATAGTCTGTCTCTCTGTTTTTACCACCAAAATGGATAACCTCACATTTATCCACATTATACTTCATCTGCCATGCATTTGCCCACTCACCTAACCTATCCAAATCACTCTGCAGCCTCATAGCATCCTCCTCGCAGCTCACACTGCCACCCAACTTAGTGTCATCCGCAAATTTGGAGATACTACATTTAATCCCCTCGTCTAAATCATTATTGTACAATGTAAACAGCTGGGGCCCCAGCACAGAACCTTGCGGTACCCCACTAGTCACTGCCTGCCATTCTGAAAAGTACCCATTTACTCCTACTCTTTGCTTCCTGTCTGACAACCAGTTCTCAATCCACGTCAGCACACTACCCCCAATCCCATGTGCTTTAATTTTGCACATTAATCTCCTGTGTGGGACCTTGTCGAAAGCCTTCTGAAAGTCCAAATACACCACATCAACTGGTTCTCCCTTGTCCACTCTACTGGAAACATCCTCAAAAAATTCCAGAAGATTTGTCAAGCATGATTTCCCTTTCACAAATCCATGCTGACTTGGACCTATCATGTCACCTCTTTCCAAATGCACTGCTATGACATCCTTAATAATTGATTCCATCATTTTACCCACTACCGATGTCAGGCTGACCGGTCTATAATTCCCTGTTTTCTCTCTTCCCTCCTTTTTTTTTTTGAAAAGTGGGGTTACATTGGCTACCCTCCACTCCATAGGAACTGATCCAGAGTCTATGGAATGTTGGAAAATGACTGTCAATGCATCCACTATTTCCAAGGCCACCTCCTTAAGTACTCTGGGATGCAGACCATCAGGCCCTGGGGATTTATCGGCCTTCAGTCCCATCAATTTCCCCACACAATTTCCTGACTAATAAGGATTTCCCTCAGTTCCATCTTCTTACTAGACCCTCTGACCCTTATATCCGGAAGGTTGTTTGTGTCCTCCTTAGTGAATACCGAACCAAAGTACTTGTTCAATTGGTCTGCCATTCCTTTGTGCCCCGTTATGACTTCCCCTGATTCTGACTGCAGGGGACCTATGTTTGTCTTTACTAACCTTTTTCTCTTTACATATCTATAGAAGCTTTTGCAGTCCATTTTAATGTTCACTGCAAGCTTCCTCTCGTACTCTGTTTTCCCTGCCCTAATCAAACCCTTTGTCCTCCTCTGCGGAGTTCTAAATTTCTCCCAGTCTCCGGGTTCGCTGCTATTTCTGGCCAATTTGTATGCCACTTCCTTGGCTTTAATACTATCCCTGATTTCCCTTGATAGCCACGGTTGAGCCACCTTCCCTTTTCTATTTTTACGCCAGACAGGGATGTACAATTCTTGTAGTTCATCCATGCGGTCTCTAAATGTCTGCCATTGCCCATCCACTGTCAACCCCTTAAGTATCATTCGCCAATCTATCCTAGCCAATTCACGCCTCATACCTTCAAAGTTACCCTTCTTTAAGTTCTGGACCATGGTCTCTGAATTAACTGTTTCATTCTCCATCCTAATGTAGAATTCCACCATATTACGGTCATTGTTCCCCAAGGGGCCTCGCACAACGAGATTGCTAATTAATCCTCTCTCATTACACAACACCCAGTCTAAGATGGCCTCCCCCCTAGTTGGTTCCTCGACATATTGGTCTAGAAAACCATCCCTTATGCACTCCAGGAAATCCTCCTCCACCGTATTGTTTCCAGTTTGGTTAGCCCAATCTATATGCATATTAAAGTGACTCATGATAATTGCTGCACCTTTATTGCATGCACCCCTAATTTCCTGTTTTATGCCCTCCCCAACATCACTACTACTGTTTGGAGGTCTGTACACAACTCCCACTAGCGTTTTCTGCCCCTTGGTATTCCGTAGCTCCACCCATACCGATTCCACATCATCCAAGCTAATGTCTTTCCTTACAATTGCCTTAATTTCCTTTTTAACCAGCAACGCCACCCCGCCTCCTTTTCCTTTCTGTCTATCCTTCCTAAAGTACCCTTGGATGTTGAGTTCCCAGCCTTGGTCACCCTGGAGCCATGTCTCCGTGATGCCAACCACATCGTAGCTGCTAACTGCTTTCTGCACAGTTAATTCGTCCACCTTATTCCGAATACTCCTCGCATTGAGGCACAGAGCCTTCAGGCTTGCCTTTTTAACACACTTAGACCCTTTAGAATTTTGCTGCAAAGTGGCCCTTTTTGTTTTTTGCCTTGGTTTTCTCTGCCCTCCACTTTTACTCATCTCCTTTCTGTCTTTTGCTTCTGTCTCCAATTTGTTTCCCTCTGTCTCCAATTTGTTTCCCTCTGTCTCCCTGCGTTGGTTCCCAGCCCCCTGCCATGTTAGTTTAACTCCTCCCCAACAGCACTAGCAAACATTCCTCCTAGGACATTGGTTCCGGTCCTGCCTAGGTGAAGACCGTCCGGTTTGTACTGATCCCACCTCCCCCAGAACTGGTTCCAATGCCCCAAGAATTTGAATCCCTCCCTGCTGCACCACTGCTCAAACCACGTATTCATCTGAGCTATCCTGTGATTCCTACTCTGACTAGCACGTGGCACTGGTAGCAATCCCGAGATTACTACTTTTGAGGTCCTACTTTTAAAATTTAGCTCCTAGCTCCTTAAATTCGTCTCGTAGGACCTCATCCCGTTTTTTACCTATATCGTTGGTACCAATGTGCACCACAACAACTGGCTGTTCCCCCTCCCTTTTCAGAAGGGTTCTCAACAAATTTCCTTCCCTTTTTGAGCCAGGCATTGGAAACTTTTCCAGGGCGAAGGTACGGATCCACTTGGTCCCAGAGGCATGACCCATTCACTACAAGGCGTGAGCGGTACCTCACATGATGAGGGAGAGAGTGGAAATCGAGCTGGACAGGCTGCAACGCGAAGGCATCATCTCCCCAGTGGAATTCAGCGAGTGGGCCGCCCGATTGTTCCAGTACTGAAAAGTGATGGCACAGTCAGGATTTGCGGTGATTATAAAGTAACTATTAATCATTTCTCGCTACAGGGCCAATACCTGCTATCTAAGACAGACGACCTATTTGCGATGCTGGCAGGAGGCAAGACGTTAATCAAGCTCGACCTGACTTCGGCCTACATGACGCAGGAGCTGGAGGAGTCTTCTAAGGGCTTCACCTGCATCAACATGCACAAGGGACTGTTCATCTACAACAGATGCCTGTTTGGAATTCGGTCGGCTGCAGCGATCTTCCAGAGAAACATGGAGAGCCTACTCAAGTCGGTACCACACACGGTGGTCTTTCAGGACGACATATTGGTCATGGTCCGGGACACTGCCGAGCACCTACAAAACCTGGTGGAGGTCCTCCAGCGACTGGCTTGCTTAGGGCTGCGGCTGAAGAGGTCGAAATGTGTCTTCATGGCAACAGGAGTGGAGATTTTGAGGAGAAAGATCGCGACGGACGGCATTCGGCCCACAGACGCCAAGACAGAGGCTATCAGGAACACGTCCAGGCCACAAAACGTCACGGAGCTGTGGTCGTTCCTGGGACTCCTCAACTATTTTGGTAACTTCCTACTGGGTTAAGCACCCTTTTAGAGCCCCTACATGTGTTATTGCGCAAAGGTGAGAACTGGGAATGGGGGAAAAAAACAAGTACTTGCTTTTGAGAAAGCCAGAAACATTTTATACTCCAACAAGCTGCTTGTATTGTATAACCCGTGTAAAAGACTTGTGCTAGCATGTGATGCGTCGTTGTACCGAGTCGGGTGTGTATTACAACAAGCTAACGTTGCGGGGAAGTTGCAACCTGTCGTCAATGCTTCCAGGAGCTTGTCTAAGGCCGAGAGGGCCTACAACATGATTGAGAAAGAGGCATTCGTGTGTGTGTTCGGGGTAAAGAAAATGCATCAGTACCCGTTTGGCCTCAAATTTGAGCTGGAAACCGATCACAAGCCCCTCACATCCCTGTTCGCTGAAAACAAGGGGATAAATACTAATGCCTCAGCCCGCATACAAAGGTGGGAACTCGCGCTATCAGCGTATAAATATACCATCTGCCACAGGCCAGGCACTGAGAACTGTGCGGATGCTCTCAGTCGGCTACCATTGCCCACCATGGGGGTGGAAATGGCGCAGCCTGCAAACTTGTTGATGGTGGCGCAGCCCGCAGACTTGCTGATGGTCATGGAAGCGTTTGAAAATGATAAATCACCTGTCACAGCCCGCCAGATTAGGACTTGGACCAGCCAAGATCCTCTGCTGTCCCTAGTAAAAAACTGTGTACTGCATGGGAGCTGGGCCAGCATCCCCATTGAAATGAATGAGCTAATCAAGCCGTTCCAGCGGCGAAAGGACGAGCTGTCCATTCAGGCAGACTGCCTGTTGTGGGTAACCGCGTAGTGCTACCAAAAAAGGGCAGGGAAAAGTTCATCTCGGATCTCCACAGCACACACCCTGGTATAGTAATGATGAAAGCGATAGCCATATCCCACGTGTGGTGGCCCGGTATCGACTCTGAATTAGAGTCCTGTGTACGTCAATCCAGCGTATGTGTTCAGTTGAGCAACGCGCCCAGAGAGGCACCACTAAGTTTGTGGTCCTGGCCCTCCAGACCATGGTCAAGGATCCATGTCGACTATGCGGGCCCGTTTCTCGGTAACCTGTTTCTGGTGATGGTGGATGCTTTTTCAAAATGGATTGAATGTGAAATAATGTCGGGAAGCTCCGCCACCGCCACCATTGAAAGCCTGAGGGCCATGTTTGCCACCCACGGCCTGCCTGACATACTGGTCAGTGACAATGGGCCATGTTTCACCAGTGCCGAATTTAAAGAATTCATGACCCGCAATGGGATCAAACATGTCACCTCGGCCCCGTTTAAACCAGCCTCCAATGGACAGGCAGAGCGGGCAGTACAAACAATCAAACAGAGCCTTAAACGTGTCACAGAAGGCTCACTTCCAAACCCGCCTGTCCCGAGTACTGCTCAGCTACCGCACGAGACCCCACTCACTCACAGGGGTGCCCCCGGCTGAGCTACTCATGAAAAGGACACTTAAAACCAGACCCTCGCTGGTTCACCCCAACCTGCATGATCAGGTAGAGAGCAGGCGGCAGCAACAAAATGTAAACGATGGTCGCGTCACTGTTTCACGGGAAATTGATCTGAATGACCCTGTTTATGTGCTAAACTATGGACATGGTCCCAAGTGGATCGCGGGCACGGTGATAGTTAAAGAAGGGAATAGGGTGTTTGTAGTCAAACTAGACAATGGATAAATTTGCAGAAAGCACCTGGACCAAATGAGGCTGCGGTTTACAGACTGCCCTGAACAACCCACAGCAGACACCACCTTTTTCGAGCCCACAGCACACACCCAAAGGATCAACGACACCACGCTGGACCAGGTAATTGAACCCATCACGCCCAACAGCCCTCCAGGGCCAACACGCCAACCCAGCAAGGGCACAGTCAACACACCAGAACAGACATTTGTACCGAGGCGGTCCACCAGGGAAAGAAAGGCTCCCAACCGCCTCACCTTGTAAATAATTTTTACTTTGACTTTGGGTGGGGGGGGAAGTGATGTTGTGTATCTGTAAAGCATGCACTCCCATGTTCTGACACCAGGGACCTCATCCCCTGAAGTCCCAAGGGATCCCAGCATCCCTTGGGAGCACTGTATATAAGCCGGCACCTAAAGCCTGTTCCTCACTCTGGAGTGTCTTATTAAAGACTGAGGTCACTGTTACTTTAACCTCCCTGTGTGCAGTCTCATCTGTGTTAGGAACACAATATTAATACTTACCGCTCCCTTCAGAAAGGTAATGTGACAGTAAATCAGAGATATTGTATATAACATTTAATGATATTTAAAATTGAATGTAAGCAAATGCCTAAAATTTCCATTTGTCGTAGTTCTAAAGTTCAACATATTTTGACACTTTATTTTCACTGATAATGCAGCAGTCCCTCCAGCTGGTACTTGCTCTCTAACTCCATTTATATTAATGTCAACCTTAGTGAGTTATAGTAGTACAGCCGGCTGGATTTGTTACCAGGATTCACTGTAATGCTTTTATTAGTATTCTTTAACATTTTTGCTTTATTTAATTGGAAGGACATTACTGTCAATAGAGTATGGACAATGTGATATTATTATACTGCAAGTATTACATACTGTACAGTATGGCAGTAATCAACTGCTGAAAAGAAACCTCGTACGGTCTACTGAATTCAAAATTGCTCAAGTCGAATTTCACGAAAACAAACCCCCTTGGGACCAACATCAAAGGAGGAGGGAGAGATAGAGAGATAGAGATGCAGAGATTTAGAGGGGGTTTTCAGAGCTTAGGTCCCAAGCAGCTGAAAGCACGGCCGCCAATAGTGCAGCGATGAAAATCAGGTTTGCACAAGAGGCCAGCTTTGGAGGAGCACAGAGATCTCGGTGGGCCATAGGGCTGGAGACGGTGACATAGATAAGGAGAGTTAAGGCCATGGAGGGATTTGAAAGCAAGGATGAGAATTTTTAAATTGAAGCGTTTCTGGACCGGAAGCAAATGTAGGTCAGCCAGTTAGGATACAACAACAACTTGTATTTATATAGCGCCTTTAACGTAGTAAAACGTCCCAAGGTGCTTCGCACGAGTGTTATAATACAAACATTTTACACCGATCCACATAAGGAGAAATTAGGGCAGATGACCAAAGGTAGGTTTTAAGGACCGTCTTAAAGGAAGAAAGAGAGATAGCGAGGCTGAGAGGTTTAAGGAGGGAATTCCAGAGCTTAGGTCCTATGCAACTGAAGGCACGGCCGTCAATGGTTCAGCGATTAGAATCAGGGATGCTCAAGAGGGCAGAATTAGAGAAGCTCAGACATCTCTGGGGGGTGTGGGGCCGGAGATTACAGAGACATGGAGGGGCAAGGCCAGGGATAGATTTGAAAACAAGGATGAACATTTTGAAATCATGCAACCTCAGTACCACACCGATGCCTTCTCTCCATACCCCCGATCCCTTTAGCCGTAAGGGCCACATCTAACTCCCCTTTTGAATATATCCAACGAACTGGACTCAACAACTTTCTGTGGCAGAGAATTCCACAGGTTCACAACTCTCTGGGTGAAAAAGTTTCTCCTCATCTCGGTCCTATATGGCTTACCCCTTATTTTTAGACTGTGACCCCTGGTTCTGGACTTCCCCAACATCGGGAACATTCTACCTGCATCTAACCTGTCCAGTCCCATTAGAATTTCAAGTTTCTATGAGATCCCCTCTCATTCTTCTAAATTCCAGTGAGTATAAGCCTAGCCGATCCAGTCTTTCCTCATATGTTAGTCCTGCCATCCCGGGAATCAGTCTGGTGAACCTTCGCTGCACTCCCTCAGATTAGGAGACCAAAACTGCACACAGGGTCTCACGAAGGCCCTGTACAACTGCAGTAAGACCTCCCTGTTCCTATACTCAAATTCCCTCGCAATGAAGGCCAGCATGCCATTTGCTTTCTTTTTTGCCTGCTGTACCTGCATGCCTACCTTCAATGACTGATGTACAATGACACCCAGGTCTCTTTGCACCTCCCCTTTTACTAATCTGTCACCATTCAGATGATAATCTGCCTTCCTGTTTTTGCCACCAAAGTGGATAACCTCACATTTATCCACATTATACTGCATCTGCCATGCATTTGCCCATTTACCTAACCTGTCCAAGTCCCCCTGCAGCCTCTTAGCATCCTCCTTGCAACTCGCACTGCCACCCAGCTCAGTGAGATTTGCAAACTTGGAGATATTACCTTCAATTCCTTTGTCTAAATTATTAATGTATATTGTAAATAGCTGGGGTCCCAGCACTGAACCCTGCGGTACCCCACTAGTCACTGCCTGTCATTCCGAAAAGAACCCATTTATTCCCACTCTTTGCTTCCTGTCTGCCAACTAGTTCTCTATCCATGTCAATACATTACCCCCAATACCATGTGCCTTAATTTTGCACACTAATCTCTTGTGTGGGACCTTGTCAAAAGCCTTTTGAAAGTCCAAATACACCACATCCACTGGTTTTCCCTTATCCACTCTACTCATTACATCCTCAAAAAACTCTTGAAGGTTTGTCAAGCATGATTTCCCTTTCATAAATCCATGCTGACTTGGACCGATCCTGTCACAGCTTTCCAGATGTGCTGCTACTACATCTTTAATAATTGATTCCTGCATTTTCCCCACCACCGATATCAGGCTAACTGGTCTATAGTTCCGTTTTCTCTCCCTCGTTTTTTAAAAAGTGGGGTTACATTAGCTACCCTCCAATCCATAGGAACTGATCCAGAGTCCATGGAATGTTGAAAAATGACCACCAATGCATCTACTATTTCTAGGGTCACTTCCTTAAGTACTCTGGGATGCAGACTATCAGCCTCTGGGGATTTATCGGCCTTCAGTCCCTTCAATTTCCCCAACACCATTTCCTGACTGATAAGGATTTCCCTCAGTTCCCCCTTCTCGCTAGACCCTCGGTCCCCTAGTATTTTCGGGAGGTTATTCGTGTCTTCCTTAGTGAAAACAAAACCAAAGTATTTGTTCAATTTGTCTGCCATTTCCTTGTTCCCCATTATGAATTCGCCTGATTCTGACTGCAAGGGACCTACATTTGTCTTCACTAATCTTTTTCTCTTCACATATCTATAGAAGCTTTTGCAGTCAGTTTTTATGTTCCCTGCAAGCTTACTCTCATATTCTATTTTCCCCCTCCGAATTAAATCCTTAGTCCTCCTCTGCTGAATTCTAAATTTCTCCCAGTCCTCGGGTTTGCTGCTTTTTCTGGCCAATCTATATGCCTCTTCCTTGGATTTAACACTATCCCAAATTTTCCTTGTTAGCCACGGCTGAGCCACCTTCCCTTTTTTATTCTTACCCCGCACAGGGATGTACAATTGTTGTAGTTCATCCATGTGATCTTTAGATGTCTGCCATTGTCTATCCACCGTCAACCCTTTAAGTATCATTCTCCAGTTTATCCTAGTCAATTCACGTCTCATACCGTCAAAGTTTCCTTTCTTTAAATTCAGGACCCTAGTCTCTGAATTAATTGTGTCACTCTCCATCTTAATGAAGAATTCTACCATATTATGATCACTCTTCCCCATGGGGCCCCACACGACCAGATTGCTAATTAATCCTCTCTCGTTATACAAGACCCAGTCTAGAATGGCCTGCTCTCTAGTTGGTTCCTCGACATATTGGTCTAGAAAAACATCCCTTATATACTCCAGGAAATCCTCCTCCACAGTATTGCTACCAGTTTGGTTAGCCCAATCAATATGTAGATTAAAGCCACCCATGATAACTGCTGTACCCTTATTGCATGCGTCCCTAATTTCCTGTTTGATGCCATCCCCAACTTCCCTACTACTGTTTGGTGGTCTGTACACAACTCCCACTAACGTTTTCTGCCCTTTGGTGTTTCGCAGCTCTACCCATATAGATTCCATATCATCCACGCTAATGTCCTTCCTTGCTATTGCGTTAATCTCTTCTTTAACCAGTAACGCTACCCCACCTCCTTTTCCTTCCTGTCTGTCCTTCCTGAATATTGAATACCCCTGGATGTTGAGTTCCTAGCCTTGGTTACTCTGGAGCCATGTCTCCGTAATCCCCATTACATCATACCCGTTAACAGCTATCTGCGCAGTCAATTCATCCACCTTATTACGAATGCTCCTCGCGTTGAGACACAGCCTTCAGACTTGTTTTTTTTAACACTCTTTGTCCTTTTTGAATTATGTTGTAATGTGGCCCTTTTTGATTTCTGCCCTTGATTTCTTGGCCCTCCACTCTTGCTTTTCTCCTTCCTACCTTTTGCTTCTGCCCCCTTTTTAGTTCCCTCTGTCTCCCTGCATAGATTCCCATCCTGTGGAAGAAAGAATCTATGAATCTATGGCTTATGGAAAAGGGAAGGGTTAAATTGTTTTTTGATATGCTTAAAGAAATAATAGGACTAGAAAAATAGCCACGCTTTTTAGCCTTGAAACTTAGAGATGCAATTAAATGACCATCTGGTATTAAAAGGGAGTCTCCTTTTGATTCTGCTTATTAGACTGTGAACAGAGAAAAACTATGCAAGGACAGATAGAGTGTGCACCTCCCGAAACGGCCTTTGTACTCGTGGGACTAATGAATAAGATTCCTCTTCTATTTCTGTATTCAATTTCTGTATAAAGATAAGTGCAATTTGCTTGTATGTCAGAGTTTTGCCTTGGTACGGTCCAAGCAGGCTCTCCGAGATATATCTTGCTTTTTAAAATAAATTCTCTCGAAGTGCAGTTCTGAAAGTCTCCGCCTGAGTTAATTTAAGCTAAATATTTCCTCGACAGATTCTGGCGTAGTCCGGCAGGATCTCTGATAACGAGATCCAAAAGAACTAAATTTAACTTTTAAAGAGAGAAAAGAGGAATTTTAAAGGACCTTCCTAGCTAAAAGAAGGAAGGTGCCTAGGCCGTCCTAGCAAAAGGGGGACGGGCTGCCAAGATCCCCTAGGGGGTGAGGCATAAGGTAGCTACCGCTAAGAAGCTAAAATAACAAAAAGGCAAAAGGAGACCCCGAGCTGAGCGGAAAAGAGAACACCGGTGAGCGCTTTGTAAATTATTGTATATTTTGTAGGATTGTCCTAACTCTCATTTCAGAAAAGACCGCGAGACGTTGCACCCGGAAGAATGGGAAACGGCTCTAGTCGAGCAGGGCGCTCGCGCCCAGTTCCTAGAAAAGGAAAGACGGACGACCTCTCAACTGAAAGAATGAAAGTACATCCTAAGACTGAGAAAAGAATCAGTAAGGTAGTAAAGCAACGAGAGAAGGTAGGAGATCCCATTGTGCCGCCCGGCACTGTAATTAAAGAAACAGGAGACGACAGATACGCGGTAACGTTTAGTAGCGATTTGTACGGTTGGTCTGATGGGGATTGGCCATATGGAGGAAGTTTTAAATTGTCCTTAATTGAGGAATGGAGACAGACCACCAAAGATGGGGCGGGGGACCCCACTTGGGATAAAGATTATATGGAGAATTGTTTTAAAAAATGGACAGAGGTGGCAAAGAGGCACCAGCCCCCTAAAAATAAAAAGAAGGAGGAGGAGAGTAAGGAGAAGCCCCCTCCCTCTTACAGCCCCCCAAGTGCCCGGTTATGACCGCTTCCCCTGTCGGCTTATACCCCCGTCTTCCAACCACCAAGCCAGATGATTGGCAGGAGATTATAGAAATAGTGGCCGCTCAGCTGGATCAGGCCTCTAGGCGACGAGAAAATCCACAAAACCCACTAGAAAATGAAAACGGGGCAGGTGGAGGAGCCGATGGAGGAGACCCGGGAGCATCTGGGTCAGGGGACGCCAGAGCCTCTGGACAAGAGGGCATAGACCACAGATATGGGGTAGAATCAAGAGGGCAAGCGGCTCAAAGAGAAGCCGCTGACTCTACTTCCCAAACCCCGTCAGCCAAAATCCTAGGGTAATGATAGGAACTACGGCAGTTTTAAAACCATGGTCCCCTGGAGAAGCCGGAGATATGATATCAGCCGCCCCTAATCCTGTTAAGAAGCCAGTAGCCTTTCACAACTGGCTTGAGCAAACCTGTACCATTTATAACCCCCTCCCCGGAGATGTGAAATTATTACTGCAGGCAGCATATGGGTCCCCTTGGCAAGGGGTAAAAGATATATTCCCTATACCCGCCGGCGAAAATGGAGATTGGCGGGAAAATAATGACATAGAAGGAAATGAGTCCCGGGAACATTGGTTACAGCACCGGGGCAAGGATGCCATATTAAAGGGAGCTAAAAAGCATGGAGATATAGGGGAAGTCACCCGCTGCTTGCAGAAAACAGAAGAATCGATGATAGATTTTGCAGGCAGATGGAAAAATAGTTGGGACGAGCATGCAGGAATACCAATGGATCAAAATGAACCTTTGGCAGTGCAAACCTTGTTAAATTGTATGTTGCCACAACAAGCAAGAACATACAAAATTAAGGTCTTGGACTGGCAAGGAAAAAGTTGGAAAGAAACGATCACAGTCCTGGCCAACATGGATAGGGAGGGACTATTTACCTATAAGGAAAACAAGGATAAAACAGCAGGTCAGTACTATCAGCAAAAAGGAAGAGGACAAGCGCAGAATAATAGAGGAGGATATGGGGGACGAGGACGAGGAAGAGGGAGAGGACAGTGGCCCCAAAGAGACCGCTCTCAAGATGAGTGTAGAAATTGCGGAAGAAAAGGGCATTGGGCTCGCGATTGTAGGTACCCCCCGAAACAGGGTGGAGGATTGAAAGGGGGTTTCCCCGAACCTCCACCTCCCTTGGCCCCTCAGTTTTCGTTCTCTAACCCCAACCCGCACCAATCAGCATAGGGATGCCCCGGAGGCTTAGTGGTACAGGCGCCAGCCCTCCGCCTATCAGCGGACATAGAAGAAAACCCTCTGGCAGTAGTAAAAGTAGGAGACACTTATGTGAAGTTCCTGGTGGATACCGGTGCTACTATGTCTTCTGTACCATCCTCTGTGGGATTACCTGTAAGCAACACCACCGTCTTAAGTATGGGTGTGGCCGGTATCCCCATGAAAGAATTTTTATCGGAACCTACCAAATTGATAATTGAAGGACAATCGGTTAATGATGAGACTTTGATAGTCTCTAAAACAACACCGCTCCCTTTATTGGGAAGACAGACTTTGTGCAAACTAGAAGCCACAATTTATTGCACAAAGGAAGGAATGTACATGGAGCTCCCTCCAAATAAAATCCATCAGTTCTTTAATGGGATTGAAGAAGAGAGAAGGGAGGATAACAAAGAAAAGGCTGCCCTCTATTGTTGGCAATTGATTGGCAACTTCTATTCCCCCTTGATACATGAAGTTATACAAAACTTAAAAGCTAAATGTATATAATTTTGACAAGCTTTGAGGCAGTTCAGCTTCACTGTACAGCCTGGTACACTCGCCAAAAAGCTGAAACTTACCAGTGTTTGGTACAATCCTTTTTAAATAGAGAAGAAATAGTAGAAGCTACGCCCCGCATTTATTTTGGACCAGAAGGATTGGGGGTAGCCATCGATTTGACACCCTTACAGCAACAGCGGTTTAGAGAAGCGAACTCGACACCCCATCTGACCTTGGCTGTAAAACCGCCAGCGAAACCTGAAGATATAGGTCCGATGATTGTAGGAATAGAAAGAGAAAAACAGCAACACGGCTATCAACCTTGGGCAGTAATAAAATTGCAAAGTGTTCAGATAGACTTTATCACCCACAACAGGGGGATTCTCCAGTGGAAAGGTAAAAATCATGCCTCCACTTTTGAAAAACAGCAACCCCCGGAACAACCAAGCCCTAAGCTGCCAATGGCATTGAATCAAGCATCTTCTGAACTTTGGGCAAAGCATAAGAATCATGTTGGGCAAGTACATTCTGCAGTACCCCATCGGGTACAATTAATAAAGAACGCCGTGTTACCAAGCATTAGGCAATACAGACTGCCTCCAGAGGCAGAAAATGGGATAGAGCCAGTCATTTCTGCATTGTTGGAACAAGGAGTTTTAGAAAAGACACAGAGCCCGTGTAACACTCCGATACTGCCCATACCAAAGGTTAATAGGCCGAATGAATGGAGATTTGTGCAAGATTTGAGAGCTATTAATAAGATAGTAGTCCCTATCACCCCTGTGGTACCGGACACCAACATTATACTATCTGCTATACCACCAACAGCAACTGTCTTTACTGTAATAGACCTGTGTTTAGCTTTTTTTCTCCATCCCGTTAAATCAAGAGAGTCAGTATCTGTTTGCTTTCACCCACAAGAAGCAGCAGTACACATGGACCAGGTTGCCCCAAGGATACACCGAAAGCCCCGCAGTATATGCAGCAGCAGTAAAAAGAGACCTTGAAGACTGTTCATTATCAGACCAGTCTGTACTGCTGCAGTATGCGGACGATTTGCTTGTGGCTTCCAGCCACGGATACAGGTGCATGCAAGACTCCCTAAAACTGTTACAGCACCTATGTGAGAGAGGGCACCGAGTGTCGTTACAAAAGTTACAATTTTGTCAGACTCAAGTCCAGTACCTGGGTTTTCACATATCTCAAGGGCAGAGGCAGCTAGGACCAGAAAGAATTCAGACAATTCAAAGGGCCACCATACCAAAGACAAAGAAGGATATCTTGTCATTTTTGGGGATGGTTGGGTACTGTAGACAATGGATCCCCGATTATCGAGAATGGGATGCGGTCCTAAGATCAGCTGCCCTAAATGATGCCCCACCCAAGGTGGAGTGGACCCCAGAGAGAGAGGAGGCATTTAAACAGTTTAAAAAAAGCCATTACTAATGCTCCGGCGTTGGGACTTCCGAATTATGGTAAACCCTTTCAGATGCATGTGAATGAAAAAGAAGGATTTGCAACAGCAGTACTAACCCAAGAACATGGTGGGGGAAATAGACCAGTTGCTTATTATTCGGTTTTACTGCCTCCAGTAGTAAGGGGAATGCCAGCGTGTCTACGTGCTGTAGCTGCTACTGCGGTCATGGTGGAGAAGTCGGTACCTATTGTCTTGGATCATCCATGTACTGTCATTACAGCCCATGCTGTGTTATTACTTTTGAATTCAGCTGCCACACAACACTTTACAGCGTCTCGAAGAACAGGTTATGAAGTATTACTGCTGTCACACCCTAACTATACCTTTCGACGTGCACCGGTAGTGAACCCAGCCACCTTTCTTCCTACTAAAGAAGTAGAGGATCCAGACCAGCATGATTGTCTGTTAATGGTGGAAGTAGCCACCTTACCAAGACCAGATTTGCTCACAGAGCCCATGGACAATCCTGATCTTATTCTCTATACGGATGGATCATCACATAGGCTGTCGGATGATTTGTTTTTGGCAGGCTATGCTATTGTAAATCCCCACGAAACTGTTGAAGCATTCGCCCTGCCTCCCGGAACCTCGGCTCAGGCTGCTGAATTGTTTGCCCTCACTAGAGCTTGTATAATAGCTAAAGATCATACTGCTAATATCTATACTGATTCTAGATATGCATTCGGTGTGGTCCATGATTTTGGACAACTGTGGAAAAACAGAGGCTTTATCACCTCTGGTGGAAAGCATATTAAGCACTCTCAACTGGTGCTTAATCTATTAGACGCTATTCAGTTGCCAAGTAAGGTAGCCATTATCAAATGTGCAGCTCACACAACCGGTGAGGATGGAGTATCAGTAGGAAATAGGAGGGTTGACGAAGCAGCCAAACAGGCCGCTTCGGCACAGGCAGACTGCCTTCAAGAAGTCTCAGTTTCCCCTCCACAGGTACTTGACATCCAACAGCTTAAAACAGCCCAACAACAAGTTACCATGCAGGAAGGAAGAACTTGGGAAAACCAGGGTTGTTTTCTAAAAAACGACATTTGGTATCACCCTGATGGGCGAACTGTTTGCCCTAGATCTCTATTTTTGCCCCTGTCTCGCCTAGCACACGGTCAGGCTCACATGGGCAAAGGAGGGATGATGCATGCTATTAATGCACAGTGGTATGCACCAGGAATAACAGTAGTAATTGAGAAAGTTGCTAGAACATGCCAAATTTGTCAACAAAATAACAGAGGTAAAACACCTACTGAATATGATCATCTACCCCAACCAAGTATGCCCTTTGAAAATTTGCAAATTGACTTTGTCCACATGCCTCCAGTATCAGGTCTTAAGTATCTATTAGTCATAGTAGATATGTTCACAAGGTGGGTAGAAGCGTACGCCACTAGGAAAGACGATGCCCGAACAGTAGTAAAAATTCTATTTAAAGAAATAGTACCAAGATATGGGATACCTATGGGAATCAACGGTGACAGGGGAACCCACTTCACCGGAAAAATAGTGCAAAACCTTGCAGAAGCATTAGGGTTCCAGTGAAAGTTACATATACCATATCAGCCACAGTCCTCGGGAATGGTAGAAAGAGTAAATGGGATAATAAAATCTACCCTTACCAAGGTATGTCAGGAGACTGGACTGAAGTGGCCAGAAGCCTTACCATTAGTATTGTATACAATGAGAAACCAGAAAAACCGAAACACTGATTTAACACCACATGAAGCCTTATTGGGAAGACCAATGCCTACTGGCGTAAAACCACCACTGGCAGATGAAAAAATAGCATTAATTTGGAATGATGAAAAATCACTAAAGTATGCTCAGGCCATGTGTGAAATAGCAAGAAGTCTGCATGAACAAATAAAGCAGACACAGGTGCCTCCGTGGGAAGGAAATATGCACCCTTTCAGACCTGGAGATCAAGTGTTAGTAAAAACATTAAATAAAGAATCCTTTTCTCCTAGGTGGAAAGGACCATATCAGATAATTCTCACAACACGAACCGCTTTGAAGTTGGAAAAGCACCCGAACTGGGTGCATGCAACCCGCTGTAAATATTATTTCCCAGACGAATTACAGCCGAAGGAAAAGGCATTGAACCAGGACATACTATGGTCGCCCGACTAAGAAAACAGCCATCTGCTCGCTGAAGAACTGTACCTGCTCTTGTATTAAATATTTGGACTTGAAAATATTGCCCAAAATTCACGGACGGATGTCAGAGCTCATTTGTGTGCCAGTTTGGGCCTTTATTATTTGGGTCACTGTTACTATCGTGTGGACGTGTTATTGTAACAACTTAATTCAAGAGTGGTATAGAAACAAACAAGAAAGGGAAGATGGGAAGGGACTCTTGGAAAAATTATAAATGGACGTTAGGTATACTGATCATTTTAGCGACAGAGAACTCCCGGCAGGAGGAAGAAGTCCTAAAAGAAGGAAGAGTATGGAAGGGAAATATGGTATGGGAAAGAAGTAATAGTATGAGGCAGCAAGGCAATTTTATATGCCCAGTAGGCCAAAGTTGTAAGGTAGGGAATTTTACGGCACGATGTGAGGCATGTGGAATGAAGGAAGAAAGAGGGGAGTTCCAGTTTATATTGGGGAAAGGGTATCGGTTGTTCATAGAATACCAGGCCGATGTGTGGATGAAGTGTACCCGGAGCACAGGGAAAAACAAGAGATGGGGGTACATAGGAGGGCCGGACGAGAGAAAAGACTTCCTCCGTTATTCATATACAAGTATGGTAGAAGGGCAGCGGATGTTGTGCATGAATAACACACTGGTGAATGGAGGAGACCCATTTGTGGTAAAATGGTCAGTAAAAGAATCCGGCCACCCAGAAGACCGGGACCCGGGACATCTAAAAAGGATACTGACCACTTGCATCCCAGTGGTAAGATCCCCAGGTATATTAAATCTAACAATACGAATTAAATATCCCCCAAAGAAAGAAGATGGTTGCCACACAACCAGTATTAAGGTATCTTTTGAAAAAGAAAGACCCCAAAGAAAGAAACGGGATGTGTTCGGGACTGTGTAAGGTGGAGTGGGAGCAGGAATAGGAGCATTGAACTCCATGGATATCGAGACCCTACAAAATAAAATCCAGGCCGTCGGAGGACTGGTAGGGGAAGATATAAAAATCAGAAATGCCTGGGATGAAGGATTACAGCAATTACAGATATCAGGTTACGTCCTAAATGAAATGACCTGGCAACAGAATGAAGGGATAGAGAAGGAAATAGAGAACCTAATGAAAGAACAACAGGGAGTAAACAAGTACACCCATTGCCTGTTTAAAGAAATGATCAGACAGCTATTAAGAGCCGAGTCAGAAAGGAAAATATTATCTTTCCATGCTAACACATGGGAAAGGTTGCTGGAAATTAACAAAAGAGATAAGCTTCTTAATTTAACCATTAACCCTCAAAAAAGATATACCAGTTGTAATTCAAAAGGATGTAACGTTACTGGAGAGATAGTAAGTATGACACGAAAAGAAATTTGGTGTCAGTTCCAAGTAATGCCCCAGCTGTTTGGACAGAACTTCTGGTACCCAGAATTTAAAGGAGATTGGGTCGATGAGAAGAATATGACACATCACCAGAGGGGATGTGCTAGGTGGCCATTCGGAATGGTATGTCCCTATCAGACCGCCATATACGAACCATGCTCACTGCAGCACTCCATTGGAGTATGTAAATGGGAATTAAAGCCAACAAATGACACTGAAATAACGGAAATAGGACAGAATGAGATCTGTGTGACAGGAAATAAACCTGTCTATCTGGATGGAATTTTGTATAAACCCCCCATTAATAAATGCGTGAGAAGAGTCTACACCCTGTATGACCCTGAAATAAAAAGAACTTATACCTTTGGGCAGTGGCAAAATGTAGAAAATTATCTGTCTATGCACAAGATTGAACCCTTACCCCCTGTAATTAATTTGACCAAACTGCACAATTTGATACGTAATGACAAGAAAATTGAGGAAGCTCTGTCAAAGCAAGGCAGAGACATCCACCAATTTAGAGTCGAAATGAGTTACAAGAAGGGGCAACTAGTGAGAATCGCAGACGAAGTCACCTCTTTGACAGTACACCACTGGTGGGATGTGTTTACCGGATGGTCCCCAAAAGCTACAGCAGTACTGAAGCTTGCTATACACCCCATAGTAATCGTAGGCATGGTTATGCTTGTATTATTAATAATCCTTTGCGGAATGTGGATAAAATTAAAAAATGTAATTAGTCAAGTAATAAACCCCATTTTGCTCAAGAAGAGAATATAGGAAATTGTGTTGATCTAAAAAATAAAAAGATCAACAAGGAGGGAATTGTGGAAGAAAGAATCTATGAATCTATGGCTTATGGAAAAGGGAAGGGTTAAATTCTGTTTTTTGATATGCTTAAAAAAATAATAGGACTAGAAAAATAGCCACGCTTTTTAGTCTTGAAACTTAGAGATGCAATTAAATGACCATCTGGTATTAAAAGGGAGTCTCCTTTTGATTCTGCTTATTAGACTGTGAACAGAGAAAAACTATGCAAGGACAGATAGAGTGTGCACCTCCCGAGACGGCCTTTGTACTCGTGGGACTAATGAATAAGATTCCTCTTCTATTTCTGTATTCAATTTCTGTATAAAGATAAGTGCAATTTGCTTGTATGTCAGAGTTTTGCCTTGGTACGGTCCAAGCAGGCTCTCCGAGATATATCTTGCTTTTTAAAATAAATTCTCTCGAAGTGCAGTTCTGAAAGTCTCCGCCTGAGTTAATTTAAGCTAAATATTTCCTCGACACATCCCCCTGCCTTTTTAGTTTAAATCCTCCCCAACAGCACTAGCAAGCACTCCATCTAGGACATCGGTGCCAGCCCTGCCAGGTTGCAGACCCTTCCAGTTTGTACTGGTCCCACCTCCCCCAGAACTGGTTCCAATGTCCCAGGAATTTGAATCCCTCCCCCTTGCACCATTCCTCAAGCCACGTATTCATCTGAGCTATCCTGCAATTCCTATTCTGACGAGCATGTGGCACTGATAGCAATCCTGAGATTACTTACTTTGCGGTCCTACGTTTTAATTGAACTCCTAGCTCCCTAAATTCAGCTTGTAGGACCTCATCCTGTTTTTTACCGATATCGTTGGTACCTATACGTACCATGACAGCTGGCTGTTCACCCTCCCCCTTCAAAATCCGTTGCAGCCGCTCCGAGACATCCTTGACCCTTGCACCAGGGAGGCAACATACCATCCTGGAGTCTCGTTTGCAGCTGCAAAAACGCCTATCTATTCCCCTTACAATCGAATCCCCTATCACTATAGCTCTCCCACTCTTTCCTGCCCTCCTGTGCAGCAGAGCCACCCCTGGTGCCATGGACTTGGCTGCTGCTGCCTTCTCCTGATGAGTCATCTCCCCCAACAGTATCCAAGGTGGTGTATCTGTTTTGGAAGGAGATGACCACAGAGGACCCCTGCACTACCTTCCTTCCATTGCTCTGCCTGATGGTCACCCATTCCCTATCTGGCTGTGTAACCTTTACCTGCGGTGTGACCAACTCACTAACCGTGCTATTCACGACATCCTCAGCATCGCAGATGCTCCAGAGTGAGTCCATGCGCAGCTCCAGTGGCGCAATACAGTCTGTCAGGAGCTGCAGCTGGATACACTTCCTGCATGTGTAGTGTCCCTGATTTCCCACATAGCACAGGAGGAGCATGACACGGGTCAGGGCTCTCCTGCCATGACTTAATCTTTAGATTAACTTAATTGGTAACAACGTCAAAGGTGTCTTACTGATAAGAAAAAGAAAAAAGATAAAGAAAAGAAAAGCTACTCACCAATCAACCAGCCAATTACTTACCCTCTTTGCTGTGATGTCACACTTCGATTACTTTTTACTTCTTTCTTACTTTTGACCCTGCACCAGCTGCAGCTCGCTGCTCCTCCCTGAACTGCCGCCAAACTGGGACCGCCGCTGGGACTTTATAGGTCGCTGCTCGCTCTCGCTGCTCCTCCCTGAACTGCCGCCGACCTGGGACCACCGCTGGGCCTTTATAGGTCGCTGCTTGCTCCTCCCCGCACTGCCGCCGACCTGGGACCGCCGTTGGGCCTTTATAGGTCGCTGCTCACTCCTCCCCGAAATAATCATGGACTCAGCGCCACTTCCCCGGCCGCACCCCATAACCCCTTATCCCTTAAGAAACTGTCTATTTCTGTCTTAAATTTATTCAATGTCCAAGCTTCCTCAGCTCTCCGAGGCAGCGAATTCCACAGAGTTACAACCCTCAGAATAAATTTCTCCTCATCCCGGTTTTAAATGTGCGGCCCCTTATTCTAGGATCATGCCCTCTAGTTCTAGTCTCCTCCATTAGTGGAAACATCCTCTTTGCATCCACCTTGTCAAGCCCCCTCATAACTCTATTCGTTTCGATAAGATCACCTCTCATTCTTCTGAATTCCAATGAGTAGAGGCCCAACCTACTCAACTTTTCCTCATAAGTCAACCCCCTCATCCCCGGTTTATGGCTTTTTTGACTTGCGCAGCAAGTTATGATGATCTGGAATGCACTGCCTGAAAGGATGGTGGAAACAGAGTCAATAGTAACTTTCAAATAGGAATTAAATATATAATTGATAAGGGAAAAATTGCTGGGTCTTGGGTAAAAGAGCATAGGCACAATGGGTTAAATGGCCTCCTGTGCTCTATGATATGAAATAATGTAGTGGATATTGTGTGGATGGAATTTGAAAAGATAGTTGATAAGGTGCCAACGAGGAAGTTTGTTGATAAAAAATTAAGCATGTGGTATTAAAAGGCATAGGGCAGCATGGACAAGAAATAAAAACAGAAAATTCTGGAATTACTCAGCAAGAAGGCAACATCTGTGGAGCGAGAAACAATTATGTTTCTCTCTCCACAGATGCTGCCTGACCTGCTGAGTATTTCCAGCATTTTCTGTTTTTATTTCAGATTTCCAGCATCTGCAGTATTTTGCTTTTGTGTTGCATTGGACAAGAAGTTGGTTGAAGGACTGAAAACAGAAAGTAATAAATAATTAATTATATTTTGGATTGGAGGGATGTAAACAGTGGTGTTGTGACAACTACACTTCTCAATTCATATAAAATTGGATATGGGGGCACAATATGAAGATTTACAGACAATATAAAAATAGGGAGCATGTGAAAGAACTGTAAGCAACTTAAGGAGGACATAGACAAGTTAGTGGACTGGGCAGGTAGATGTTAGATGTAATTTAACTGGTGATCCATTTTTTGGAGTAAGAGTAAATATACACTAAATGGTAAAATATTGGAGAGTATAGGAAGAGAGATTTAAGAGTTTTGATAAATAAATCATTAAAAGTGGGAGAGCAAGTCAAAAAAACTATAAATAAAAAGCTTAGATGCTCATTGGGTTTCAAAAATAGTGTACAAAAGCAAAGAGGTAAGGCTAAACCTATATGAATTATTGTTTAGACTGCAGTTAGAATATTGTTTTAGGAAGGATGTCAAGACAATGGAAAGGGTGCAGAAGAGATTCACTATTGATACCCAAGAATGAAAGGCCTGACTATGAGGAGAGTAGAGATATTGGGGTTCTCTGCATTAGGACAAAGTTTAAGGGAAGATCTGCTAGAGATGTCCAAAACTGTGAAGGGTTTATGGTAAGTCGAAAAAAAACTATTTCCACTGCTCAGCAAATTGAGGGTATAAATTTAAGATCAGCTAATGGCCTCCTTCTGTGGTATAACAGTCTACGATTCTAAAACTCCACAATGGTACCAGAACTCTTCCATCTCTTTTGGTTACCTCAAGTGGATTCGAGCTGGCCAACAACTCCAGTTACTTTTCTTGAAGACTTCATTGTGGAATTTGTACTTGAATGGTGGGGACAATATTTACCACCAAATGAGTTCAGATCAGAGTACACTAAAATTCTCTAATAAAGAAGTTTACATTGAAAATATCATCAACTTCTCTAGCTGGGAAACAACTCTAGCAATAGTAGTTGAACGAAATCAGGCGAAATGTTGCAAGTTAGCGAACATATTCTTTCTCCCTCGTGTGCTTATCCAGCTTCGTAGTGAGTTCCACATTCTCACCACTCTGGGTAAAGTTTCTCCTAAATTCCCTATTTATTAATCTTATATTTATGGCACCTAGTTCTGGGTCTCCCTCAATTGGAAACACTCTCCCTCACCTCTCAGCCTTCTCTTTTCTGGAGCAAAGCAAAAGCCTTGTTTAGTTCGCCTAGCCAATTTTTCTGGGGCCAGCCAATATGTATCCCTCAATCAAGATCACCAAAAAAACAAATTATCTGGTTATCATCACATTGCTGCTTGTGGGATCTTGCTGTGCGCACATTAGCTTCCCCTCATTCCAACAGTTGACCACACTTCACAAAAATAAAAGTGGCTGTAAAGCGCCTTGGCGCGTCCTGAGGTGGTGAAAGGTGCTGTATTAACGCAAATCTTTCTATTATATATATATATATTTTTTTGTCTCTACCACATTACTTACATCGCGGCGACCGTCGCTTGAAACTCTTTTTGGAGTTCACCTGCAAAAACATAAAACATTAAACGGTGCCACCCGACCTGGGTGACACTCCAGACATTTACAAGGCCCTTTTTTTTCCCCCTTTTTTTTGTTTTTTTGTGTTTTTCTTTTTTTGGTTTTTTTTTGGGCACTAAAATCACAATTTTCCCCAGTGCCCCCTATAAAAGGGAAGGGGGACACTAAAAGCACCGGCAATTAAAACAAATTAAACTTAAAAAACGTAAAATCAAATTAAAATTTGGTTGCCGGGCGTGACGATGCACTCCAGTCCCTCCGGCGCCCACCTCTCGCGGAAGGCCGCGAGCGTACCGGTGGACACCGCGTGCTCCATCTCCAGGGACACCCTGGACCGGCCGGATGTAAGAGCGGAAGAGAGGCAGGCAGTCGGCTTGAACGACCCCCTCAACCGCCCGCTGCCTGGACCGGCTGATGGCACCCCTTGGCCGCGCCCAGGGGCAGTCCTACGAGGAGGCCCTCGGACCCACCCACCCGCTCCCCTCCGCACAGGGGTGCCCGAAGATCGGGCGAGTGGCCGTCGCTTGAACCCGAGCGGCCCCCCCCCCCCAAAAAAAAAACACAAGGGGGCTTGCGCACAGCGCGCAGCGCGCAGTTGGCGGGAACGCGCTTGCGCTTGCGCGCTGAGGCCGGCGACGGACAGTTGCAGGCGCTGGGCTGGCTGTTCCGAGCTGTCAGGGCGCGAACGGAACAAGCTGGACCGCAAGTCTCCTCAGAAAATCTCTCTATATATATATATTTAATATAAAATGAGTGATTCGAAACTGTACCTGGTCTACGAGGGCTTGTTGCTACCCGCCCATGTCCACTCGGAAGAAAGCGTGAGGTACGCCCGGGAGGAATTCCAGGTCCGGGACGACGATGTTTTCATTGTCACTTACCCCAAATCAGGTGGGTCTCTGAGGGTGGGGGTGGGGAATGACTATTTCCAATAAGCAATCGTTAACTTTATTTCCCCCCCCCCCCCCCGTTTATCGGTTTCGGTACAATTCTGAAGCGCAAATTCGGAAGTAAACCCCTTTTTTGGGGGGGGGGGGCAGTCGCGCGTTGCTGACAAGTCCCGAAAACCCGGTTAAAGTCTTGCGGCGAATTGTGTGAGGGAAAAAAAGGGAAGCAAAGGACACATTGCGCGGACTTTCTCCGCTTTCCTGCCGTTTGAATACTCGTACCTTTTGGCCCGGCACCAATTGCAGCCTGTTTTATTCATTATACTACCAATTTCAGGCTGGAGTTATTGCCGGAGATTCTTCTTCGGGGCTTATTTCAGCTTTCCCGTTTCCTAGGAGACGGGTAAAAATGTTGATTGACGTTGTTTTCATCAGTACTGGAAGTTTTCCGTTCAAGACCTTGCCGCTCCCGTGAGGAAATTGCGACCCTTTGTTTGACCCACTTTATAACATTGTTTGAGATCCGGAATCCAGTGTTGAACGCTTGCCCTGTTCTTAACTTGGAATAATAGGTGTGTGTACACCCTAAATCAGGTGGGTCTGGGAGGGTGAAGGGGGCCATCTCCAGCTATCTCTCAGCAATCCTTGTCTGTAATTAAAATAAAATAATGCACCGGGGAGCTTCCTGAAAACCTATGGTAGGAATTTTACAATGATGCATGTGAAGGTCAGTCTAATTCAGCTGTTGTTGCGTCAGTTCTTTTAACTTATAATGGCATGCAATGAAGGATTTGTTGGGGTTTTTTTTTTTGCAAAGTATTTATGCCCTTTAAAATCCCAGTTCACAATCAGGAAATGGGTATAAATGTTGATTGACATTGTTTTCATAAGTACTGGAAATTTAGGTGGCAAAATTGCCCTTTTTATAGCCCCATTAGCGCCTCTGCGCAGGGGCACTAATGATGCACAAGAACATAACATAAGAATTAGGAACAGGAGTACGTCATGTAGCCCCTCGAGCCTGCTCCGCCATTCAACAAGATCATGGCTGATCTGGCCGTGGACTCAGTTCCACTTACCCGCCCGCTCCCCGTAACCCTTAATTCCCATATTGGTTAAAAATCTATCTATGATTTGAATACATTCAATGAGCTAGCCTCAACTGCTTCCTTGGGCAGAGAATTCCACAGATTCACAACCCTCTAGGAGAAGAAATTCCTTCTCAACTCGGTTTTAAATTGACTCCCCCATACTTTGAGGCTGTGCCCCCTAGTTCTAGTCTCCCCGACCAGTGGAAACAACCTCTCTGCCTCTATCTTGTCTATCCCTTTCAACGAGGTTGTTGCCCAGGGGAAGGGCGATAACCTCGTTGCGCCTCCGGGCAAATTGTCCCGGAAGTTTGGGGAGTGTTGTGCCATTCGCGCCGCACACCATGCCTCGGGCTGGTGCACGCATGGCGATGGCGTTATCGGAGACTTTTTAGCGCCTGAACGCACTGCTGCAAATCGCTCCATAAACTCCATTATTTAAAATGCTGTTTCCGTTTAAAATTAACCTTTATCCTACTCATTGCTAGGCATGCTCATTTTTAAACCTCCTCGTAAGTTGTGACAAAAATTTATAACTCATTTAGAGTTTGCTGGGGCTCTTTTCTCTAGCAAATAAAAGGCTGAGGGCTGATCTGATAGAGGTCTTTAAAATTATGAACAGGTTTTGTGGGGTAAACAAAGAAAATGTTTCTACTTGTGGGGAGTCCAAAACTAGGAACCATAGGGGCGAAATTGGGGATCGCCCCATTTGGGAGGACTTCCTGCACCCGGCGCGGATGTCACGTCCTAGCTGCGAAATTGGGGAAGCCACCCCTGAGAGGAAGTGATGTGCAATGTCGGGCGCTCCACTTCCTCTCGGAGGCTGGATTAGGGCGGTAAGCATGCGATTGTTGCAGCGTATCGCGGCGCGAGCACAAGGCCTACACTTTCGGAAAAAGGGCAGGGCGTGCTGCAAGCTCTGCAGTGGGACGAGGGGCCTCCATTACGCCCCCGGGGATGTGGGGTGCCGTGGCACAGAAGTGGAGTGCTAGGCTGCACCATCGCGGCACAGACCCCGCGAAATGCTGAACGGAAGACCAAATTGGTAGTTAACAGGGATTAAAAAAAGAATTTTAAGAGTAACTTCTTTATGAAGGAAGGGATGAGAATGGAGAACTTGCTACCACAGGGAGTGGTTGAGGCAAATAGCACAGATGCATTTAAGGGGAAGCTAGATAAGCACATGAGGGAGAAAGGAATAGAAGGATGTGGTAATGTAAATGTAGATTCTTTTCTCTCAATCTGGTTCAGCAAAATTACTGAAACGAATACCGTTTGTGCTTTAAACAAAGCAAGCTTTTATTTAAAAAGCAAATCTCGATCGGGGACCTTATCAGACAGAAGGAATGCAACTCTGATAGATCGCACCCATTTCCTACGGACAAAGTGACGTTACATTGTAAAGGGACGACGGTTATACATTTTCGGCAAAAGATAACAAGATAGGGCTAGAGTGACATCCTAGTTCAGCCTATCTCTTTTGATCCCTCTTTCCCTTTGTTCACTCATAAGCCGACCTAAGTATGGTCTGATTTTAAACAAAGACCTTCTGTTAATGTTTCAGGTTAATAACATGATTTAATAAGACCTTGAGGTTTTTCTGCAAGCTGTGGATTTTGTTTCAATATGTGTTAGTGTTGTAACATTTCGCAGTCTCGAGTCTGAGATGTCATGGCTATTCCTCCATGAATTCTTTGTTAGCTTATACTGTCCCTATACAATTCCCACGTTCTCAACTTCAATGTCCCTATACATTTTTAAACATTCACAGTGAGAAGAGGAAGGGTGGGAGGAGGCTCGTGTGGAGCATAAGCATCGGCATGGACCAGTTGGGCCGAATGGCCCATTTCTGTGCTGTACATTCGATGTATGTAAATTAGAATAACACTATCTAACGTGTGCGTGTGTTCTCTTGCTCTTTCACATGTGTTGGCAATTAGAATGCCTGTCTCATGGTGTCGGTGATTAACAAAACGGGTGAGATCATTATTTGACTTCAAAATCCAACTGCTTTTTTGAAAAATGAACGAACATCAACACGAGGAAAAGATGTTTTCTATTGTTGAAGTTATTGAACACATTTTCGCTCACTCATTCACTAACACAAGAAATAGGAGCAGGAGTAGGCAGTTCTGGTCGCCGTATTATAGGAAAGACGTGATTGCACTGGAGAGGGTGCAGAGGAGATTTACAAGGATGCTGCCTGAAATGGGGACAGATTGGATAGGCTGGGTTCTCTTTGGAACAGAGGAGACGCCAGATACGATGGTCAGTACTGCAGGGAATCAAATATGGCCTGGGTGATCTCCTGGACTAGTTTCGAACGCCTGGATGGGTCAGAGAGGAATTTTCCCAGATATTTTTTCCCCAATTGACCTGGGTTTTTATCTGGTTTTTGCCTCTCCCGGGAAATCACATGGCTCCCGTTTGGGTGGAGTGTAAAATGTTGCATGGGGTGTCGCAGTAGTGTGGGGCGGACCGGTTGGGCTCGATGCCCTTTACCTTTCCTTCATTGTTCATAGGTTTATATGTAACCTTCAGGGCTGCTGACCAAGGGTCGTGTGGCTCTTTATCAGCCGGCGTGGACATGATGGGCCGAAATGGCCTCCATCTGCGCTGTAGATTTCTATGTTTCTTCTATGTTTCTATTTGGCCCCTCGAGCCTGCTCCGCCATTCAATAAGATCATGGCTGATCTGATCCTGGCCTCAACTCCACTTCCCCGCCTCTCCCCATAACCCTTGACTCCCTTATCTTTCAAAAATCTGTCTATCTCCACCTTAAATACATTCAATGACCCAGCCTCCACAGCCCTCTGAGGTAGAGAATTCCAAAGATTCACAACACTCTGAGAGAAGAAATGCCTCCTCATTTCCGTTTTAAATAGGTGACCCCTTATTCTGAAACTGTGCTCCTTAATTCTAGAATCCCCCACGAGGGGAAACATTCTCTCTGCATCTGCCCTGTCAAGCCCCCTCAGAATCTTATACGTTTTCAATAAGATCACCTCTAAGTCTTCTAAACTCCATTGCGTATAGGCCCAACCTGCTCAACCTTTCTTCATGTGACAACCTCTTCATCTCAAATATCAAGCTCATGAACCTTCTCTGAACTGCCTCAAGTGAAAGTATATCCTTCCTTAAATAAGGAGTCTAAACCTGTACGCAGTACTCCAGTATGGTCTTCCAGGTACAATTGTTTGCTGGACTTCCCTATTTTTATACTCTCTTTCTCCCCTTGCAATAAAGGCCAACATTTCATTTGCCTTCCTAATTACTTGCTGTACCTGCATGCTAATGTTTTGTGTTTCATCTACAAGGATCCACAGATCCCTCCATACCACCGCATGTTGTAATCTCTCCCCATTTAAATAATTTTGCTTTTTTATTTTTCCTACCAAAGTGGATAATCTCACATTTTCCCACATTATGCTCCATCTGCCAAATTTTTGTCCACTCACTTAACCTGTCTATATCCCTTTGTCCTCCTCACAACTTGCTTTCCCACCTATCTTTGTATCATCAGCAAATTTGGCTACATTCCACCAAGTCATTAATATACATTTTAAATAGTTAAGGCCCCAGCACTGATCCCTGTGGCACCCCACTAGTTACAATTTGGCAACCTGAAAATTACCCATTTATCCTGAGACTCTGCTTTCTGTTAGTTAGCCAATCCTCAATCCATGCTAATATATTACCCCCCAATCCCATGAACTCTTATCTTGTGCAGTAACCTGTAACACATGTACACTCTACCTTGGGTAGGACAGCTGGGGTTTGGCAGCATGGGATTGGGGTTAGGGTTATCTTTTGATTTGGCATTGCTATGGAGGGGTAATGTGAGGATTGGCAGAACTGTGGTAGAATGTAAGATTTGGCTCATTGGTGGATTCCCAAGGGAATAGAAGAGACAGGGCATGGGCCTGGAAGCCACGGATGGGCGATCCTATGTCTGGCAGCAGTGGTTCTTGGATGCATATCTCTGATTCACAGATGTAAGATATTATAAACATTTTGATTGCTAACGATCAACAAATCACATGATTAGATCATTCAAAACTCAATTCATTTTGATTTTTGTTAAAGAACTCAAATTATGATGACAAAGCATTGTCCCGGATTTTGCAGTAGGAATAACTGAGATTATATTGAGGAGTAAATCGGACAGCAATTTCCAGCATCTGCACATGTGTAGTTAAACATGGAACTCGGGAAGTTAGTTGTTGTCCGATATTGCCCTACTCCTCCACAAGCTTTGCTACGCTGGTACCTCACCGAGAGACTTGGCATTCAAACACATGACGTTGTGATATGTATCCACTAAACACCTGAAAAAGTTGGGGCTTGTCCATTCAAATGTACATGCATTTGTAATAGTGTGATAAGTCTTAATTATTACCAAAACCTCTCTGGCACTGAAAATTTACTTTTACAAGTGTGGAGTCTCATTCTTTCAGACTTTAGTTATTGTTGGAGATTTTTTTTAAATTAAATTACTTTCTGTCTCTCATCCATCTCTCATTCCATCTTTCTTTCCCTCTTTATTTCACTTTCTGTACATCATTTTACATTGAATTAAATAGTCTAACCTACACTTACTGGTTCAGACTCTGCATGCATCAGTAATGATTCTTCAATCTGATTGGTTGAAGAGACACGCTGTTGCTTGCTCTGTTCATACATGTCCCAGATTCCCTGTAGAGGACAAATATCCACACACTACCAGACCCCCGATGATGGTAGGTTGCTGCTCAAAAGACCACAACAATTCTATGGGCAGCTGTAAATGTAACGAACCGTAAGTGCCGTTCATTCGCCGCTGGCCACAAAATCCGAGCCAATCCGGGTCTTTTTCTCTCTGACAGCTATTGATAATTAGAAATCTTTAACTTCTGTCTATCTACAAAACCCAGGAGATAATTACAGCCTTTTCTAAATGTCAACATAACACAAATGATAATGAGTGGCTGTTTGCTTCAAAACTCAATTTTAAAAAAAAATTCAAATTGCGAGGAAGGAAATTCTGTTGCTCACTCAACCTAATGTGCTTTCTGAAGTTTATAGAATAGAGAAATGCGACAACAGGTGTGTAGTTACAAACTGCCTTTTTCTCTCTTGCACTCGTACATCACTTTCTTTTTTTAAAAAAACAATAAGCTTTACCTGAACAAATTTGCTGTCTAGTTTATCTTCAAATAATTTTTAAAACCACCAGGAAGATACTTATAGGCATGTAATATTTCTCTGATTTTTGTGAATAGGTACTACATGGATGCAAGAAATTCTCCCCATAATTTACAGCAATGGAGATCTGACACCAGTGCTGACAATTCCAAACTGGGATCGGGTACCATGGTTGGAACAGACAACAGCTCAATTGACACTGGAGAACAAACCATCACCTCGGCTCATTACAACACACATGCTGTACCATCTGATGCCAAAATCCTTCTACACATCAAAAGCAAAAGTAAATTACTTCAGTATTTAGAGATCAGAGTACACATTTTACTAAGTTTTCTTAGTTTTGTGTGTGTTTTTTAAATCTTTCCCTGAAGACTGTTATCTTCAGTGTGAGCCAGCTCCTCGTCTATGTCAGTTCTTCACTTATGAACCTATATTTCACTTATGAACATTGGCTGTCAAGCACTTTGGGTTGTCCTCAGGTCGTGAAAGACGCTATATAAATGCAAGTTTTTTCTTTAAACATTGAAAGAAAAAAAGACTTACACTTATATAGCATCTTTCACGACCACCGGATGTCTCAAAACACTTTCCAACCAATTAAGTACTTTTGGAGTGCAGTAGTCACTGTTGTAATGATGTCAGGCTATTTAACAAAGATGGTACATTACAGTGAAGTCAGATCCTGTCCTCATCTGATATCCACGTGTATTTTCCAGGAGAGGTGAATAGCACTCGAGTAAGACTCTAGTCGTTTCTCCTCTTCCTTGCCCAGTGGTTTGAGTGCTTCAACTGCCATCAACTTCGAGATCAGCTGACCGTAAAGACTGTTCATCAAAGTGGGGTCTTCCTGGTCTTTGTGACTCAGTACCATACCAGGCAGTGTGCATGCTTGCTATCCACTGAGTGGAGGGGGGGTGCTTTCAAGTTTATATTTTTTTTAAAGCAACAGTTATGATGAAAGGTATCCATATTGGAATCCTTGTCCTTTCGCCAGAGATATCCATGCTACAGTAATTCTGGTAAATATTCCTGTAGGGATTTTGTTATTACAGGTTTGACCTCCAAAATCCAGAGTTCCGTAAAATGTTCCGGAATCCAGACACCCTGTCAAACCGTTTCCGCCGCCAGCCAGGCCCTAGTGAAAACTCATAAAATGAAATCCAACTGCTGAACAGTTAGTAACATTGCAAGAATAAAAACGCCAATCCTACCTGTTCCAGGCCAGGTCTTTACAGTCACCGCACCGCTGCTCCTGGGTCCGCAGCAACTCTGCACAGCACACAGACCCTTCGGCCAGAATCAACTCTGCACAGCACACAGACCCTTCGGCCAGAATCAACCAAGCTCCCGCCCGCAAGTCCCCAGCCAGAACTAACTGCACAGCATACTGCAGCTCCCCAAAGTAGCAACCGCGCGATTGGATCGCCATGCCCCACGACTCTGAGTGGAGCTGACCCGACCTCACCACGATTTTAAGTTTGCACACCTGTACACTTACCTGTAATAAAAAATACTACCTGCACCTGTACTGTACATGCACTTTTAAATTCAGCATTTAAAAAAAAAAAATTTAGTGGCATTAAACATTATAGGGCTACTCCAGCTGACCCACCTACACCCCATGATCAGACCCCACCCAACCTGACTCCATTACTGTGGTGTTTTTCCCGATTTTTAAAGATCTGCACAGGTAAAAATTGTGAATTTGTGTTAGCCTTTTTGACATGTTTGCAATGACAACGGATACAGGTACCTGTACCCCAATGAGTTCAGATAAAGGAAAGAGGAAGCCTAGTTCACTTTCAATTGCCAAGAAAGTTGTTACTTCAGAGATTAGATAGAGGTGCTTCAGTGAGAAGATTGAGTGAGGAGTATGGTATTCGACTCTCTACCATCTATGATATTAGAAAACAGAAAGAACAGCTCGTGAAGTTTTATGCGGAAAGTGATGTTCATAGGAAATGAGTAAGAGAAAAACTATGCATAAGCCGAAATGTGATTTGGATCGAGCAGTGTTGGAATGGTGACAACAGAGGCGAAGTGAAAAGGTTCCTTTGTCTGGCCCAGTGGTGATTTAACAAGCTAAAATATTCCATGCATAATTGGGGATTGAAACTCCATGCGAGTACTCTTCTGGTTGGCTAGCCAAATATAACAGGCACGTTATGGCATCAGGCAACTGAAAGTATGTGGTGAGAAAGCCTCAGCGATCATGAGGCAGCTGAACATTATATTGATGAGTTCATCAAACTAATTGCTGATGAAAACCTTTCACCTGAGCACATGTACAATGCAGACAAGACAGCACTGTTTTGGCGCTACATACCGCGAAAGACATTAGCAGCAGCAGAAGAAACGCAGCCAGCAGATGTAAAAGACGCCAAGGATAGGTTGACTGTGCTTGCTGCTGCAAATGTGGTTGGGACACGTATGTGTAAGCTTATGGTCATTGGCAGAAGCCAGCGTCCAAGATGTTTCAAGGGTTTGAGAGTATTGCCAGGGCATTATTGTGCCAATAAGAAAGCATGGGTAACAAGGGTAATCTTTCTGAACTGGTTTGAGAAGAATTTTGTCCCTCAGGCGCTTGCTCATTGCACGAAAGCTGGCCTTGAGGAAAACTGCAAGATATACTTGCTGCTAGACAATTGCTCAGCACATCCTGATGCTGAGCTTCTGGTAAAGGATAATGTCCATGGAATCTACTTGCCTCCAAAAGTTACATCACTGATACAGCCAATGGACCAAGGAATTTTGAGATCGATGAAGTGTCACTACAAAAACGTATTTATGAAGTGTTAGCTTCATGCTGTGAACACCGGCATGGGAATAATAGCATTCTCAAAAGCTTTCTCTATCAAGGACGCCATATGGACAGCTGCGGATACATGGAACTTGGTAACTGCAGACACCTTGATCAATGCTTGGCATAACATCTGGCCATCAACTATGTTTGCTGAGGATGATGCTCCTCAGGACTTTCAAGGCTTTCATGTGTACAAGGAGAAAGCAATGATTGCTCAACTTTTAGATTATGCAAGAGGGCTGACTTGTGAAGCTGTGCAGGAATTGAATGAGGATGATGTCGCAGAAGTCATGGACATAGACAACGATGCTCCCATTGTGCATGCCGTGACAGATGAAGAAATCATGCAGAAGGTTTTGCAGCTAGAAGCAAAGGATGAAAGCAGTGAGGATGATGATGCCTGTGATCAAGTCGAAAAAGTGCCGATTGACAAAGCAATCAATCTTTGTCAAGAATTAATTTACGCCTTAGAGCAATGAAGCTTCATAAGTGAAGAAGAAATACTGCAGGTCTACAGAATTCGGGAAAGATTAGTGAAAGAAAAGCCCAAATTATTTAAACAATCAACAATATTAAATATCTTTCAAAAGAGGTCGCAACAGAAGGCCCAAGACCTACAGCGTGCAACTACACCAGTAATTTCCACATTTGATAATGCTATTGCTGGCCCATCAGCCCCACACATAGCTGAGCCCTCTACCTCAAGCACAACCTCCAACCAATTGTAACTGTACCTGTTTATTTTCACTCTGTTTAACACACAAAAGCTTTCATTTACTGTTTTTACTGTATTTCATAACTGTTTTACAAATAAAAACCGTTATTATATTTCATGCTTTGAGGCATCACCTGCGCCATGACAGGAGCTGACGACTGCTGAATGGACCACCGCCTAATCCGATCCATCGTTAACATTGCCCCAAAGCAGAGGGGGCAGCAGAAGCAGTTCCGCAAAAAAGTTAATGCTGGGGCACTTAGAGACCCAGCTAAGAGAGCCCTATACAGCCAGCGCCTCGCAGCCAATCTGGTGTGCCTTGATGACCCTGAGATGCTGAATCCCCATAGTGCTTGGTCTGCCCTCCAGGCCTCTATAACCAGTGCCTGTGAAGAGACACTTGGTCACTCAACCAGAAAACATCGAAGAACTAATAGATCGCAAGCGCAAAGCATTTCTGAGCCTCAAGCAACAACCCAACTCGGGAGCTGCAAAACAACATTACAGACGGCAAAACAACATTACAAACAGCTCCAGGCTCAGGTCCATCTAAAAACCTGGGACCTAAAGAACAGGTGGTGGATGGAGAAAGCACAAGAGATACAACAACTGGCCGACAGCCACGATATGCGAAGATTCTTCGCTGCAGTCAAGGCCACCTACAGTCCAAACTCCCAAGGCCCCACCCCACTCCTGGCCAAGAACGGGGAAACACTCATCAAGGACACCGAAGCTGTCAGGGCCCGTTGGAAGGAGCACTTTGAAGATCTCCTCAATCGAGACTCTGCCTTTGATTCGAGTTTTCTCGACTCCATCCCGCAGCATGCGACCCGCCACCAACTCGGTGAAACTCCAACGTTGCACGAGGTAGGCAAAGCCATAAAACAGCTCAATAATAACAAGGCTACGGGTGCGGATAGAATCCCTGCTGAGGCGCTAAAGTATGGCGGAGAGGCGCTGTTGGCGCGGATACATGACCTCATCTCTCTCATCTGGAAGGAGAAGAGCATGCCGGGAGATCTGAGAGATGCAATGATTTTGACCATTTTTAAAAAGGGGGATAAGTCCGACTGCGGCAACTACAGGGGAACCTCCCTGCTATTAGCCACTGGGAAAGTTCTCCCTGTGGCCGAGGAGCTCCTCCCGGAATCACAATGCGGATTTCGTCCCCTACGGGGCACAACAGACATGATCTTTGCAGCGCGACAGTTGCTGGAAAAATGTAGGGAGCAGTGCCAGCCTTTATACATAGCCTTTTTCGATCTTACAAAGGCCTTTGATACTGTCAATCATTGGGGTCTATGGAGCATCGTCCTCCGTTTCGGATGCCCCCCAAAAGTTTGTCACCATCCTTCGCCTGCTTCACGATGACATGCATGCTATGATCCTTCCCACCGGATCCATTACAGACCCAATCCACGTCCGGACCGGGATCAAACAGGGCTGCGTCATCGCTGCAACCCTCTTCCCAATCTTCCTCGCCACCATGTTCCACCTCACAATCAACAAGCTCCCCGCTGGAGTGGAACTAAATTACAGAACCAGTGGGAAGCTGTTTAACCTACGCCACCTCCAGGCCAGATCTAAGATCACCCCAACCTCTGTCGTTGAGCTGCAGTATGCGGATGACGCCTGCGTCTGTGCACATTCTGAGGCTGAACTCCAGGATATAGTCAATGTTTTCACTGAGGCATATGAAAGCATAGGCCTTGCGCTTAACAACATCCGTAAGACAAAGGTCCTCCACCAGCCTGTCAGCCCCGCACAGCACTGCCCTCCAATCATCAAGATCCACTGCGCGGTCCTGGACAACATGGACCATTTCCCATATCTCGGGAGCCTCTTGTCAACAGGGGCAGACATTGATGCGGAGATTCAACATCGCCTCCAGTGTGCCAGTGCAGCCTTCGGCAGTCTGAGGAAAAGAGTGTTTGAAGACCAAGCCCTCAAATCTACTACCACAACTCATGGTCTACAGGGCTGTAGTAATACCCGCCCTCCTGTATGGACGATGTATAGAAGACACCAAGTCGCTGGAGATATATCACCAACGATGTCTCCGCAAGATCCTGCAAATCCCCTGGGAGGACAGGCGCACCAACATCAGTGTCCTCGACCAGGCTAACATCCCCAGTATTGAAGCACTGACCACACTCGATCAGCTTCGCTGGGCAGGCCACATAGTTCGCATGCCAGATACGAAACTCCCTAAGCAAATACTTTATGTGGAGCTCCTTCATGGAAAACGAGCCAAAGGAGAACAGCGGAAACGTTATAAGGACACTCTCAAAGCCTCCCTGGTAAAGTGCGACATCACAAATGACACCTGGAAGACCCTGGCCGCAGACCGCCCAAGGTGGAGAAAGTCCATCCGGGACTCAGTGCAAAGAGCACGAAGAGGCCAAGCGCAGGAAGCGGAAGGAGCGCGCCGCAAACCAACCCCACTGACCCGTTCCCTCGACGAATGTCTGTCCCATCTGTAACGTTCAGCCATCAAAGAACTCACTTTAGGAGTGGAAGTAAGTCCTCCTCGATTCCGAGGACTGCCTATGATTTGAGTACTGTACATTCCTTTTCAAGTTTAAGGATGGTAGCAAAAGATACAGGTCGGGAAGCTCACATTAAGTACAGTTACAGAGTACAGGCATACTGCGTTGCAAAAACAAGAGAGGGAGGTTTACCATTCGTTGCGAAGAAGCGAGAATTACAAGGTCTGTGGGGAGAAGAACTACAAGATGACGTCCAAAAACCGGAAATATCGCAACCTGGGCTCGAGTGTTTCCAGGTTCCGAAGTCCGGAAAAACCTGAAAACCAGCTCGTCCCAAGGTTGCCGGATTCGGGAGGTCGAATGCTGATAACACACATCTGGGAAGTAATTTCTGCATTGGCTGACATACACTTAAATTGTTTTTAAATGAAATGGTTTAACTTCCAGTAGAGCTACCAAGTTGATGTGCATTTTAGTGGCAATGTTTCCAAAGAGTCTCTTGTGGTGACTAATTCCAAACAAAACAAAACTGCAAATATGCTGTTTGTCTGTCTCTATTTTAAACTCAGGAAAGGAGTGGCCCCCATTTTAGCCTTAATTACCATTGACTTTTCCAACTATGTAAGCTTTCCAAGGTGAAAAATTCAGTTTATTTCATTCTATTATATAATGTATGAATCCTAGATATGAAAAGCTACATTATCCAACACATGGAAATTACAGCAGTTATTAATATTTTCACTATGCATATGGCAGATTGAATTATCTTCCTGACCAGAATATACAGGCCAGATATTAACCCCAATATGCATGCCATTGAGCTGGCTGACCAGGACATTGTTCAATATTTCGTCTCTGTTTATGTGGATTCTACCCTTGCATCAGTTTGTTTCCCCTGCATAACATACAGTTGGATTGGGTTGAATGATGTGACATTGCCAACATTACAATATCACACCATGCTGTGGTACGATTTTGGGGATCCTAAAACCTGGAGATTGACCACAATTGAATCATACCTCCTGGAAAGGAAGGGAGAAAGTAGGAGGGATAATCTATCTTCTGTTTATAAAACCAGCTATTAAGTGAAATGGCCAAGGTATACCTCAGGAACACAGGTTAATGCTTTTGCATTGGTGACTGTGCAAAGCAAAACAGCTTGATAGTGAGAGCTTGAAAGTAGAGTTGTCCTGCATGCAAACGCGCGCTGGATTTTGGGGATGGATCAGACATTGCATGGTCTTATCACTGCTTGAGAGCTTTTATTCTTACATTTAAAGTTTTCTTAAAACAAAATACACATTTTTCTTTTGATATTTTGGATTTATTTTGCAGGTCATATATGTAGTTCGAAATCCAAAGGATGTGCTTGTTTCTTCCTTTTATTATCACGGCATTGCCATCTTCTTGGATAACCCGGGCACGTTCGAGGAGTTTATGCAGAGGTTCCTGGAAGGAAATGGTAATACGAACTGTTGTACTAAATTTAAAATTGTTGCTCCAATGATGTCTAACCTGGAGAAGGGTCAAATTGACAATTTCATTTCATACACATACTGGACATGCACATAAAACTTGTTTAAATAAACTCACTTGAAACAATATTAGTGTTCTAGATTTCTGAAATAAAAAAAACTGAAAGTTAGCATCTGAAAGATTAGAGAGCTGCCAGTCAGACTGGAGAAACCACTTTATAGAACTGTCCAAAACCACAGCAGGCAAGGATTTAAATACGCTAACTTCTTTCATCTGATGGATTTAATAGCAGCTTTGTTGATGCAGCTACACAGATGATGAAGTTACAATTTATTATAACACTTTGACCAATCAAGAGCTCAAGTTTAAAATCAGTTTGTTTTGTCCCTAGAATCTGTTGCCAATGTTATATGGGTTATAATGTCGATTGAATGATGGTTTTACATAACATCAAAAGAGTTGCAAATAATTTGAAATAACAATTACATTGCAAAAAATTGTTTTGGGAAAAAGAAGCAGCATTTCATGTTTTTGCTTGGCTAATGACTGCTCTTATTTTTAATACATTCTTTTAAAGTAATTTTCGGCAGCTGGTTTGACCATGTAAAGAGCTGGTGGGCTTTAAAGGATAATGAAAATGTCCTGTTTGTGAGCTATGAGGAGATGTTGCAGGTATATGATTTTGTTTTTAATTTATATGTTACCTAATTCTTTTAAGTCCCTCACTGCTGTAATCTACTACCACTCTCCCTCATCCAGGCTGGGTCATTCACTCCCCTTGACAGCTATCAGGAATGGGGTACTGAAGTTGCATGTTCAGCCATGAACTCATCGAATGGCGGTACAGGCTCGAAGGGCCGAATGGCCTACTCCTGCATCTATTTTCTATGTTTACTAATTTCAAACTTGAATGCTGTTGTGGAGTGGGGCTGGTCTAAGTAGTTTTCTAGTATCTTGTGATGTATGCTGCTGTCACAATTAAGTATTTAATCTAGTGGGATCGCCACTCAGGTAACCAGGTTTGAGTGATATTTAGAGTGGGGATTCAAACACACACCTCAATGTTGGGAGTTCAGCTTTTTGCTGAGAGAGGTGTGGGCCCATAACCCATTCTACTATGGCGACCAAGCTCGGCTTCCTTTTTTTTTGCTCCCCTGTATTCCAATTGCCCCGTTCAATGGTTGCTCTACTATGTAAAACCGTAGGAATCTGATTATTGTTCATATTATGCATAAAACTTAAATGATGAAAAAAGATGATTTTTTAAAAAACATTCCCTTTGTTATTGAATGATGTAAGTGATTTAAATAATATGATTCCTGGTGACTTTTTAAAAAGAAGATTCTCCCTCCTATTTATTATTTTTCTAGACTCTCATTTCTGGTCGTCTGAGGCCAGAAGTTCTCCATCTGAGAGCAGCACGGTTAAGCATCCTGCTCCTAGTCCTCTATCACTTTTGAGCTGTCTATGTAAAGGCAGTGCAGGTTGATTCACTCTCTGGTGTATTTTTCCTCCCCTGTATTCCAATTCACCTTGTATTGTTCAATGTTCTAGCAGTGTACCCACTTGATACTCTGATGTCTCTGAACCTGGAAACTGGTTTGTGCTCGCTGCAAGCTGACTCCACCATAGGATCTCCAGCATCAAAGTTGCATTCTTTCATATAATCTTCTCCCTATTTTTATTTACAACAAGGACACATCTCTTCTCATTTCTGCCATGGCTATGCAACCTGAATTCCTTTTCTGTCCATTTGCATTTTGGGTGCCATTCTGGACCAAAGCCCGATACTTTTACCACCCTTTCATGTTTCTCTTGGCCCCACCCCGCCTTCTCTCCTGTCTCTTCCCTTTTCTGTTACCCAGTTAAGCCACCTTTAATTTATTTTGCTGATAACCAAAGGTATTAAGGAATATGGGGCAAAGGGGAGTATATGGAGTTAGGTCTCCGATCAGCCATGGAATTGAATGGCGGAACAGGCTCAAGGGGCTAAATGACCTACTCCTGTTCCTACGTTACTATGGTTCTACTCTCAGGTACTTTGTCCCCCTCATCCCTACCCCAACCCATCCGCCTCTGTCTTCCTACTCTTCTACTGCCGTTCTAGGATTAAATCCCTCTTGATTAAACCTACAGCTATCCATTGTGCCTCTCGGTATTCTCCGAAGGACCCTTGGAGGCACACTTCACTGCCTCCTTGTGAACAGCAAATCTAACTGCCCTATCGTCCTCTCACGCAAACCTTCCTGCCCAGGGTGCCTTCTGGGGGGCTAACCGTGCCAATCTCCTCCTCATCTTGCTCACTTCACCTCCCACTGCAGCCTTGGACTCTGCCATCGGATCAACAATCACTGCCCTTCTCTGCATTTCCATTCACAATGCCTGTTTATTTGTGAACAAGGACCTTGCCAAATACAACTTTATTGTTCCCTCCATATAAACTCTGTATGCATATTTATGGCCACCCCCTCGACCTTGGTCTCTCTAATCCCATAGTCTTGATCACAGGTGAGGCCATCTCCAACCATTTCCTTGTAACCCTCACCAACCCCAACACCCTACCTCCTTCAAACCATACTTTCTGTGTCCACCCCTGGAAAAAAAATTCCCTCCCCAAGTCACTTCAGCTGCACTTTCAACTTTCTAACTGCCTAGCATTTAACCCTTAACCACAATACTTCTGCAGCAGTCGATTTGCTCAGCCATTCCCTCACCTCTATCTTTGATGCTCTTGTCTCAAGAAAACCTTTAATCTTTTGCATCCCAGCCTTTCCTCTGGTATAACTCCCATCTTCACTTCCTCGTGTTCGAGAAGTGTAGACTTGAACGTAATTGATATGCAACTAGTTTAACCATCCATTATCAGATTTGGCTGGATAAAATCAAGCACTACTGGACCTTACTCTCCAATGCCAAAACTACCAACTGTTCTACCGGTCTCGTTTAAACCATCTTGTTCCTAATCCATTCACTCTTGCCTCTAAAAAGTGCAAGAAACTCGCGGATTTCTGTGTCACTAAGATTTTTTTTTTTAATCCTTCATCTGCTTTTCATCTCTTTTTTTTTTTCCCCCCCACACCTTCCCCTTGCTCACCAAGCCAGACCTCCCCCATGCTCAGCCCCTGTCCCCGTATTCAACCCGCATCTTTCTCTAGTTTCTGTTCGATTTCCCCCATGCCTCTCCAAACTCGTCTTGTCCATGAGATCCACCATCTACTTACTAGGTCCCATTCCCAATAAACTGCGGACTGCCCAACTTGCCATTCTAGCAAACTTTGTAAATAGTTCCTCCTCCTTGGGTACCTTCAAAACTTCGGCCATTACACCCTGCTCAGAAAAAAACCCTACCCGTGAGCATGCTTTGTACTGAATTTGTTGGGATAATTGTGCATATTAGTACGGTCGCTTTTTAATTGGACAAGTGTGTAATTTGCACAACTTTCAAAACCGTAATTTTTTTTAAACCAAAAGTAGTTTTATTTTCCCAAACAGGGAGGGGGCAAAATTGACATTTTGACAGTGGAATAAACCTTGGTCTCTTCCACCCCCCCAGTTGCCTGTCCTGCACATCAAGCTCATTACTCCTGGGTGAGATCATGTATGAACATAGATAACCCAGTAACCATAACACTGCTTCCATGTTTTCCCCACCCACTCGTTCTCCCATCCTCTCCCATCCTCTCCTAAGACTCTTACTGGGTTACGGTTGTATAATCATCTGATTCCTCCAGTATCTTGCCCAAGTGACCATTCCTCATGTGTTAGTTAGATGGTGAGTGTCAGCAAACTGTTCAGCTGTCCTAAGTACTGCAGCAACAGTTGATCCTGTCCTTGCACATGTATTTTTTAGCGGGTGTCAACAGATTGTGATCAGCAAGTTGAACTTGTTTTTTCCCTTCTGTGGTCCATGGTCTTTGAAGCCAGTTGTTGCGTCTGTGCTATAACCCCAGTTAAGATCAAGTAACCTCATCATAGACTAGGAATCACAGCTGGCAGCTATCCGGGACAGTATGTCTCTCTCCCACAGGAGACCGTACAGTTATCCATTGAGCTATAAGAGGTGCTTGTTGCTTCTATGTTCTAAAGAATAGGACATGTCACTGAGTTTACTTGGTTATGCAGCAATACTGTTCCTCCAGACTATTTATTTTAAAACCTGGAATAAAAATGTTAAAAGCTGTTTTTCTGTTTTGGCTTTGGCCATGTACAACATTTTTTTTCCAATTTATCCTGTTCAGAATATGAAAGGAATGGTGGTGAAAATCAGTGAATTTCTGGGAAAGCCGCTCAGTGACGATATGATTGAGGTCATTGTGAACCAAAGCCAGTTCAACAACATGAGAGAAAATAAAATGTCCAACTACAAACTGGTTCCCAATGAGATCCTGGATCAAACAAAAACTAACGTCTTAAGAAAAGGTAATTTGAAAAAGATTGCTGTGCACATGTTGAAAATGTATTACAGTATGAGTATGACTTTAGGTGCACAGTCTGTTGGAAGATCACTGAGATTATTAGTCTTAATAAGCTGTTTCTACAGTAGCTTTCCTACCATCGTAATCCAATAAATCACAGCCACTAATGAGAATTATTTGTAATTCTTTCATTAATGAAGAAATCAAGTGAACCACCTCTGTCACGCAAGTGGTCTGACATATTGGAACTATAATATGCAAACACTTATCTCCCAAAACTGACACATAACCAGCAACTACCCCTCGGTATTACTCTGGGATGTAGCTGTTCGGAGCTTGTTAAGAACGCCCAACAGGCGGTCTGTCTTAAATAAATACTGAAAAGTACAAATGAGAAGCAATATATCCGTGTTTCCCTCAAGCACATGTATCCTGCAAGTGCACTTTTTAAAAAGCTAGATATTGCTTTAAGTAATGCAGGTTTTGGTTTATTCCCGTCACCAGCTTCCTCCCTACTCAGCCGCCTTCTGGAGTATGGTTCCACTGGTGCTGGACACACACCAGAACCTCACCCAGGCGCCCATCATGCACGTGTAATCCTTGACAGTCTGTGTCAGCATACTATTCTGCATGGGATTATAGCCCAACATGCACAGACGTGCATGTCCAGGTGTTGTCAGGGATGGGACCCTTGGCCACGTTTTTGCTTATCCAACCTCTACTGTTGCCCCAGCTGAGATTTTTTCATTTGATTTGAACACTTTAAAATCTGATGGAAAATAATAGCTACTTAAAGAACATTGTTTTAAAATTTGAAATCTCTGATTGCAAAAATGTGTGGAAAAACAAACCGCCCTGTATAAAGTGCATACGATTAATGTAACAAAGTATATATTTTTTTGTAGAATTAAAGAGCATTTAAAACCAGATGCCGCATCGTTCTGTTACAGGTATCTCTGGAGACTGGAAGAACCATTTCACCACTGCCCAGGCTGAACATTTTGATTCATTGTACACCCAAAGAATGAAAGGACTAAATTTCACATTTTACAAAGACTGAAAATTGAGAGGTGAAATGCAGAGCTTTGGCCTCGGGATAACATTTACTTACAGCAGTAGTGTTAATCCTTAACAGTGCATGGTTAACATAGAAACATAGAAAATAGGTGCAGGAGCAGGCCGTTCGAGCCTGCACCACCATTCAATATGATCATGGCTGATCATACAACTTCAGTACCCCGCCCCTGCCTTCGCTCCATACCCCCTGATCCCTTTAGCCGTAAGAGCCACATCAACTCCCTTTTGAATATATCCAACGAACTGGCCTCAACAAATTTCTGTGGTAGAAAATTCCATAGGTTCACAATTCTCTGGGTGAAAAAGTTTCTCCTCATCTCGGTCCTAAATGGCTTACCCCTTATCCTTAGACTGTGATATCCTTAGACTGTGACCTCTGATTCTGGACTTCCCCAACATCGGGAACATTCTTGCTGCATCTAACCTGCCCAATCCCGTCAGAATTTTATATGCTTCTGTGAGATCCCCTCTCATTCTTCTAAATTCCAGTGAATATAAGCTTAGTCGATCCAGTCTTTCTTCATATGTCAGTCCTGCCATCCTGGGAATCAGTCTGGTGAACCTTCGCTGCACACCCTCTTATGTATGTACAATAAATGCACCACGAGGCCTGAGCACTGCAATTCAAACTGTGTGACCGTTGTCAATTTATTCAGACTTGAGTCCGGAACATTCTGCTACAAGCCCTTTTATATACCTGTGTGCCCTCAGCTGGTGGGCTACAGACATTACATGTACACGTCACTTGAACTCTGACAATTATGCCCTCTGCTAGCGGGCTACACAAGTAGCATATACTATATCACTCCCTTCCAAAGTCTTTGGTTCAAGTGGTCGAGTCCTGGCGTGTGTGCGTTGGTTGGTCTTCGATGTTGCTGTCTTCCTTGCATGTTCTTATTGTATGTGCTTCAACGTCTGGTCTGGTCTGTGAGACGGTTTACTTAGAACCACTTTGTCCTTGTCATTTTAGGAAACACTTTATCCTTATCACTTTAGTCACTGTATCCTCATCACTTTATCCTTCTCTCCAATCTCTATCCCGCTCTTTGGCCAAAGCCATGCCAGACGCCTGCTTGTTCAGACCGGCATGTGGATCTTATTAAGAATGCGTGATGTCGCGGCACACGTACTTCCGGTTTCGCCGGGTTGCCACGTGGTCGTACGGACCTGGTGAACCAATGAAGTCCTGGTTAGGCGGACTCGCTTTGTGTTTCGTGCTGCTCGCCACGCAGGACCATTGGGCTCGGGCTTGCATTGGGCAGACTGGACATGCGTGATGTCGTTTAGGGACTCGAATCCTCTGTTGGCCGCTTGCAAGCATTTCCCTGTCTTTGCGTGACAAACTCACACGATTTCCCTGTAGGGTGCCCTCCTCTTGGACAGGCAACTTTGCTTTGTTGAGACGACTTACTTTCGTCTTGCATTTTCTCAGGAATGGCCGACCGGTTCCCACATGGGACACAGCGTTTTACATTGGATAGTGCAGGATCCTGGCCATTCCAGGTCCTGATGTGGTGAGCAGTAGTGGGTGACCCCTCGCTCCAAAAACCTCTGACCAGGGACGAGTCAGCGGGCATCGCCATTCCAACCCCGGTGGTGGATGTTGGTGGCCTGCTGAATGCCGGTGCTTGGTCTGTAGCGGAAAACCTTGGTGTCTATCCCTTTGCTGTCTAGAGACCGTGACTTGAGCAACTTGCGGTCAGTTTCGAGCTCAGACCAGTGTCTGAGAGAATATGGGTACTTTTTCTTGACCACATCAACGCATGCTAACGCCCTTTCCTTGAGTCTACCGCGGGCTCCTTTGGCTTTACATTTTTCAGACGCTTGTACAATCGGTTGCCTATTGCCCAATACAGATACATTCGCTTTCTGTGACACGCAGCCAATCCCGTACAATGGTACATTACAATTCAGCACAAAGCATTTACATGGGTCCTGCAGTACAATTGACTTATCAGAACAAAGCCTGTTTCTAGCTTTCCCTGAAAACCTCCTTAACCAGCTTCTGCCTAGCAGCGTTGGGCCATTGCCTGGAACAATCCACAACGATAGCTCATGCACAGCTCCTTCGTACTCTACCCTCAATTCCACACTCCCTATCACAGGTTTGATTTCTCCAGTGTATGTACATAGCTTTGCATTACTTGGACACAATTTGAGCCTATGTGCCTCATTGTCCCATATTTTCTCAAAAGCCTCTTTGCTCATGACTGACTGACTCGCACCCATGTCCAACTCCATAGATATGGGAAGTCTGTTCAACTTCACTTCACGCATTAATGGGTTGCTTGTGGGGGTGAAGGTATATAACCAGTGCACCTCGTGGTCCAAGTCGGATCGATCCTCAGCCACGTGGTGTGTCACAACACGTCTACACATCTGCGCGAGGTGCCCCACTGCTGCGCAGCTTCTGCACACGTAGTGCTTAAATCGACATTGATGGGCCCGATGATTACCCCCACAACGCCAACGCGGTGCTAATGGATTCCTCCCATTCACCCCTGATGGCGGACCCTGAATTGCAAAAGGTCTAGCGGCCGCAGGATGATAGGCCTTGCCTGCCCCGTTCTGCCTGCGGCTCTGTTATTTTGTGTACAGTACTTGCCCTTTCGTTTTCCCCTGAGCTCTGATTCTGCAAGGATATCTGCTTTGTGTTATCACTTGTGGAGATGTACGCCTGGACAAGGGCAATCGCGATAGCCCAGTTCACCTCTACCGTCTCAGCAACTAGCAGCTTACGGAGGATGACCTCGTGGTTGATCCCCAGTACAAAGAAGTCCCGCAGCATTTCCCCCAACCAAGCTCCAAATTCGCAGGGTCCAGCGAGACATCTGAGGTCGGCAACGTATTCCGCTGCGTCGTGGCCCTCTGAGTGATGGTGTGTGTAGAATCGGTACCTGGCCATGAGGATACTCACTTTCGGCTTGAGATGCCCCAGAACCAGTTTGCACAGCTCTGGGTACTCTTTGCTCGTTGGTTTCATCGGTGCTAGCAGATCCTTGATTAGGCCGTAGATTTTGGACACACACACTAAGGAAGATCGCACGACACTTGCCCGCGTTCCCGTCGCCCTGCAGCTTGTTGGCCTCAAAGTACAGATCGAGGTGTTCCACGAAAGCGTCCCAATCTCCATCCTCAACGAAGCGCTCCAAAATCCCCAAAGCAGCCATGGTCTCTTGTGAATTCTTAGTCCGTATCTCGTTGCCAATTGTCATGTAAGTACAATAAATGCACCACGAGGCCTAAGCAGTGCAATTCAAACTGTGTGACATTTGTCAATTTATTCAGACTGTAGAGTCTGGAACATTCTGCTGCAAACCCTTTTATATACCTGTGCGTCCTCAGTTGGTGGGCTACACACATTACATTACGCATCACTTGAAATCCGACAGTTAAGCCCGCTGCTGGCGGGCCACACAAGTTGCATATGCTACTCCCTCAATAGCAAGAATGCCCTTCCTCAGATTAGGAGACCAAAACTGCACACAATACTCAAGGTGAGGTCTCACCAAGGCCCTGTACAACTGCAGCAAGACCTCCCTGCTCCTATACTCAAAACGTCTCGCTATGATGGCCAACATGCCATTTGCTTTCTTAACCGCCTGCTGTACCTGCATGCCAACCTTCAATGACTGATGTACCATGACACCCAGGTCTCGTTGCACCTTCCCTTTTACTAATCTGTCACCATTCAGATGATGAGTTGTGTACAGACCTCCAAACAGTAGTAGTGATGTTGGGGAGGGCATCAAACAGGAAATTAGGGGTGCGTGCAATAAAGGTGCAGCAGTTATAATGGGTGACTTTAATATGCACATAGATTGGGCTAACCAAACTGGAAGCAATACGGTGGAGGAGGATTTTCTGGAGTGCATAAGGGATGGTTTTTTAGACCAATATGTCGAGGAACCAACTAGGGGGGAGGCCATCTTAGACTGGGTGTTATGTAATGAGAGAGGATTAATTAGCAATCTCGTTGTGCGAGGCCCCTTGGGGAAGAGTGACCATAATATGGTGGAATTCTGCATTGGGATGGAGAATGAAACAGTTAATTCAGAGACCATGGTCCAGAACTTAAAGAAGGCTAACTTTGAAGGTATGAGGCGTGAATTGGCTGGGATGGATTGGCGAATGATACTTAAGGGGTTGACTGTGGATGGGCAATGGCAGACATTTAGAGACCGCATGGATGAACTACAACAATTGTACATTCCTGTCTGGCATAAAAATAAAAAAGGGAAGGTGGCTCAACCGTGGCTATCAAGGGAAATCAGGGATAGTCTTAAAGCCAAGGAAGTGGCATACAAATTGGCCAGAAATAGCAGCGAACCTGGGGACTGGGAGAAATTTAGAACTCAGCAGAGGAGGACAAAGGGTTTGATTAGGGCAGGGAAAATGGAGTATGAGAAGAAGCTTGCAGGGAACATTAAGACGGATTGCAAAAGTTTCTATAGATATGTAAAGAGAAAAAGGTTAGTAAAGACAAACGTAGGTCCCCTGCAGTCAGAATCAGGGGAAGTCATAACGGGGAACAAAGAAATGGCGGACCAATTGAACAAGTACTTTGGTTCGGTATTCACGAAGGAGGACACGAACAATCTTCCGGTTATAAAAGGGGTCGGGGGGTCTAGTAAGGAGGAGGAACTGAGGGAAATCCTTATTAGCCGGGAAATTGTGTTGGGGAAATTGATGGGATTGAAGGCCGATAAATCCCCAGGGCCTGATGGACTGCATCCCAGAGTACTTAAGGAGGTGGCCTTGGAAATAGTGGATGCGTTGACAGTCATTTTCCAACATTCCATTGACTCTGGATCAGTTCCTATGGAGTGGAGGGTAGCCAATGTAACCCCACTTTTTAAAAAAGGAGGGAGAGAGAAAACAGGGAATTATAGACCGGTCAGCCTGACATCGGTAGTGGGTAAAATGATGGAATCAATTATTAAGGATGTCATAGCAGTGCATTTGGAAAGAGGTGACATGATAGGTCCAAGTCAGCATGGATTTGTGAAAGGGAAATCATGCTTGACAAATCTTCTGGAATTTTTTGAGGATGTTTCCAGTAGAGTGGATAAGGGAAAACCAGTTGATGTGGTATATTTGGACTTTCAGAAGGCGTTCGACAAGGTCCCACACAAGAGATTGATGTGCAAAGTTAGAGCACATGGGATTGGGGGTAGTGTACTGACATGGATTGAGAACTGGTTGTCAGACAGGAAGCAAAGAGTAGGAGTAAATGGGTACTTTTCAGAATGGCAGGCAGTGACTAGTGGGGTACCGCAAGGTTCTGTGCTGGGGCCCCAGCTGTTTACACTGTACATTAATGATTTAGATGAGGGGATTAAATGTAGTATCTCCAAATTTGCGGATGACACTAAGTTGGGTGGCAGTGTGAGCTGCGAGGAGGATGCTGTGAGGCTGCAGAGCGACTTGGATAGGTTAGGTGAGTGGGCAAATGCATGGCAGATGAAGTATAATGTGGATAAATGTGAGGTTATCCACTTTGGTGGTAAAAACAGAGAGACAGACTATTATCTGAATGGTGACAGATTAGGAAAAGGGGAGGTGCAAAGAGACCTGGGTGTCATGGTACATCAGTCATTGAAGGTTGGCATGCAGGTGCAGCAGGCGGTTAAGAAAGCAAATGGCATGTTGGCCTTCATAGCAAGGGGATTTGAGTACAGGGGCAGGGAGGTGTTGCTACAGTTGTACAGGGCATTGGTGAGGCCACACCTGGAGTATTGTGTACAGTTTTGGTCTCCTAACCTGAGGAAGGACATTCTTGCTATTGAGGGAGTGCAGCGAAGGTTCACCAGACTGATTCCCGGGATGGCGGGACTGACCTATCAAGAAAGACTGGATCAACTGGGCTTGTATTCACTGGAGTTCAGAAGAATGAGAGGGGACCTCATAGAAACATTTAAAATTCTGACAGGGTTAGACAGGTTAGATGCAGGAAGAATGTTCCCAATGTTGGGGAAGTCCAGAACCAGAGGTCACAGTCTAAGGATAAGGGGTAAGCCATTTAGAACCGAGATGCGGAGGAACTTCTTCACCCAGAGAGTGGTAAACCTGTGGAATTCTCTACCACAGAAAGTTGTTGAGGCCAATTCACTAAATATATTCAAAAAGGAGTTAGATGAGGTCCTTACTACTAGGGGGATCAAGGGGTATGGCGAGAAAGCAGGAATGGGGTACTGAAGTTGAATGTTCAGCCATGAACTCATTGAATGGCGGTGCAGGCTAGAAGGGCCGAATGGCCTACTCCACCTATTTTCTATGTTTCTATGATTTGCCTTCCTGTTTTTAACCACCAAACTGGATAACCTCACACTTATCCACATTATACTGCATCTGCCATGCATTTGCCCACTCACCTAACCTGTCCAAGTCCCCCTGCAGCCTCTTGGCATCCTCCTCACAGCTCACACCGCCACCCAGCTTAATGTCATCTGCAAACTTGGAAATGTTGCATTCAATTCCTTCATCTAAATCATCAATATATATTGTAAATAGCTGGGGTCCCAGCACTGAACCTTGCGCTACCCCACTAGTCACTGCCTGCCATTCTGAAAAGGACCAGTTTATTCCCACTCTTTGCTTCCAGTCTGCCAACCTGTTCTCTATTCACGTCAATACATTACCCCCAATCCCATGTGCCTTAACTTTGCACACTAATCTCTCGTGTGGGACCTTGTCAAAAGCCTTTTGAAAGTTCAAATACACCACATCCACTGGTTCTCCCTTGTCCACTCTACTAGTTACATCCTCAAAAAATTCCAGAAGATTCGTCAAGCATGATTTCCCTTTCATAAATCCATGCTGACTTGGACCGATCCTGTCACTGCTTTCCAAATGTGCTGCTATTACATCTTTTATAATTGATTCCAACATTTTCCCCACTACTGATGTCAGGCTATAACTGGTCTATAATTCCCTGTAAGTTTGCTGAAACATGCTTGTGGCACAAAAGGACACACATTTTCTTAAATGATTTCCAAAATGTAGCATAGGATTGGTATCAGACTTCTTAATTGTTAGTTTCAAACTTGTAGTATTGTCCTGACAGCATTTCCAGTTTTTAAATACAAGGGCCAATTCAGCACTTCCAGTTGAAAGCAGCATTTGCAGGGAGTGCATGTTGGAAAATTAAGGACGGGAGTGTGGAATCGGCTTTTATATATTTTATAAGTACAGGTATAGAGAACATTAAATATGAGAGTCTACAATTTCCAGCCATACCCTCTGCAAGCCTGAATTCATCCCATAATTCCAATGACATCCAATCCCAGGTTATTTTCTTTGCCTCCAGAAAGACTTCTAGGAGTTGCAGAAACTTGGAGGTAAATCTAGCATGATGGATCAAGTTAAAACACATTCCAGACCAAAATGGCCATAATTTAAATTAACTTTTTTTTAAACTTTCTGAACTGGAATGCTTAAGAGTGCTCAGAAATGTTTTATTTTTTGGAGCTTCTGTTCTCCACAAATTTAGTTTGATTTTACTTTTTCTGTCCTTTTCATGTATGTTCATGTGCCAACTTTGGCCTTTATCTCCTCTCATATTGAGGACATTTAACATTAGGATTTGTGAGAAACTAACTTTTTTTTAAATTATTTGAATATTCATTGTACCCAACATAGTAATATAGAATAATAGCATATCTTTGGTTTTGTTTTCTCATTTGTCCCTGATATTTTAGAGCTCACTCCACTTTATAATATATACAGGTAGCAAGTACATTGTGCCTGTTGAATAGGAACAATATCTGTGGATCCTCCTTCACTATCTTCAGCTTTATTACCTCAAATTGTTTCTTGGCCAGAAATTCAGTTTTCCTGTCCAAAGTCCATTTCTCCGCCCCTTCTGGATCTTGTGGTGACATACAGCTTTGCCACCGTTTTTCGGCGCCACCGTTTTTCGGCCCCGCCTTTAATTCTGCACATCTCCTGGCTCTTCTCTCCCACAGAAATACCTCTAGCAATGCATTCACCGATACTCTACCCTGCAAGCTCCTTGGGACGTTTTACTATGTTAAAGGTGCTATATAAATGTAAGTAGTTATTGATTGGTGAGCACTGAACCAGCGTTTACAGCAGCTTGCTGATCAGGATGGGTGATCAATCCGACGGCTCCTTTGCAGAGCTAAGCCTGAATGGATTAAAATGGATGTGCGGAAGGCACAAGTTTTATAGGCCTAGCTGCACAGAAATCTGAATTTTTTTTATCTCACTCACTCACTCAGTTGTTTTCTGAATGACCTGCAGCTGTCTCTTTAAGGACCGTGCATTAGGTTGCGCATGGTATCACACACTGCCTGTCGATACCTCAAAATTGCTTTGATGTCCTACACTGGTTTATAATATGCAAAATAAGGATCCTTATTTTGCATATTATAAACAACCTGCAGCCTGAAACGTGGTTGTCTGGGCTTCCACCTGCCTGAACACATCTGCACTCAAATTGCTCAACAAGTCTCTTGTCCCTTTCAAGTCCCTCATTATCTTTTACGATCATAGTTGCCTCGCTCCAACCCTCATCTCAGCATCCTTATTCCTTATGGAATGCACCTGACCTGTAATTAACCTGGCTTGATCAATTTGATTCTGAGCTGAGCTTTAAACAACTCAGAGTTGTTAACCTGTGGAATTCCCTACCGCAGAGAGTTGTTGATGTCAGTTCATTGGATATATTCAAGAGGGAGTTAGATGTGGCCCTTCCGGCTAAAGGGATCAAGGGGTATGGAGAAAAAGCAGGAAAGGGGTACTGAGGTGAATGATCAGCCATGATCTTATTGAATGATGGTGCAGGCTCGAAGGGCCGAATGGCCTACTCCTGCACCTTTTTTCTATGTTTCTATTCTGGCTGGAATTTTGCGGTGGATCGGTGATGGGTTGGGAGGAAAGTTTTTTTTAAAAGTGGGTCGGGATCCCGCCGCTACCCGCCTTTCCCAATGTTGGGTTCGTCAGCGTTGAGCAGACCCAACAGGTAGCGGCGGGGGACCCAATTAAGCTCATTGCCTTGTTGACAGATCAGTGGCAGGCTTTTCTAACGTGCCTTTTGCCTTTAACTTCATGGCCACGGTGGGTGTTCAATGGCCATTGCTCCAGCTGATTCCTTGACCGCTTCAAATGTACAGTAAAAGCTCCTGACAGCTTCTCACTTTCCTCAGCCACAAGCTGTTTCTCAGTCCATTTCCAGCATAGTTTGTGCAGGCTTTCCATTTTCCACTCATCCAGCACCACCTCTTTGGAAGAACTCTCTCACCATTGACTGAATGCTTCAGTCATCTGTACTTTATCTACCATCTATTCAATCAACATGGGTGCCCTTTATACTGTCTCACCTTGGTCCTCAGAATCTGACCACGATCAGCCCCAACAGCAGCAGCACCAACACCGACCTTCTCCACAATCTCCTGATGCTGCACAGGACAGAGGGCTTCAGCACCCGATCACATTGTTGTCCGGAAGGACAGGGATGGCCACACCATGGCCAGATTTACTTCACTTGACGCTGTACACCCTGGCTGCTACACCCCCCACACCAACATCATAAAGCATCTCTACAATGTCCAAGCCATTCCTTTCACACTCATTAGCATTGCGGGGGGGGGGGGGGGGGGCGTACCGTTATGTCTCGCCATTCACTGTAACTCACTAAGCCATTCCAAAGGTGCACAGAAATCTGTCCAAGAATGCAAAGTGTTGAAAATAAAGGTTTCAATATTTGACAGCACATTAACAGAAACTTTATATGAACATTAGATACAATACCCAAGTGTCTACCCTTGTGTTTGTTAGTTGGTATGATTGCACTAGGATGAGGGTGAGTTTGAGGGGGTAGCTAGTGCGATAGGGATGTGATAATGTAGATAGAGAAGGATGGGTGAAGGTGGAAGCTAAGTTGGTGTGAGGTAAGGACGTGTAGGGTAGAGAGTGATGGGGATGTGATGAGAGGGACAGCAGGATGAAGGTATGTGTGGCTTTGTACTAATGAGATCAGTACTAAGGTTTGAGCCACTGCAGCCAGGTCCTGACAACATCCTTGCTTGTGTCCTTTGCAATATGCAACCAGTCTGTTTTGGTATCTTGAGGAGGTCTATTCCTCCCATAGGAAGTGAAGAGAACCTCCCTGCGTGCTCTGACTCCCTCCATAAGCAGGTCGGTGGAGGGAGCCATGGGAGAACCTGGGTGCAGCCCTGCACCTCTGTGCAGTGATTGTCAGTGTTCACAGCACTTAATGCTGTAGAACAATGACGGCACAAATGTCAAAATAAAGTTGGCCATGGTCCCTTTAAAGAAACCGGCTGATGACGCGTCATGAGTTGACGGCACCAGACCTGCTTCCTCTAATTGGCTCGGGAAATGTTCTTGGTGGGCTTAACAAGCCCTATCAATGGAAAGTAATTTTACAGAGCAGCATGGAGCCAGCAGAGGGGTCGGGACCCGCCAAGGTAAATAAAATCATGGCCCATATCTTTGTCACCATCAAGACCATCTACTTTCACCTCCACCCCTTCCTCGCTCCCACTGTCACAGTTATCCATACCTTCACAACATTCGGACTCTAGTAAATGTAATGCTGGCTTTTTACATTCTACCCGTTACAAATTGTAAACTCCATCTCTTGCATCCTATATCATACTAGATCCAGTTCTCCTATTACACCTGTGCCTTTAGTGGATCCCTATCAGCCTACATATACATTTTAGATCCTTGTTCTCATCTACAAATCATTACATGGTCTTTCCCCTCCCCACCCGGAAACCCCATACAGCCTGATATTTCCTGTTCTGGCCTCCTCTGCATCTCCCCTTCACTTTCAGTTGCAGAGACTTTAGCCATTTTGGACTTTTGGTACATTATACCTTAGCCCCTGCACCTTGCTGTCCCTCCTTCTTTAAAAGTCTCCTCACAACCAACTCTAATCTTGCTTTCAGTAACATCTCCTAATCCTTCCGTCATCTCTTGGTTTCTGGTTATTTTCCATCTTTGTGAAGGGCTGTGGGACATTTTAATTCATTAAAGGTGCTGTGTAAATCTGTCGATCTGATTTTTATTGAAGGATAATTGATTGAGATGTAATCTCAGCAACTTGCAGTTGATAACCAAAACAATATGGTCAGTAATGCAGGTATAGTGATACCATTGAGGATTCAGTTATTATGATTAACTACATCTAGAAAATGTGAGTATTTTGTAACGGTCTTGATCCAGGAGAGTGATCCCCCCCCCCCCCCCTGTTTTAAATTTGGAATGTTTTGAGGTGGTTTTTGCATTTTGTGTTTTTATTTTGCTGTCTTAAATGTATATTTTAATATGATATCTCTAGTCATTATAAACGAATGCTTTTTACATACAGTGAACAGTTAATAACTTTTTGAAGAGGAATCTCTGATAATAAACTACTCAAATAATTATTGGACTTTGGTTGGTGAGCTTATGGGCAAATGGTGCAATTTTATTCTGTGTCTGCGATGGTACCAATGAAGGTACAGAAGTTTGGTTTTATTTGCACGAGAAATAGATTCCTTCAAGTAATAAATATCTAAGAAAAGAATTTATCCTGCAGCTAGGGGAGAAATCTGAGGAATTCTGCCAGTTTCCTGAAGGTACTGATTTGTATTGGGTAAGGTACTGAAAGGTCCTGTGCAACAGTAGCCCAGGTGGGCACTCTGAGCCTAGAGAGTAGGTGCAGGCAGGCTATTCAACTTTGAACCTGATCCTGACCTCACCTGACATCTAAGCACAGCATTGATGGCTTGTTAGCAGCATAGTGCAACACTAGTTGATTTTCAGCAAATATATCCCCTATCCCAACTCTCTGTCCTATTGTGCACCCTGAGGATGAAAGAAGCTTACAGGTAATTGAGGCCTTAATCAGTATATTGCAAAAGGACTGTTTTTTTAATGTAGTAGTTAATCAGTTGTTTGATTAGAGGATGGATGTCTTTCTAAAGTAACCATCAATTAAGATTTAATGCTGAATTTCTAGGTTTGACATGATGTAGTGGGGAAAAGAGCCGTTAATGACTGTGGTCTGCACTTGGGACAGGTTTGCTGGGAAAATGTAACCCTCAACAGCTCCCTTCCCATTTGTTCCCCAATCGTGTGTTTCTTACCGCTCCCATTGTGTCCAATACTCTTTCACCTTCCCACAACCCATTCCCTTTCCTACCACCACCTCACTCCTGTCACTACCCCTACATCTTCCTCTTTGACCTACGCAAGCAATCCTTATTTTCTCCCTTCCCCTTTACTCTGCTGTCACTCACCTTAATTCTTAACTCCCCACTCCCTCCTGTCCTACTCGCTGCCCCCAAGGCCAAGGGGCGAGAGACCAGAGGCCCCCTCAACTTCACTCTCGCCCTTTTCTATCTGTTCCCCTCAAAAGGCTTTGTTTGCTTTCAAAATTCAACTTTTTAAAAAAAAACATTTGAGAATTATGAAAGATCTCTCTCTCTTCCGCCCCCACCCCCTTTTCCTCTCAATCCCTGTCTAGCATCACTAATAATGATTGGATATATGGTCATAAGCTGGCAACACCAATGGAACCGTAGCTGACTGAGTTATTACATTCGGGAGAAGGGTTAAAAAAAACATAAGTGAAATGAAGTGTGTTGACAAAGTATGAACATAATGGCAAACCTATTCACTTTCTGCCACCTTCTGATAAGTCCTGAAAAAAAAATTATCTTCCTACTGACTGGCACCAGGCAGTTTTGCTATCTAATTAGAGCTATTACAAGTTTTTTCACTCTCTATTTGGCATGAAGCCAAATATCATTTACTTGGAGAAAAATCAATGCATCAGTTTTTACATCAACATTTAAAATAAACCACTTCATTCTTCACATAAGAACATAAGAATTAGGAACAGGAGTAGGCCATCTAGCCCCTCGAGCCTGCTCCGCCATTCAAAAAGATCATGGCTGATCTGGCCGTGGACTCAGTTCCACTTACCCGCCTGCTCCCCATAACCCTTAATTCCCTTATTGGTTAAAAATCTATATGCGATTTGAATACATTCAATGAGCTAGCCTCAGCTGCTTCCTTGGGCAGAGAATTCCACAGATTCACAACCCTCTGGGAGAAGAAATTCCTTCTCAACTCGGTTTTAAATTGGCTCCCCTGTATTTTGAGGTTGTGCCCCCTAGTTCTAGTCTCCCCGACCAGTGGAAACAACCTCTCTGCCTCTATCTAAAATGTTCTTATTGTGCTATATAGTGCTCTGTTTTTTTTTTTAATTTTTCATAGCCAATCTTTCCAATTCTTTGTCAGATCACAAACGCCAGAGGTCACCTTGCACACATCAAGGATCACTCTGCGCTAATGCTCTTAGCCAAAAGGCCTAGAGCCCAAGCACCGTTCCTGGAAGTACTGCAATACCAGGTTCGTGCCATGGAGGTGGATGGGTCAAACCACCCCACCCACCTCCTATTTCCAAAAAGCATAGGAGAACCACCTTCCTGATCCAGGGAGAACCACGTTGGGGTCATGGTTACTCCCCTGTCAGGTCAGTTACGCATGATCTTAGCCAAAAGGCCGAGAAGCGATTTGTTACTACAATGTGTTGGTGTCCCAATAAGATGTGCCCAGGGGTGGCAGAGCAAACTGCTTCTCTGCTCAGTTAATTTCAGATCTCATCTGGGTCACATTAGGAATCCACAAGCAGAAATAACATGCTTCCTGTGAGTGGAGAGAGAAAGTATCTGTGTTTCTTGTTAAACTTGAGTAAATAATTTAGTCTTTGGGTAGTTTGCTGGTTCTGTGAGGTGGAGCATGGCAGCGAGGAAGATTGAGAAGAGGGTTGGGGCGATGACGCAGCCCTGTTTGACCCCAGTCCGGACGTGGATTGGGTCTGTAATGGATCCGTTGGTAAGGATCACGGCCTGCATGTCGTCGTGGAGCAGGCGGAGGATGGTGACAAACTTTTGGGGTCATCCGAAATGGAGGAGGATGCTCCATAGACCCTCGCATAGACCGTGTCAAAGGCCTTTGCGATTACATAAATCACATAGTATCCAAGTAGTTTATTTTAAGTTTCTAATTGGAATGAAGGGACAGCTACAACCGTAGCCTGCAATTTCTCTGCCGTGTGGCAACTATAGGTGTATGAAATGATACAATGGACTCTGTACTGTGAGCCAGTGACCAGGTTACACCTGATCAGTCTTTAATGGCTTCCAGAAGACATACAAAGTGTCATGTTTGTAACTACAATGTAACACCACTGTATACACTCAACTCAGATGCACACCTTGACCACAGGGGGTGAACTTGTGGGAGACACTCCTTACCTGATCACACAGGTATATAAAGGGAGGTCCCACGCAGGGTCATCACTTCTGGAGTCCTGAATAAAGAGTTAAGGTCACAGAGTGGCCTTGTCCCTGGAATGTTCCTCATGTGGTTTCATGCTGTAGAGTAAGGACTTTACATTGGCGACGAGAAATGGGAATTCACGACCCATTAGAATGGCCACCGGTAGCACAGAGGAACGATACTGTGTTGGGGAAGATTGGGCCGATTTTGTCGAGAGGCTTCAGCAAAGCTTCGTTACTAAAGACTGGATGCAGCGGCCGACAAGTGACGGGCTCATCTCCTGACCAGCTGCGGGCCAAAGACTTATGCGCTCATGAAGGACTTACTGGCACCCGAAAAGCCGTCGGACAAAACCTTTGAAGAGCTTAGCAAATTAATCGGGAGCACCTCTAACGCGGCGATGGATCTGGGAGTCAACACCATCAATGCTACTCAGAGCCCCGCAAGCAGGCAGGGGCAGTCCGACATTTACCACGCAGCAATAGACCCCAGAGCAGGACCTCAACAGAGACAATGGCAGGCTGAACGGACGTTCACGCCATCACAGTGGACAATGCGGCCCGGGATGGGGCCATTGACACCCACTAATAGGGTACTTAAGAGCAGTCGAAGGGACAGTCAACGCTGAATTCCTGGCCATAGTCCCTTTGTCCCCAACAATGGAAACTTTAACTCATGCTGGAGGTGTAGGGGAAAACACTCAGCCAGATCTTGCAGATTCCAACAGTTTGTCTGCAGAAACTGCAATCTCAGTGGCAATTTAGCTCGAATGTGCAGAAAACCTACAGCCAGACTAATATGAGGCAGATGGACCAGAAGAGGGTTCTGTGAGGCAGGATGACTTTTGGGGCAAATCGATGGACGACGAGGTTCAGCGGGTCCATGCAGCGAACATTCACAGTTCATACACCAAAACACCACCAATGATGATGAACGGTATCCCAGTACGCATAGAGCCGGACAGTGGGGCCAGCCAGTCACTCATGGCCGTAGAGCAATTCGAGAAGCTATGGCCACTCAAAGCCAGTAGACCCAAATTAGAATGTATTGAGACACAATTAAGGACTTATACCAAATAAATCATTCCGGTGCTAGGCAGTGCAATAATGGCTGTCGCACACAATGGGTCAGTGAACCGGCTGCCACTCTGGATTGTCCCGGGCAATGGTCCCGCACTGTTGGGGAGGAGCTGGTTAGCTGAGAGAAACTGGAAATGGGGGGATGTTCACGCAATGTCCTCGGTGGAGTGAAGTTCGTGCTCACAAGTCCTACAACAATTCGAGTCACTATTCCAACTGGGCGTCGGGACTTTTAAAGGCACCAAAGTAGTGATACACATCACCCTGGACGCCAGGCCAGTGCACCACAAAGCCAGAGCGGTGCCGTATGTAATGAGGGAAAAAATCGAGAGCGAATTGGACCAGCTGTTGCAAGAGGGCATCATCTCGCCTGTTGAATTCAGCGACTGGGCGAGCCCCATCGTTCCCATTCTAAAAGCGGATGGCTCTGTCAAGATCTGTGGCGACTACAAGGCCACCATCAATCGGGTGTCCCTACAAGACCAATACCCGCTCCCAAGAGCGGAGGACCTCTTTGCCATGCTGGCAGGCGGCAAGCTGTTCACCAAGTTGGACCTCACTTCAGCCTATATGACCCAGGAACTGGCCGACGAATCCAAACTACTGACCACCATCACCACGCACAAGGGACTGTTTGCGTATAACAGGTACCCATTTGGCATTCAATCAGCGGCCGCGATTTTTCAACGTAACATGGAAAACCTGCTTAAATCCATTCCAGGAATGATCGTATTCCAGGACGACATCCTCATCACGGGTCGAGACTCCGAGGAACACCTCTACAACCTGGAGGAGGTGCTACGCCCACTGGACTGGGTAGGCCTGCGACTCAAGAAGTCTAAATGCATGTTCTTAGCTCCTGAGGTTGAGTTTCTGGGCAGGAGGGTTGCTGCAGATGGGATTCAGCCCACCGAATCCAGAACTGAGGCAATTCGACAAGCACCCAGGCCCTGCAACACATCGGAACTGCGTTCATTCCTGGGACTGTTGAACTATTTCGGGAACTTTCTGCCGAACTTGAGCACGTTATTGGAGCTGCTACACTTGCTCCTGCGTATGGGTTGCGATTGGTTTTGGGGGGACTGTCAGGAACAGGCTTTTGATCGGGCGCGAAACCTCCTTTGTTCAAACAAGTTGTTGACCCTGTACGACCCCTGTAAACGTTTAGTTCTGACATGTGATGCATCGTCCTATGGGGTTGGGTGCGTGTTGCAGCAGGGTAATGCTGAGGGTCAGCTACAACCTGTGGCTTATGCCTCCAGATCGCGTGCTCAAGCAGAACGGGGATATGGGATGGTCGAGAAGGAAGCACTTGCATGTGTCTATGGTGTTTAAAAAAAAAAAATGCATCGGTACCTCTTCGGTAGGAAGTTTGAATTAGAGATGGACCACAAGCCACTCACATCCCTGTTGTCAGACAGCAAGGCTGTCAATGCCAACCCATCAGCTCGCATACAGCGGTGGGCTCTCACGCTAGCTGCTTATGACTACTCCATCCGGCACCGGCCCGGCACTGAAAACTGCACTGACGCGCTCAGCAGGCTTCCACTGGCCACCACCGAGGGGGCAGCTGAGCAAAGCGCTGAGATGGTCATGGCTGTCGATGCCTTTGACAGTGCAGGTTCCCCCATCACAGCCTGATGGATCAAAATCTGGACAAACAAAGATCCTCTCCTATCCTTGATTAAGAAATGTGTCCTGACTGGGGATTGGGCGCCCGCACATGGAGCAGGCCCTGAGGTGGTAGACTGTTCCACAGACAGATGGATGAGCTCTCCATCCAAGCCGACTGACTACTATGGGGCAGCCAGGTAGTCATGCCCCAGAAGGGCAGAGAGGCATTCATCAGGGAACTCCACAGCGAGCACCCAGGCATTGTGATGATGAAGACCATTGCCCGGTCACACGTTTGGTGGCCTGGAATTGATTCAGACCTGGAACACTGTTCGCAGGTGCACGACCTGTGCCCAGATGGGTAATGCCCCCAGGGAGGCCCCGCTCAGCTCGTGGCCCTGGCCCATCAAGCCATGGTCATGCATTCACGTTGACTACGCGGGCCCGTTCATGGGGAAGATGTTCCTCATTGTAGTAGATGCGTACTTGAAATGGATCGAGTGCATCATCCTGAATTCATGCACGTCATCCACCGCTGTGCGATCTTTGCAACCCATGGTTTGCCGGACATCCTGGTTAGTGATAATGGCCCGTGTTTCACGAGCTATGAATTCCGGGAGTTTATGTTGGGCAATGGCATCAACCACGTCAGGACTGCGCCGTTCAAGCCAGCCTCCAATGGCCAGACGGAACAGGCAGTCCAAATCATTAAGCAAGGTATGATCAGGATTCAAGGACCCTCCCTACAATGCCGCCTATCGCGCCTCCAGCTGACCTATAGATCCCGCCTGCACTGGCTCACGGGGGTCCCGTCCGCAGAGCTACTCATGAAACGAACACTCAAAACTCTGTTGTCCCTCATTCACCCTGTCCTGACCGACATAGTTGAGGGCAAGCGCAAGTCACAAAACGAGTACCATGACCGTAATTCAAGGGGGAGATGTATAGAAATAAATGATCCTGTATTCGTCCTCAATCACGCCATGGGGCCCAAATGGCTTGAGGGTACTGTAATTGGCAAAGAGGGGAATAGGATCATCGTGGTAAAACTCAACAGTGGCCAGATATGCCGTAAGCATCTGGACCAAGTTTAAAAAAAAAAAGATTCAGCATGGAAACTGAGGAACCTGAAGAAGACCATGCGATGGAGCTCACACTACCACCAGCGAACGTGCAACAAGAGCAATCAGAGGAATGCACAGTCCTTGAGGTCAGCCAGGACAGGCTGGAATCACCACAAGCGACAGACACTCACGTCAGTGTCCAACAACCAGAGCCCCAACTGCGGTGCTCCACGAGGGAGCGTAGACCACCTGAAAGACTAAACCTATGATCCCAGTAAGACTTTTGGGGGGGGGTGTGGAAGGTGATGTCATGTTTGCAACTATAATGTAACACCACTGTATTACTGTATACTAAACTCAGATGCACACCTTGACCACAGGGGGTGAACTTGTTGGAGACACTCCTTACCTGATCACACAGGTATATAAAGGGAGGTCCCACGCAGGGTCATCACTTCTGGAGTCCTGAATAAAGAGTTAAGGTCACAGTGACCTTGTCCCTGGAATGTGCCTCGTGTGGTTTCATGCTGTAGAGTAAGGACTTTACACAAAGGTGAAGTTCCGCGTATATATCGGGCCCAGCACGAGTGTACCTACAACACTAGGACCTCCGACAGTAGTGCCCTCTGATGGTGGGCAGACCTTATGTACATATATTACAGCAACTTCAGGACACTTACTATGTTCCAGAGGCCCCTGTTTGCAGGAACTCAGAGGTTTCTGAGCTTGAGGGGCAGCTGGATTCACTGCAGGGCACACCGGGGTGGCTGAGTGTTTCCTGGATCACAGGTTCCAAGAGGTGGTCTGGTCACCCCACAGGCAGGTAGAGTTCAGAATAGCAAGTGGCTGGGCACCCAGAAGGGTAGGTAAAGGCAGACAGTGCAGGAATCCTCTGGGAGTGTGGCACTCTCAAACCAATATTCAGCACTTTGAGGGTGACGACATCTCAAAGGAGTGCAGTCCTGAGCCAGGCAGCGCGAGGCAAAGGACTGCACAGGGGGCTACGGCAAAGTGTAGGAATTCAGTCATAATTGGGGATTCGATAGGGGAACAGACAGGCAGTTCTGCTAGCGTTAATGTGAGACCCGTATGGCATGTTGTCTCCCTGGTGCCAGGGTAAGGGACACCATGGAGAGGGTACAGAACCTCAAAGGTAGTAATTTCTGGATTACTCCCAGTGCCACATGCGAGTGAGAGTAGAAATGGGAAGATGTGGCAAGTTAATATATGGCTAGACAAATGGTGCAGGAGGGAGGGCTTCAGCTTCCTGGGACATTGGGACCAGTTCTGTGTCAGGACTTGTGTGTGTAGGCACCTTTAGTAATGACCTCACGAGGCAGGGTATGATACTTAAACTGTGCAGACCTGTAGTCCTTTATTTGCAGCTCCTGAGTGACCGCAACAAGCTGTGAGTTCTCTTTTATACTGGGTTACCTGCCGTGTGCAGGCGACCTCTAGGTCTCCAGCAGCAGCACCCTCTGGTGTACCGGTAGGGTGTGTACAGTATAAGGGCACATTCATTGTGGCACAACAGTGTTACAGACATCACACAGTATGCATACACAACAATACTCCCCCCTGAGCATTTTTCATATCCTTACTGTCATGCCCAGGGGAGGTGATCAGTGGTGGGCTATGGGAGGTTGTGGTGAGGGTTGTGTGGTTGCCAGGTGTGACCCCTGTGCTTGAGGCTGGCCTCGTACGTTTCCCCTCCCTCACACACAAACCAAGTGGGTGTCACTGTTGTGGGATCCCTCGGGGAGGTAGCCACGGCAGCAGTGGGTGGTGTGTATACACTGTGATGTGGGTAGTTGTGGGGTGGTGGGCAGGGTCACAAGACTGAGTGGGCTCCTTGTCCACCAATTGGGATGAAAGTCAGGTCATCCCAGGGTTTGCCAGGGAAGCTGGAGGGTATTGGCCTCATGCTCCTGGTGTTGGCCCTGGCGGCCAGGGGCTGTAGGGCTGGTCTGGTGCAGGTTGCCATTGGTGGTGGCTGGGCTGCCCATTGACTACTGTCCCTGTAGTGGGTCTGCTCTCGCTGCCTGTGTGTGTGTCCTGCAAGGGGCATCACATTCGTTCCAAAGGTCCAGGCTACATGGTCAGTTAGCCTGCTGGACCTGGGGGTCTCCCACAGGGGGATTCCATTGGCATCAGCATGGTATACCTGAAGGACCCAATGTCCTTTGGCAGTGTCCTACCGGTATACATGACACCTTGGCTCTGATCACACATAGTCGAGCCTGCATTATACATTCTAGCATTTGCATCACTTTTGGGTGTCCTGGCTTCAACAAACATTAGGCATTTCACATTCCTTATTATTGTGAAGCATCATAAACCTGTTCTTAACCTTACTGACACCTGCATTTATCTCATTAGTTAAACCAACATCACAATTCATGGTTGCATTGCATACATTTTCATACTTGCACCCTTTAATTGCATCTTTAGCTTTAAAGTCCGTGAAACTTCCCCTTTAAATTTTTTTGGTTACCGATCTCCTTTTAAGGGAGCCTTCAAATCCGATTTGGCCGCTTGATGTCACATGATACTCCTCCATGTTCACTCGTGGCATAGCGGAGGCCATTTTGATTACAGGTTCTGCTGCTTGTGGTGCTGCAGCCATTTTCTGGTCTTGCAGGTAGGCTGTGGTGGTCTTTTCTTTCACAGAGTCAGTTCGCCTGATGTGGACCCAGTTCAACCAATTCCTGCCCAGCAGCGTGGGACAGTCGCCGGCTACAATCCACAGGGGGAGTTTGTCCAACATGCCAACCTGGGAGACCTGGACGTCTACACTGCCAACGATTTGGATTTTACCTTTGGTATAGGTGAGCAGCTTTGCCTGGACAGGAGACAGTTTTGGTCGAGTGGCAGGATTCATCCAAATTTTTTCAAAGGTCCTTTGGCTCATCACAGACTGGCTCGCCCCTGTGTCGATCTCCATGGAGACTGGGACCCCATCGATGTCCACTTCCATCATCCACGGAGAACTTCCGGTGGAGCAGGTAAAGATTCCATACTCTTCTTCCAGAATTTGAGCAGCTTCATCTTCATCTGTGTCAGCCAACACATCAGAGACACAGTGAGTACAGCCTTTTCTGCACATTCTCTGAAGGTGCCCTTTCTCTTTGCAGCCTTTGCATGCACAGCGGCACTGGTGGGCCCTGTGGTTTCCTCCACAGCGCTAGCACGGGGCCATCCAGTTTGCCCCATATGGCGGACTCAGGGTTACGAGACTCGGGGCAGCATTTATGCCTTTAGAAGTATCCATGCAGTGCACTGCGCTCGCCAGTTTAGAGTCTTGGGTCAGTATTCACCTGGAGTTGCTGGCCGAAACCATGTAGGCCTGGCTCACTTGAATTGCTTTCTGCAGGGTGACCGTGATGTCAGCCGAGAGCAATTTGTGTAGGAGGCCTTCGTGGCCGATTCCAATGACAAACATGTCCCTTAATGCTTCGTTAAGGTGGTCGTCAAAATCATACGGTGCAGCTAGTCTTCTTAAGTGTGCAGCATACTTGGCAATTTCTTGGCCCTCAGGTCGCCGGTTAGTGTAGAACCGGTGCCTGGCTGTGAGGATGTTTTCTTTCGGTTTTAGTTGTTCCTGTATGATTGTTACAAGTTGCTCATAGTCTTGGTGGTTGTCTTCTCCGGGGTTAGTAAGTCCCTGACGAGACCGTAGATGGTGGGCCCACAACTGCTAAGCAGGATGGCCCTGCGTTTGTTCGGTAGTGTAGCTGGTGTGTCCCCGTCCAGGTCGTTGGCTATAAAGAAGTGTTCCAATCTTTCCACAAAAGCGTCCCAATCTTCCCCCTCTGTAAATTGCTGAAAGTTGCTGAGATTAGACATGTTGAGCGTGTAGATAGTGACCTTGTATTCCCGTTGCCAGTTGTAGTGTATGTAGGCACCTTTAGTAATGACTCCACGAGGCAGGTTATGATACTTAAACTGTGCAGACCTGTAGTCCTTTATTTGCAGCTCCTGAGTGACCGCAACAAGTTGTGAGTTCCCTTTTATACTGGGTTACCTGCAGTGTGCAACCCCTAGGTCTCCAGCAGCAGCACCCTCTGGTGTACTGGTAGGGTGTGTACAGTATAAGGGTACATTCAATGTGGCATAACCATGTTACAGACATCACACAGTAAACAGGCATGCATACACAACATAACTGACCTGTTCAAAATGGACGGGTTGCATCCGAACAGAGCTGGGACCAATATCCTTGCGGGCAGGTTAACCAGTGTTGTGCAGGTGGGTTTAAACTAATTTGGCAGGAGGTTGGACATCAGGCTGTAGTATTTAAAAAGTAGAAACAAGGTGCACAGAGGACTGGGAGAAACAGTTAGAGTTAGAAATAATACAGATTTCAGTGGAATCATAGAAAATACAAAGAGGTCTTAGTTAGGTATGGAGTGGATGTACAAAATGTGGTTGGTGAGCTGCAGGTGCAAATAGCCATGTGGGAATTAATTGAGACTTGGCTCAAAAAAGGGGAAAATTGGATGCTTAATATTCCTGGGTACAAGGGATTCAGAAAAGATGGGTAAGACAAAAAGGAGGTGGGGTAGCAATTTTGATTAAGGAATATATTACAGTACTAGAAGGAGAGAATGTCATTGAGCGATCAAAAGCAGAGTATTTGACTGGAATTGGAAATCAATAAAGGAGCTATTATGCTACTTGGGTATTTTTTAGGCCACCAAATAGTGGGAAGGAAGAACAGATTTGCAAAAAAAAATACTGAGGTGCAAGGACAATAGAGTAGTGATAATGCAGTTGATATGTATATGGACTTTCAAAACGCCTTTGACAAAGTACCACATACTAGGCTTGTTGGCAAAATTGAAGCCCTTGGGATAAAAGGGGCAGTAGTAGAACTCGGCAAAATAATGGGTCTAAGGTGGACAAGTTCCTTGGACCTGATGGCCTGCATAAGAACATAAGAAATAGGAGCAGGAGTTGGTCATATGGCCCCTCGAGTCTGCTCCGCCATTTAATACGATCATGGCTGATCCGATCATGGACTTGGGTCCACTTCCATGCCCGCTCTCCATAACCCCTTATTCCCTTATCGTTTAAGAAAATATCTCTTTCTGTCTTAAATTTATTCAATGTCCCAGCTTCCACAGCTCTCTGAGGCAGCGAATTCTACAGATTTACAACCCTCAGAAGAAATTTCTTCTCATCTCAGTTTTAAATGAGCAGCCCCTTATTCTGACTATACCCTCTAGTTCTAGACTCCCCTATCAGTGGAAACATCTTCTCTGCATCCACCCCGTCAAGCCCCCTCACAATCTTATACGTTTCGATAAGATCACCTCTCATTCTTCTGAATTCCAATGAGTAGAGGCCTACTCAACCTTTCATCATAAGTCAACCCCCTCATCTCCGGAATTAACCTTGTGAACCTTCTCTGAACTGCCTCCAAAGCAAGTATATCCTTTCGTAAATATGGAAACCAAAACTGCACGCAGTATTCCAGGTGTGGCCTCACCAATACCCTGTACAACTGTAGCAAGACTTCCCTGCTTTTAAACTCCATCCCCTTTGCAATAAAGGCCAAGATTCCATTGGCCTTCTTGGTCACTTGCTGTATCTGCATACTAACCTTTTGTGTTTCATGCACAAGTACCCCAGGTCCTGCTGTACTGCAGCACTTTGCAATCCTATGGTCTTAAAAGAAGTGGCTGCAGAGAGATGTTCAGAGTGACTCCACAAGACTGTATATCTTAAGCTCAAACTGTTGTGACCTTGGTCTCTTTTTGTAACTCCAGAGTGCAGAAGCAGCATGGTAGACTGCCTTTTATACCTGCTTGCCCAGGGTGTGCAGGTGACCCTTGGGTCTCCCACAGGTGCACCCCCTGGTGGCAAGTCTTGCACATTGGTAATGTTTACATACATAACATCATCTCCCCCCACCCCCCACCCCCTCTTCAAACTGCTCTTGGTTGTCAGTGAACCGCAGTTTGGTCTGATCCAAGTGCTTTCTGCACATTAGTCCATTCAAAAGTTTGACAACAAACACTCTCTTCCCCTCCTTGGCTAATACAGTGTCAGCAACCCATTTGGGACCATGACCGTAATTAAGAACAAACACAGGGTCATTAACCTCAATGTCACGCGATACAGCCACGCGATCGTGGTACATGTTTCGCCGGTGATGCCAGGTTTCTACATGATCATTGAGATCCTGGTGGACTAAGGAGAGCCTGGTTTTGAGTGCTCTCTTCATTTGCAATTCTGCAGGGGGAACCCTGGTAAGCGAGTGGGGTCGCGTGCGGTAGCTGAGCAGAATCCGAGATAACCGGGACTGCAGGGAACTGTCCATCACCCATTTCAAGCTCTGTTGATGGTTTGGACTGCCCGTTCTGCTTGTCCATTGGATGCGGGCTTTAACGGCGCCGATCTGACATGCTTGATGCCATTGCGAGTCATGAACTCATTTAATTCCGAGCTGGTGAAACATGGTCCATTGTCACTAACGAGGACGTCGGGCAAACCTTGGCGAACATGACCCGGAGGCTTTCAATGGTGGTAGTGGACGTACATGACGACATTATACATTTCAATCCATTTAGAGTAAGCGTCCACTGCTACTGGGAACATCTTTCCTAGAAATCTACGTGGACCCTGGATCACGGTTTGGAGGACCATAACCACAGACTCAGTGCGGCCTTCCTTGGTGCATTGCTCAACTGTGAGCAAGTGCTACGTTGGTGTACGCATGACTCCAATTCTGAGTCAATGCTGGGCCACCAAACATGCGACCTGGCGATAGTCTTCATGACTATACCTGGGTGGGTACTGTGAAGGTCACGTATGAACGTTTCCCTGCCCTTTTTTGGCAAAATTACACGATTTCCCCAGAGGAGACAGTCCGAATGGATGGACATTTCATCCTTGCGTCGGTGGAACGGCATAATTTTGTCTTGCATTTCCCCTGGAACCACCAACCAGCTCCCATAGAAACACAGAAAATAGGTGCAGGAGCAGGCCATTCGGCCCTTCGAGCCTGCACCGCCATTCAATAAGATCATGGCTGATCATTCACCTCAGTACCCCTTTCCTGCTTTCTCTCCATACCCCTTGATCCCTTTAGCCGTAAGGGCAATAATCTAACTCCCTCTTGAATATATCCAATGAACTGGCATCAACAACTCTCTGCGGCTGGGAATTCCACAGGTTAACAACTCTCTGGGTGAAAAAGTTTCTCCTCATCTCAGTCCTAATCCTTAGACTGTGACCCCTGGTTCTGGACTTCCCCAACATCGGAAACATTCTTCCTGCATCTAACCTGTCTAATCAAGTCAGAATTTTATGTTTTCTATGAGATCCCCTCTCACCCTTCTAAATTCCAGTGAATACAGGCCCAATCGATCCTGCCATCCCGGGAATCAGTCTGGTGAACCTTCGCTGCACTCCCTCAATAGCAAGAGCTGGATTTTGAGGTTGGGACCACAATTTGCAAATGATACCACGATCTGTATGAGTGCCAGAACTGTAGAAGATACTCGTCTGTTTCAGGCAGGTTTGAACGTGTGGGGAGATTGGGCTCGGGACTGGAAAATAGTGCATAACTTAGACCTCCTGCGGTGTGGGCCGGGCAAATGCTCAGGTGTAGGACGCAGCTTTTTACTAGTGGTAGCACCGGGCCCTGGCTAGTCCAGGTCCTGATCTGGCGATCCGTGATGGGTGACCCCTCGCTCTCAAAAGCATCCATTACAAGAAGCAAGTCTGCAGGTTGTGCCATTTCCACTCCGGTGGTGGGCAATGGTAGCCGACAGGGCATCCGTATAGTTCTCAGTGCCTGGTCTGTGGCGGATTACATAATCATATGCAGATAACGTTAGTGCCCATCTTTGGATGCGGGACAAAGCATTGGTGTTAATACCTTTGCTTTCTGAGACCAACGAAATGAGCGGCTTGAGGTCGGTTTCGAGTTCGAACCGGAGTCCAAATAGGTATTAGTGCATTTTCTTAACCCCGCATGCGCATGTTAGTGCTTCTTTCTGAACCATGCTGTAGGCTCTTTCAGCCTTAGATAAGCTTCAGGACGCATATGCAACCGGTTGCAGTTTGCCTGACACATTGGCTTGCTGTAACACACAACCGACCCCATACGAAGATGCATCACAAGCTAGTACTAAAAGTCTACACGGGTCATACAATACAAGTAACTTGTTAGAACATAGCAGGTTTCTAGCCTAGTTAAAGGCTGTCTCTTGAGATTTACCGCAAACCCAGACAATCACCCTTGCGTAGCAATAAATGCAATGGTTCCAGCAAAGTGCTCAACCCCGGTAGAAAGTAACCAAAATAGTTGAGTCACAGGAACGAACGCAGCTCCGTCGTGGTCTGGGTGCATTCTTGATGGGCTTCGTCTTGGAGTCCGTGGGTCTGATGCCCAGGGTGTGAAGGTGACCTTTGCCCCCTGGTGGCAAGTCTTACACATTGGTAATGTTTACATACATAACAGTATGCATTGGTTGTAACCTGCCAAAATTCCCTGGATTCTGGGGAGGTCCCAGTGGATTGGAAAACCGCAAATGAAACGCCTCTATTCAAAAAAAAAAAGGAGGCAAACAGAAGTGATGTCTAGGTAGATTTAAAGTAAACTATAGACCAGTTAACCTAACATCTGTCGTTGGGAAAATGCTGGAGTCTTATTATTAAAAACACAGAAGCAGGACTTTGGAAAAGCATAATTTAGTCAAGCAGAGTCGGCATGGTTTTATGAAGGGGAAACCATGTTTGACAAATTTGCTGGAATTCTTTGAGGATGTAACGAGCAGGGTGGATAAAGGGGAATCAGTGGATGTGGTGTATCAGTGGATTTGGATTTCCAGAAGGCATTCGATAAGGTGCCACATAAAAGGTGAATAAATATTCACGGGGTTGGGGGTAATATATTAGCATGGACAGAGGATTGGCTAACTAACAGAAAACAAGAGAGTCGGGATAAATGGGTCATTTTCTGGTTGGCAAACAGTAACTAGTGGGGTGCCACAGGGATCGGTGGTGATGCCTCAACTATTTATAATCTATATTAATGACTTGGATGAAGGGACCGGGTGTAATGTTGCCAAGTTTGCTGATGATACAAAGATGGGTGGGAAAGCAAATTGTGAGGAGGACACAAAAAATCTGCAACGGGATATAGACAGGCTAAGTGAAACACAGAAGCATAGAAAATAGGTGCAGGAGTAGGCCATTCGGCCCTTCGAGCCTGCACCACCATTCAATATGATCATGGCTGATCATGCAACTTCAGTACCCCATTCCTACTTTCTCTCCATACCCCTTGATCCCTTTAACCGTAACTCCCTTTTGAATATATCTAACTAACTGGACTCAACAAATTTCTGTTGCAGAGAATTTGCCAGGTTCACAATTCTCTGAGTGAAGAAGTTTCTCCTCAATCTCTGTCCTAAATGGCTTACCCCTTATCCTTAGATTATGACCCCTGGTTCTGGACTACCCCAACATTGGGAATATTCTTCCTGCATCTAACCTTGTTAGCCACGGTTGAGACTCCTTCCCCCTTTTATTTTTATGCCAGACAGGGAAGTGAGTGGGCAAAATTTGGCAGATGGAGTATAATGTGGGAAAATGTGAGGTTATCCACTTTGGCAGTAAAAATAGAAAAGCAAATTATAATTTAAATGGAGAAAAATTGCAAAGTGCTGCAGTACAGAGGGATCTGGGGGCTCCTTGTGCATGAAACACAAAAAGTTAGTATGCAGGTACAGCAAGTAATCAGGAAAGGCAAATGGAGATAGAGTATAAAAGCAGAGAAGTCCTGCTACAACTGTACAGGGTCTTGGTGAGGCCACACCGAGAGTACTGTGTACAGTGTCGGAAGGATGAGAAACATAGAAACATAGAAAATAGGTGCAGGAGTAGGCCATTCGAGCCTGCACCGCCATTCAATGAGTTCATGGCTGAACATGCAACTTCAGTACCCCATTCCTGCTTTCTTGCCATACCCCTTGATCCCCCTAGTAGTAAGGACTACATCTAACTCCTTTTTAAATATATTTAGTGAATTGGCCTCAACAACTTTCTGTGGTAGAGAATTCCACAGGTTCACCACTCTCTGGGTGAAGAAGTTTCTCCTCATCTCGGTCCTAAATGGCTTACCCCTTATCCTTAAAATGTGACCCCTGGTTCTGGACTTCCCCAACATTGTGAACATTCTTCCTGCATTTAACCTGTCTAAACCCATCAGAATTTTAAACGTTTTTATAAGGTCCCCTCTCATTCTTCTGAACTCCAGTGAATACAAGCCCAGTTGATTTAGTCTTTCTTGATATGTCAGTCCCGCCATCCCGAGAATCAGTCTGGTGAACCTTCGCTGCACTCCCTCAATAGCAAGAATGTCCTTCCTCAGGTTAGAAGACCAAAACTGTACACAATACTCCAGGTGTGGCCTCACCAAGGCCCTGTACAACTGTAGCAACACCTCCCTGCCCCTGTACTCAAATCCCCTCGCTATGAAGGCCAACATGCCATTTGCTTTCTTAACCGCCTGCTGCACCTGCATGCCAACCTTCAATGACTGATGTACCATGACACCCAGCTCTAATTGCACCTCCCCTTTTCCTAATCTGTCACCATTCAGATAATAGTCTGTCTCTCTGTTTTTACCACCAAAGTGGACAACCTCACATTTATCCACATTATACTTCATCTGCCATGCATTTGCCCACTCACCTAACCTATCCAAGTCGCTCTGCAGCCTCATAGCATCCTCCTCGCAGCTCACACTGCCACCCAACTTAGTGTCATCCGCAAATTTGGAGATACTACATTTAATCCCCTCGTCTAAATCATTAATATACAGTGTAAACAGCTGGGGCCCCAGCACAGAACCTTGCGGTACCCCACTACTCACCGCCTGCCATTCTGAAAAGTACCCATTTACTCCTACTCTTTGCTTCCTGTCTGACAGCCAGTTCTCAATCCACGTCAGCACACTACCCTCAATCCCATGTGCTTTAACTGTGCACATTAATCTCTTGTGTGGAACCTTGTCGAAAGCCTTCTGAAAGTCCAAATATACCACATCAAATGGTTCTCCCTTGTCCACTCTTCTGGAAACATCCTCAAAAAATTCCAGAAGATTTGTCAAGCATGATTTCCCTTTCACAAATCCATGCTGACTTGGACCTATCATGTCACCTCTTTTCAAATGCGCTGCTATGACATCCTTAATAATTGATTCCATCATCTTACCCACTACTGATGTCAGGCTGACCGGTCTATAATTCCCTGTTTTCTCTCTCTCTCCTTTTTTAAAAAGTGGGGTTACATTGGCTACCCTCCACTCGATAGGAACTGATCCAGAGTCAATGGAATGTTGGAAAATGACTGTCAATGCATCCGCTATTTCCAAGGCCACCTCCTTAAGTACTCTGGGATGCAGTCCATCAGGCCCTGGAGATTTATCGGCCTTCAATCCCATCAATTTCCCCAACACAATTTCCCGACTAATAAGAATTTCCCTCAGTTCCTCCTCCTTACTAGACCCTCTGACCCTTCTTGTATCCGGAATGTTGTTTGTGTCCTCCTTAGTGAATACCGAACCAAAGTACTTGTTCAATTGGTCCGCCATTTCTTTGTTCCCCGTTATGACTTCCCCTGATTCTGACTGCAGGGGACCTATGTTTGTCTTTACTAACCTTTTTCTCTTTACATATCGATAGAAACTTTTGCAATCCGTCTTAATGTTCCCTGCAAGCTTTTTCTCGTACTTCATTTTCCCTGCCCTAATCAAACCCTTTGTCCTCCTCTGCTGAGTTCTAAATTTCTCCCGGTCTCCGGGTTCGCTGCTATTTCTGGCCAATTTGTATGCCACTTCCTTGGCTTTAATACTATCCCTGATTTCCCTTGATAGCCACGGTTGACCCACCTTCGCTTTTTAATTTTTATGCCAGACAGGAATGTACAATTGTTGTAGTTCATCCATGCGGTCTCTAAATGTCTGCCATTGCCCATCCACAGTCAACCCCTCAAGTATCATTCGCCAATCAATCCAAGCCAATTCACACCTCATACCTTCAAAGTTACCCTTCTTTAAGTTCTGGACCATGGTCTCTGAATTAACTGTTTCATTCTCCATCCTAATGCAGAATTCCACCATATTATGGTCACTCTTCCCCAAGGGGCCTCGCACAACGAGATTGCTAATTAATCCCCTCTCATTACACAACACCCAGTCTAAGATGACCTCTCCCCTAGTTGGTTCCTCGCATCCCTTATGCACTCCAGGAAATCCTCCTCCACCGTATTGCTTCCAGTTTGGTTAGCCCAATCTATGTGCATATTAAAGTCACCCATTATAACTGCTGCACCCTTATTGCATGCACCCATAATTTCTTGTTTGATGCCCTCCCCAACATCACTACTACTGTTTGGAGGTCTGTACACAACTCCCACTAACGTTTTTTGCCCTTTGGTGTTCTGCAGCTCTACCCATATAGATTCCACATCATTCAAGCTAATGTCATTCCTAACTATTGTATTAATCTCCTCTTTAACCAGCAATGCTACCCCACCTCCTTTTCTTTTTATTCTATCCTTCCTGAATGTTGAATACCCCTGGATGTTGAGTTCCCAGCCCTGATCATCCTGGAGCCACGTCTCCGTAATCCCAATCACATCATATTTGTTAACATCTATTTGCACAGTTAGTTCATCCACCTTATTACGGATACTCCTTGCATTAAGACACAAAGCCTTCAGGCTTGTTTTTTTGACACCCTTTGCCCTTTTAGAATTTTGTTGTACAGTGGCCCTTTTTGTTCTTTGTCTTGCGTTTCTCTGCCCTCCACTTTTTCTCATCTCCTTTCTGTTTTTTGCTTTTGTCTCCTTTTTGTTTCCCTCTGTCTCCCTCCATTGGTTCCCATTCCCCTGCTATATTAGTTTAACTCCTCCCCAACAGCACTAGCAAACACTCCCCCTAGGACATTGGTTTCGGTCCTGCCCAGGTGCAGACCGTCCGGCTTGTACTGGTCCCACCTCCCCCAGAACCGGTTCCAATGCCCCAAGAATTTGAATCCCTCCCTGCTGCACCACTGCTCAAGCCACGTATTCATCTGCGCTATCCTGCGATTCCTATTCTGACTAGCACGTGGTACTGGTAGCAATCCCGAGATTACTACTTTTGCGGTCCTACTTTTTAATTTAGCTCCTAGCTCCTTAAATTCATTTCGTAGACCTCATCCCTTTTTTTACCTATGTCGTTGGTACCAATGTGCACCACTACAACTGGCTGTTCTCCCTCCCTTTTTAGAATGTCCTGCACCCGCTCCGAGACATCCTTGACCTTTGCACCAGGGAGGCAACATACTATCCTGGAGTCTCGGTTGCGGCCGCAGAAATGCCTATCTATTCCCCTTACAATTGAATCCCCTATCACTATCGCTCTCCCACTCTTTTTCCTGCCCTCCTGTGCAACAGAGCCAGCCACGGTGCCATGAACTTGGCTGCTGCTGCCCTCCCCTGATGATTCATCTCCCTCAACAGTACTCAAAGCAGTGTATCTGTTTTGCAGGGGGATGACCACAGGGGACCCTTGCACTACCTTCTTTGCACTGCTCTTCCTGCTGGTCTTCCATTCCCTATCTGGCTGTGGACCCTTCTCCTGTGGTATGACCAACTCGCTACACGTGCTACTCACGTCATTCTCAGCATCGTGGATGCTCCAGAGTGAATCCACCCTCAGTTCCAACTCCGCAACGCGGACCGTCAGGAGCTGGAGGTGGATACACTTCCCGCATATGTAGTCGTCAGGGACACTGGAGTCGTCCCCGAGTTCCCACATGGTACAGGAGGAGCATAACACGCGACCGAGCTCTTCTGCCATGACTTAACCTTTAGATAGGCAACAATAATGTTAAAGTTTACTCACTGTTAAAGAGAAGAAAGAAAAACTACTCACCAATCACCAGCCAATCACTTACCCATTTGGCTGTGACGTCACCTTTCTGTTTCTTTTTCCTTTTTTGCCTTCTCCCTGTCGCTGCACAAGCTCGCCACTCGCACTGCTCCAACTGCCGCCGCCTCACTCTCCCGCTGGGCCTTTTATAGGCCTCACCAACCCCGGACTCGCGTTGCTCCAACTGCCGCTGCCTCACTCTCCCGCTGGGCCTTTTATAGGCCTCACCAACCCCGGACTCGCGCTGCTCCAACTGCCGTTGAAGCGTGAGGTGCTCTCATACGGGGCACGGGAGATCATTGTTAATCTTAACTCTATTTTCAACTTGTGTTGGTAATTTTAGTGGTTTCAGCATCTGAATTTCCAGATTCCTTTGTTCTTTTTGACCATTTAGTTTTTTACTGGTCGGACTGGACTAAAATTCGAGCGCTGAGCAGCCCCGACCCGAGCGCCGAGAGGCCTTGACCTCTGAGGAGGAGATCCAGAGGATTCAGGCCAAACTTGTGCCCTTAAAGAAAAATGGTGGGAATAACAATTCTAGAGCCCCCTGGATGTCTTGGGACTTACAGGGAAGGATAAAGAAAAAAAGGAAAGCTTATGTCATATACGGACAGCTAAATACTGTAGAATCTTTGGAGGAATATAGAAAGTTCAGAGGTACAAATTAAAAAGGATGTTCGGAATGCTAAGAGAGAGCATGAACAATTCTTGGCAAGTAAAGTTAAGGAAAACCCAAAGATGTTCTATAAATATATTAAGAGTAAGAAGATAACTAAAGAAAGTGTAGGATCTATTAGAGACCATGAGGGTAATCTCTGTGGAGGTGGAAGATGTGGGTATGGTTCTTAATGAATACTTTGCATCTGTTTTCACAAAGGAAAGGGGCAATGCAGATACTGCTATCGAGGAGGAGTGTGAAATTCTGGGTGAAATAAACATCTTGAGAGAGGAGGTATTAGGGATGTAAAGTCCTGTCCCTGCAGTACAGACTCTCACGAGGCACATGCTGAAGTCAAGGTCACTCAGGATCTGCACCTTTATTACACAGCTCTCGAATGCCACACTTGCCTGAGACCTGTCTTTATATACCTGTGTGGAACAGGTATCCAATGTCTCCTGCAAGTGCACACCTGGTGGTAAGGTATGCTTGTGGTTATAGGTCATATCTAGTTACAGTCATGTATAGCATGGTAAGATACAGTTATGTACAGTAGTGTGAGATACATGACAAGGGGTTTAGCAGCTTTGAAAGTAGATAAGTCCCCAGGCCCGGATGAAATGCATCCCAGGCTGTTGAGCGAAGTAAAAGAGGAAATAGCAGAGGCCTTGATCATCATTTTCCAGTCCTCTTTGGATTTGGGCATGGTACTGGAGGACTGCTAATGTGGTATCCTTGTTTAAGAAGAGAGAAAGGGATAGGCCGAGTAATTACAGTCCTCTTAGTCTAACCTCAGTGGTGGGAAAATTATTGGAAAAAATCCTGAAAGACAGGATAAATCTACATTGAGAAATGCAAGGATTAATTAGGGACAGTGAGCACGGATTTGTTAAGGGAAGATCGTGGTTGACTAACCTGATTGAATGAATGTTTTTAGGAGGTAACCAGGAGGGTCGATGAGGGTAGTGTGTACGATGTAGTGTATATGAACTTTAGCAAAGCTTTGGATAAGGTCCCACATGGTATACTGGTCACGAAGGTTAAAGCCCATGGGATCCAGGGCAAAGTGGCAAGTTGGATCCCAAAATTGGCTTGGAGGTAGGAAGCAAAGGGTAATGGTTGATGGATATTTTTGTGACTGGAAGGATGTTTCCAGTGGGGTTCCGCAGGGCTCAGTTTTGGGTCCCTTGCTTTTTGTGGTATATATATCAATGATCTAGATTTGAATATAGGGAGTATGATTAAGAAGTTTGCAGACGACACTAAAATTGGCTGTGTGGTTGATAATGAAGAGGAAAGTCATGGACTGCAGGAGGATATCAATCTACTGGTCAGGTGGGCAGAACAGTGGCAAATCGAATTTAATTCAGAGAAGTATGAGGTAAGGCACTTAGGGAGAGCTAATAAGGAAAGGGTATACACATTAAATGGTAGGCCACTTAATAGTGTAGATGAACAAAGGGACCTTAGTGCTTGTCCACATATCCCTGAAAGTAGCAGACCAGGTGGTTAAGAAGGCATATGGAATGCTTGCCTTTATTAAAAAAACCTAGGCCAATTGGGGAGGCATAGAAAATACAAGAGCAGGAAGGTTATGCTTAAATTGTATAATACTCTGGTTAGGCCACAGCTTGGAGTACTGCATGCAGTTCTGGTCACGGTGTTATAGGAAGGATGTGATTGCACTAGAGAGAGTGCAGAGGAGATTTACTAGGATGCTGTCTGGAATGGAGAATCTTAGTTATGAGGACAGATTGAATAGGTTGGGTTTGTTCTCATTGGAACAGAGGAGGCTGAGAGGAGACCTCATTGAGGTGTATAAAATTTTGAGGGGCCTGGATGTAGTGGATAGCAAGGGCCTATTTCCCTTGGTGGAGGGGTCAATTACGAGGGGGCATCGTTTTAAGGTGGTTGGTGGAAGGTTTAGTGGGGATTTGAGGGGGAGGCTTCTTCTCGCAGAGGGTTGTGGGGGTCTGGAACTCACTGCCTGGAAGGGTGCTGGATGTAGAAACCCTCACCACATTTAAAAGATGGGCACTTGAAGTGTCATAACCTGCAGGGTGACGGACCTAGAGCTGGTAAGTGGGATTAGCCTGGATAACCTCTTGTTGTCTGGCGCAGATATGATGGTAAGTACTGCAGGGAATCGAATACGGCCAGGGTGGTGATCTGGACTAGTTTCGATCGCCTGGATGGGTTGGAGAGGAATTTTCCCAGATTTTTTTCCCCAATTGGCCTGGGTTTTTTAATCTCTTTTTTTTGCCTCTCCCAGGAGATCACCTGGCTCCATCTGGGGTGGAGTGTAGAATGTTGCATTGCAGGGAGTGTCGCAGTTGTGTGGGGCGGACTGGTTGGGCAGGGTGCTCTTTACCTTTCTGCCATTGTTCATTGTTCATAGGTTTATATGTAACCTTCAGGGTTCCTGACCAAGGGCAGTGCAGCTCTTTGTCGGCCGGCGCGGACTCTCTCCTATTGTCTACTCTCTCTTTCCTGTTTATTACCAGGATATATCTATCCTAATCTTGCTATGTAGCCAGGCCTATATAACTGCAACAACTTGCCAAGGCTCCTTCGACAGCACCTCCCAAATCCGCAGTCTCTACCATCAAGAAGGACAAGGGCAGCAGGCGCATAGGAACACCACCACCTCCAAGTTCCCCTCCAAGTCACACACCATCCTGACTTGGAAGTATATTGCTGTTCCTTCGTCGTCGCTGGCTCAAAATCCTGGAACTCCCTCCTAACAGCACTGTGGGAGCACCTTCACCACACGTGACTGCAGCGGTTCAAGAAGGCGGCTCACCACCACCTTCTCAAGGGCAATTAGGGATGGGCAATAAATGCTGGCCTTGCCAGCGACGCCCACATCCCATGAACAAATTAAAGAATGAAACTTGTGTTTCCCTATGTCCATTCATGTGCAAGTTTTGGCTACCATTCCAGACACGAGCCTTTCACTCCTATTTCCCCCTTCTTTTCTCTTTACCCACCTAGATCCCCCTCTCTCATCATCGTGCCTCCTTTCATTTCTCCCCTCTCGGGTACTCTGCCCTCCAAAATCCCTACCCCAACTCTTCAGCACTTCACGATCCTCCAACTTTGGCTGCTGTCCCAAGTTTGACTCCCTCTTGGATAAACCTACAGCTTCCCTCTGTGCCTGTCTTGACATCCTCCGAAAGACCCATTGGGGCACTCGTCGCTGCCTCCTTATTAGCAAGCAACCCCAACTGTCCCATCCTACTCTCTCGCTGACCTTCCTGCCCTGCGCACCTGCTGGGGGCTAATCTTTCCTACCTCCTTCCCATCCCACTAACCTCCAGCAGATCAGCTCTCACCACCCCTCACTGCATCTCCTCCAAAATGTCCGTTCACTTGTGAACAATGCCTTTACCATCTATGAGTTTATGGTGGATGATTGCATCGACATCATAATCTTGACGGAAACCTGACTGATGGGTGATGACACCTTCCCGCTAAATGAAGTCTCTCTGCCTGGCTATACCTTCCACCACTTGCTCTGTCCAAACCGCCACAGTGGCAGTGTGGCTCTTAAAACCAAATCACACCTTGGTCTGTCCCCCTACTCCTCTGGCACCTTCTCCTCCTTTGAGCATCTTATGTTCCACCGCTCTACTCATGTAAAACCTTCATTCTCTACTGCTCGCCCAAGTACCACGCCAAATTTCTCTGAGATATCTTCACTGCTTTCCTCCCTCAGCCTCTGCACCAAGCGACGACTTATCCTCAGTCATTTCAATCTCCATCTCAACACACCATGTTCTCTGACCTCTGAATTCACAGCCCTTCTATCCTCCCTTATTCTCTCCCTCCATATAAACTCCCCTACCCATATTCACGACCAACCACTTGACCTTGCCATCTCACATGCTCTCGCTACTCCCATTGTGTCGATCACAGATAAGTCCATCTCTTATCACTTCCTTGCAACTCTTCCTTTGGCCCACCATTCTCCAAACGCATCTGTTCAGTCATGCCCTCACCTCTATCTTTGATGCTCTAGTCCTCATTAAAACCATTGCACACTCTCACCTTGGTCATTTCCCCTGGAACAGTCCTCAACTCTGCTTCCTTGTCCATTGGACCCAGATTTGAACATTTATGGCATTCATCACCAGATCTGCTGTACCATATAAAGCACTATCAGGTCCTACTCTTTTCGGCCAAAACTGCCCACTATTCTAGGATCATCCTGGAATGCAAAGATAACCTCCCAGCTTCCATTCTCCACTACACAAACCGTCTTCTTAAACCAATCACCCCTGCCTACTCCTCCCTCACCTCCAACAAGAAGTGTCAGGAGCTTGTAAACTTCATTGTCACTAAAATTGAGACCATCCGTTCAACTGTCTCTGCCGCTTCCCTCCCATCCACTGCAGCCCTGTGGACCCTGAGCTTTGTGGCAGTTTTGAGGGCCTGTGATGTAAGCTGAGTGGACCTAGTGAAATACAAGGTCGACGCTTAGCCTTGATACCCCTCTGGACGGACTAAGTGAAATACAAAGTCGCGCCCCGACTAGTAGAGATGACAGACTTCGATTGGAGGTTCAAAACGGTCTTTATTCACAAGCCTGGGGAGAACCTTCTGAGACCGCTCTCGGATCCAACTCCACCGACATGTTAGCGAATTTCATATTTATACATTTAACAGTCCATCACTTTCGTAGCCTATCCCACGTGACATCTTATGCTATTCCCTATATTCGCGGTTAATCTTGTTTCTTCTTAGGAGCTGAAAATAAACTTGCGTCATTGGGGCCTTCCTCTTATCTATTCTTGCAACTTCATTGCTGTAACAATTGCCCTTTGTTTTTGCCAGATGGCCTTGTCCGATAGCATGTTTTCTTAAGGTAACAGCTAACATGCTCATGTTAATTCTGTAAGGCAAGCATATCGTGGTTAATTTTATCAGACTTTAGTTGCAAGTCATTTATTGGGGTTAATTTTATCAGACTTCAGCTGTAAGCCATGTTGCTATCCACACAGTGCATCCTTTACCGTTTCATTGTGCAGATCGGTGCCTTGCCCGAGCAAGTCCTCAAGTCCTCTTAATCATGGATCGATTCGCTACCTCTTATCCCGTTTCACCAAGCACACTGGTGATATACTATAGTTCAACATATTTATACATAAATTCAAGTGCTACATAAATTTGGTTATTTCAGCCTGGTCTTCAAACACTCTCTTCCTCAGGCAGCCGAAGGCTGCACTGGTGCACTGGAGATGGTGTTGGATCTCGTCGATGCCTGCTCTTGATAGAAAGCTCCCGAGATATGGGAAGTGGTCCATGGTGTCCAGGGCCGTGCCGTGGATCTTGATGACTGGGGTGCTGTGCGGCGAGGACAGGCTGGTGGACGACCTTTGTCTTACGGATGTTTAGCGTAAGGCCCATGCTTTCGTACGCCTCAGTAAATACGTCGACTATGTCCTGGAGTTCAGTCTCTGTATGTGTGCAGACGCAAGCGTCATCCGCGTACTGTAGCTCGACGACAGAGGTTGGGGTGGTCTTTGATCTGACCTGGAGACAGCGAAGGTTGAACAAGTGCCCACTGGTTCTGTAGTTTCGTTGCACTCCAGCGGGCAGCTTGTTGACTGTGAGGTGGAGCATGACGGCGAGAAAGATTTAGAAGAGGGTTGGGGCGATGACTCAGCCCTGTTTGACCCCGGTCCGGACGTGGATTGGGTCTGTGGTGGATCCGTTGGTAAGGATCACGGCCTGCATGTTGTCGTGGAGCAGGCGGAGGATGGTGACGAACTTTTGGGGGCATCCGAAACGGAGGAGGAAGCTCCATAGATCCTCGCGGTTGACCATGTCAAAGGCCTTTGTAAGGTCGAAGAAGGCCATGTGTAAGGACTGGCGCTGTTCCCTGCATTTTTCCTGTAGCTGTCGCGCTGCAAAAATTATGTCCGTTGTGCCCCTTAGTGCAATCCGCACTGTGACTCCAGGAGGAGCTCCTCAGCCACGGGAAGAATACGGTTGAGGAGGACTCTAGCGACGACTTTCCCAGTGGCTGATAGCAGGGAGATTCCTCTGTAGTTGCCGCAGTCAGACTCGTGACCATCTTTAAAAAAGGGGCCGATTACTGCATCTCTGAGATCCCCCGGCATGCTCTCCCCCCTCCAGATGAGAGCGATGAGGTCGTGTATTCGCGTCAGCAGTGCCTCTCCGCCATACTTCAACGCCTCAGCAGGGATTCCATCCGCACCCGTAGCCTTGTTGTTTTTAAGTTATCTTATGGCTTTTTCTACCTTGTGCAGCGTTGGGGTCTCACTGAGGTGGTGGCGGGTAGCATACTGCAGGATGGAGTCAAGAACACTCGAGTCAAAGGCAGAGTCTCGATTTGAGGAGATCTTCGAAGTGCTCCTTCCAGCAGGCCCTGACTGCGTCGGTGTCCTTGATGAGTGTTTCCCTGTTCTAGGCCAACAGTAGGGTGGGGCCTTGGGTGTTTAGCCCATAGATGGCCTTGACGGCGATGAAGAATCCTCGCATATCATGGCTGTCGGCCAGCTGCTGTATCTCCTGTGCTTTCTCCATCCACCACCTGTTCTTTAGGTCCCGGGTTTTTTGTTGGATCTCAGCCTTGAGCCGTCTGTAATGCTGCTTTGCTGCTCCCGTGTTGGGTTGTTGTTTAAGGCTCAGAAATGCCCTGCGCTTGCGATCTATTAGCTCTTGGATCTCCTGATCATTCTCATCAAACCAGTCCTGGTGTTTCCTGGTTGAGTAACCAAGCGTCTCTTTGCAGGCACTGGTTATGGAGGCCTGGAGGGCAGACCAAGCGCTGTGGGCATTCTGCGTCTCGGGGTTGTCCAGGCACACCAGGTTAGCTGTGAGGCGCTGGCTGTATAGGGCTCTCTTAGCTGGGTCCTTAAGTGCTCCGGCATTGACTTTTTTGCGGCACTACTTCTGCTGCCCCCTCCGCTTTGGGGCTATGTTGATGTCGATGATGGATCGGATAAGGCGGTGGTCCGTCCAGCATTCGTCAGCTCCTGTCATGCGCACGTCCTTGAGATCCCTGACTTGGACGATGACCTAGTCGAGCAGTTGCCAGTGCTTGAAGCGAGGGTGTTGCCACGATGTCTTGTATTTGTCCCTCTGGCAGAACAAGGTGTTGGTGATGACAAGTTTGTGCTGTAGACATTTTGTCAGGAGTAGGGTACCACTGGAGTTGGCTTTCCCTACCCCGTCTCTGCCAATCATGCCCCCCAGAGGTCTGTGTCCTTGTCAACCCTGGCGTTGAAGTTAGTTTGTTGCCCGCGGGGACATAGGACAGGGATTTTTCGAGGTTGGTGTAAAAACCCTCTTTGGCCTCATCAGTTGCATCGAGTGTTGGGGCATTCGCACTGATGACTGTGGCTCACTGGTTCCGGGATAGGGCGAGTCGAAGAGTCATGATGCATTCGTTAGCCCCGCAGGGGGAGTCTTTGAGGCGGTCAACCAGCTCGTTTTTGACGGCAAAGCCGACTCCGTGAAGACGGCGTTCTTCCTCTGGTTTCCCTTACCAGAAGAAGGTGTAACTTCCACCTTGTTCCTTGAGCTGGCCTTCCCCTGCCCGCCGGGTCTCGCATAGGGTGATGTCGATATCAAAGCGTCTAAGTTCCCGGGCAACTATGGTGGTGCGGCGTTCCGGCTTGTCGTTGTTGGGGTTTTCCATGAGGGTCCTTACGTTCCAGATCCCGAACTTCATGTTAACGGAGTGGAAGATGCCTGTGCGTGAGTTATTTTAACGTGGGGTGGTCGTTGCACACTGGCTAGCACAAGGGCTTATCTGAGCGAGGGCTTGATGCAAGGGGGTCCAAGACGACTGGAGACCAGGCACTGCTGTATGGGCCTAGTTGCCTACGGTGAGATGTTGGCCGCAGACTTGGCGTTGTGTAGCGCCCTTGGTTTTAGGTGGCCTGAGGCCTGGTTGGGGGCAGGCATTGGGAGGGTCAGTGGCCCACCAGAGTTCAGGGTGGGAGGGCAGCGGGGTCTCAGCCATGGTACTCGCCACGTATTGGAGGTGGAGAAGAGGTCAGGTCGCCGGTGGAGAAAGAGAGCTCCAGTCGTCGCTGAAGGAGATGGGGAGGCCAGTCGCAGATGTGGGAGAGGGGGGACTCGATCGGCGTCAAGGAGGAGGTCCAGCCGTCGTCTTGGAGGCCCAGACTCTGTTGTGGAGGAGAGACCCATCTGCCGCCGCTGGGGGGGGGGGGGGGGGGGCGGCGGCGGCTGCTGGAGGCCCAATAGCCAGGTCCAAGTCGAGGGCGCCACCTCCGGAGGTCGTCGAGGAACGTCGCTAGAGGTTGCCGGGGGTCGTCGGAGGTTGTTGGAAGTCGCCGATGGGTGATGTGGTGGGAAGCCTGAGGTAGGCCAGAATGGCCCAAACTCATGTGACTCGCAGGGTTGGGACTAGGGTAAGGGTTTGGGTTTACGTGCTTAGACCCCCTATTAGGGTCTATTTGGTTAGGGGAGGTTTAGAGGGGGGTGGAAAGTTGCCGAGAGCTGGTGGGAGTTGTTTGGAGTGGGGGAGCTCCCTAGGGACCTCCCCACACATTAAAGCATTAGGAACTTATGTAGGTATAGCACAAATGTATAACGCATTAAACTGAATCCGTAACCTTTGTAATACTTAAACAGCAAAATCAGCAGTTGTTGATCAGAAGTCTCTGAAGAAGAGATAAGGAAGCCAGTTTAGGCGTCTATTATACTGTGGCAAAGTGCAAGCCATGGAACAACACCATAGAAGATGGGCAATTGCATATACCACTCAGAGACAGTTTGATAAGAGTCGACAAATCAATGTAACTTCGTTGATAGAATTAGACCTATCGAGGATTTTGTAGGAGGGTGCTCCTCTCCAAAACCTGTATAAGTTGTACTTGAAGCCTCTTGTATTTCAGAGGCTCCACGCCTAACCTTCCCGTGCGTTGCTTGAAATAAAACCGGTAAACCTGAGGTTTTGTTTGTTTACTTCCGTGGTCGTTATACAGTGGGAAGCTGGGTGAGGTGTCAATTAACTTATATCAGTTAGTCCACTTTGAGAGAGAGAAGCTTCCTTTTACCCCAACAACCCCAAGCTCTGGAATTCCCTCCCTAAGCCTCTCCTCCTCTATCTCTCTCTCTTCTAAGACGCTCCTTAAAACCTACTCCTAATATTTCCTTATGTGGCTCAGTGTCAAGTTTTGTTTGATAATGCTCCTGTGAAGCGTCTTGGGACGTTTTACTATGTTAAAGGCACTATATAAATGCAAGTTGTTGGTGTTGTAAGAGTGACTTAAATAAATAGATGGGAGGGTATTTCTTTGTAGATTTGGTAAATTATATGATTTTGCACATTTTGGTATCGTACACCAGTACTGCTTTTTTCAACAGTGCTATTTAATGTTGGGGTGTCTAGATTAAATATAGATATTTGTGCAATATCTTCTTATTTTGTATGGTAGTAGCAAATCAAATGTCAATATGCAAGTCAGATATCCAGGCCAAAGCTTCCAGTGTAACGGCATGGATATCTTGTAGGCTGTCTGCGAATTCCCTCTGAGGGCAGAGCTGACTAGGAACTCCAGTCGCATGATGGGGGATGCTTTAATCATCCATCTATGGAGAAGATGGCAGCATCTACCATGACCGGTTCTGAGACGGATGATGGTTGTCTGTTTGTGACATATGGAAATAGGTTATAGTTATAAATCAAAAACAAGATTGCCATCTTTTTCTACTTTAGTTTCCAGCATTTGCAGTTTTTCTATGTTGTGTACATAAAACCTGCGACTGGACTTCAAAACTAATTCATTTGTTGTGAAGCATTTTGGGATGAACTGAGGACATGTTAAGACAGTATAATAAAGGTGAGTTGGACCTTTATTGCCAGTTTCCATCTTTTTGGCGAGTCCAAAACTGGACGAGTGCAGAGAGTTATAACATTGCTTGTACCTTGCGAGTTTGCTTTGGTGCTGACGAAAATCCTTAAGAACCTTAAACAATTACTAACAAGATAATACTCAATAATCTGCTGGTCAGTTAATATCTGAGAAGAGATTAATGTCTCAGGTTTAATTCTTCCCAAGAACAGGAGAAGGCCCTTCAGCCCTTGGAGCCTGTCCACCATTCAATTAATTAATGGCTTATCTGTAGCTTAATTCCCTTAATACCCTTGACTACCAAAAATCTATGAGAACAAGTAATTAATGCCTGAAGACTAAAGTGTAAAATAATGGACTTTTTATTTTAAAATAAAGCAAACTTTGCCTCGAGATTTTATCTGGATCAAAAAAAAAAGGCAAGATTTGTGCTTTTTTTTCCAATGACTTGACAATCGCCAGGTCTGCCCCTCCTCACATCGCGCTGACCCTCCTCTCAAACAGAGTGGCTGCTTCCCTCCTCCCCCTGCCCCTCTCCTCCCCCTGCCCCTCTCCCCGGCGTGCTGCTGGGCCCGGTTGCTATGCTGGGGCAGCAGTAACCAAGCAGGAGCCGGCTCGGCCTACCTCCCCCAGCTTTTGAAAAGGGCGCGCAGAGCGGGGCCTGCCTGTGTCGGGCTGGTGGCTGGCCGACCAGCCGGCGGGCAGCGCCGTGCAGCGAGAGCGCGGGATTCGGCCGCCCCGGGGACTGGGGCCTACCGCGCCCAGTCAATGGGACTTTCCGCAGCAAACACCAGGTGCTGTAGTTTGTAACCTCGCGGAATTTATTCATTCTCTGGGCGGCCTTTAACCTTAAGAGATTTTCGTCCACGTTAGTCAAGTCAAAATAGTCCAACGAGTCACTTGCAAATAAATGTGCTTTAAAAAATTATATATTTTCTTGGTGTTTATATATATTAATGTATCAGAAATGGGGTTATTTTTCTCAATTTGGGTGAACTCAGCAGTGTATAGCTTTGTCTTTTGTAACAGTGTTTTCAAGCACATATTGTAGTTTAAAATGCTAGAAAATTAACTTCCTACACCGGTAGCTAGCCCTCTTAGGTAGTTGGGTTTCTTTTGAACAAAAAGAAAATCCAGCTGAGATTTACAGTCGAAATGAGATTACTTGGACTAACTATTGACCCCGCACGATTTACAGTTGAGGGTTATGGCCCCATCCTGCAGGAGAACACCAGCGGCAGGTCGGGGCCATAAAAGGAGCGGTGAACGGCGGCCTGGGAGCAGCGTGGAGGCATACCATTTCAGGGAGTAGCACGAGCTGCGACGGCAGCGAAGGGTGACATCATCAAGATCCAGGTCGGTGTTTGGAGCGTGGGCAGATACAGCAGGAGCAGCGAGAGACTGTAGAGGGACGTGATCGGGGCCAGGGGCAGCACGGTCCAGCCCACACTGCGATAGGTGCGCGCGCTAGGTCCGTGCAGCAGAACAGGTCTCCAGTTGTCTCGGGTAATCCTTGCCACTGGACCAAGACCTAGCTCTGTCAAGCCCGTGAGGTGGCTGGTGTGCAACGGTCACCACCCGTTAAAAAAATTCACACACTGGCATCTTCCACCCTTTAGGATGTAGTTCAGGACCTAGAACTTTTGGTCTTTCATTGGAACACCTGTGAACTTACCTTTTTTGGCGTGGAAGCAAGTCATCCTTGTTTCGAGGGACTGCCTATGATGATGATGATGATGATGGCCAGTGGTTAGGATTAGGGTCCAAAACCAACAACAACTTGCCTTTAACATAGTAAAACGTCCCAAGCAGTGTTCCCTCTAATTTTTCTTCATGCGCTGTCTCTTTAACTGGCCGCGTGGCCCATTCAAATATTTGTGCATGCGGGGTTTCTTACGGTGAGCGGTGTCCTTGGGACCTCCAGACCACCGTGCAGTATAGTGCGAATGTTGGACCCAAGGCTCCCAAACAAAATTTGACAAAGGCACATGAGATATTAGGACGGTAGGTTTTAAGGAGCATCTGAAAAGAGGAGAGCGAGGCGGAGAGGTTTAGTGAGGGAATTCCAAAGTTTAGGGCTTGGATGGCACTGCCGTCAATGGTAAAGCGGTTAAAATCGAGGTGTGCAAGAGGCCAGAATTTGAGGAGCATAGAGAATGAGCAATCAACAATGTCTTTGTCACTAGATGCATTCTTTAAAAATGTTTTTAGCAGCTTTTAATTATTTGATGTGTGCTGGGGTTTCCCACTACATAAGCTTAAGTGTACTGGACAGGGCTTTCATGGCTGGGAGACATTCATGGAAGAGATTTCCATTCTTTCTGTCTGCAAGGATGACCCTCAGATCCCTGTTGCTTGCCATTGTAATTCTCCATCCCACTCGCGCAATGACCTCTGTCCTTGGCCTTCTACACTGTTCCAGTGAAGCTACGGTGTATGCTCGAGGAACAGCACCTCCTCTTTCTACCAGGCACTTCTTTCTAGAATTTTAGCAATGAGGAAAGATTGACTTAAAGTAATTGGTAGAAGGATTAGAGGAGACTTGAGAATTTTTTTCACCCAGAGGATGGTAGGTGTCTGGAACTCACTGCCTGAAAGGGTGGTAGAGGCAGAAACCCTCATCACATTTAAAAAATACTTGGTTTATGCACTTGAAGTGCCGTAACCTACAGGGCTAGAGCTGGAAAGTGGGATTAGGCTGGATAGCTCTGTTTCGGCCGACACAGACAGAATCATAGAATGGTTACAGCACGGAGGAAGGCCATTCGGCCTGTCGAGCCCATGCCGGCTCTCTGCAAGAGCGCTTCAGCTAGTCCCACTCCCCCGCCCTTTCTGCGTAGCCCTGCAAATTTCTCTCCTTCAGGTACTTATCCAACTCCCTTTTGAAAGCAGTGATTGTGTCTGCCTCCACCACCCCTTCAGGCAGTGCATTCCAGATCCTAAGCACTCGCTGCGTAAAAAAAGTTTTTTCTTATGTTGCCTTTTGGTTCTTTTGCCAATCACCACAAATCGGTGTCCTTCTGCCAATGGGAACAGTCTCTCTCTCTACTCTGTCCAGACCCCTCTTGATTTTGAACATCTCTATCAAATCTCCTCTCAATCTTCTCTGCTCCAAGGAGAACAACCCCAGTTTTCTCCAGTCTCTTCACGTAACTGAAGTCCCTCATCCCTGGAATCATTCTCATAAACGATGGGCCAAATGGCCTCCTTCTGTGCTGTAAGTTTCTATGATTCAGACCTTAACCAAAGCTCCCATTTTATCTCTGGTCATCATCATAGGCAGTCCCTGGGAATCGAGGAAGACTTGCTTCCACTCTAAAAATGAGCTCATAGGTGACTGAACAGTCCAATACGAGAACCACAGTCCCTGTCACAGGTTGGACAGATAGTCGTTGAGGGAAGGGTTGGGTGGGACAGGTTTGCCGCATGCTCTTTCCACTGCCTGCATTTGCTTTCTGCATGCTCCCGGCGATGAGACGCGAGGTGCTCAGCGCCCTCCAGATGCACTTCCTCCACTTAGGGCGGTCTTTGGCTAGGGACTCCCAGGTGTCGGTGGGGATGTTGCACTTCATCAGGGAGGCTTTGAGGATGTCCTTGTAACGTTTCCTCTACCCACCTTTGGCTCGTTTGCCATGAAGGAGTTCCAAGTAACGCGCTTGCTTTGGGAGTCTCATGTCGGGCATACGGACAGTGGACAATAGGCAACAATCTGACAGTGGACGCTTATAAAGTATGACTGGTGTATTAGTGCTTCTGTGGCGTGGGAGCGGGTTGGTGCTCTGGATGAGATTCTCCCATCCGTACACCATGTGCTGACTTGCCTTTTCCTTCCACCAGACTCCTGGGCCACTGGGACCAGCTCCGCTTTGCCAGGTTTTCATGCTCCCCTTCTCCAACTTGGCTAACCTGCTTTAACTATTCACACATTCGCTGGGTCTAGTATTTTTTCATCATAGGCAGTCCCTCGGAATCGAGGAAGACTTGCTTCCTCTCCTGAAATGAGCTCTTTGTTGGCTGAACAGTCCAATACGAGAGCCACAGACTCTATCACAGGTGGGGCAGATAGTCGTTGAGGGAAGGGGTGGGTGGGACTGGTTTGCCGCACGCTCTTTCCGCTGCCTGTGCTTGGTTTCTGCATGCTCTCGACGTTGAGACTTGAAGTACTCAATGCCCTCCTGGATGCACACACTCCACTTAGGGCGGTCTTTGACTAGGGATTCCCAGGTGTTAGTGGTGATGTCACACTTTATCAGGGAGGCTTTGAGGGTGTCATTGTAACATTTCCGCTGCCCACCTTTTGGCTCATTTGCCGTGAAGGAGCTCCGTATAGAGCACTTGCTTTGGGAGTCTCGCGTCTGGCCTGCGAACTGTGTGGCCTGCCCAGCGGAGCTGATCTAGTCTCTAATGTCTCTCATCATGCCTCCTTTTGTCTTGTGCTATTATCTCCTCTTGTCCTCTTCTCCACCTAATCACTTTGCAGCTCATTCTTTTTCTTGTGAATGTACTCTCCCTCCCCCATTTCCCTTGCTCTGTTTTAGAAAATATTAAATTAATATCTTCTATAATGCTGGATATACTCCGCAGGTCAGGCAGCATCTGTGGAGAGAGAAACTGAGTTAATGTTTCAGGTCGATAACCTCTCATCAGAACTGGAAAAAGTTAGCGATGTCACCGGTTTTAAGCATGTCTAGAGGCTGGGAGAGTAGGGAGGGGAAAGAACAAAAGGGAAGGTCTGTGATGGGGTGGAAGGCAGGAGAGATTAAATCTGCTGTGTTGCTTGCAGAAGATTAATCTTTAATCTTAAATTCCTGGAGGATTGACAACTGTATGCCTGAACCGTTAACTTGTCATTTCTGTTCACAGTTGCTGCGCCTGACCTGCTGTGTGTGTTCAGCATTTATGTTTTGTTCCAGGGAAGATATTCCATTGCCTTGGACATTAGGCAGAGGAGGTAAGTTGTTTAAACAATAGCTTGAGCTAGCATGAGTAGGACCGTTGCATGGAGAATTGCTATTTAAATAGAATATTATTGCCGTTTAATATTGGGAACAGGGACTGAAGGGGAGAGGGTGAGTTCTCATTTAAATATCACATGGGGTGAAAATGCACTGTGTTCCTCTTCTTCCAGTGTTTGTCCATAGCTCTTCCTCACAACTTCAGCCCTGGCTGCTGTGGCTGATTTTAAGTTTTAAGAGTGAATTCTAAAGTAGGAGTTTTTAAAACTGTTATCAAATAATCAGACCAAACATGCTCCCAATGTCGCTCATCTGTGGCTAAATTTACTGGTCCTGGTCTTTAAAGTGCTTTTAAAATTGCATTTATCTAGTGCCTTTCACGACCACCAGATGTCTCAAAGCACTTTACAGCCAATGAAGTACTTTTGGAGTGTAGTCACTGTTGTAATGTGGCAATGTAAATTTATAGATCAATTCTGGCCGTGGCCTCTTGCACTGTTCCAACAAAGCTCGAGGAACGGCACCTCATCTCTCGATTAGGCACTTTACAGCCTTCTGGACTCAACATCGAGTTCAACAATTTCAGACCATAACCTCTGCCCATATTTTGTTGACATAGCAGCTGTTGATGTTTCTGCCATTCCCATTTACACATCTTCTATACTCATCTTTTGTTTCTTGTCCTTTCACCAGCTCCTTTTGCTTTGTACTATCATTCCTTTTGTCATTTAATCACTTCTGCCTATCACAGACCTTCCCTTTTGTTCTTTCCTCCCCTTCCCCTCTTTCCCTGCCCATGCACTTGCTTAAAATCTGTTACATCTCTTTTTCCAGTTCTAATGAAAGGTCATCAACCTGAAACGTTAACTCTGTTTCTCTCTCTCCACAGATGCTGCCTGACCTGCTGAATCAATCCAGCATTTTCTGATTCTATTCTAGATAAAGGTTGATAGTCATTTTAAATCACCTACTCAAGCTGACAAAAGATTGCACCAGTATCTCACATCAGTATGGAGTGCTCTTTTTAAAAAATGCCCCCACCCTCCCTTCCCCAATTCAGATTATGGAGACTGTACAGACCAAGAATGATCATTAAACTACATCATCATCATAGGCAGTCCCTCGGAATTGAGGAAGATTTGCTTCCACTCTAAAAGTGAGTTCTCAGGTGACTGAACAAACCAATACGAGAACCACAGTCCCTGTCACAGGTGGGACAGACAGTGGTTGAAGGAAAGGGAGGGTGGGGAGTCTGATTTGCCGCACACTCCTTCCGCTGCCTGCGCTTGTTTTCTGCATGCTCTCGCGACGATACTCGAGGGGCTCAGCGCCCTCCCGGATGCTCTTCCTCCACTTAGGGCGGTCTTGGGCCAGGCATTAAATTACATTACAGCAGTGACTACACTCCAAAGTACTTCATTGGCTGTAAAGCACTTTGGGATGCCCTGAGGCCATGAAAGGTGCTATTTGCAAGTTTTTCATTCTTAAGAAAGAATAAACTTGCATTCAAATAACACATTATCACATTCTTAGATCTCAAAATGCTTCACGACCCATTAATCACCAAGTGCAGCCATTGTTATGTAGGTGAATGTTTGGGCTGGTTGCATTCTACTGTACTGAGATTACTAGTATATTTTACAATAAACAGAATAAATGACAACTCAAAGCTTCTGGTGTTGACTGCATCTAATGCATTGGGCTTCACACTCAAAATGTTCACAGGTTGGGCCTTCTACCTATATTTCTGGAGCAGCTTGGGAAGAGGACAGAGACCTGAAATGAGTGTCCACGAGGCTTCAAATATAATATAACATTGAAAACTTCCCCCAATAGATCAGAAAAGATGCATTTTTTTCCTTTTGTATTAAAATGTTACTGTCCAAGGCGACGGTATATCAAGACCCTGAATATAACTATCAGCTGTGGCTCAGTAGGTGTCGAGGAAATATTTAGCTTAAATTAACTCAGGCGGAGACTTTCAGAACTGCACTTCGAGAGAATTTATTTTAAAAAGCAAGATATATCTCGGAGAGCCTGCTTGGACCGTACCAAGGCAAAACTCTGTCGTACAAGCAAATTGCACTTATCTTTATACAGAAATTGAATACAGAAATAGAAAAGGAATCTTATTCATTAGTCCCGCGAGTACAAAGGTCGTCTCGGGAGGTACACACTCTATCTGTCCTTGCATAGTTTTTCTCTGTTCATAGTCTAATAAGCAGAATCAAAGGAGACTCCCTTTTAATACCAGATAGTCATTTAATTGCATTTGTAAGTTTCAAGGCTAAAAAGCGTGGCTATTTTCTAGTCTTATTATTTCTTTAAGCATAGCTAATAAAAATAATTTAACCCTTCCCTCTTTCATAAGCCATGGATTCATAGATTCTTTCTTCCACAGTAGGTAACACACTCGCCTCTTGAGTCGGACGGTTGTGGGTTCAAGTCCCACTCCAGGGATTTGAGCACATAAAAAATCTAGGCTAACTCTCCCAGTGCAGTGCTGAGGGAGCGCTGCACTGTCGGAAGTGCCATCTTTCGGATGAGACATTAAACCGAGGCCCCGTCTGCCCCCTCAGGTGGACGTAAAAAAATCCCATGGCGCTATTTCAAAGAAGAGCAGGGGAGCTAGCCCCGGTGTCCTGGCCAATATTTATCCCTCAATCTACATAACAAAAACAGATTATCTGGTCATTATCATATTGCTGTTTGAGGGAGCTTGCTGTGCTCATATTGGCTGCCTTGTTTCCCACATTACAACAGTGATTACACTCCAAAAAGTACTTTATTGGCTGTAAAGCGCTTTGAGACTTCCGGTGGTCGTGAAAGGCGCTATATAAATGCAATTTTTTTCTTTTTCTTTTATAAGAGCTAGAGACCAAATGGCAACGTGTTAATCTAATCATATTAATAACTTCTTTGATTTCCTTGCAGTTGATAAAATGGATTTGCTGCAGCAGCAAATATCTGTGCTGTGCTGTGCTCACCCTGAAGGCTTTCCATTATCTCAGCTGTCCAGTCTCTACCTGCAGATGTACAGGAAACCGTTGCAACTGTCAGATTATGGGTTTCACTCTCTATCAAGCATGATGGAGCACATGAAGGATGTGGTCAGCCTACATAATGACGGACAAAACTTAATTATTAATCCAGCAGGTGGGGCCGGATCAGCAAAGAAGAGTTGTCCGTCCAACGGCATGTTGGAAAAGTTGCCCCTGGTCAACCTATCTCGAATCCAAATGCGGGCTCCGGATCTGCATCAGGGTAAGAAATAAAACTATGTTTATATAGAAACAACAATAATCCCCGGCTACAAATGTTAGTATGTTGATCCTGATCTTTGCCTTGCCATTAGGAAGGTGTGTAGCAGGGGAACTGCTTCCCCCCCCCCCCCCATAAAAAAATAAAATTAGGAAGGCAGGTTAATGCAAGTTGGGATGACCAGGTGTAAAAGTCTTGAGTATCTTGCCTTCTCTCTGATAATAATGGTACCTGGGGGAGGGCAAAAATGAGGAGGGCAAAATGAGGAGGGCAAAAAATGTTAAGGGAATTAGGATGGGTAAATAAACAAATGGAAATGTTTTAATAGCCTTTTCCGTCTCCAGATAGTACTGACCGGATCAAAGTATTTCCCTTTCCTCCAGTGATGGATTGGCAGTGACTAAATCTTAGTGAAGAACTGGATAAATCCATATTTATTGCATAACAAATTAGTGCACCGACAGGCTGTTCCTCCAGGCTAATCTATTTATCAAAGCTTGTTGTGGCACTTTGTGGATGTGCAATGAGGATGGGTGAGTTTGCCGGTTTCCTCGATGGCTCAGTAAATCTACCTAGCAAGTAGTTCAGCCTTGCAGGCCAGGAACACAGATTCAATCACCCGTGGCTCAGTGGGTAGCATTCTCGCCTCTGAGTCAGAAGGCTGTGGGTTCAAGTCCCACTCCGGAGACTTGAGCACAAAATTCCAAGCTGATACACCCAGTGCAGTGTTGTGGGAGCGCTGCACTGTCGGGAGTGCCATCTTTCGGATGAGATGTTAAACCGTCTGCTCTCTCGGGTGGTTAGACCATCTGCTCTCTCGGGTGGTCGTAAAAGATGCCACGGCCACTATTTCGAAGAAGAGAAGGGGAGTTCTCCCCGGTGTGCTGGCCAATATTTATCCCTCAATCAACATCTAAAACAGATTTTCTGCTCCTTATCACATTGCTGTGCGCAAATTGACTACCGTGTTTCCTACATTACAACAGTGACTGCACTTCAAAAAGTACTTCATTGGCTGTAAAGTGCTTTGGAATGTTCGGTAGTCATAAAAGGAGCTATATAAAGTCTTCCATTTTTTTCTTTTCAATTCCCAATTCAGTATTGAGTTTATAGAGGGGCTACAGTTTGCCTTGGGTTAGGGAGGGCAAAATAGGCTAAGATTTTACTTCTGATTGCTATCCGGCAATTGGAAATTGTGCTATGTCGACATCCGGTAGGAACAGAATTGGGCTTTGCTCTGATGCCCTAAAGTGAAATATTCAGCTCGTATAATGGGCAAAGACTCGTGGAGCTGTACCCCACCGAGGAGTCATTGTATTCAAGGTGAGAGATTTTTTTAAGCTTCTGAGAATTTAAAGTGAGCAGAGAGCAGTGAAAGAGAAATCAAAATGGCATAATAAAGAAAGATTTACTATTAAAATGTGGACAATTATAAGTTTTTGTATTGATATTTTGCTGCTTTTGAGTATCAGGAATTATTAGCCAGGCCATGGATACTCTTGGGTGAGGGTCTTTTTGTAGGTCAGCCTGACCTGAGCTGTCAGAGGAGGGGCTGTGGTACGTGGATCCTATGGTCAAGGAAGGAATAAGGGGATTTGCAGAAAATTGCCAGTCTGGAAATTGGCTGTGTTTTTTGTTTAAAGTGCGACAGTGAACTTTCATACACCATTGTTAAAAACTTTTGAGACCGGGGTTTTAAATCGGGTGTTCAGCTTAACTGTTTTCTGAAGAGAGATCTTTATCTTGCACAGCGGGTGAGAAAGAAATATTGAAGGATCAGTTGCTGTACCTCCTCAGTCTTTTCCCTGAAGGCATATGTTTAAAGAAAATGCCCAAGATTTATCGAAGAACATATCAGAAGCATTTGAAAGCAACAGACTACAGATTCCAGACGTTACAAGCCATGGTGGAATCGATGAATGATGTTCTGGAATTAATACCCACTACAAAAGGGTTAACTGTCAAAGCCAAATTATTGTGTAAAATGACAAGAACAGGAAAAAGGAGCCTTCATATACCAGAAACCTCTTTTGGTTTGCCTAAAACTCAGTCAGCAGGTAATATAGTCTAATTTGACGACATCAATGTATAAAATATTTCATGAATTGCAAGTGTTGTGTGGGTCTAAGACTTAGAGCTATACACCACCTATTGTGGAGCCCAAGTTTTGTGTATCTGCCTCCTACAGGGAATTTTAAACTACTTTATATTTATATCCAATGATAAACCAATGCGTCTGCGCTCTCAGGTGAACAAGAAAGATCCCTTGGAATTATTCAAAGAGGAGCACGTGAATTCTTCCCCATTTTCCTGGCCATTCATCATCATCATCCCCCCTCAACCATTATTATTTATCATCATTATTTATCCCTCAACCAACGTCACACAAAAACCCCCAGATTATCTAGTCATTATCACGTTGCTGTTTGTGCGACCTTTCCTGTGCGCAAATTGGCTGCCGCATTTCCTAAATTACAACAGTGACTACACTTTAAAAAGTACTTAATTGGCTGTAAAGCACTTTGGGACATAGAAAATAGGTGCAGGATTAGGCCGTTCGGCCTTCGAGCCTGCACCACCATTCAATATGATCATGGCTGATCATGCAGCTTCAGTTCCCCATTCCTGCTTTCTCTCCATACCCTTTGATCCCTTTAGCCATAAGGGCCACATCTAACTCCCTCTTGAAGATATCTAACGAACTGGACTCAACAACTTTCTGTGGTAGATAATTCCACAGGTTCACAATTCTCTGAGTGAAGAAGTTTCTCCTCATCTCAGTCCTAAATGGCTTACCCCTTATCCTTAGACTGTGACCCCTGGTTCTGAACTTCCCCAACATCGGGAACATTCTTCCTGCATCTAACCCGTCCAATCCCATCAGAATTTTATATGTTTCCCTGAGATCCCCTCTCATTCTTCTAAATTCCAGTGAATATAAGCCTAGTCGATCCAGTCTTTCTTCATATGTCAGTCCTGCCATCCCAGGAATCAGTCTGGTGAACCTTCGCTGCACTCCCTCAATAGCAAGAATGTCCTTCCTCAGATTAGGAGACCAAAACTGAACACAGTATTCCAGGTGTGGCCTCACCAAGGCCCTGTACAACTGCAGTAAGACCTCCCTGCTCCTATATTAAAATCCCCTAGCTATGAAGGCCAACATGCCATTTGCCGCCTTCACCGCCTGCAGTACCTGCATGCCAACTTTCAATGACTGATGTACCATGACACCCAGGTCTCGTTGCACCTCCCCTTTTCCTATTCTGTCACCATTCAGATAATATTCCGCCTTCCTGTTTTTGCCACCATAGTGGATAATCTCACATTTATCCACATTATACTGCATCTGCCATGCATTTGCCCACTCACCTAACCTGTCCAAGTCACCCTGCAACCTCTTAGCATCCTCCTCACAGCTCACACCGCCACCCAGCTTAGTGTCATCTGCAAACTTGATTGTGAAAGGCGCAGCAGGAATGCAAGTTCTTATTTACTTTAGATTGGGATTTGATTCTGAAGTTAAAGAAATAATTTGAATAAATAATAAAAAGACTTGTATTTATATAGCGCCTTTCACGATCAACAGACATAGCAAATGCTTTACAGCCTATGAAGTACTTTTGGATTGTAATCACTGTTGTAATGTGGGAAACGTGGCAGCCAATTTGCACACAGCAATGTGATAATGACCAGATAATATGTTTTTGTTATGTTGATTGAGGAAAAAATATTGACCAGGACACCGGGGATAACTCCCCCGCTGTTCTTCGAAATAGTGCCATGGAATCCATCTCTTCCGAAAGACGGCACCTCCGACAGTGCGGCACTCCCTCGGTACTGCACTGGAGTGTCAGCCTGGATTTATGTGCTCAAGTCCCTGACGTGGGACTTGAACCCACAACCTCCTGACTCATCGAGTGCTGCCCACTGAGCCACAGCTGACAATGGAGCACCATATCACATTCTCGAGACATCCTAATGTGCTTCACAACCAATGAATTACTTTTGAAGTGCAGTTGCTATTATGTAGGCAAACACGACAGCTAATTTTGGTACGGCACGATTCCACAAGAAGCAGTGAAATGAATGACCAGTTCATCCATTTTTGGTGATGCTCGTTGAGGGAGGAATGTTGGGTCAGGACACCGGGTGAACTCCCTGCTCTTCTTTGAATTGTGCCACGGGATCTTTTGCATCACTGTTGCAATGCTCCCTCCCCTCCTCCCCTTTAGACTCTGGGAGCCTGGGTTTACCACTTGTGGTTCCCCAGACAGTTCTGGATTTCAGTCATGTTAATATGGACAGTTGCTAAGTAGAACTAGCTAGTACTTCCCAGAAAGCTGGCATAGGGACATATGAAAAAGGACAGGAAAGTTCGAGCTGATTCATTGAGCGTGTCCCATCTAAAGGGTCAATAATTCTTTTAAACGGTTTGAATTTAATAGCACTATTTCACTTGTTTGCAAACTGGGACAATTCTGTTACCTAATGGTACGTCTTGCCATCTCTTCCTAGAGATCAAGAAAAGGACAGGGTATAACATTTAATCCCAGGTCAGTCAATGTCCCACAGCTAGCCAGCTTTATTAGAAGCCAGAGATGAACATAAAAAATGGGAGCAGGAGTAGGCCATTTGGCCCTTCAAGCCTGCTCCGCCATTCAGTAAGATCATGGCTGATCTGATCATAGCCTCAACTCCATTTCCCCGACCGCTCCCCATGACCCTTGACTCCCTTATCATTCAAACCTTTGTCTCTCTCCACCGTAAATATATTCAACGACCCAGGTGCGTGGAACAACGTGTCTACTTGTTCTACTTAATGTTAGCTGCTCAGATGGTTCACTGGCTGAACCGTACACACCAGGAACATTCTAGATTTAATCCCCAGTCTGAACTGAGTTACGTAGCTTTACATAGTATTTATGGCACAGAAACCGGCCTTTGGGACCAACAGGTCCGTGCCGGGGTCTATGCTCCATACGAGCCTCCTCCCATCCCTCTTCACCTCACCCCATCACCATATCCTTCTATTCCTTTCTCCCTCATGTGTTTATCCAGCTTCTCCTTAAATGCATCGATACTATTCGCCTCAACCCCTCCCTGTGGCAGCGAGTTCCACATTCTCGCCCCTCTCTGGGTAAAGAGGTTTCTCCTGAATTCCCCATTGGATTTATTAGCGACTGTCTTGTATTTATGACCCCTAGTTTTGGTCTCCCCACAAATGGAAACACTTTCTCTACGTCTACCCTATCAAACCCCTTCATAATTTTTAAGTCCTCTATCAGGTCATCCCTCAGCCTTCTCTTTTCTGGAGAAAAGAGCCCCTGCCTGTTCAGTCTTTCCTGATATCATCATTGTATCTGATACCTGGTATCATCATTGTAAATCTTTTTTGCACCTTCTACAGTGCCTGTCCTTTTTTTGCAATATGGAGACCAGAACTGTGCGCAGGTAGTGAGAGTTGGTTGATCTCAGCTGGTAGCACCAGTAGTGCTGCTCCGAATGGCCACTGAAAAATCCTCTCACTCCTGATCATTATCATAGAAACATAGATAGAAACATAAAAAATAGGAGCAGTAGTAGGCCATTTGGCCCTTCGAGTCTACGCCGCCATTCAATATGATCATGGCCGATCCTCTATCTCAACACCATATTCCCGCTTTTCCCCCATAACCCTTGATGCCTTTTATGTCTAGAAATCTATCTATCTCCCTCTCGAGTACATTCAGTGACTTGGCCTCCACAGCCTTCTGTGGTAGAGAATTCCACAGGTTCACCACCCTCTGAGTGAAAACATTTCTCCTCATCTCGGTCCTAAATTTCCTACTCCGTATCCTGAGACTGTGACCCCTTGTTCTAGATTTCCCAGCCTGGGGAAACATCCTCCCCCCGCATCCAGTCTATCCAACCCCGTCAGAATTTTATACAATTCAATGAGATCCCTTCTCATCCTTCTAAACTCGAGTGAATACAGGCCTAGTCGACCCAATCTCTCCTCATACCACAGTCCTGCCATCCCAGGAATCAGTCTGGTGAACCTTCGCTGCACTCCCTCTATGGCAAGTATATCCTTTGCAGGTAAGGAGACCAAAACTGCGCACAATACTCCAGGTGAAGTCTCACCCAGGCCCTGTATAACTGTAGTAACACATCCTTGCTCCTTACTCGCATCCTCTTGCAATGAAGGCCAACATACCCTTTGCCTTCCTAACTGCTTGCTGCACCTGCATGTTTGCTTTCAATGATTGTAAGTGTGCATGGCAAATGAGAGCAGGATATGGCTTGGCTGGGAAATGGCCTGCCAAAGCTTGGGTGTGAGTAGTGCCTACTTTGGGAGGGCGTTGTACATAATGGCGAGTGACCCTCGTGGAATTGTACCCCAGCAAGCATTGGCACTTTCAAGATGAAGTTGGCAAAATTGGCAAAGCTATAGGATTCAAGACGTCCGTGTTTGTCAGTTTACTTTATCGCTTCAATTAAAAATGTAAAGATTTATGCAGGAGATGCCACTAGATGGCAACATAGCATCAGTAAATATTTTGCAAAAACACACAGTGCACTTGTTAATCTCCCATGGTGTTACACATGAGCATTGGAAACTAAGTGTAGTCTTCAAGTGAAGCCGGCTTAGGGGCCAGGACATCATTCGAGCAGGGCATGCAGACATGGTTAAGTTTTAAGTTCCTTTTTTGGAGTTCTACATTTTGTCCTTATTTTATATTTTCCAATTATAAATTCCTACATCCTCATTCATAATAGAAATGTCCTTTGTAAGCGGATTGTGCTGTAATCCTCTATATAGAAAGAAAGACTTGGATTTATATAGCGCCTTTCACGACCACCGGATGTTTCAAAGCGTTTACAGCCAATGGAGTGTAGTCACTGTTGTAATGTATGAAGGAGGGTGTAAGAAGTTTAGATATTTTGTTTATAATGTGGACACAGGAATTTATAATGGAAAAAGTTAAGAAGTATTGTGCACAGATGTAAGATTATTAGTATATTAAATAGATGTATAGATTTGAAGGGCCGATCATTACTGCAACACTTTGACATCTTCAGTCAAATTGAAAACTATTTGAAAATTAGACACAACACTTCAAATAGACTCTGGATTCAAAATAAATTTTGAATCACAGTGTTGGAATTTTTGTACAGAAATGTGTACAGGAAAGTCATGTCCAGGTCTATCGAATGGCAATATCTGGCTCGAGACAGGAAATGTTTTTAAAAAATTGTTCTCGAAGTGAGCAATGCTGTCGTGGCCATAATTATCGCCCAGCCCTCGTTGCCCTGAAGGTAATATGGGCCTCCTCTTGGAGTCCATGTGCCGATAGTACTCCCATAAGGATGTTGGGTAGGGAATTCCAGGATTCACCCAGTGACGATGAAGATAGGGCAGGATAGTGACTTGGAGGGGAATCTGGAGGTGATGCTGTTCCCACAACATTACTGATCTTGCTCTTTAGTGGGGGAGGGAGGTGCTGCTGAAGTAAGCTTGATGAGTTGCTGCACTGTATCCTGTAGATGGTACATAATACAACCACAACCCGCTGGTGATGGAGCGGGGTGGATGTTGAGCCCAGTGGCAGGGATGCAGATTAAGCCAGCTGCTCTGACCTGGATGATGATGAGTGTTGTTATGCCTGTCTCCAGAAGAACATAAGAAATAGGAGCCCCTCGAGCCTGCAATAAGATCATGGCTGATCTGATCTTGGGCTCAGCTCAACTTCCCTGCCCGCTCCCCATAACCTATCACTCCATTTATCGTTCAAAAATATGTATCTCCACCTTAAATATATTCAATGATTCAGCCTCCACAGTTCTCTGGGGCAGAGAATTCCATAGATTTACGACTCTCTGAGAAGAAATTCTAAATAGGCGACCCCTTATTCTGAAAATATGCCCCCTAGTTCTAGATTCCTCCACGAGTGGAAAGATCCTCTCTCCATCTACCTTGTCGAGCCCCCTCATTATCTTATCTCTCTCAATAAGATCACCCCTCATTCTTCTAAACTCCCATGAGTAGGCTCAACCTTTCTTCATAAGTCAACCTCTTCATCTCTGGGATCAACCGAGTGAACCTTCTCTGAACTGCCTCCAATGCAAATATATCCTTCCTTAAATACGGAGACCAAAACTGTACGCAGTACTCTAGGTGTGGTCTCACTAATGTTGTAGCAGGGCTTCCCTGCTTTTATATTTCATCCCCCTTGCAATAAAGGCCAACATTCCATTTGCCTTCCTGATTACTTGCTGTACCTGCATACTAACTTTTTGTGTTTCATGCAGAAGGACCCCCAGGTCCTGTTGTACTGCAGCTTGTAATCTCTCCCCATTTAAATAATAATTTGCTTTTTTATTTTTCCTACCAAAGTGGATAACCTCATATTCTCCCAGATTATACTCCCCTGCCAAATGTTTGCCCACTCATTTAGCCTGTCTATATCCCTTGCAGATTCTTTGTGTCCTCACAACTTGCTTTCCCACTCATCTTTGTATCATCAGAAAACTTGGCTACATTACACTCGGTCCCTTCATCCAAGTCATTAATATAGATTGTAAATAGTCAAGGACCCAGCACTGATCCCTGTGGCACCCCACTAGTTACCGTTTGCCAACCGGAAAATGACCCATTTATCTTGACTCTGTTTTCTGGTAGTTAGCCGATCCTGTATCCATGCTAATATATTACCCCTAACCCTGTGAGCTCTTGTGCCTTTTATGTGGTACCTTATTTGAATGCCTTCTGGAAATCCAAATACACCACAACCACTGGTTCCCCCTTATCCACCCTGCTCGTTACATCCTCAAAGAACTCCAGCAAATTTGTCAAATATATTTCCCTTTCATAAAACTATGCTGACTCTGCTTGACTGCATTATGATTTTCCAAATGTCTTGCTACTGCTTCCTTAATAATGGACTCCAGCATTTTCCCAATGACAGATGTTAGGCTAACTGGTCTATAGTTTCCTGCTTTCTGTCTCCCTTTTTTAAATAAGGGGCATTACATTTGCGGTTTTCCAATCCGCTGGGACCTCTCCAGACTCCAGGGAATTTTGGTAGATTGCAACCAAATGCATCCACTTTCCCTGCAGCCATTTTTAAGACCCTAGGGTGTAGGCCATCAGGTCCAGGGAACTTGTCCACCTTTAGTCCCGTTATTTTACCGAGTACTTTTTCTTTAGTGATACTGATTGTTTTAAGCTCCCTCCCTCCCTATAGCCCCTTGATTATCCACTATTAGGATGTTTTTAGTGTCTTCGACCGTGAAGACCGATACAAAATATTTGTTCAACATCTCTACCATTTCCTTGTCCTCCATTATTAATTCCCCAGTCTCATCCTCCAGGGGACCAACGTTTACTTTAGTCACACTTTTCCTTTTTATATACCTGTAGAAGCTCTTACTATCTGTTTTTATATTTTGTGCTAATTTACTTTCATAATTATCTTCCCTCTATTATTTTTTTTAGTCATTGTTTGCTGGCTTTTAAAAGTTTCCCAATCCTCTGGCCTTCCACTAGACTTGGCCACATTGTATGCCCTTATTTTCAATTTGATACCATCCCTTATTTCCTTAATTAGCCACGGATGGTTATCCCTTCTCTTACAGTTTTTCCTGTTCATTGGGATATATTTTTGTTGCGAGCTATGAAATATCTCCTTCAATGTCTGCCACTGCTCATCAACTGTCCCATACTTTAATCTATTTTCCCAGTCCACTTTAGCCAACTCTGCCCTCATACCTTTGTAGTCTCCTTTATTTAAGCTTAGGACACTGGTTTGAGAACCAACTTTCTCACCCTTCAACTGAATTTGAAATTCAACCCTGTTATGTTTTCTCCTAGAGGATCCTTTACTCGGAGATCATTTATTAATCCTGTCTCATTACGCAGTACCAGATCTAAGATAGCCTGCTCCCTGGTTGACTCCGCAACGTATTGTTCAAGGAAACTATCCCAGATACACTCTATGAACTCTTCCTCAAGACCACCCTGGCCATTTTGCTTTGTCCAATCAATATGATGGTTAAAATCGGCCATGATTATTGCCGTTCCTTTATTACAAGCCTCCATTATTTCTTGATTTATACTCCGTCCATCAGTGTAGCTACTGTTAGGGGACCTATAGACTACGCCCACCAGTGACTTTTTCCCCTTATTATTCCTTATCTCCACCCAAACTGATTCAACATCTTGATCTTCTGAGCCAATATTGTTTCTCACTAATGCACTGATCTCATCCTTTATTAACAGTGCTACCCCACCTCCTTTTTCCTTTCTGTCTGTCTCCTTCTGAATTGTCAAATACCCCTGAATATTTAGTTCCCAGTCCTGGTCACCTTGCAACCACGTCTTTGCAATGGCTGTCAGATCATACCCATTTGTATCTATTTGTGCCATCAACTCATCTATTTTGTTACGAATGCTACGTATATTCAGATAAAGAGCTTTTAAATGTGTTTTTTTTTAGCTTTGACCCCACTTTTTCACCTTTATGTTTATGCATTCTGTCCCTTCGACGTCTCTGCCATTTCCCTGTTCCCCATTATTAATCCCCCAGTCTCATCCTCTTAAGGGACCAACATTTACTTTAACTACCCTCTTCCCTTTTTATATATCTGTAGACGTTCTTACTATCTGTTTTTATGTTTCTTGCTAGTTTGCTCTAATAATCCATTTTTATTATTTTTCTAGTCATCCTTTGCTGATTTAAAAAAAAAAATTCCCAATCCTCTGGCCTCCGACTAATCTTGGCCACATTGTATGCCTTTGTTTTCAATTTGATACCAACCCTTACTTCCTTAGTTAGCCATGGATGGTTCTCCCTTCTCTTGAGTCTTTCCTTCTCACTGGAATATATTTTTGTTGAGTTATGAAATATCTCCTTAAATGTCTGCCACTGCTCATCAACCGTCTTACACTTTAATCTATTTTCTCAGTCCACTTTAGCCAACTCTGCCTTCACACCTTTGTAATCGTCTTTAGTTAAGCTTAGGACACTGGTTTGAGAACCACCTTTCTCACCCTCCAACTGAATTTGAAATTCAACTATGCTATGATCACTCTTTTCTAGAGGATCCTTTACTATGAGATCATTTATTAATCCTGTTTCATTACACCGTATCAGATCCAAGATAGCCTGCTCCCTGGCTGGTTCCATAACATTCTGTTCAAGGAAACTATCTCTGATACACTGTGAACTCTTCCTCAATGTTACCTTGGCCAATTTGATTTGTCCAATCAATATGGTTAAAATCGCCCATGATTATTGCCGTACCTTTCTTACAAGCCTCCATTATTTCTTGATTTATACTCTGTCCAACAGTGTAGCTACTGTTGGGGGGCCCATAGACTACGCCCACCAGTGACCTCTTTCCCCTTTTGATTCCACATCTTGATCTTCTGAGCCAATATCATTTCTCACTACTGCATTGATCTCATCCTTTATTACCAGAGCTACCCCACCTCCTTTTCCTTTCTGTCTGTTCTTCTGAATTGTCAAATACCCCAAAATATTTAGTTCCCAGCCTTGGTCACCTTGCAACCAGGTCTCTGTGTAATGGCTATCAGATCATACCCATTTATATCTATTTGTGCCGTCAACTCATCGACAAATGCTGCATGCATTCACATAGAGCTTTTAATTTTGTCTTTTTACCATATTTCCCTGCTTGGGCAAAGTGGGTACATCACTGTATGGTCCAGAAATTGAGGAGATGGAGGACAGTATTGTATAGGGAATGGAGATGGTGCAGTGTGAAGCTTAGCTCCATCTCTGGTGCATTGAATGGGAGGGAGAGGGTTAAAGATGAATGTTTGAACTGTCATTAGCCACCCAGTTCTATTTGTTGTACAAATATCCAAAAATCCAACATGGCAGTGACCTCCATACAGTTACACTCAGACCAGCAGATATATATTGCTATATTGTTAGATTGGTTGAGATAGTGGCAAACATTGTTTATTTGGAAGGTGAAAACCTTCCAGTCACGGTTGAAATGGTTAGTGTTTTTGGATGTCTTGTGGAGAAACTAGGTAACGGTAGAGTGGAACGTATTTGAGTCCAATTCGGCCCTTGCTGTAGTGTTTAAACCCCTCTCTCCAGTCTCCACACTCACCTCCGACAATAAGTGTGAGGAGCTCATGGACTTCTTTGTCTCTAAGATTGAAACCAGCCATTCGGCCGCCTCTTCCCTTCCTACCCCTAGCCCACCGGGCAAAACTTCCTCGAAGGAAGCCCCTTGACCTAGCCCTGACCTCGCATCTCTCTCCAGTTTCTCTCCAATCTCCCCTCATGACCTTTTTGAGCTCATCCTGTCCATGAGTCCCGCTTCCTGCTCCCTTGACCCTGTTCCCACCGAACTGCTGACAACCCAACTTCCTTTTCTGACTCCCATGTTAGCTGACATTGTTAACGATTATCTCCTCAGTGCTGTTGGAGAGGAGTTAAACTAACATGGCAGGGAGCCAATGCAGGGAGACAGAGGGAAATAAAATGGAAGCAGAAGCAAAAGATAGAAAGGAGAATAGTAAAAGTGGAGGGCAGAGAAACCCAAGGCAAAAAACAAAAAGGGCCACATTACAGAAAAATTCTAAAGGGGCAAAGTGTGTTAAAAAGGCAAGCCTGAAGGCTCTGTGCCTCAATGCGAGGAGTATTCGGAATAAGGTGGACGAATTAACTGCGCAGACAGCAGCTATGATGTAATTGGCATCACGGAGACATGGCTCCAGGGCAACCAAGGCTGGGAACTCATCATCCAGGGGTATTCAACATTTAGGAAGGATAGGCAGAGAGGAAAAGGAGGCGAGGTGGCATTGTTGGTTAAAGAGGAAATTAACGCAATAGTAAGGAAGGACATTAGCTTGGATGATGTGGAATCAATATGGGTGGAGCTGCGGAATTCCAAAGGGCAGAAAACGTTAGTGGGAGTTGTGTACAGACCACCAAACAGTAGTAGTGAGGTTGGGGACAGCATCAAATGAGAAATAAGGGATGTGTGCAATAAAGGTACAGCAGTTATCATGGGCAACTTTAACCTACATAATGATTGGGCTAACCAAACTGGTAGCAATGCGGTGGAGGAGGATTTCCTGGAGTGTATTAGGGATGATTTTCTAGACCAATATGTCGAGGAACCAACTAGAGAGCTGGCCATCCTAGACTGGGTGATGTGTAATGAGAAAGGACTAATTAGCAATCTTGTTGTGCGAGGCCCCTTGGGGAAGAGTGACCATAATATGGTAGAATTCTTTATTAAGATGGAGAGTGACACAGTTAATTCAGAAACTAGGGTCCTGAACTTAAGGAAAGGTAACTTTGACAGTATGGGGCGTGAATTGGCTAGAATAGACTGGCAAAGGATACTTAAAGGGTTGACGGTGGATAAGCAATGGCAAACATTTAAAGATCACATGGATGAACATCAGCAATTGTACATCCCTGTCTGGAGTAAAAATAAAACGGGGAAGGTGGCTCAACCATGGCTAATGAGGGAAATTAAGGATAGTGTTAAAGCCAAGGAAGAGGCATATAAATTGGCTAGAAAAAGCAACAAACGTGAGGACTGGGAGAAATTTAGAATTCAACAGAAGAGGACTAAGGGTTTAATTAAAAATAGAGTACGAGAGGAAGCTTGCAGGGAACATAAAAACTGACTGCAAAAGCTTCTATAAATATGTGAAGAGAAAAAGATTAGTGAAGACAAACATAGGTCTCTTGCAGTTAGATTCAGGTGAATTTATAATGGGGAACAAAGAAATGGCAGACCAATTGAACAAATACTTTGGTTCTGTCTTCACGAAGGAAGACACAAATAACCTTCCGAATGTACTAGGGACAGTGGGTCTAGTGAGAAGGAGGGAACTAAAGGATATCCTTTATTAGGCGAGAGATTGTTAGGTAAATTGATGGGATTGAATGCCGATTAAATCCCCGGGGCCTGATAGTCTGCATCCCAGAGTACTTAAGGAAGTGGCCCTAGAAATAGTGGATGCATTGGTGATAATTTCCCAACAGTCTAACACCACTTTTTAAAAAAGGAGGGAGAGAGAAAACGGGTAATTATCGACCGGTTAGCCTGACATCAGTAGTGGGGAAAATGTTGGAATCAATTATTAAAGATGAAATAGTAGCACATTTGGAAAGCAGTGACCGGATCGGACCAAGTCAGCATGGATTTATGAAAGGGAAATCATGCTTGACAAATCTTCTGGAATTTTTTGAGGATGTAACTAGCAGAGTGGACAAGGGAGAACCAGTGGATGTTGTGTATTTGGACTTTCAAAAGGCTTTTGACAAGGTCCCGCACAAGAGATTGGTGTGCAAAATCAAAGCGCATGGTATTGGGGGGTAATGTACTGACGTGGATAGAGAACTGGTTGGCAGACAGGAAGCAGAGAGTCGGGATAAACGGGTCCTTTTCAGAATGGCAGGCAGTGACTAGTGGAGTGCCGCAGGGCTCAGTGCTGGGACCCCAGCTCTTTACAATATACATCAACGATTTAGATGAAAGAATTGAGTGTAATATCTCCAAGTTTGCGGATGACACTAAACTGGGTGGCGGTGTGAGCTGTGAGGAGGACGTTAAGAGGCTGCAGGGTGACTTGAACAGGTTAGGTGAGTGGGCAAATGCATGGCAGATGCAGTATAATGTGGATAAATGTGAGGTTATCCATTTTGGGAGCAAAAACACGAAGGCAGAATATTATCTGAATGGCGACAGATTAGGAAAAGGGGAGGTGCAACGAGACCTGGGTGTCATGGTACATCAGTCATTGAAAGTTGGCATGCAAGTACAGCAGGCGGTGAAGAAGGCAAATGGTATGTTGGCCTTCATAGCGAGGGGATTTGAGTATAGGAGCAGGGAGGTCTTACTGCAGTTGTACAGGGCCTTAGTGAGGCCTCACCTGGAATATTGTGTTCAGTTTTGGTCTCCTAATCTGAGGAAGGACGTTCTTGCTATTGAGGGAGTGCAGCGAAGGTTCACCAGACTGATTCCAGGGATGGCTGGACTGTCATATGAGGAGAGACTGGATCAACTGGGTCTTTATTCACTGGAGTTTAGAAGGATGAGAGGGGATCTCATAGAAACATATAAGATTCTGACGGGACTGGACAGGTTAGATGCGGGAAGAATGTTCCCGATGTTGGGGAAGTCCAGAACCAAGGGACATAGTCTTAGGATACGGGGTAGGCCATTTAGGACTGAGATGAGGAGAAACTTCTTCACTCACAGAGTTGTTAACCTGTGGAATTCCCTGCCGCAGAGAGTTGTTGATGCCAGTTCATTGGATATATTCAAGAGGGAGTTAGATATGGCCCTTACGACTAAGCGGATCAAGGGATATGGAGAGAAAGCAGGAAAGGGGTACTGAGGGAATGATCAGCCATGATCTTGTTGAATGGCGGTGCAGGCTCGAGGGGCCGAATGGCCTGCTCCTGCACCTATTTTCTATGTTTCTATGTACTGTCCCCCTCTCCCTCAAATCTGCCGTCATCACCCCTCTCCTCAAAAAACCAACCCTTGACCCCTCCATACTTGCAAACTACCACCCCATCTCCAACGTCCCTTTCCTCTCCGAAGTCCTTGAACGTGTTGTTGCTTCCCAAATCCGCGCCCATCTTTCCCTCAACTCCATGTTTGAATCCCTCCAATCCAGTTTCCATGCTTGCCACAGTAACGGCTCTCATCAAAGCCACAAATGGCATCCTTTGTGACTGACAAATGCTAATTATCCCTCCTCGTCCTTCTTCTTGACCTGTCTGTAGCCTTTGAGACGGTTGACCACTCCATCCTCTTCCAGTGCCTCTCCACCATCGTCCAGCTGGGTGGGGCTGCACTCGCCTGGTTCCATTTTTATCTAACTAATCGTAGTCCGAAAATCTCTTGCAATGGCTTCCCTTCCCACTCCCACATCATTACCTCTGGTGTCCCCCAAGGATCTATCCTTGGCCCCCTCCTAATTATCATCTACATGTTGCCCCTTGGCAACATCATCCGAAAACACTGTCAGTTTCCACATGTACGCTGATGACACCCAGCTCTACCTCACCACCACTTCTCTTGATCCCTCCACGGTCTCTTAAATTGTCAGACTGCTTGTCCGACATCAAGTTCTGGATGAGCAGAAATTTTCTCCAATTGAATATTGGGAAGACTGAAGCCATTGTTTTCAGACCCGCCTCAATTTCTGTTCCATAGCCACTGATTCCATCCCTCTCCCCAACTTGTGTCTGAGGCTGAGCCAGTCTGTTCACAACCTTGGTGTCATATTTGACCCTGAAATGAGCTTTCAGCCACATATCCGCAGCATAACTAAGACCACCTATTTCCACCTCCGTAACATCGCATGTCTCCGCCCTTGCCTCAGCTCATCTGCTGCTGAAGCCCTCATCCATGCCTTTGTTACCACTAGACTTGACTATTCCAACACACTCCTGGCTGGCCTCCTACATTGTACCCTACGTAAACTAGAGGTGATCCAAAACTTGGCTGCCCTTGTCCTAACTCGCACAAAGTCTCGCTAACCCATCACTCCTGTGCTCGCTGACATACATTGGCTTCCGGTTAAGCAACGCGTCGATTTCAAAATTCTCAAATCCCTCCATGGCCTCGCCCCTCCCCATCCCTAATCTCCTCCAGCCCCCCCCCCCCCCCCCGAGATGTCTGCGCTCCTCTAATTCAGCCTTCCTGAGCATCCCTGATTATAATCACTCAACCATTGGTGGTCGTGCCTTCTGTTGCCATGGCCCCAAGCTCTGGAACTCCCTTCCTAAACCTCTCCGCCTTTCTACCTCTCTTTCCTCCTTTGAGACACTCCTTAAAACCTACCTCTTTGATCAAGCTTTTGGTCACCTGCGCTAATTTCTACTCCGTGTCAAATTTTTATCTCATAATACTCCTGTGAAGCGCCTTGGGACGTTTCACTACGTTAAAGGCGTTATATAAATACAAGTTGTTGTTCACTTGGGCTGGCTTGCTTCCGATGTGTTTCTCTTGGGTGTGGTAATATCAAGGTTACGTGATTGGCATGATTGAATGGGATTGGTTTTGTTGCTCTAACGTGTGTGTGATGTCTGACGTCTGTGGTTGCCGTACTTCTGTAAAAATTCTTGTGTGGAGTAATTCTTTGTGCTTTTAAGATATCTTTTATGCACGTTTGGAATGATTGTTGACTATATAAGTGAGACAAGCAACTTCAGTTAGCCCAGCTTAAGCGCGGCTTTATAGCCCTGTTGCTCACTGTGCTTGTAACAGAGTTTTACCAATGTATATCTTGTGCTAGGTGATAATTTATCAGTGCTTCAGGATGAAATTTCAGACCTGCTTAAAGATAAGCCCGGTGGCATTCCAGTGCAGCAGCTTAAGAAACTGTACAAGAGAATTTATCAACGGACCATGAATTTGGACAACTGTGGCTTGGTATCTGTTCCACACCTGCTTCATCTTATGAAGGATCGGGTATTCGTTCAACATTCAGGAGATCATAGGCGTGTTTTCGAGACTGAGTTGGCAGCAGGTATGTTTTTAACATGTTGAAGGAATGATTTGTCCCCTTTAAATTTAGATAACTTTATAGTAATGGCTTGAGGGAAAAGAAGAAATGAAAGATAAAACGTCTATTCTCTTTGTTCTTTCCCTCTTTTTTTTTTTTCCCCCCCTGAATGCGACGCATGGCTGAAAATGGGAGCAAGCGCCTGTATCGCCAAACAGTTTTATTCAGCGCAGAATGAAATTGTGCTCTCTTTAACATAACTCAGTATGTACAGTACAGTTGGGTGAAGATTTGTGTATTATTTCTCCCTGCATCCCAACCACACCAGTATTGCTGGTCCCAGTAGTGCTGTTCTGGCGCGTTACCAAATGATGGCCAGCTGCTGCTTTTATCACGGAATCATAGAGATGCAGCACAGAATGGGGCCATTCGGCCCATCGTGCCTGTGCCAACTGTTTAAAGGAGCTATCCAGTTAGTCCCACTCCTGCCCTTTCCTCATAGCCCTGCAAATGTGTCCCTTCAAGTATTTATCCAATTCCCTTTAGAAAGTTACTGTTGATTCTACTTCCACCCCTGTCGGGCAGATTTCAGATAATAGCTCGCTGCATAAACACATTTCTCCTCGTATCACCTTTTGTTCTTTTGCCAATTACCTTAATTCTATGTCCTCTGGGTACCGATCCTTCTGCCACTAGAAACAGTTTCTCCTTATTTACTCTATTAAAACCCCTCATGATATCCATCCTCTGCTCTTCGGAGAATATTCCTGGCTTTTCCACATGGAATGAGACTGCTCCTTGGGTTGCCCTAACGCACCGACCATGCGTTGGTGTTGGATTTGAGGTGCATGAGCAGGATGCACCAGAAGACACCAGAGTGAAAGTTTATTTATACGCTATCTTTTTCTAAAAAAAAATAACTTGCATTTATATAACGCCTTTAACATAGTAAGACATCCCAAGGCGCTTCACAGGAGCGTTATCAGACAAAATTTGACATTGAGCCACATGAGATATTAGAATAGGTGAGAAGTAGGTTTGAAGAGCACTTAAGAACATAAGAATTAGGAGCAGGAGTAGGCCCTCGAGCCTGATCCGCCATTCAATAAGATCAGGGCTGATCTTCTACCTGAACTCCACTTTCCTGCACTGACCCCATATCCCTTGATTCCCTTAATATTCAAAAAAGTATTGATCTGTGTCTTGAATATCAATGATCTCAATGACTGAACCTCCACAGCCCTCTGTAGTAGAGAATTCCAGCGATTCACCATCCTCTGAAGAAACAACTTCTCATCTCAGTCCTAAATGACCAACCCCTGGTTCTAGACTCTCCAGCCAGAGGAAACATCCTCCCTGCATCTACCCTGTCAAGTCCTGAAAGAATTTTGCATGTTTCAAAGAGATCACCTCTCATTCTTTTAAGCTCTAGAGAATATAGGCCAAGTTTGCTCAATCTCTCCTCATAGGGCAATTCCCCTATCCCAGGAATCGGTCTGATGAACCTTCGTTGCACTCTTTCAATGGCATGTATATCCTTCTTTCGGTAGGGATACCAAAACTGTTCTCAATACTCCAGGTGTGGTCTCACCAGGGCCCTATATAATTGCATTAAGATGTCTTTACTCATACTCAAATCCTCTTGTAATAAAGGCCAACATACCATTTCCTTTCTTAATTGCCTGCATGTTAACTTTCAGTGATTTGTGTACAAGGACACCCAGGTCCCTCTGAACACCAAGATTTCCCAATCTCTCACCATTTTAAAAAATACTCTGCTTTCCTATTTTTCCTACCAAAATGAATAATTCACATTTCTCCACATTATATTCCATTTGCCATGTTCTTGCCCATTCACTTTGCCTGTCTATATCACCTTGAAGCCACTGCATCCTCCTCACAACTTACATTCTCACTTAGCTTTGTATCATCAGCAAAATTGGATATATTTGGTCCCCTCATCCAAATCATTGATATAGATAGAGAGGCGGAGCAGTTCAGGGAGGAAATTCCAGAGCTTGGGACCTAGACAGCTGAAGGCACGGCCGCCATTGATGGGGCAATTAAAATTGGGGATGCACAAAAGGCCAGAATTGGAGGAACATAGAGTTCTGAGAGGTTGTAGGGCTGGAGGAGGTTACAGAGAAAGGGAAGAGCAAGGCCATGGAGGGATTTGTACATAAGGATGTGAATTTTAAAATTGAAGCGTTGCTAGACCGGTACCAACGTAGGTCAGTGAGCACAGGCAAGATGGGTGAATGGGACTTGGTGCGAGTCAAGATACGGGCAGCAGTTTTGGATGAGCTCAAATTTACAGAGGGTGGAAGATGGAAGACTGGACAGGAGAGCATTGGTATAGTCAAGTCTGAACATAAGAAAAGCATGGTTGAGGATTCCAGCAGCCGTTGAGCTGAGGCAGGGGCAGACAAGACAAGTTATGAAGGTGGAAGTAGGCAGTCTTGATGATGCAGAGGTTATGGGGCCGGAAACTCAGCTCAGGGTCAGATAGGACATCTAGTGTCGAAATGCAATTTAAATTGTTACCAAGCAGTGCAAGTATGAAGGATTATGTTTTTAGACTTTTTATAATGTATAATATGCAAAGTTATATGGCTGCACATTTTAACTAACTTATAGAGCATATATTTAGGGATCTTAAAATCAGTGAGATCTGGAATATTTTCTATAGGATTCTGAGAGATCAAAAAAAGGTGAGAGTTGGCACATCTCTGTAGCTAAAATAATGAGTAACTTAAGTCCAGCTCTACCCAGATGCTTTGGTGACTAACTGTAATTGCCAGCCATTTAATTCTGTGTAAAGCAGCAGCCTTATCAGCAGACTATGTTCTATCTTGGGAGCAGAGTCAAGTGATTTCCACGAATGTATGATAAACTTTCAGTTTTACTCCGAATTGAAAGGGAAATTGAAAATGAAATGCGAAAGCTGTTAATTCATTGTTCAGACACCAAAAAGCAAGATCCATAGTCTTGGTTTCAAATGAATTCTGTGTTTTAATGTTGGGAGGAATTTAAGAAATACATTTCTGTAATAAAATATCCACATCATCATAACTTGTATTTATATAACACCTTTAATGTAGTAAAACGTCACAAGGCACTTCACAGGAGTGTTAGAAGACAAAACAAATGCATTTGACACTGAGCCACAGAAGAAGAAATTACGGCCGATGACCAAAAGCTTAGTCAAAGAGGTAGGTTTTAAGGAGGAAAAAGAGGCGGAGAGTTTTAGGGAGGGAGTTCCAGAGCTTGGGGCCTAGATAGCTGAAGGCACAGTCACCAATGGTTGAGCAATTATAATCAGGGATGCTCAGGAAGGCAGAATAACAGGAGCGCAGACACCTCTGTGGGGGGGGGAGGGGGGGGGCTGTGAGGCTGAAGGAGATTACAGAGAAAGGGAGGATTGAGGCCATGGATGGATTTGAAAATAAGGATGAGAATTTTGAAATCAAGACATTGCTTAACCAGGAGCCAATGTAGGTCAGCGAGCACAAGAGTGATGGGTGAGCGGGACTTGGTGCGAGTTAGGACACGGGCAGCCGAGATTTGAATGACCTCAAGTTTACGTAGGGTAGAATGTGGGCGGCCAGCCAGGATTGCATTGGAGTAGTCAAGTCTAGAGGTAGAGTTGTGTACAGTTTTGGTCTCCTAACTTGAGGAAGGACATTCTTGCTATTGAGGGAGTGCAGCGAAGGTTCACCAGACTGATTCCCGGGATGGCGGGACTGACATATCAAGAAAGACTGGATCAACTGGGCTTGTCTTCACTGGAGTTCAGAAGAATGAGAGGAGATCTCATAGAAACGTTTAAAATTCTGACGGGTTTAGACAGCTTAGATGCAGGAAGAATGTTCCCAATGTTGGGGAAGTCCAGAACCAGGGGTCACAGTCTAAGGATAAGGGGTAAGCCATTTAGGACCAAGATGAGGAGAAACTTCTTCACCCAGAGAGTGGTGAACCTGTGGAATTCTCTACCACAGAAAGTTGTTGAGGCCAATTCACTAAATATATTCAAAAAGGAGTTAGATGTAGTCCTTACTACTCGGGGGATCAAGGGGTATGGCGAGAAAGCAGGAATGGGGTACTGAAGTTGCATGTTCAGCCATGAACTCATTGAATGGCGGTGCAGGCTCGAAGTGCCGAATGGCCTACTCCTGCACCTATTTTCTATGTAACAAAAGCACGGATGAGGATTTTAGCAGGCAATGAGCAGAGGCAAGGTGGAGACAGGCGATGTTACGAAGGTGGAAATAGACAGTTTTGGGGTCAAATATGACACCTCGGTTGTGAACAGTCTGGTTCAGCCTCAGACAGATGCTTGGGAGTGTGATGGAGTCAGTGGCTAGGGAACGCAGTTTGTGGTGAGGACCAAAGACTGACTTCGCTGGTGCCAATATTTAATTGGAGAAAAATTCTGCTCATCCAGCACTGGATGTCGTACAAGCAGTCTGACAATTTAGAGACCATGGAGGGATCGAGAGAAATGGTGGTGCGGTAGAGCTGGGTGTCATCAGTGTACATGTGGAAATTGATTCCGTGTTTTCAGATGATGTCGCCATGGGGCAGCATATAGATGAGAGATAGCACTGAATTCAAGATTGTGTTGATATTGCTATCAATCTGGCTAGCAGCAATGCTCCTGTGTTTGGGGAAAATTTGTTTTAACAGGAAATGTACAGGGTGGACATTACTAAACTCACTTTCATTTGGAGGAAAAGCTCACCTAGCTGCTTGTACTTGTGGAAGAGTTTTACATTCTCCATAATACATGAATCGCCCTATAGTAGCTATTTAACCAGATATGAATATTAAATTATATATGTAAATTAATTTGTATCAGCCTTATTTACATTTCTATCCCAATTGTGACAGTTTATAACTTGAATAAGCTACTTACCTAACAGTTTCATAGTAAGGGGATCTGCCTCTATTGCAAGACTAATATAAATTAGAATATGAATTGTTTTGGAAAGAGAAGAGTGGTTTCAGTATTGTTTCTTTTGGTATCTTTGCATTACTCCCGTTTCCTACTCCTTTGTACTTCTGATGTCTGATCAGTTTCAGTTTCGTTTCATCATCACATCATCATGTTTTCCATTGGGTGAGAGGTCTGTAGCTGTTTCAACACCAGGAAAGAGACTTTCCACAGAATATTTTGTCTGAAGGGAGGAAACATTGTGAGCAGGCTATTGGGGTTGTCTGTTCTTTGCCCAGGGGCTGCTAAGGACAATGAACTTTTCTGACTGAATTTGTACTTCTGTTACATGGTAAGCCAAAACTAGCTCCTATTATAAACCGTATTCTCTCGGTGATTTTAGTAAACAGTATATTCTCGGTGATTTTAGTAAGCAGTGTTCTCTCGGTGATTTTAATAAACCATATTCTTAGATTATTGCAGTTGCACTATTTTGTTGGCACGAAAATCAAGGTTTTCTATTGTCTAATGAACCGATTGCAACATTGCTGGAGATTTTGAGGCTGTAGTAAGAAAAATATATTTTTTCTTTGGCTGAAATTACTAGATTTCTGTAACTTTTATATATGGCTGTGCAAAATAAAGTGTTTCATTATGTTCTCCCCTACTGTAGATATATTTCCATTCTCCAGTCTCTTGCACAGTGGGGGCTGCCTGGTGACCATGTTCTCCAATGCACCTCCAGAATCAGCTGCTAGGTGTGTGAGTAGTCTCAGAATGACTTCATACTTTGTTCCCTTTCCATCCCTTCCTGTGGGAATGCCTAGCGTTACAGTGGCACATTTCTCTGATAATACCACTGAGATCAAGTGTTCTCGTGTCGGGGGGGTTTATTTGGTGTGAACCAGTGTGCTACCACTCTAGAATAGTGGGCCAGATTTTGCTGTCAAAGTAACAGTGAGGCTAATGGCGCTCGTCGTTATTTAAGCGCCAATGGTACCGCATCTTAAGCGAAGAGCAGATGCGCGGCTAAACGCGATTATCCAACAATTGTTGGCCAAGACGTGCCCCTCTGCCATTAGCTTCGCGAAAACTGCATCTTGCTGTCTGGCTCACCATTAAAATGCATTAAAAGTGCCTGATGGATGAGAACGAAGCTTGCCACAGCAAGTTAAGTCTCGTCATTTCAAGTGTATGTACCTATTTAACAATGTGATAAGTATTAATTACTACCAAACAATGCCTTTGGCATTGAAAATTTAATTATTGCCACCCTGCTGGTATTAATTATTTTTAAAATGTAAAAGAACATTTTTGTAACTTTTCTCTCTCTGAATCCTATCTTTTCCTCTCTTGTACCTGATTTGACATTGAATTCACCCACTCTAACTTACACTTCCTTCTCAGTCCTTGAGCTGTTTATTTCTTAATCCTTCAATCTAATTGGTTACGGTTCACTCGGGTCCCAGCTGCGATGTTATCAGCTCGCACTTTGATCAACTTGCCACGCAAAAAGTTTAAAAACCTAAATGTGCAGAGGTAAGTCTAACTAACAGCAGATGTTGTACAATGCTAAATCTGACTCTAATGTGTTTTCTTACCTTGCACCAAAGGAGTTTTTATAAACTTTTGCAGTTAACTGTTGGCAGAATATAACCACACATAGCACCAAATTAAAAGTTGTTTCTCAGTTAATTGAACATAGAATTGAAAGGCATTGTTTAATTCAGCGCATATCTCTAATTATCTTACATTATAATAAGTGGATATTTTATATGTAGAAAACATTTTTTTGACAAACTTTCAAGAGCTGCGAACAGCCTTGGTGCTCAAAGTTACAACGTAGAATACATTCGAGGGGTTGCAATAGTTTGCTTACAGAATAATGTATATCTAGGATCAATTACAGGTTGGACACTTATTGAATGCCGTGTAATTTTTATAATCATACATTAATGTTTGCAGAGTGACTTTATGCTTAAAATATATCTTCCTTGAACAAACTTGCAAAATCCTTGCTGTTTAAGTTGGTTTCGTTTTTATAAAAGCAGCAGATCTCCTGTGGCATTGCTCAGGGTGAGTCAACTATTTTATTAAAACAGGATGTTGTACCAAAATGATCAGTGTTACTGACTTACCAAAATTGAGAGTGGCCTTGGGATCTGAGGGCAACAGTAGTACAGGTTGGACCTCGATGGTCCGGCACCTCGGGACCCAACCGGACACCACGGTCTAGCCTAGTCTTACCGGTACCTGTCAACAGCACCCGGGCTCCTGTGAGTGTGTGTTTGTACGTGCTGGCAGCCTTTGGGCAGCTCCCCCAGCACTCACTCATGCACTCACTGACTGCCACTCCAACCAATCGCCGCATCGCTCCAACCTGTATAACAATGTTGAGTGATACTTGAGCCGTCTCCTGGGTGTGGTGCTGTACAGCCCAAAACAAATATTTCAGCCAAAGTTAACACATAGGGAGTGAATTATGACGGCCTGCATCCCAGAATACTTAAGGAAGTGGTCCTAGAAATAGTGGATACATTGGTGGTCATTTTCCAACATTCTATAGACTCTGGATCAGTTCCTATGGACTGGAGGGTAGCCAATGTAACCCCACTTTTTAAAAAAGGAGGGAGAGAGAAAACAGGGAATTATAGACTGGTTAGCCTGACATCAGTGGTGGGGAAAATGTTGGAATCAATTATTAAGGATGTAATAGCAGTGCATTTGGTAAGCAGTGACAGGATTGGTCCATGTCAGCATGGATTTATGAAAGGGAAATCATGCTTGACAAATCTTCTAGAATTTTTTGAGGATGTAACTAGTAGAGTGGACAAGGGAGAACCAGTGGATGTGGTGTATTTGAACTTTCAAAAGGCTTTTAACAAGGTCCCACACAAGAGATTAGTGTGCAAAATTAAAGAACATGGTATTGGGGGTAATGTATTGACGTGGATAGAGAACTGGTTGACAGACAGGAATCGAAGAGTAGGAATAAACGGGTCCTTTTCAGAATGGCAGGCAGTGACTAGTGGGGTACCGCAGGGCTCAGTGCTGGGACCCCAGCTATTTACAATATACATTAATGATTTAGACGAAGGAATTGAATGTAATATCTCCCAAGTTTGCAGATGACACTAAGCTGGGTGGCAGTGTGAGCTGTGATGAGGATGCTAAGAGACTGCAGGGTGACTTGGACAGGTTAGGTGAGTGGGCAAATGCATGGCAGATGCAGTATAATGTAGATAAATGTGAAGTTATCCACTTTGGTGGCAAAAACAGGAAGGCAGAATATTATCTAAATGGTGACAGATTAGTAAAAGGGGAGGTGCAATATGACCTGGGTGTCATGGTACATCAGTCATTGAAAGTTGGCATGCAGGTACAGCAGGCGGTGAAGAAGGCAAATGGTATGTTGGCCTTCATAGTGAGAGGAATTGAGGTCTTACTGCAGTTGTACAGGGCCTTGGTGAGGCCTCACCTAGAATATTGTGTTCAGTTTTGGTCTCCTAATCTGAGGAAGGACATTCTTGCTATTGAGGGAGTGCAACGAAGGTTCACCAGACTGATTCCGGGATGGCAGGACTGACATATGAAGAAGGACTGGGTCGACTAGGCTTATATTCACTGGAATTTAGAAGAATGAGAGGGGATCTCATAGAAACATCTAAAATTCTGACAGGATTGGACAGGTTAGATGCAGGAAGAATGTTCCCGATGTTGGGGAAGTCCAGAACCAGAGTCTAAGGATAAGGGGTAAGCCATTTAGGACAGAGATGAGCAGAAACTTCTTCACTCAGAGAATTGTGAACCTGTGGAATTCTCTACCACAGAAAGTTGTTGAGGCCAGTTCGTTAGATATATTCAAGAGGGAGTTAGATGTGGCCCTTACGGCTAAAGGGATCAAGGGGTATGGCGAGAAAGCAGGAAAGGGGTACTGAGGTGAATGATCAGCTATGATCATATTGAATGGTGGTGCAGGCTCGAAGTGCCAAATGGCCTACTCCTGCACCTATTTTCTATGTTTGGAGAATGATTAACATCTTGCATGGCAGATTTCATGTGGAGAAAATATCCCAAGGCACTTGCTAGAGGAATAATCAGACAGAAATCAACAATGAACCAAAAACAAGATTCTTTGTAATTACCAAGGAACAATGCACTCCGGTAATTACCGCTGTTCCTACGCAATCCTTGCAACTGACAGCCACTCCCAGCGGTGGTTAACACGCTGGTTTGGTGCTCTTTTTTTTGTTAACGGCGAGTAAATGCTGCGCAATGGCTTTCTGCGCAGCACATCTGCAGAACGCTTATGGGTCGTGACCCACAACCGCGTATAAACTCTCCTCTCCCTCAGGCCCAACTAATGCCAAACCGCGATGTTTCTAGATCAGAGAGGTCCAATCTGTATTAGCAGGGGGTCTGAGGGTCTAACAGTACTTTCCAGGCGTTCCAAGGTCCGGGAACGCTGGGGTAGATCCTAGTGTCTATTGTGTGAGGGGTCCTGGGATCTGGGAGAGGAGAGGGAAGTCAGGAACATGGTTTGGCCTCAGGTTTTGTGAGCACTTAGAGGGAGTTCTGGGATTGGCTGAGGGGAAGTCTGAAAAGGGAGTCCTTGGATCTAGCAGTAGTGGGGAGAAGCTTTAGCACCATTTTGGTGGTGTGGGTTTTCTGGGATCTGGCAGTATTGAAGGGGAGAAAGGTCTAGCAGTCTTGCTGGGGAGAGGTGATCCCGAGAGTGAGACCCAAACTGTCCTTGGCCAATTTCAGACGATCAGACGCCACTTTCCCACAGTCCCTTTAGTGCTTACCCCCCCTGGCCCATGGCTTTCCTCATCAGCAATTTGTCTCTAGGATCAATTTTCTCATTAGTAAAAGTGATGGATGGAAAATAATGGCTGGGTTTTACAATCTCACAACCTCAGAATGTCGGAAAGCGCTTTAAAACCATGAAGTACTTTTGAAGTGCAGTCACTGGTATACTGTTAAGCTCCGACAAACAGCAAATGAGACAAATGACCAGATAATGTTTTCTTTTAGTAATGGTTGAGTGCTAAAAATCTCCACGATCATTGCATAGTCTTGGAATTGCCCTTGCTTCAATTGTTTATGTACTCTTCCCTTAAAAGGTGCAATGGTCTCTGCCTAAGCTACACCTTGTGGCAAAGCATTCCATGCTCTGAACCCTCTTGTGAAGAAATTTCTCCTCTCCTTTCTCCTCTCCTTTCTCCTCATTTTTAAATTGATAGCTCTTCATCACTGACTCCCCAACCAATGTACATTCTATGTAATTGAGCTGGGCTTGGGACTCTCGGATATCTATTCTCTATCCCTAACAGCTTGGACCTGCTGCAAAAGTTTATTTAAAATGCAGTTTAACAGGCTGATATCAAAAGGCAATAGAGGTCTTTAAGATTATGAAAGGATTTGATTGGGTAGACGTAGAGAGGATGTTTCCACTTACATAGAACATAGAAAACATAGAAATTTACAGCGCAGAAGGAGGCCATTTCGGCCCATCGTGTCTGCGCCGGCCGACATAGTGCCCCGCACGGCCCTCGGTCAGCAGCCCTGAAGGTTACATATAAACCTATGATCAATGGCGGAAAGGCAAAGAGCACCCAGCCCAACCAGTCCGCCCCACACAACTGCGATCCCTTACACTGAAACATTCTTCACTCCACCCCAACCGGAGCCATGTGATCTCCTGGGAGAGGCAAAAACCAGATAAAAACCCAGGCCAATTTGGGGAGAGAAAAAAATCTGGGAAAATTCCTCTCTGACCCATCCAGGCGATCGAAACTAGTCCAGGCGATCACCCTGACCGTATTCGATTCTCTGCAGTTGTGGGCGGAGACCAGAACTAGGGGACATAAATACAAGATAATCTCTAATAAATGCAATAGGGAATTCAGGAGAAACTTCTTTACTCAGAGAGTGATTAAAATGTGGATCTTGCTAACATATGAACTCAATGTGGCAAATAGCATACATAGGTGCATTTAAGGGGAGGCTAGATAAGTGGATGAGGGAGCAAGGAATAGAAGGCTATGCTGATGGGGTGAAGCCACCCCTGTGTGGAGCACGAACACGGCATCGACCAGTTGGACCGAATGGCCCGTTTTTGTGGTGTACATTCTATGTAATTGAGCCCTCGATTATGCTGGGCTCGGGACTCTCGAGTATCTATTCTCTATCCCTAACAGCTTGAACCTGCTCCAAAAGTTTATTTAAAATGCAGTTTAACAGGCTGATATCAACTAGCTTTGGTTCAATTACTGATCACAACAGTGAGAGGAGTAAACTGAATGGTTGACTGGAGATTTAGCTGCTAATCCAAGGGATCTTCAGCAGATTAGAGCATTTCATTGGTGTGCATTAACTTCAATTACTCAAGCTGTCAGATTCAGCGAGCCTTCCAAGCTCATTGACCCACCCTGAAAACTGTTATTAATAGTCCACACAAAATTTACAAAAATATATAAATGTTTTGAAATAGATTTTCAAATAAACTCTAGATTAATTTTAGAAGCAGTCAATGGAGGTCTTTAAAATTATGAAGGGGCTTGATAGGATAGATGTAGAGATGATGTTTCCACTGGTGGGGAGTCCAGAACTAGGAGGCCAGAAGTATATGATAGTCACTAATAAATCCAACAGGGAATTCAGGAGAAACTTCTATACCCAGGGAGCGGTGAGAATGTGGAACTCGCTGCCACAGGGAGGGGTTGAGGGAAATAGTATCGATGCACTTAAGGGGAAGCTGGATAAACACATGGGGGAGAAAGGAATAGAAGGATATGGTGATGGGGTGAGTTGAAGAGGGGTGGGAGGAGGCTGGTGTGAAGTGCAAAGACCGGTGTGGATCCACTGGGCCGAATGGCCCGTTTCTGTGCTGTAAATACTGTGTAAAACCCCTGTAGGTAATTTCCCAATATGGACTCCTGAGGTGTGCTAGGATTGCAGAAGCAGAATGTTTACCCTTTGGTTCAGTACTGGAGAGTTTGCCAACCTATACAATCTTTAATCAACATAGATTTCTATGATTAAAGTACCGTATAAAATTCTGAAATTTATGTAGATTCGAAGTTTATATTTGGAAAAATACAGGCAAGTGACCAAACAACTCTCTTTTTTTCGTTTATCTGACCATCAACAAAGAAAAGACGATGATGGTCGCTGTTAATCACAGGTGTTGTCTGTACAAACAGGTTATAATAGAACACAGCATCTGTTCGGTTACGTGCCTGAAATAAACCTTTTAAAAATTCAATCTCCAGTTTCTTTCAAGTCTTTTACGAAAAGCAATGAAACAAAGAGGGTTGGGACACACCGTTCAACTTCTGTCATTATACTGATTGCAAACTAGGAAATTCCGCAGAGTGCACATGCTCAAAATCCACAGCGGTGGTTAAGCGCTCGCTCCAACTGACTATGCAGTCCAAGGCCACCTTGAGATAGACGGAGTCCATGCAGTTGAAACATAATAAAAACAATAGAGAATATGGTGAAATGTGTAATTTCTTGATTTAAAACAAAAACCTGTTTATAATCTTATTTTGGCCATTAGAAATTCTGGTTATTGAAGGGGGGGGGAGCAATACTATTTTCAAAAAACATTTTTTAAGTGATTTAATTGATTTGTTAACAAAGCATGACAGGAAACTGTTTAATTAGGGTTTTCCCATTATAAATGCTGATATTCGAAGTGTCACGAGAAGTAATATGTGTGGACAGCAAGTGTGCGCTAATTGCAAGACAATATATAGGTATTCAAAATAGTTCCTGTTCTATTTAGGAAAATCCAATCTCTCAGTAGTGTTTGAGAAAAACATGTGGAACTTTGTTAATTTCTGTAATTTTCTAGCTGTTGATGTCCAGCTGTTCTTTTGTGGATGATGCACTAGACACGTATCTTAATTACTGATGGTCACTTCGCCCTCTGTGTGCTTCCAATTTGCACTGATGCTTTGGAACTGGCCATTAGGAAATGCATAAGACGAGCACAATTGATTTTTCGGAATTTCCCATATTAGCTTAATATAATTTTATATCCCCATTAATCTATAAATGAGTATATTGTTTTTCTCTACAGTCAAAATGATGGAGAAACTTCGCGACGAGTTACTGAACCTCTTCGCAACTGAGCCTAATGGCATTCCTGCAACGAAACTAAATGAATACTACAGCAAGCTATATCGACGGAATCTAAAAGCAAGTAATTATGGATTCAGCTCCATAACGGAGCTGATCAAGTCCATGAGTGATGTGCTGGTTGAGGTCTCCATGCCAGAAGGAATCACCCTTGTCAGACCAAAGTCCACACAAGCCTGTGGAATATTAAAAGCGGAAGAGAAAAAACTTCAAGGAGCAATGCCAGCTTCTGTTCCAGCTGCAACTATTCCGAGCATGAAAACTCTGAACAAAAACTCTCCTGGACCATGGATGTCTCCATTCGCTCCACAACAGCAAGGTACTTCAATTTTTAATTTGATATTGATTAAAATTCTCCTATGTGAAACAGAAGAATAATTTGCAGCTTGTCATAATGGAGGTGATGTCAGACCATGTGTTTTTTTTTGATTACATAGTAGTTACAGCACAGAAACAGGCTATTTGGCTCAACGGGTCCATGCATATGTTAAGAACATAAGGAATAAGAGCAGGAGTAGGCCATTCGGCTCCTCGAGCCTGCTCCGCCATTCAATATCATGACCGATTTTCCACCTCAACTCCGCCTTCCCACATTATCCTCATATCCCTTGATTAGTGCCCAAAAATCTATCGATCTCTGTCATGAATTTACCCAACGCCTGATCATCCACAGCCCTCTGGTAGAGAATTCCAAAGCTTCACAACCCTCTTGAGTGAAGAGATTTCTCCTTGGTCTGAAATGGCTGACCCCTTATCCTGAGACTGTGACCCCTGGTTCTAGACTCTCTAGCCAGGGGAAACATCCTCTCCGCACCTACTCTGTCAAGCTCTCTAAGATTTCAATACGTTTCAATTAGATCACCTCTTATTCTTCTAAACTCCAGAGAATATAGGCCCATTCTATTCAATCCTCGTAGGGCAGTCCTCTCATGCCAGGAGTCAATCTAGTGAACCTTAGTCTTTGTTCTAGAGGAAAGAGCCCCAGCCTGTTCAATCTTCCCTGATCGGTATAACCTCTCCGTTCTGGTATCATTCTCGTAAATATTTTTTGCACCTTCTGCAGTGCTTCTATATCCTGTTTATAAAACTGGAGACCAGAACTGATCACCATACTCCAAGTGTAGTCTAACCAAGGTTCTGTACAAGTTTAACAAAACTTCTCTGCTTTTCAATTCTATCCCTCTAGAAATGAATCCCAAAGCTTTGTTTACTCTGTATGGCTTTATACTGATAGGTCCTTACTATACAGTATTAATGCACACGAGGCCCATACTTGAGAGAAGGTCACTCTGTGACCAGTTACCTTTATTACCAAGACCTCAAGTGATGAAGGTGGGTGGAGCTTTCCCTTTTGTACCTGAAAGTCCAGGTTAGGAGTGTCTCCCACAAGTTCACCCCTTGTGGTCAATGTTCTCAAGGTGTACAACTTAGGTCAGCTTATAGAAAATAGGTGCAGGAGTAGGCCATACAGAGTAAACAAAGCTTTGGGATTCATTTCTAGAGGGATAGAATTGAAAAGCAGAGAAGTTTTGTTAAACTTGTACAGAACCTTGGTTAGACTACACTTGGAGTATGGTGATCAGTTCTGGTCTCCAGTTTTATAAACAGGATATAGAAGCACTGCAGAAGGTGCAAAAAAGATTTACGAGAATGATACCAGAACGGAGAGGTTATACATGGGTTACAATGATAGTTGAATACATGACATCACCTCCCCCTCTTTTCCCCCCCCTCCCCCCAAAAGTCTTATTGGGATCACAGGTTAAGTCTCTCTGGTGGTTTACGCTCCCTTGTAGAGCGCCTGAGTTGGGGCTCCGGTTGTTGAACGCTGGCTTGAGTGTCTGCTGTTTGCGGTGCCTCAGGCCTGTCCGGACTGCCCACAGTGACTGGGCTCTCCTCCACTTGGTTCCGGTGTTCGGTCACCTGTGGTGAAGTAAACTCTACATCGTGTTCTTCCTCTGCTTCTTCTATGGGGTTGCTGAACCTCCTTTTAGTTTGATACACGTGTTTGCGGCAGATTTGTCCATTGGTAAGTTTAACTACCAAAATCCTATTCCCGTCTTTGGCAATCACAGTGCCTGCAAGCCATTTGGGCCCTGCAGCGTAATTAAGGACAAAAACAGGGTCATTGACATCAATACATCGCGCCCTCGCATTCCTGTCATAGTAGTCGCATTGTGACTGACGCCTGCTCTCAACAGTTTCTTTCATAGTAGGGTGTATAAGGGATAACCTGGTTTTGAGCGTCCTTTTCATTAGCAGCTCTGCAGGTGGAACCCCTGTGAGGTGTGTGGCCGGGATCTATTGGCCAACAGGAGGCATGATAAGCGGCTTTGTAGGGAACCCCCTTGGATTCTGAGCATCCCCTGTTTGATTATCTGCACTGCTCGTTCCGTCTGGCCGTTTGAGGCTGGCTTGAACGGTGTCGTTCTGACATGGTCGATTCCATTGCCTGCCATGAAGTCCTGGAATTCAGTGCTTGTGAAGCACGGGCCATTGTCGCTGACCAAGATATCCGGTAGACCATGGGTGGCGAACATTGCCCGTAGACTTTCTACCGTGGCAGAGGATGTGCTTGAATTTAAAATGGCACACTCAATCCATTTGGAGTAGGCCAAAAACCAAACCAAAACAACTACAACCAAAAACAGTTTTCCCATGAAAGGACCTGCATAGTCCACATGGACGCGTGACCATGGCTTGGCGGGCCAGGACCAGGGGCTAAGGGGGTCTTCCCTGGGTGCGTTGCCCACACGTGTTGCACCTGCGAACACAAAGTTCCGGGTCTGCATCTATCCCTGGCCACCAAACGTGTGACCTGGCAATTGCCTTCATCATGACAATGCCCGGGTGCTCATTGTGAAGTTCTCTGATAAACACCTCTCTGCCAATCTGGGGCATGACTACTCGGTTTCCCACAGTAGGCAATTGGCCTGAATCGAGAGTTCATCCTTGCGCCTATGAAACGGTTTAAATTCCTCAGGGCATGCCCCGTACATGGCTGCCCAGTCCCCATTCAGGACACATTTCTTAACAATAGACAGTAGCGGGTCTTTATTTGTCCAGACTTTAATCTGACGGGCTGTCACAAGTGAGCCTTCACTTACGAAAGCTTCAACAGCCATGACCATCTCAGCATCATGCTCAGTTGCACCCTCAGTGGTGGCTAGTGGGAGCCTGCTGAGTGCATCAGCGCAGTTTTCAGTGCCCGGTCTGTGCCGAATTGTGTCGTCATAGGCAGCTAACGTGAGTGCCCACATCCTGTATGCGGACCAATGCATTCGCATTTATGGCCTTGTTATCGGCCAAAAGGGACGTTAGGGATTTGTGATCTGTCTCCAGCTCAAATTTCCTGTCAAACAGGTACTGGTGCATTTTTTTTTTACTGCATATACACATGCTAGCGCTACCTTTTCTACCATCCCGTAGCCCCTTTCTGCCTGGGACGAATCCCGAACGGACATCTGTTATACTCAAACAACCCCTTGTGTGTCGTGATGGTGGTTAGCTTCTTCGACTCACTCGCCAGCTCCTGGGTCATGTAAGCTGAGGTCAGGTCCAATTTTGAAAAAATTTTTCCACCGGATAGCGTTGCAAAGGGGTCCTCCACTCTCGGTAGCGGGTACTGGTCTTGGAGTGACACCCGATTGATGGTGGCCTTGTAATCGCCACATATCCTGACCGACCCATCCGCCTTGAGCACCGGCACGATCGGGCTCGCCCAGTCACTGAATTCGACTGGCGAGATGATGCCTTCCCTCAGCAGGCGGTCCAATTCGTATTCTATCTTTTCCCGCATCATGTACGACACCGCTCTGGTCTTGTGGTGTACTGGCCTGGCGTCCAGGTATATGTGAATCATTACCTTGGCCCCCATGAAAGTGCCGATGCCGGGTTGAAATAATGAGTCAAATTTGTCCAGGATCTGTGAGCATGATACTCGCTCCACAGAAGAAATTGCATTGACATCGCCCCATTTCCAGTTCATGACAGCAAGCCAACTCCTCCCCAGTAGTGCGGGACCGTCCCCCAGGACAATCCAAAGTGACAACCTGTTCTCCGAATCTTTGTGGGTCACGACTACCGTGGCGCTGCCTAGCACCGGAATGATCTCCTTTGTATATATCCGTAGCTGTGCGTCAATCGGCAATAATTTTGGCCTCCTGGCCTTGGACACCCACAACCTTTCGAACTGTTTGATACTCATCAGGGACTGACTGGCCCCCATGTCTAGCTCCATTAATACTGGGATGCCATTGAGGAGCACTTTCATCATTATCGGTGGCGTCCTGGTATATGAACTTGTATATGTGCTCCACATAAACTCACTGAACTTCAGCTTCCAGCGATTTCCCCCAGTGTTCATTTGGCATTGGGCTTTCATCAGGCCCGTCCTCCTTGTACATCAACCTGGCTGCAGGCTCCCTGCACATATGCGTCAAGTGACCGCTGACGTTGCAGTTTCTGCAGGTATATTGCTGATACCTGCCAGCTCTGGCTGGGTGTTGGCCTCCACACCTCCAGCATGAGCTGGAGGCCCCGTTATTGGAAACAAAAGGTCCATTACCAGTCGATCGTCTCTGACTGTCTCTGTAACTGTCCTTAAGCGCACCATTAACAGGTGTTGATGGCCCCATTACTGGTCGCATTGTCCATTGCGATGGTATGAATTGCCGTTCAGCTAGCCATTGTCTCTGTTGAATTCCCCCTTTGGGTTCAACTACATGCTGGGGCATGTCCGTTGCCCTTGTCTGCGTAGAGAACTGTGTGCCGCGTTAACAATGTTGACTCCCTGGTCGTTTGCCGCATTTGAGCCAAGATTTTTGTCATACATCATTCTGGTCTCTTCCTCCCCCGAGATAAATGTCTGAGCTATCAGAGCCGTCGCTTCCAGGGTCAAGTCTTTGGTCTCAATCAGTTTCCTGAAAACCCCAGGGTGCCCAATGCCCTCAATAAAAAAAAGTCTCGCAGCATCTCCGCTCTGCATACATCTGGGAACTTACATAGGCTCGCCAGTCGCCGGAGATCTGCCACGAACTCTAGAACGCTTTGCCCTTCTCGCCACCAGTGCATGTAAAACTGGTGTCTCACCATGTACATGCTGCTCGCCGGTTTACAGTGTTCCCCAATCAACTTACTGAGCTCTTCGAACGTCTTTTCCGCCGGCTTCTCTGGCGCTAGAAGGTCCTTCATCAGGGAGTACATTCTGGATCCACAAACCGTCAGGAGATGAGCCCTGCGTTTGTCAGCCGAATCCTGTCCCAACCATTCCTTAGTGACAAAACTTTGCTGTAGTCTCTCAATAAAGTCATCCCAATCATCACCAACACAGTACCTCTCTTCTGTGCTGCTAGTGGCCATGCTCGCGTGGTTTACATCCCAGTTTCTCGTCGCCAATGATATGTCCTTACTATACAATATAAATGCACACGAGACCCATACTTGAGAGAAGGTCACTCTGTGACCAGTTACCTTTATTACCAAGACCTCAAGTGATGAAGGTGGGTGGAGCTTCCCCTTTTATACCTGAAAGTCCAGGTTAGTAGTGTCTCCCACAAGTTCACTCCTTGTGGTCAATGTTCTCAAGGTGTACAACATAGGTCAGCTTATACATGGGTTACAATGACAGTTGAATACATGACAATAACCTGCGTCGCTACTTTTAGTGCTTTGTGTATCTGTACCCCCAGATCCCTCTGTTCCTCTACACTATTTAGGCACTTATTTCCAAGGCCTATGTAACCTCTTTAATCTTCTCACCAAAATATATTTCCTCACACTTATCTATATTGAAGTTAATTTGCCAATTACATGCCCATTCTGCAAGTTTATTAATGTCTTCCTGTATATTATTGCAGTCCTCTGTTCACTACACCCCCAATTTGGTGTCATCTGCAAATTCTGAAATTGTGCTTCCCTTTCCTGAGTCCAAATCATTTATGTAAATAGTGAACAATGGACCCAGTGCCAATCCTTGTGGAACACCAGTGGTCCCAGCACCGATCCCTGTGGAACACCAGTGGTCCCAGCACCGATCCCTGTGGGACACCAGTGGTCCCAGCACCGATCTCTGTGGAACACCAGTGGTCCCAGCACCGATCCCTGTGGAACACCAGTGGTCCCAGCACTGATCCCTGTGGAACACCAGTGGTCCCAGCACTGATCCCTGTGGAACACCAGTGGTCCCAGCACCGATCCCTGTGGAGCAGCAGTGGTCCCAGCACCGATCCCTGTGGAACACCAGTGGTCCCAGCACCGATCCCTGTGGAACACCAGTGGTCCCAGCACTGATCCCTGTGGAGCAGCAGTGGTCCCAGCACCGATCCCTGTGGAACACCAGTGGTCCCAGCACCGATCTCTGTGGAGCAGCAGTGGTCCCAGCACCGATCCCTGTGGAACACCAGTGGTCCCAGCACCGAGTGGTCCCAGCACTGATCCCTGTGGAGCAGCAGTGGTCCCAGCACCGATCCCTGTGGAACACCAGTGGTCCCAGCACCGAGTGGTCCCAGCACTGATCCCTGTGGAGCAGCAGTGGTCCCAGCACTGATCCCTGTGGAGCAGCAGTGGTCCCAGCACTGATCCCTGTGGAGCAGCAGTGGTCCCAGCACTGATCCCTGTGGAGCAGCAGTGGTCCCAGCACTGATCCCTGTGGAGCAGCAGTGGTCCCAGCACTGATCCCTGTGGAGCAGCAGTGGTCCCAGCACCGATCCCTGTGGAACACCAGTGGTCCCAGCACCGATCCCTGTGGAGCAGCAGTGGTCCCAGCACTGATCCCTGTGGAACACCAGTGGACCCAGCACCGATCCCTGTGGCACAGCACTTCCCACCATTTGCCAGTCTGAGTAACTAAGGGATAGTTATTGATACGTTAATCCTTTATTAAATATTAGGTTTGCAACAATCAACTGGATTTTAAAGTTGTTTTCACAAATTTTCTCCTATATTTTGCTGAGCGCATTCCCTTTTAATAGGTTGTAGTTCCATGGGCACCATCAATCCTCTGGCACATCACCCAGTGCCTGTTGCTCATGTTTACACGGCAGGCTATTTGATGATGGAGGGCATCACAGCCAAGCCCAGTCCTGTCTGCACAACTGCACTTTGCAGGAGGGAGTACTGGATAGTGATCTGAAGTGGGAACTCTTCCTGATTCTCTCTTCCATACCTACCCCAGAGGCTGTCGGCCACATTGCAGTTCCGCCTCTACCACACGAGCTGCCCCATTAAATAATTTGTACAAGAGACATTAATATGTTTAATAATTCACTTAATTCATCACTGACAGAACGTTATTCTTAAAACACCCTAACTAACCATACAGAGCACATTAGCCTTGCGTCCAAAACTCACGTGCACGGATATTGATGAGGAATCATGAAGATGGCTTCTTCAAGCCTGTTCATCGCATAGGGTCTCTTTCTTTCTAACTAAGTAAAAACATGGCATCTCTTTATACCATTTTCTTTTATGGTTCTCTTCCTGCTGGATGCAACCACCCACTTGCTCGAACCAATTGCCAAACAGGGATGAGAGGCCCCATGTTTTTTCACACCATACTGTTACTCCCTCCCAGTACTTTGTTGTCAGTAACTTGATGATCTTCCACAACCCCCTGCTGTGATGAAAAGCCTGTGTTTTAACAGCTTATATATTTCAACCTTTATCATTCTTTCTGCTCAATATTTTTCCACCTAGCTTATTTATTTATATGTGCCTATCTTTACAGTGCAATATACTTAGTCCTGAAATTCATCCTTTAACATTATCAGCATCACTGAGGGGCAAAGATAGGCTTTTCAAGAACACAATTTAATTCATTTCTGTCTACATTACATAAAAACATAAGAAATAGGAACAGGAGTAGGCCATACGGCCCCTCGAGCCTGCTCCGCCATTCAATAGCTGATCTGATCATGGACTCAGCTCCACTTCCCCGCCCATAACCCTTATCCCCTTATCGTTTAAGAAACTTGTCTATTTCTGTCTTAAATTTATTCAATGTCCCAGCATCCACAGCTCTCTGAGGCAGCGAATTCCACAGATTTACAACCCTCTGGGAGAAGACATTTCTCCTCATGTCTGTTTTAAATGGGCGGCCCCTTATTCTAAGATCATGCCCTCTAGTTCTAGTCTCCCCCATCAGTGGAAACATCCTCCCTGCATCCATCTTGTCAAGCTCCTTCATAATCTTATACGTTTTGATAAGATGAATAGAGGCCCAACCTACTCAACCTTTCCTCATAAGTCAACCCCCCAATCCCCGGAATCAACCGAGTGAACCTTTTCTGAACTGCCTCCAAAGTGAGTATATCCTTTTGTAAATATGGAAACCAAAACTGCACGCAGTATTCCAGGCGTGACCTCACCAATACTCTGTATAGCTGTAGCAAGACTTCCCTGCTTTTATATCCATTCCCTTTGCAATAAAGGCCAAGATACCATTGGCCTTCCTGATCACCTGCTGTACCTGCATACTATCCTTTTGTGTTTCATGCACAAGTACCCCCAGGTCCCGCTGTACTGCGGCACTTTGTAATCTTTCTCCATTTAAATAATAACTTGCTCTTTGATTTTTTTTTCTGCCAAAGTGCATGATCTCACACTTTCTGACATTATACTCCATCTGCCAAATTTTTGCCCACTCACTTAGCCTGTCTGTCCTTTTGCAGATTTTTTGTGTCCTCCTCACACATTGCTTTTCCTCCCATCTTTGTACCGTCAGCAAACTTGGCTATGTTACACTCGGTCCCTTTTTCCAAGTCATTAACATCGATTGTAAATAGTTGGGGTCCCAGCACTGATCCCTGCGGCACCCCACTAGTTACCGGTTGCCAACCAGAGAATGAACCATTTATCCCGACTCTCTCTTCTCTGTTAGTTAGCCAATCCTCTATCCATGCTAATATATTACCCTCAACCCCGTGAACTTTTATCTTGTGCAGTAACTTACTGTTCTGTCTTGGTTAGAAATAAAAGTAATGTAAAAACAATCAATATTCTTACACCAGTTATTAATCCTGATAGCTTGACATGGTCGAATGGACCAAAATCTCTATGCCTTTACCTATTGGGCCTTTAGGGGAACCAATTTTTAAAAATGTTTCTATATATTTAGACTGTTCCTTTATGATAATTCCAATGAATATGGACATAGAAACATAGAAAATAGGAGCAGTAGTAAGGCCATTCGGCCCTTCGAGTCTGCACTGCCATTCAATATGATCATGGCTGATCCTCTTATCTCAACACTATATTCCCGCTTTTTCCATTTTAAATATCTCCATTTTAAATATATTCAGTGACTTGGCCTTCACAGCCTTCTGTGGTAGGGAATTCTACAGTTTCACCACCCTCAGTGAAAAAATCTCTCCTCATCTCGGTCCTAAATTTCCTACCCCGTATCCTGAGACTGTGACCCCTTGTTCTAGACTTCCCTGCCAGGGGAAATATCCTCCCCGCATCCAGTCTATCCAACCCAGTCAAAATTTTATACGTTTCAATGAGATCCCCTCTCATTCCTCTAAACTCCAGTGACTACAGGCCTAGCCGACCCAATCTCCCCTCATACGTCAGTCCTGCCATCCCAGGAATCAGTCTGGTGAACCTTCGCTGCACTCCCTCTATGGCAAGTTTATCCTTTCTTGGGTAAGGTGACCAAAACTGCACACACTACTCCAGGTGTAGTCTCGCCAAGGCCCTGTATAACTGTAGTAAGACATCCTTGCTCCGGTACTCAAGTCCTCTTGCAATGAAGGCCAACATACCATTTGCCTTCCTAACTGCTTGCTGCACCGGCATGTTTGCTCTCAATGACTGGTGTACAAGGACACCCAGGTCCCTCTGTACATCGACACTTCCCAAGCCATCACCATTTAAATAATATTTTGTCCTTATGTTTGTCCTACCAAAGTGGATAACTTCACATTTATCCACGTTATACTGCATCTGGCATGTGTCTGCCCACTCACTCAACCTATCTAAATCACCTTGCAGCATCTTCTCATCCTCCTCACAACTCACAATCCCACCTAGTTTTGTGTCATCAGCAAACTTGGAAATATTACATTTGGTTCCCTCATCCAAATCATTTATTTATATATATTGTGAATAGCTGGGGTCCAATCACTGATCCCTGTGGTACCCCACTAGTCACTGCCCGTCACCCCGAAAAAGACCCGTTTATTCCTACTCTCTGTTTCCTGTCAGTTAACCAATTTTCAGTCCATGCCAATACATTACCCCCAATCCTATGTGCTTTAATTTTGCACACTAACCTCTTATGTGGGACTTTATCAAAGGTCTTCTGAAAATCCAAATACTCTACATCCACTGGTTCTCCCTTATCTATTCTGTTCTTATCTATTCCATTCTAACCAGAAAGGTTAATATACAATGTGTTTACAAATCTTTTGGATCTCTGACAAAGGTAATTGAAAGTGGGCAACGCAAACCTAGAAGAGAATTATGGCTTGATTCATCATGCCTTCTTCCCTCCATCCTTGCCCCAAATGATGTACAAGTTTTATTGTTCAGTTATTTTTTTTTTAAAAGGTATTACCAGTACTTTTTGGTGATAGTTGAATGCAGTATTATGGTGGTTAATGAATTGAAGGGAAGTGTGCCAAACAGACTAATGCTTTGTTCCTCATTCAGCAGCCATACCCACAGCTCCTGCAGCAGTGTATGGACTGAAGATGGCACCATCAAGTGGCATTTTATGTGGCCTACCAGTAATGCCTTTGGCGCACAATTTTGGACCAAGGCCACAAGTAACATTTGGTGTCACAAAACGCCAAACAGTCTCACCGGCGCTGTCGACAACATCTTCAGAGGGCTATCCTGAACAAAGTGGAGGCTGTGTAAAGCAGAGAAGTTGTAAAGAAGAGGAAACATCTAAGAAAAATCCTGTGCCCATAGTCCAATTTGGTTGCCCTGGACCATGGGGTATAGCAAATACGGCAGTGCAACCAACTGAATCTTGCACAATTAGTCAAAACATTGTTACTTCAGTAAAGCCAAGACAACGTTCAGCTTCCCCCGCACTCTCAACAGCGTTTTCAGATGACTTTCCTGCATTGGACACGAAAATGTCAAAAGAACAACTGAAAAAGCTAAAAGAGGAGGAAATGAGGAAGGCCAGGTCAATGCATCGATTCCCCCAAAGTTACTTTCCACAAGTAAGGGAGGAACATAATTCTGTCATGCAGGCAATTGAGATGTTGGCCTCAGATACTCTAATGCAGCAAAGAAGTAGGCAGATCAATTTGGAAGAAGTGAACCAGCGAATTAATGAGTTTATTCGTGCTCTAGCTACTGAAGGAGAACATGTCACTGAAGAGAAGGTTTGTAGTAATGTGAAAGTAAAGACTCTGGAAACATAAATTTGAGTGGCTTGACACACACACGAATGTGTATCTCTCTCTATATATGTATGAATATATGCCAGCCATATATATATTATATATATTTATATTTTATATACACACACACATATATATAAGAACATAAGAATTAGGAGCAGGAGTAGGCCATATGACCTCTCGAGCCTGCTCCGCCATTCAATAAAATCAAGGCTGATTTCCATATCCGTTCGTGTCCAAAGATCTTTCACTCTCAGTCTTGAATATACTCATCGACTGAGCATCCACAGCCCTCTGGTGTAGAGAATTCCAAAAATTATATAGTATTCCAATGTTATACTGCCTTACCAGGGGAGTATACTAGGGAAAAGACTTGCAGTATTTTGGGACACAGAAGCTACTAAAATATTTTAAATTATTTTTTCTGTTTATATATGCTGTTTCCCTTCCCCACTCCCTAAATCTGTCTTAATGCACCATTCAGACATGATTGTGTGGGTCAAAACAAAGTTACACTTTGAGGAATTTATCTGAGATGAGCTTCTGCTGACCAGGTGTATTATGTGACTTGGTGTTGCCCCCTTGCATGCTGCTTCTATCAATACAAAATACATTTTGACGCATGTACAGATATATCTTTATTAATGCATTGAGATAACGTGTAAACAAGAGCACTGAATGTGCAGTTCCCTGTCAACTTTTTTTCGCAGCAACCAGAGACAATGTTAGAACTCTAGCTCATTACAACTAAAAGTTTGTCTTCTCCCTCTCTCTCACTCCATCTTTCTTTTTAATACAGGTATTGAATAGAGTTTGCAGATACTATAGGATACAAAACTTCAAAAATCTCGGCATCTGGTCACCTACCAAACTCCCAGCGATTCAAGAACTTCGCCGAACACAGCGAGAAGTCACCACTTTTATTGAGGTGAGTGATGAATGTTCGTGGATGGGGTGGGGGAAGGTTCTTCAGCTGAGTGAAGTTCCAGCAGGGTGGGGTGTCTGCTCGCCTCATCCTATCTGCCCCCAGCACCTACCTAAATGTATCTCGTTTTTCCCCCAAAAATACTGATGGGAACTTGAAACTTTATTGGTGATGGCTTTATTTAGTTGTAGTGTTGCTTCCTCTCTATTTTTCTTCTAGCCCTAATATGCAGCAAGATGCTTTTTTTTTTAATGAAGCAAATTAATGTCTTCTCATTACATACTTTAAGGCTTTTGAGAATATCCGATGCGTCTGCACTCTTTATGAGCTGAACCAGTGCTTGGCAGCACTGAAGAACAAGAACAACTTCGAAGAACTGAACCTCGGCCCTTTATGCAAGCAGCCCCTTGTGCACAGGATGTTCAAAGTGCCCCAGTCACTGAAGGATGAGGATATATTTGAAATTGAGACAGTGGATATTTTACAGGTACAGTACGTGGCATGTTTAATCAGTATGATCATCATCATCATAGGCAGTCCCTCGGAATTGAGGAAGACTTGCTTCCACTCTTAACATGAGTCCTTGGGTGACTGAACAGTCCAATATGGGAACCACAGTCTCTGTCACAGGTGGGGCAGATAGTTGTTGAGGAAAGGCTGGGTGGGACAGGTTTGCCGCATGCTCTTTTCGCTGCCTGCGCTTGATTTCTGCATGCTTTTGGCGACGAGACTCGAGGTGCGCAGCGCCCTCCTGGATGCACTTCCTCTACTTAGAGCGGTCTTTGGCCAGGGACTCCCAGGTGTCAGTGGGGATGACGCACTTTTATCAGGGAGGCTTTGAGGGTGTCCTTGTAACGTTTCTGCTGCCCACCTTTGGCTTGTTTGCCGTGAAGGAGTTACGAGTAAAGTGCTTGCTTTGGGAGTCTCATGTCTGGCATGCGAACAATGTGGCCTGCCCAATGGAGCTGATCGAGTGTGGCCAGTGCTTCAATGCTGGGGATGTTGGCCTGGATGAGGATGCTAATGTTGATACGTCTGTCCTCCCAGGTGCACGTTGTCTACAGGAATGTGGTTATGTTTATGATGAGGCTAGTTTCACTCACCTAGAGTCGAGAGTAATAAAGCTTTCTGTTCAGTAAAATAATGCTTTCTTATAACTTCAAAGAGTGTAAACTTTTTAAGATTTGTATTTTGTAGGGTGAATTCTGTTGCCAATGGTTACTTGCAGCAGTAGAAACTGGATAAAGGTTTGCTTTGGTGTTTGTAAGATAAGCGTGTGAATTCTTGATTCTGTCATCCTGGGCCATGCGTTGTCACTGAGAGATCGGGCGGGTAATTCATTTGCAGGCTTCCTCCAGTGCTTGTTACCATTCTGGCTGCACCACAGTGGCTCGGGGGGGTACTTATCCATTTTTAATCCCTTCTTTCCTCCGACACCATCCCTCTTTTGAACAGGGAAACACACAGAGGCCTATTGTAACAGCCCCATCCCTGCTCTGGCTGAGGTCGGCTATCTCAGCACGGGTCAGGGATCATGTAGTATAAGTATTTAAATGGTAGGTTTCTGCACATGTCAATTTACTGACAATGCAAACTGTTACATTCTCTACTCTTCAAGGAGATGGTAACGGAGTTGAAATCTGCATTGCAACAGTGACTACATTCCAAAAGTACTTAATTGGCTGTAAAGCACTTTGAGACATCCGATGGTCATGAAAGGCGCTATATAAATCCGTCTTTTTTGCATATCAAAGTACAAATGTCTTGCTTGTAGATGTACATTGCATTGCTTCCTTTCTGTTCCATTGTCATTGTCAATAATTCATGGTTTACTTTCCCCCCCCAGAGTCTCCATACATATAGAAAGACCAACAGAGCACGTAAAATAGATTTGGCTGAATTTATAAAATACTTAGCAGATCAGTATCACTGTGACTCTCCGTACGAGCTTGGAATACGAATTACTAGCATTGGACTTCTAATATCAGTAAGCTCCTTTTATTTTATTTTGATAAGTGATTTTCATTTCAGCTGGTAATGTATTATCTGATTTCCTTCCCCCCCCCCCACCACACACACACACACACACACTTTACCCCCTTTTTTATCCCTACTCTGTTGAAGATGCCGATTCATAACTGAGATATAGTTCTATGGGTGGCACCAGCCCTTTGCTAAAGTGGCTGAGTGAGGCCAGGCAGTAAGCTGCTCAGCTATAGTGGGCTACCAGTGGATCCCGAATCTGTCCTCCCCCTGACTCCCCGCCCAAGCGCCTCCAGCAGGGGCCAATGGGTTGTAATCGGGAGCAGCAATCATTCCCTAGCCTGCCACGGCCATTTGCAGCTGCTTCATTACTGCTCTGACGGAGACCCGCTGACTTCAGTGAGTTCTCGGGATCTCTTTATGACGGAGTGCTGTCGAGGGGGAGTAGGTCCCAACTTGAAAAATGAACCTGTCCTTTTTGTTGATGCAAATGCTGACAAACCTGCCGTTTCTACCTTTTTAATCTTTGGGGTTTAGATAATCATAAATTGCTTGGTGCTTCACGCCTGTAAGTTGTTATCTGAACTATTCCCTAAAATGGCTGCCTGGTTATTAATTACATCTATCCGTGGAGACAAAGAAAATATTGTCACTAACTTTTCCCCTTGGTTAGCAAATTTATCTAAACTTTTGAGGCGAGCATTACAATATTCCATGGCACAAAGGTGTGTGGCAGAAGATCTTTAACATGTTATTTCTGGGTAGAGGCCCTTTTTCAGAACTACATAGAATAATACAGCACAGAAATGGGCCATTCGGCCCCACAAGTCTCTGCTGGTGATTATACTCCACACGTTCCATCTGCCTCATCTCAGCCTTTCAGCGTTATCTTTCTATCCCTTTTCATCCATGTACTCGCCGAGTTTCCTTTTGAAAGCATTTGCCTCAACCGCTTCCCTGTGGTAGTGAGTTCCACTCTCTTGAGTAAAGACATTTCTCCTTATTTCCTTATCGGATTTATTAGTGACTATCCTGTATTTATGGCCACTAGTTTTGTATTCTCCCAAAAGTGGAAACATTCTCTCCACATCCACCCTGTCCAACCCATTCAGAATTTTAAAGATTCAATCAGGTCTTCCTCCAAGTCTTCCCTTTTCTAAAGACAAAAGTCCTAACCTGTTCACTCTTTCCCGATAAAGTTCGAGTTCTGACAAAGGCTTTTCTACTCAAAACATTAGTCTGTTTTCTCTCTCTCTCTTCCACCCCCCCCCCCTCTCTCTCTCCCCCCTCTCTCTCTCTCTCCCCCCTCTCTCTCTCCCCCTCCCCCTCCACTCCTCCCTCCCCAGCTGCTGGCAGACCTGCTGTGTATTTCCAACATTCTCTGCTTTTATTTCAGTTTGCAGCAGCGCTCCAAGATCAAGCTGTTTGTTCGCTCTCCTTTGGGCAAGGAATGAGAATAGTTTATAGGAGACTTAAAAAGAACAACAGGTCTGCTGGAGACCCCTTGAAGGAGCACACTGTTCCTTTAGTCAGATACTTATCTTTAAAAAAAAATTAAGCAAGACTTTAATGACTCTTGAATTCTAAATGTTAGGTTGTACAGCGATTGTAAAATTATGGCTTTTGCCATTTTGTACTATAAATGCCCTAACCATATTATCTATCACCACTCAGTGTGCTTCCTACATCCCTTTTCTCTGCAATGTCTCTCTACATATAGAATCATCGAATAGTACAGCACAGAAGGAGGCCAATCAGCCCATCGAATGTGCGCTGGCTCATTCGAAATGCAATCGAGTTAGACCCACTCCCCCCACTCTTTCCCCATATCCCTGCAATTTATTTCTCCAATTCCCTTTTAAAGGCTACTATTGAATCTGTATCCACCACCCTGTCAGGCAGTGTATTCCAAATCCTACCCACTCGCTGCATAAAAAGGTTTTCCCTCATGTCACCTCCTTGTTCTTTTGCCAATCGCCTTAAATCTGTGCTCTCTAGTATTCGAACCCTTTAGCCACTTTCAGTTTCGCTTTATTTATTTTATCTAAATACTTCATGATTTTAAACACCTCTTATCAAATCTCCTTTTGGCCTTCTCTGCTCCAAGGAGAACAACCCCAGATCTCTAGTCTATCCACATAACTGTAATCCTTCATCCCTGGAACACTGAAACCTCTTCTGTACCCTCTCCAAAGCCTTTATGTCCTTCCTAAATGTGCCCAAGAGATGCCCAGAATTGGACACAAAACTCCAGCTGCTCAGTAGACATTTTTTCTAACTTTCACCATTCAACATCTAAAGTTACTCAGCACACAAGGCTATAAATTACTGCTGAAAAGGAACTGGTTACAAAGTCTGTATAGTATATGGAGGTCACTGCAGCCCATAGTTTCCTAGTTGCTGGTAGCACTGGGAGGAGTGAGAAGTTAGTATCTGCACTGTTGGTTGGGGAATGGTTTGTTGCTGTGAGGGACGGGGAGGGGAAAAGAAGAACAATTCCTGAATGTGGAGAAAAGTAATTAGTAGCTCATTCTTTGATGTGCCAAACCTTTGTTGAACAGACACAGACGAAGGCTGGAAACACTGAACGGACTGCTGTGGAAAAGGCGAGAAATCAAGTTCAGAGGGAAATAGAGGCAGAAGTGAGCAATCGGATGAACAAAATTAAGAAGAATGTGCTGGACCCCGCAGGTGGGCCACAGCTGTATTCCACCAGTGGATGCCTGGATCTCCGTAAGCAGTATGTCTCTGGCACAGCAGCAGATGCAGTCTTGCAGGTGTTCATGAATGTCATCGGAGTTTTCAGTGACCGAATGGCTAAGGTAGGCAATTATATTTTTCTACGGTTGTAATCTTACTTAATCTAACTAAATAAAATCTAGTACTAGCATAAAATGGCTGGTGTTTATTGTTATGCAAGAATCTCACGGGGGAGGAAGTGAGAGAAATGAATTTGAGTGCGTTTTGGGTGCAAGATGACTTAAGAAACTTTCACTTACTTTGCCCCTGTGTACCTTGACTTTGCAAGTGCAGTGAAACCCATAAATAACAGACGCCTTAGCGCTTGGCATCAGCTGTCCTGCAAAAAAAAAAGGTGTCTTTATTTTCAAAATAGTCACTGTCTGCACTGTTTGAAATAAATCCAAAGTAAATGGGGTGTTCTTTACCCAGCATCCATAGCTGCAGAGAAACCACTCTCCCCGAGATAATCGTGCAAGTATTCAATCCCAGAGAGAGTACGGTTTCTCTCCGGCTATGCATGCTGGGTAAAGTGCACACCATTCCATCAAAGCCACTGCCGCCTTGTGCTGGCCACCATACACGGACCACGAGAGTCTGCACTTTGGCAGAAAAAATCAAAGAGCAAGTTATTATTTAAATGGAGAAAGATTGCAAAGTGCTGCAGTACAGCGGGACCTGGGTGTACTTGTACATGAAACACAAAAGGATAATATGCAGGTACAGCAAGTGATCAGGAAGGCCAATATTATCTTGGCCTTTATTGCAAACGGGATGGAGTATAAAAGCAGGGAAGTCTTGCTACAGTTATACAGAGTATTGCTGAGGCCACACCTGGAATACTGCGTGCAGTTTTGGTTTCCATATTTACGAAAGGATATACTTGCTTTGGAGGCAGTTCAGAGAAGGTTCACTCGATTGATTCCCAGAGATGAGGGGGTTGACTTATGAGGAAATGTTGAGTAAGTTGGGCCTTTACTCATTGGAATTCAGAAGAATGAGAGGTGATCTTATCGAAACGTCTAAGTTTATGAGGGGGCTTGACGAGGTGGATGCAGAGAGGATGTTTCCACTGATGGGGGAGACTAGAACTAGAGGGCATGATCTTAGAATAAGGGGCCGCCCATTTAAAACTGAGGTGAGGAGTAATTTCTTCTCAGGGTTGGAAATCTGTGGAATTCGCTGTCTCAGAGAGCTGTGGAAGCTGGCACATTGAATAAATTTAAGACAAAAATAGACAGTTTCTTAAACAATAAGGTGTTATGGCGAGCGGGCGCGGAGGTGAAGCTGAGTCCATGATCAGATCAGCTATGATCTTATTGAATGGCGGAACAGGCTCAAGGGGCCGTATGGCCTACTACTGCTCCTATTTCTTGTGTTCTTAATTGGGAGACAGAAAGAACAATCGCCAGTGAACCAGGCTCTGTGAAAGTTTCAGATACAGCAGCTTCGCAACAGGCTGTGTCCTGTGTTTTCAGTTGTAAACGGGTTTGCTGCAGTGAAGGCTGTCCCTGGTTAGTAATTTTCCCGTGTTCGTGGTTTCAGAGTGCCCTTGTACATTTTACCATGTAACTTGTTCGGGTGTCTCAATAGTTGTCTGTCTTTTGGAAATGTCTGTTTGTACAGGTTTCACTGTACATCACCTGCAAAGTGCATCATTTCTTTTTAAACTGTTTATTCTACTGCATTGAAATGAATAAAGTGGTCATCTGGTGCCCTGCAGTTATTTTCTAATCTGGTAAGCAGTGGGACTTTATCCGACAGCTATTTTAAGCAGAATATTTAGTAGTATCTCCAGCATACATGATCTGTGGATAGTGAAGAGAAAACTAAATACGGAGGAGACTTTTCAGACCCATTAATTCAACAGAACTTAAGTAGAGGTACATTTAAGTATCATTTTTGGTAGTATCCTTTTAAAGATTAGTAATAAAAGGGAGAAAAAGAAAACTGTCTCCAATGTGTGGTAAACACTTTAATGTAATCAAGAGTATCTGCGTTTTCGTTTTTGTTGTGCTATTTATGGTAACTAGTACCAACCACTTCACACAGTATCTTTGCCAAGATTTTTGTTACACTGATGCTACGAGTGCTGGACCAGTCTTGATAATGCCACGTAAGCAAGACTATCTTAACTGTTTCTGCTTTAACTGCAGTCTCCCTTTTATTTACTTGGGCAGCTTCTCATAATGCCATTCTATTTTCTACAGATTGAATTAAGCTTCTACAGATTGAATTAAGCTGATTTTTGTCTACTAGCTCTTATCAAAACAGATAATATACTCGCAGTGCAGGAGAGTGATTAAATGCATTTGATGCCTGAATCCAAACATGAGTGAAATTAATTCACTCCTTCCGTAGTGTTGCAAGCAGCTACTACAATGGCTTTGCTTCCAGCTTGGCCCACTAAACTGCTGAACTGCACTGCCAAGTGCAACAAAAGCTTGCATTTAAATAACGCCTTTAATCTAGAAAAACGTCCCAAGCTGCTTCACCCAGACATAAGCCAATGAATTGGCACCGAGCCAAAGAAGGAAACATTAGTAGTGGTGCCCAAAATCTTGTTCACAGGTAGGGTTTAAAGAGTCTTGCAAGAGGAGAGGGGGGGGGGAGGGGTGCTTAGACAGGGAATTCTGGAGTGTGGGGCCTAGGCAGCTGCCAATGATGGGGTGCCAAAAAAGGCATTATAGAATGACAGAGTTTAGGGTGGGTTGGATGAGGTTACAGAGATGGGGAGGGGTGAGGCCATGAAGGGATTTAAACATGAGGATTTTAAATTAGAGGTGTTGGGGGACTAGGAGCCAATGTCAGTCGGCAAGGACAGGGATGATGGATGAGTGGGACTTGGTGCGAAATAGGATACGGGCAGCAGAGCTTTAGATGGGTTGAATTTTACGGAGCATGTAGGACTGAAGGCTGGCCAGGAGAGTATTGAAATTGTCCAGTCTGGAGGTGACGCCAGCATGGATGAGGGTTTTAGCAGCAGGTAGGTTCAAGTAGGGGCGGAGGTGTTACAGAATTGGAAGAAGGCGGTCTTTGTGATAGAGGATATGGGGCTGGAAGCTCATCTCCCGGTCAAAGAGAAGGCCGAGGTTAAGAGCAGTCTGGTGTAATCGGTTGCAGAAGTAGTGAGTTTGTGACGGGGGCTGAGGACGATGACTTTCTTCTTCCCGATGTTCAACTAGAGGAAATTATGGTTCATCCAAGACTGGATGTCAGACAAACACTCTGACAACAGCGCAGTACAATCACAGCACATTGTCAGCAGAGACCCGTTACTAGTTCTGTGAAGGAGGAACTGCTGCTGCAGATACCTTTCGGATTCTTCGTCCATACAAATTACAATTGGAGAGCCAAATACATTTATATATATATATATATGTAATCATGTAGTAGATTAATTGGTGGTTTGTACTCAATGTTTTACACATCCTTCATCCTTTATGTAGTGTGCCCAGCTTCTCTCTCAATTCTTTCCTCTTCTATACATTTTTTTACACCCTTCTATTGTTCTCCCTCACTCGTCGTCATCTCCTGCAACTCTCTACTTTTAATTTCTTGGAGCATTACAGAAGTCTAAACCTCCCACTGATGTTGGCTCTGGCCCATCTAACAGTACATTTTTTTTAATGATCAGTATGTTCAGGACTTCCTGATCAAGGTGGGTGACGATCGTTTGGCCCGAACACTCTTTCAATTAGCCATTTGCTGTGGTTCACTGGAAATTCCTCAGGACTTGGTAGCTAAAGAAAAACTGTGTAAGCCGACTGTAAATGGAACCGGGGACAATGAAAGGCCACCTCCCAGTGAAGGTGAGTTGTGTTTTGAGATCCCGGTGAATTATGTGGTTGTCCTGATTTTATAATTGACACTGAAGTATATCAAGGAAAATGTTAACAAAAAAATGCCATTTTGCTTTTTTTATAATTGAGAATAAATCTACCGTTAAACCAGATGGCGCAGTGAGTTCCAGGTGGTGCTCTTACACTGGTGAATTGCCTATCTCTGTCGCCCTGTTGTTTCAGTGAGGTGCCAAGTAGAAACTAGGTGGTCCCCATAAGTGGGAGAGAAATTCAAGCTAATTGTCAACAACAATTTGCATTTATATAAGCGCCTTTAACATAGTAAAATGTCCCAAAGCGCTTCACGGGAGCGTTATCAAACAAAATTTGACACCGAGCCAAATGAGATAGTAGAACAGGTGCTTGGTCAAAGAGGTAGGCTCTAAGGAATGTTTTAAAGGTGAGGGAGAGCGCGGAGGTTTAGAGAGGGAAATCCAGAGCTTAGGATCTAGGCAGCTAAATGCATGGCCGCCAATGGGGGAACGATGAAAATCGGATAGTGTCCAGTATCTCCGGGCACTGACTTGAAGTCTGGGACCAAGTATCCCACCAACCCTTATAGACTGTCGTTGATCTGTGGCATTAAGGTGATCTGCATAGTGAAAGGGAGAAAAGAAGAGGGGACTCAAAACCTACCCTTTAAAGCATTGAATAGGGAAAGAACATTCCCTCTGTCTGGAGAGGCAGTGACGAGAGGTCATCAATTTAAAATTGTCGCTAACAGAATGAAGAAAAAGATCAGGAGAATTTTCTTTATCCTGAACCTTGTTGCGGCATGGGATACTTTTTGTAGGGAGTTGTTGAGATGGCGATCATTGCATCTCATAAGGGGAGAAATGAATACATTTTTAAAGCAGAGGAAGATACAGGGCTACGGGAAGAGAGTAGGGCAGTGGGACAAATTGAGTAGTTCTTTCAAAGAGCTGACACAGGCATGATGGGCCAAATGGCCCCTCTTTGTGCTGTATGATAGTGGGGGTTGTTTTACATTGCTCTAACAAAGAGCTGGCACAGACGCACTGAGCTGAATGATCTATTGTACTGTAAATCTCTGTGCCCAATGGTGTCATTCGAAGGATGGCCCCTCTGATGTGCAGCAGTCCCTCAGTGCAACACGGGGGTGACATGTGCACTGAAGTTCTGGGTGTAAAGGAGGAAGGTCACCCAACATGAAGTTCAGATGGCGAGAGAAAGGGTTTATAACTTTTTTTTTCCAGTTTCTTTTCGTTTCTTTCCCAACTATGTTTCTCTCCACTGCTCACAAACCCCATGTAAAGGGCTATCTCGCATGCCACTGCTCCTCTATCAGTGCATGTAAGTGCACCCAGAGCTGAACCATAAATTCCCCATGCCCCCCTCCACCCAACATAACAGTAACTTGGAAAGTGGTTTGTGCATCAGTGCTTCAAGGTATTGTGCTTCTCCACTGCCCTGATAGCTGCACAATTATCGTTGCTGATGATGTGAAGAGCAATGTGTTGCTGAGTGTTTCTCCCTTGACCCTAGGGTCTGTAAGAGAATATTTGCAGAAGAATCTCTCCAGTGTGACTGGGTACTTGAATCTCGTCTATTTATCCAGACTGGAGAAAAAGTTGGTCGATCACTTCAAGTTAAAGGGCTTTGTTGTCATGGGACATGGCACTTTCCTCGAATATTTGGTGAAACACTCTCAGGTAAATTCTTTTTAAAAATGTAAATTTTGCACCTATTCAGGTGAAAGTTCGGAAAATCATTGTTGTTTCATACGAAGACATTTTATTCTGTCAAGTTTGGTTTATATGTGACCTTGGGTCACGGAGATGAAAGAACAGTGTGCTATCATGTTGCACTACCCAGTCTCTACTGCCTGTTGGATTATTTTTGGAAAAGCTGCACTGTTCTTTCAAAGCATGTATATAAAACTGAAAATTACCTCCTTCATCTCTCAAAAAAGGAACATTGTATGCTGGGGTTGTGCAGTCAATTTACTGTAGCTTCCCATTGAATCTACAAGGATTAATCACAGTATCTGCAACCAGGAAGTAGGTGATCCCACTCGTTGAGGTCACTGGGAGTCATGCTTCCATGACACACAAAGCAACCACTTTGACCATTGTTCATTGCCTCTCATTTTCCTTAGCATTCCTTTGCTAGTTTTGCTCCAACAGCTTGCTAGACCAGTTTCCTTAAGCAAATTAAGTGTGTTATGAATCAGTAACTGTATCTTCATTCTGTGTCTTGTATGGGTTAGTGCGGCGCATGTCTTAACAATTGCGCTCGAATCATTGTAAATTGCTTAATAGTTTTCAGACATTCCAAATATTCTCCCTAATGTTCCCTTACATTGTGCGGTAAATGCATTGATGTGCCAGTCTTGCCGTATCCACATTCACCTTGTGTACAAGCTGTTGTGCGTACGGCGATAATTGAACCTGCTTCTGAATGTCAGGTTGAAAGCGGGTTTTGCCTTCGAGTATAATGACCTGGAATGCCAGTACAGCACCCAAAAAGGAAAAGATTCCTGATCCAAGGTAGTGATAGTTTGTTTTGTCGCACAGCTGTTGGAAGAAGTTGCTGGGGGCAGTCTATTTCTATCTCGACAAGATACCAGGGCTTGTGGATTCCGACCAAGCCACCAAGACGTGTACGAGTTCATCAGGCAATGCGAAACCCTCGAGGAGCCAGTGGTAAGTAAGCTCGCTGAAAAGTGCCACCTGGAATGGAAGGGAACAGAATCATAGAAACTTACAGCACAGAATGAGGCCATTTGGCCTGTTGCGTCTGCCGGCCGAAGAGAGCTATCCCACTTTCCAGCTCTTGGTCCATAGCCTTGTAGATTACGGCACTTCAAGTGCTTTTTAAATGCGATGAAGGTTTCTGCCTCTACCACCCTTTCAGGTTGTGTGTTCCAGACCCCCACCACCCTCTGGGTGAAAACATTTCTCCTCCACTCCCCACTAATCCTTCTACCAATTACTTTAAATCTATGCCCCAGAAGGTCCCAGATTAAAATGCATATGGAAGCTAATGGTGGGCAGGTGTGATGGCACAGCATGATGCGGAACCAATAGGAGTTCATGTTCATGATGTTCCCAGTACAAAGGGTTATTCATGATACTATTAGAGAAGTAGCAGATGGATGTCAGAGTCCTCTGAGGATGATCCTTCCCAGATGCTCACATCTTGGTGAAATCTGGGAATGGGCTGCTCACCTCTCCTGGCATTACAACAAAGTGATGAATTAGCGTTAAAAGTGAAATAATATTGGAACCTTGAAATCAGGACCAACTGTAAAATTACAGATTCCAATATGCAAACAATGAATATTTTGCTTCACAATTTATTTTGTTTTTTCACTTTTGTTTTTCATTTTCTTTCTCTCTTTTTCCAATACAATTTGTTAAAATTGCCCAGAATTTTTTTAGTAAGTTTTCTGAACAACCCTTGCTGACCCGATGTGCAATGTTGTTTACATGCTGAGTCTTAATTAGTCTGCGACTGTAATTGGGGATTTGTTGATCAGTGTGTGGGCTGTATTCTACTCGTGCATGTCCTGAGTTAAAAGATCTGGATATTTCTTGGCCTGTGTGTAACTATTCTCTGACTTCAGTTTCCAGCGATTGAAGCTGCATTGCGAAGCCAGTTTAGGGTGAAAGACAGCAAGGAACTAGGACACGGGACACTGTCCAATATGGTCAAGATGGTGCAGCGTCAAACCAGGTCACACAGTGACCATAACAACTTCCGAAGCCTGGTGCTGTATGAAGCCACACTGTTTGTAAAAGAATCTAGGTGAGGCTGAGAGAAATTAAACCACCTGCACCCAGGGCATTGCTGTGACAGATTCTTTATCAGGATATTATCTGGCTCTAATTAATAAAAAATAATAATTTTGTCTTTAAAGTTACTGCAACACTGATTCAAGCAGTTCTGTCGGGCTCCTTGGGGCCCTAAGTGAGGAGCGTGCCTTGTCCTGTCTGTTGAATGCCCCCTTGCTGGAGGATCTCGCGGAATGGTCGCAGTGGGAGTTGGTGTTTGAACCACAGCACGGTTCCCTCAAGGACTTCATCGAACAACATTGTGGCAAGAAAGCAGCTCAGCTTAGTGTGGAAAGTAAGATTTTCACTTGTTATATTTATGTATTGTACCATTTCTCCCAATTTATAGTTGCGCTTTAGTTGTAGATGTTGAGCTGGGACACCAATGTACATGACTGAATGTCATCAGTATAATCTTCCTCAAAGAAAAAGTTAAGAGTATGGGGGGAGTACTTGCTATTCAAAAAGTACTTGCCCACCACCTGACTTTTTCCAGGTGGGAGAAGAAAGATTATAAATAAAGGTGAATGTTGACAGACCCTGTACTGTGCTGCTGCAGAATGCGACAATTTTCTAATCTGCACTAAACTGCAAATAAGGGCCCACCTGTGGCGCAAGGCATTGTATCGTTTACCCTATCATACCTGATTGCAAAAAAAATCAACTTGCTCTCTTGTGGAGGTCACCCATTTCGGTTGTCCATCCTCAGTTGCTCCCTGACGCACAAATGGAGTTGAGGTACATATCAGCCATGATCTAATTGAACGGCAGAACAGTCTCGAGGGGCTGAATGATCTAATCCTGTTCCTATATTGCAGGGAGGCAGCGTGTATCCTGAAAAGGCTCCATTTACTTTTCGTGGGGTCTGGTATGTAGTATGTTGTTCCAGAATTGTGTCACTCCAAACTGGCTCCCTTGGTGATCTGAAGTATTGGTTCTAGTGAAGGGAATGGAGGTGTTCTGAGGCAGAATGCTGATAATTGAATTGTGTTTGAGCTGAATAACATCTGTAGGAAGCTTTAGTCATCTTTTTGTAACTGTATGTTCACTTAACTCACTCACTGTGTCTGTCTTGGTGACCCCATTAAACCGATTTCCTTTTCTTATTCAAAAGCAAAATACTGTGGATGCAGGCAGCATCTATGGAGAGAAACAAAATTAACGTTTCAGGTCGATGTTCTGATGAAAGATCATTGACCTGAAACGTCAACTCTTGTTTCTCTCTCCATAGATGCTGTCTGACCTGCTGAGTATTAACACCATTTTCTGTATTTATTTCTTTCCTTATTGATAAAATTTTAGCAACATTCTTGATTTAAAATAAATGGTTATTATAGTATTTTGACATCTACCTTTTTCCCTTTTGCATTTCTTGCAGAAGGTTTGCTGACTCAAGCCCCTCATCATGTATGTGGGCACATAATTTCGGCTGACTTCAGTACAATGCTGAGTAAGTGCTGCACAGACTGAGGTGCTGTGCTGTGGCGGAGCACCTGTCTGCCTATTTCAGGTGGACATTAAAAGATCCCGTGGCACTATTTCAGGGAGTTCCCCCTGTGTCCTAGCCAAAATTCTTCCTTCCACCAGCACCAGTAAAATCATATTAACTGGTTATTCACTTTGTCACTGTGGGACTTCACGATGCACAAAATGTTTGTTGCATTCATCTACATAACTGCACTTGGAAGTAAATTGATGTGTGTGAAGCACCTTGGGGCCCGAGACATGTGGGATGTGCTGTATAAATGCAAGTTCTTTCTTTCCCTTGTAGGTTCAGCTGTGCTCAATGACCTGATTGCCCTCGAAGTAAAGCCAGGTGTGATGCTGAGGCTTACCACAGATACATGTCCGGAACTCTTTGCCCAGGCGGCCAAGTCACGTGACCCTGCAGGGGCGGCAGGGCATTTAGTTTCCATTGTAACTGCAGATGGATTAAGAAATGCTCCCTTGGCATTACTAGCTAATCATGTGGAAACTGCTCTGGCAGCAATCGGAGGTTCAGAAGGTGAGGTTGTTTTTGTTCAGAGTATTCAGATTTAAAATGACGATGCTTCTGGCAGACTGTTCAATCTACATCAAGTGCTGCCGATCGCTCTCACTCGCTTGCCTTGGTTATGGGTTGATAATCGGGTCACAAAAATAAATTGTCTTGTTTGTCATATGTGGAGACAAATGCATTGGGAAAGTAGCCATCAAGTCAGAAAGTGACTTTTTTTTTTAAACTATCTTTACCATGCTATGATTGCACAAAGTGCCAAGCTCGCAGGTTACGGGGATTATTCAGGCCATGGGTTGTTTTTCCCCCTCCGACATCCTCTTTATGGCACCGTCACACATTCCGAACAGAAGAGGCTGTGTTTTGTTTCCCAAGGGTGAAAAATAATGATCCAGAAATAAGGTGTTACGTAAGGCAGGGGAGAAAAGTGGAATACAATAGAGTAAAAAACAAGGGTGAGGACTCCAAATAGACTTGAGTTACCAGTAAGCAAAAGCAAACCGGACATATAAACCTAGGCCGAGTCCAAGAGATTCTATTTAGGCTAGTAATAGGATGGCAAGTTGAGGAATGATTCACGACCTCTTCTAGTATTCATAGTGATGTAAATGAAACATGACATCATATAGGTACAGATATCCTATGCGTCTGACAATTGTGCATCCCTGCTGTACGGTGTATGTTCATAGGATTGAATAACCCCAACTAATTATGAAGGAAATAGTTGGTGTAATCTATTAAAATATTGGGCTTCTTTTTCCATTCTTGGGATGTGGGCATTGCTGGCATTTATTGCCCATCCGTGGCTGGGATTTTGATACGAAATTTGCTACGCCATTTTAGAGGACAGTTAAGTGTCATCCATGTTGGCGTGGGACTGGAGGCACTTATAAACCAGACCGTGTAAGGATGGCAGATTTCCAATCCTAAAGAATATTCATGGGACTATTATTGGGTTTTTAACGGCAATCTGATGGCTTTTACTGGTACCAACTTTTTATTTCCAGAAACTAAATTCAAATTCTCAAACTGCCATTTGGACTCGAGATCTCTAGCTCGTTAGTTCAGGCCTCTGGGTTACCAGTCCAGTAACGTGACCACTACGCTACCGTCCCTTGTCTGGGAGTCGGGTTTTGAATCTAGCCCAGACTGCTGAGATGTAAAGTTTCCCTCTCTCGTGGCTTCAAGATAAAATACGTCCTCGTGCTTCAATGAAATTCTTATTGGCCCAATTAAATTCATTTGCCAACCCTGCCCTTAAATTGGCAGCTGCACTCAAAGGATGTCTGTAGAAGGAAATATCATGCCAGATTTTTCTTGGTTAAGAGTATCGAGGGCAATGGGGAAAAGGTGAATAAATAGAATTGAGTAGCAGACCAGCCATTGTCTAATAGAATGTAGGAATCGGCTCGAGTGCTAGATAGCCTCCTCCTGTTCCTATGCAATAGTTGATGCTGTTTGCAAAGTTAAGGCAGTGTAAATAGACTTTGGTTTGCAACAGGCCCATTGATTACCTGACCTGGAGTGCTTGATGCTGGCAAAAAGTTAAAAACACAAAATGAGAAAAAGCCCATTGCGGAAAATAAATTGGTGTTGGATCTGGTTGGTTAGAAACTGCTCGACCTATAAATGATCTGAATATTTCAGATTTTGCCCATGATAGAATTGGATAAAATGTTAAACTGAGGCTCCATGTTCAGGTGGACATTAAAGATCTCGCGGCACTATTCAGAGAAGAACAAGGAGTTCTCCTGTTCTACTGGCCAACATTCCTCCCTCAACTAGTCCCGAGCTTAACTTCTCATTCATCTCACTGTTGTTAGTGGGGTGTTCGTGATGTAGAATGGCTGTGTGTTTGCCTACATAGATTACTATATTCCAAAAGTAATTTAATGTTTTGAGATGTTTCAATGTGACGAGGCTCAATATAAATACAAGTTTTATATAGCATAATTTGATGCTGAATAAAAGGATTGAATAATACTCTTCACTCTGCTGTGCCCCAAGTTTCATGTAATGGCCCCTCACATCTTTATTCTAAAATGGATTATGGAGATTAGCAGATTTGTGTTGTGACTTTCTTCCCAATTGCAAGTGAGGGATGATAAACTTGGTTTGATTTTTAGAGAACAGATTGGCAGCTTCATTCTCTGAATGTGGTACAGCATTGATTTCTGCCAACATTTTTTTAATTTTCAACATATTTTGTGTTTTTTTTTTACACAGTAAATTTCTTGGAGACTGAAGGAGTATCTTCAAATCTATCCGCCAGATTCATCCTTGATTGTCTCATCAGGATTCCAGTAAGACTCTGCAAATCACTCTTACAGAAGGTAGCCTGCTTTTCATGAACACTGCATGACTTGTATCATCTAATGCTGTAGCTTTAGCATGTCACCACAGGTGGGTGTAAAATGGACATAAATGGACACAAGGTCACATGGCAAGCTTGCTGCAGAGCCATCTTGTGTGTAGTATGCTTAGTGATGTCGTGAAGAATATATCGCAGTCATTAACTGTTCAGTGCAAATGGTTGAGAACATAAGAAATAGGAGCAGGAGTAGACCATATACGGCCCCTCGAGCCTGCTCTGTCATTTAATATGATCATGGCTGATCCAATCATGGATTCAGCTCTACTTCCCTGCCCACTCCCCATAACCCCTTATCCCCTTATTGTTTAAAAAACTGTCTATCTCTGTCTTAAAGTTATTCAATGTCCCAGCTTCCACAGCTCTCTGAAACAGCAAATTCCACAGATTTACAACCCTCAGAAGAATTTCCTCCTCATCTCAGTTTTAAATGGGCGGCCCCTTATTCTAAGGTCATGCCCTCTAGTTCTAGTCTCCCCCATCAGTGAAAACATCCTCTCTGCATCCACCTTGTCAAGCCCCCTCACAATCTTATACGTTTCGATAAGATCACCTCTCATTCTTCTGAATTCCAATGAGTAGAGGCCCAACTACTCAACCTTTCCTCATAAGTCAATCCCCACATCCCCGGAATCAACCTAGTGAACCTTCTCTGAACTGCCTCCAAAGCAAGTATATCCTTTCGTAAATATGGAAACCAAAACTGCCGCAATATTCCAGGTGTGTCCTCACCAATACCCTGTATAGCTGTAACAAGACTTGCCTGCTTTTATACTCCATCCCCTTTGCAATAAAGGCCAAGATTCCATTGGCCTTTCTGATCACTTGCTGTACCTGCATACTAACCTTTTGGGTTTCATGTACAAGTACCCCCAGGTCCCGCTGTACTGCAGCACTTTGCAATTTTTCTCCATTTAAATAATAACTTGCTCTTCAATTTTTTTTTCTGTGTGCAGCAGGCACTTGCTGTTAGCACCGGACAGAGCTATTTGCAAAACCAGATTTGTCAAAATGCCCAAGTGGCCAGTCTTTGTGTGTGAGCCTAAACCATGAGTGTGGCAGGCTATTTGATCTCACAGGGCACATAAACTGGTTCCTGTTCTCATCCCGTGTTCACACTGCACGTTCCTGCAGCTGAGACCAATCACAGCACCCTTATCGCTATCCCATTGGAGATCAGGCTGCGGAGTGATCCTGGGGTCCTCTGGTCTATGCAATTTAGCTCTACTCCAGGCAGCACCCACGCCCATAAGGACTGCAGGGCAGCTTCTTGTGCATCTTTTCGCACCCAGCTTGGAATGACAACTGTACAGGGCCTTGGTGAGACTACTCCTGGACAGTATTGGTCTCCTTATCTAAGGAAGGATATACTTGCCTTGGAAGTCAGTACAACGAAGGTTCACCAGATTGATTCCTGTGATGAGAGGACTGTCTTTTATGATGAGAGATTGTGTAGAATGGACCTAAATTCTATGGAGTTTAGAAGAATGAGAGGTGATCTCATTGAAACAGACAAGATTCTGAGGGAGATTGACAAGGTAGATGCTGAGAGGTTGTTTCCCCAGCTGGAGAGTCTAGAACTAGGGGGCTTAGTCTCAGGGCTAGGGGAAGGCCATTTCAAACAGATGAGAAGGAATTTCCTCACTCAGAGGGTGGTGAATCTTTGGAATTCTCTGTCCCAGAGGGCTGTGGATGCTGAATCGTTGAGTATATTCAAGGCTGAGATCGATAGATTTTTGGACTCTTGGGGGAATCAAGGGATATGGGATCGGGCGGGAAAGTGGAGTTGAGGTCGATAATCAGCCATGATCTTATTAAATGGCGGAGCAGGCTCGAGGCCTACTCCTGCTCCTATTTTCTTATATTCTTATGATCATCTGCTCACCTTTCCCGCAGGCTGGGGAGAAATTAGGGGGAAATTCAACTCCTCAATATGCATACGCTTACTGTGTTTGCTTAATGATTTCTCCTGCAACGCAGAGAATCTCAGCAAAGCCAGCCCACTCCGAGATTAGTTCATCCATGTAAGCTGTTTGCTGCTTTGTCATTTCTTGGATTCAGATATGTAATGTTAAGCTAAATGTCGCTGTTGGTTGCATTGAGCAGCTGTTATCGGTGAGCTGTGCCGTGTCCTGTTCTTGCGTTACAAGTTGAGGCAGGGACAGGGTGATCCTTATCATGCATTAGCAATGCCAAACTTGGCATTCAGGCCAAAATAAGATTTTTTTTAAAATATGTAATTGAATTGTGACTCCTATTATTAAAAATACTCTCTTCACTTAATAAAAAGGTGCCTACTATGTAATCCAGTCGGCAAGAGAAATCTGTCACTGTAGTAATTTTGATTGTCCGTCGATCAGACTTGTAAAGCTGTGAAATGACTGCTCCCCATCCTCGCCCCGATGCTTGAAGCCAGCCACGACATAAACATGGTACCAGTGCGTTAATGGGCCGAGGTCCAGTTTGGCCATGCTTCTGCTCACTATTCTATTCTTTGCCAAAGTCGGGCGGATGGCCAGTGAGGAGGAGGAGGAGGAGGTATTTACAGGTGGTAAACCTGCATCCTACGGACCTCAATGTATTTATTTCTGAAATTAAAGGAGTTGGATCAGAGGGTTATGCATTTTTTACAGGGTACTCCAGGCTGGATCTTACAAATTAAATGGGGGTTTAATATCAACTGTTTAAAAACTCCTTATAGCTTTAATTTTCACACATCCGCTAAAAATATACTTTAAGGCGTCTTATGTGCAGGCTCTGTCTATAGTGGGCACCACCATGAAATACCACAATCCAAACAGTTTCTGGGTGATGTGCCAGTGTCACTCAAAATCAAATACCAACAATGACTGGCAGGAAAAGACCCACTGGTCTATCCAGTCTGCCCCACACAATGTATACACACCCCACGCAAAACCATGTGATCTTCTGGGAGAGGTGAAAAACCAAATATTAAAACCCAGGCCAACTTTGCGGGGATTTAATTTTCTCCCCCCCCCCCCCCCCCCCCCTCCCCAAGGCGATCAAAACCTGTCCCGGAAACCACTCCGGCCCTGATAATTTTATGCTACCTTTTTGTGCAAGATGATCTCCGCCCCGGCTAGAAACGGGTCTAGCTGTTTCTGCATCCTGCACTATTCCTTTTATGCAGAATAATGTAGTTGATTTATAAATGCGAAATTTATTTTGGCAGCTGTAGGTTTAGAGAAGGAAAGTAGGATTAAAAGACTAGTTATTAAAATATTGGAAACTTTTATAAATTGCAGGTATTCCTGGAGCCATTTTCTAGAGTAATCGGCCAATCCGAATCAAAGGAGCTCCTGCTTCAAACAGCAAATTGCTCCTTCCGATATCGCAACCGACTACACGAACTGGGAATTCTTCTGGGGATTACAGAGTGGATCAGGGACTATCATACCAAACTGGATCCAGCAAAGCTCGTGTCCATTGCATCAAGGGCCATAAAGGTGAGTCCAAACCATGGAGTTCATTTCAAAGTAAAAACAGGAAATGATAACAATCAGAAATCTAAGAGAAGTCTGATGTAGGGTCCCAGAGGAAAATGTTCACCGTCCTTTATTTTTAACATCTTGATTTGTTCCTGCTGTGCATTTCCAGCATTTTCTATTCTTAATTCAATTTCCAGTAATAATGGTGTTTCCTTTTATCTTCCTGTCAGTCAAAATCTCTTTTGCAAAAAAAAAAAATCATAAACCTCTTCTCTGAATCTGAGATCTGTCCTACATCAGAGCATCAGCCTGACAGATCCACCAAATCCTTGGGTTTAGCAGCAGTCCTCCTGATTGATACCCTTTATTGGTGGATCTACAGCAAGTTGCTGGTAACTGCTGAAGAATCCTGAGCTGGACAGGCTGATATCTTTAATTCTCCGCTCCATTCCCACTCTGACCTCCCTGTCCTCGGCCTCGTATACTCTCTGTGTTAGCTTGAGGAACAGCACCTCAAAGCGCTTTACAGCCAATGAAGTACTTTTGGAGTGTAGTCACTGCTGTAATGTGGGAAACGTGGCAGCCAACTTGCGCACAGCAAGCTCCCATACACAGCAATGTGATAATGACCAGATAATCTGTTTTTGTTATGTTGATTGAGGGATAAATATTGGCCAGGACACCAGGGGTAACTTCCCTGCTCTTCTTCGAAATAGTGCCGTGGGATCTTTTATGTCCACCTGAGAGGGCAATCGCAACCTCGGTTTAACGTCTCATCCGAAAGATGGCACCTCCGACAGTGCAGCACTCAGTCCCGTGCAATGCTGAGGGTCAGCCTAGATTTATGTGCTCAAGTCCACCAAGCCACAGCTGACATGGGTTCTTCAGCAGGCATTGGGCCTCTCATTAACAGTTGCAAGCAGCCTACCTCTGTTTTGGGCCCGCGACAGATGTGGCAGTGAGGTAGTAACTGAGTTTTCTATGAAATGCATACCCCATATACTGAATTTAATGTATAATAGACACCAGATATTCCCTGCCAGCACCAGATTAAGATATTGCCTTGTGATCATACCACGGGAGTTTTTAATCATCTGTTTTTTTTTAAATGATTGGTTAATTTTCGCAATTAAAGAGGGTTGTGGGGGTTTTTTTTGAGAGAATGAAAGCTTTTTTCTAAATATGTGTAAATTGTGATCCAGACTGTGGACTCCGCATCGCTGAGCAGCAGGTCTTCCGTTGTGGGGCTGAGTGAAGCTGAAGATTCTGATGTGTCCGAGTCTGATGCGAATTCCGAAAGTACATCATCCAGTCCAGGTAAGAAACATTTTGAAGCTACTTTACTCCCACCTTCTGAAGGCACGGCTTCACGCCGGGATACATTTCAGGGACTCCTGCAGCCCTCCTATGCTCACCCAAGTGGCCAATTTTGGGGAAACTGGTCATAGCCAAACCAGGCCCTATCTCCAGCGAATGCCCATACAGGCTCAGATTCCACCATGAGCCACTGTATAAGAACCAGGAGTGCGAACACTACCAAAACTACATTCTGGGTAGGAAGCCAGCCTTTCAGATTTATTTTCTGCAGCTTGATACCAATTGTCCTGCCTGTACCCTAACGACCTTCTCATTCCTTAGGCCTACCGTTGATTCTCACTTTACATATGAACTAGGAGTCCATGGTGATGTCATTTTCCCCACATTCCTTTGCTGCAATGTTGTTCCGATATCCTACGAAATGAATTAGCAGTTGTCCCTTTCATATAACTATAGACTGCATTAGCTTACCCTCTCATCCAATATAATGTAATATTTATCTCTGGTTTCTGTGGTGAGTGGCAGTGCTCCAATTGGCTTTGGTACTCCTGTATGTGAGGGGAGCATTATGTTGGGTTGCCTTCCTTGATCATGGCCCAGTGACTCCTGCCAGAAACTTTGCAAATGTGAAAGTTAACTTATGGCAGGATTGGACTTGGCTGTGAAGGCCCAACATTCAAATAGCCTGTTCACCATCCAGGTTCAGGCTGTGGTGGCCCTAGCGGCACCTTGGATGAAATACCGGAGGTCTGGCGCCACCTGCGGAATGGTATCCTGGAGTAATCGGGTAGCCTTGGAACAGGAGGAAAGAGGGGTTGGAAGAAGTTGCAGGACACAAAGAAAGAAAATGCTGTCATTGCAAATTGAATTTGTGGTTTCTTCTTTCAGGTGACAATGAAGACGACGATGATGGTGACAAATTTGTGCTTGCAACTGAAACGGGCGATCTGCCGCCACCTGCCGAGGAACCACCTGAGCACGGGGGCGCCGCTGCGCTCTTAAACGGTGCTCCAGCTGGTCTAACAAGCAGCGAGGAAGCTTCAGTTGATGCCACTAACGAGGAAGAGGACCTGCACAGGATTATCATTGAGGATATCCGGTCTGTACCTGTCTGATCACACCAAAGCAAAATTAGCACTCATCTTGATTTGCTGTCATTCAAGATAAATGTTGGCCAGAGTTCAGGGGTGGGGAAGGTGAGGGGTAGGGAGTGGGGAGGGGGGGGGGGGCAGTGTGGGGTGGGAGGAAGAGGGGGTGAGGTGGGGTGGGAGATGGGGGTTGAGAGGAGGGAGTGGGATGGAAGGTCGGGGGGGGGGGGGGGGGGGGAGTGAGAGGTGGACGGGGTGGGGTAGGAGATGGGGGTTGAGAGGAGAAGGTGGGGTGACAGGAGGGTAGGTTGAGAGGTGGGGGTGGGTTGGGAGGTGGGGGGGGTGGATGAGGGGAGTGGTGGGAGATGGGTGGTGAGGTCGAGTGTGAAAGGAATGTTGCAGCTGGAACACATTCCAATTGGCATCAAAGACCAGCCAATGAACAGGAACTCCAATTCCTAGTCCCTTTGTTGGCATGGCAACCATGCTAATGTTAATGGAGCTGGATTTCCAGAGGTAAAAATGCAATGGGGAATTGAGGACGTATCAAAGGAAGCAGATAAAAGATTCCCAAGTGGGGTTTTTTCCAGCACTGAGAAATCCTCGGCTACTCCATTGAGTCCATTCTCTGCCACCTGTTGAAGCGACTGGGGCCTGGGAAGTGCCACGAGAGAGATTCTGTGCGTCCTCTGTTTTGGCTCCTCCCTGTCCTCCTCTTTTTTCGGGTCGGAGTGTTGGGCCTTCCTCTCAGTTGTTGTGCTTGCCTACTTATAGAATAAGCAGCAAAAAGAAAAGTTTAGCAGAGCTGAAAACAAGCTAACCACACCGAGTTGGAACAAAGTGGGGGTCATTTTGAGTTTTGGTGATGGTGTGAAATGGATAATATCAGATTGGCCATCCTTTATACATCTCTCCCGGATTTGACTTCTATTGTAGTCGACGGAAATTAAAATCAAAAGAGATGTGCAATGGACAGCGATTTTGCCCGCTTAACACTTCGCCCAAAGTTAAAATTCCTCCCACCCCCTCCAACTTTGCAGTCTCTTCCACTGTCGCCCTCCACTGAACCCCTGGAACAGGTGGAGCCACAGCTCGAATCTCTCACAGCCCAGCACCCAGCATCTTTGGGATCATTACACAGGCACATCACACAATCTCTCCAAATTATAGGAAATGTTTACTCTTTTCCAGGCACTTGTATTCCTTTCTGAACTTCCTTTCATTCTTGAGTAGAAATACTACACTATCAGTGGTGGTAATGTGTTGGGAACTTGGCACTGCAGCTTCACCACTGGGCTTGGAGTCTGAATCCAGCGCAGGCTGCGGAGATTACTGGCTTGCCTGTGATTTAAGGGCCCTATATGGTTTGTGTCCAATTCCTAGAGAGCAAGAGCCCACAGTGGGAAAACTGTCCAAATTGAGATGAAATTAGTAATATTTGAGAAGCTACAAGTCTGCTTGTTGTAATGGAAATTCACCCTTGTGTAGTGCCGAGGTTTGGCCAGAGTATAGGGGAAACATTAACCTGCCTCTTGGTGTACTTGAACTGGGAGGAGGTGGAAGATACATATGGAATTTGTATTAAGTGACAATATTGAAGCGCTGTCCGAATTATTGAATAATTTTTAATATTTACGCACTTTCTGTTTAGGAAAAATGAATTTGGCATTGGGATTGAGCTGAATGACGTGGGGAAGAGGCTGATGGAAGTTCAACAGAACCGATTAGGCCGAAGCCTTGAACGCTTATCCACTGAGCTGTACAGTAAAGACACGCACTTTGTCTTGGAGCTGATACAGGTAAGATCTGCCAGTTTGTTTGCCATTTTCTTCAGTCATCATTCCAGAGATCATGTTACTAGAAGAAATGTTCCGTACTAAAATAGGTTACACGGAGCAGTAAATGATTAAAATCTCATCTCCTTTTCAAAATTGCTCTCCCCTTCTTCAGTCGTCGTCGTCGTCCCCGCCCTGTGTCTCTGAATCTCAGCCTGACTGAGGGTTGGGAGTAGATGTCTACCTCCCAGGCCTCTGCCTGTGCTATTCTGCACAGTGTTCATCACCATGGGGCCTGTGGGGAGTAGTTTTGGGGGGGGGGCGAGACTTCTCGACTCATTGGGGAATCACTGAGCCTCAAAAAAAAATGTTATTAAGCATTTTGCGCTAAACCATAATTTTTCTGTTTTATTTTCGCCAAACAACGCAGGGTAGCTTCCATTTTGAAAATATGTGCCAATTTTATCTCCTGTTTGTTCCCAGAATGCCGATGATAACAGCTACCCACTTTCTAACGATACTTCTCCCAGCCTGCTGTTTGTGGTGGAAAGAGACTGCATCATTCTCCTCAATAACGAATACGGTTTTGAGGAGAAGAATATCCGGGCAATCTGCGATGTGGGCTGCAGTACCAAGGGGAAACACGAGTATGGCTACATAGGTAGGAACTTGTGGAATGTTTGGCAGAAGGTCCTGACTAATGTTTGGCAAATAGTTTAGTTTTTCATAGAAAACAATTAGAATCATAGAATAGTACAGGTACAGCACTGAAGGAGGCCATTTGGCTCATTCAGTCTGTGCCGGCTCTTTCAAAAAGCAATCCGGTTAGTCCCATTCCCCCGCCCTTTCCCCAGAGCCCTGAATTTTTTTCTCCAAATATCTTTTGAATGCTACTATTGAATCTGTATCCACACCCCATCAGGAAGTGCATTCCAAATCCTAACCACTCGTTGCGTTTTTCCTCATCTTGCCTCTGGTTCTTTGCCAATCACCTTGTGTTTAATTATCCATAACGTAATGAAGCAGCACAGGTGGCTAATGAAGCTGTGTCACTCGGAGGACTTGAGACGGAATTTGATAAACAAATATCAAACAGTGAAATAATCTGGAACTGGATCAGGAACGAGTACCAGCACAATGTGCTCCTTTGGTACTGACATTTCTATTAGTCTATAAATAACCTTCCGCAAGTATCTGTTAAATGATCAACAGGTAGTTGAACCAATTCATGTTCCATTTCTTCCTGGTGTGCCTGCGCCAAATCATTCCGTCCCCCCCATAGTTTCTACCCAGTGCACTGACTGGCATCGAGTTTACAAGTTGCTGACGTGTTACTTCATATTCGGCTTTTTACGGGGGGTAGTCGTGTTCACACTGTCTTCTCTTCACCTTTCCACTCTTCCCGATTCCCGATTAGTATTATTCCCTCTTCAATAAATAGGAACTAAAAATGGGAGTGAGTATCTGCACTGTGTTGAATTAACTCCAGAAAATTATGGTTAATTATGGTTGCGTACTTAGTGAATCATTTCATTCTGTCTACAGCAAAGTTAGTCTGAGTCATACATTTATTTGTTACGTGCCATCTATATTTAATTAAACTGCATTCCTCACCCAATGATTCAGCCAAGAACAGATTCCTGTTTTAATCTCTTTCTGCAGGTCAGAAAGGTATCGGGTTTAAGTCAGTTTTCAAAGTCACAGACAGACCAGAGATTCACTCAAATGGTTTTCACATCTGCTTTGACAAGCATAGTGGTCCGATGGGATACATCCTCCCTCACTGGGTTGATGACGAGAGGCCTGTAGAATTAATGGGGTCAGAAGTGGAGAAAACAAGGTAAGATTCAAGTTGTGTGTGTTTTTTTTTTAAGTTTTGCTTCTTAAATAAGGACCTCTAGGAAGTAATAACATGTCGGGATTTGGTGAAGGTGGGTGGAGGAGAGGGAGGAGAAAGTTCTTAATCTTTCAATATTAACCATGTGGTCAGGAGTCCAAGATGGTAGCTTCTACACTCTGCTTAAGCAGAGAAATGAGGATAAGCTGGCACAAGTGAATAAAGTATGGCACCATGCTGCTACTGGATGGAGAGCAGGTTAATGAGCAATGTTCAGAGAAAGATGGCTCAGGTATCTGGGGTACATCGTGAGGGAGCAGCTCATGATGGGTCCAGGCAAGTACAGAGAAGAATGCAATGCTCAAGGAAGGAAGATTGAAAAAGATGCAGCAATTGACAGGTACTGCGGCAATAAGTTTGCCGGCTGGATATCTTGCACGAGAGTGATCTCTGATGCAACTTGGTGCAAAGTGTTGCAAATCTCAATATGCCAAGAAAAGAAAGGAAGACTTGCATTTATATAGCACCTATCATGACCTCAGGATGTCCCAAAACGTTTAACGACTAATGAATTACTTTTGCAGTTTAGTCACTGTTCTAATGTAAGAAACGTGGCAGCCAATTTGCACACAGCAAGCTCCCACTAACAAGAAGAATGAAATAAATGACCGAATCATCTATTTTAGGTGTTGTTTGAGGGATAAATGTTGGCCATGACACTATCAGACCAGGAGTTCAGAATACCGTGCTCTAAGGTAGTAAGAGGTGCTGCGTGTATTCTCTGCTCCACACTGCTGAGATTGGGAACTCTCAGCTGGGCTATTCTGGGAAGATGCTAATTCCTGGGTAATTCCTGGGGGAGAAGGGGGAGGTGGCAGGGTAAGAGTTGGCACTTGCATTTCCTGGTCGCCTGCCACCCACCTCCGCGTGCCTGATTATTGTATCTGTTGCAGAGGCCAGGGAGCTGTTGGCCTGTCTCCTTGTCCTCTTAGCTATGGAGCTTGGTGGGAATGGGGAAATATTTGTCCACTGTAACATACTGAGCAGTTTTCTGGATTTATTGACCTTTTATGCACAATTCTAATTTCTCAGATGGACAACAAAGATAGTCCTGCCACTCAAGTCACAGAACCAACAGACGCAGAATCTGTTCCATGACATTGACCCATCGTTGCTGCTCTTCCTGCACAGACTTCGTTCCATTACAATCATTAACAAGGTGAGCAGTGTGACCCCACCAAGAGATTTATTGGTGGATGTATGTTTGGGACTGGAGGTGAGTATGAAGATAGAGGTAATTCCTTTATTTTATCCAGCTGAGACCCTTGGCGAGGTGGGGGATTTATAGATGTGCTTGTTACAGATGAAGGTTTGCTGTGGATGCGTTTTTGGGTTCAGTCACTCTGAAGCGATCTGAGCATCTTACTCTTGTTTGAATTAAGTCACATTGCCCTATGTAACCCAAGCATGTAAAAATCGCATCCCCTTGTGATGTTCACCAGATACTTGCGTCTTTTGCATGTGTATTTCTTCAGTCTCTCGGAGATTGGACTGAGTGAACATGTGGTAAATGTGAAGCTACTTTATTCCCCATGCAGTGAACTTAGAGCAATAGTTCCGATTAGATTCACTTATTGTCATCAATATGTCCTGTCTTTGCAACGAAAATAATGAGCACACCACTTCTGTGTGTTGTTGTGCTTGACTTCGCTCCCTCCTGTATTTGATCTTTCCCTCAGCCCTTTGCTGCCTAACCCCTGCACAGTTTACTATTTCCAAAAGCTAGGCTCCAGTGTCAGCTTTTAGTCAAACTGACTCTCACCCTCTCTTTCCCCCCTCGCTCCCCACTTCAAGGAAAGAACTCCACCAGCCTTAACTTGGCAATCATCCCCACTGAGTTCAAATGAACAGAGTTGACTTAGCAGCAATGAGTGTGAATGATCTCTGGAAGGTCAAACTATCTTTCATTGACTTCAGGTTTCAAGGAGCGTCATAAAGGAGGAAACAAAAGTAGAGAGGTTATGGGAGGGAATTCCCAAGCTTGGGGCCTATGCAATTGAAGGCATAGTTACCAATGGGGAACAAGGAAATGGCAGGCCAATTGACCAAATAATTTGGTTCTGTCTTCACTAACGAAAACGTGAATAACCTCCCGAAAATACTAGGAGACCGAGGGTCTAGCGAGAAGGGGGAACTGAGGGAAATCCTTATTAGTCAGGAAATGGTGTTGGGGAAATTGAAGGGACTGAAGGCCGATAAACCCCCAGGGCCTGATAGTCTGTATCCTAGAGTACTTAAAGAAGTGGCCCTAGAAATAGTAGATGCATTGGTGGTCATTTTCCAATATTCCATGGGCTCTAGATCAGTTCCTATGGATTGAAGGAAAGCTAATGTAACCCCACTTTTTAAAAAAGGAGGGAGAGAGAAAACAGGGAACTTATAGACTGGTTAGCCTGACATCGGTGGTGGGGAAAATGCTGGAGTCAGTTATTAAAGATGTAATAGCAGCGCAGTTGGAAAGCAGTGACAGGATCGGTCCAAGTCAGCATGGATTTATGAAAGAAAAATCATGCTTGACAAATCTAGAGTTTTTTGAGGATGTAACTAGTAGTGGATAAGGAAGAACTATTAGATGTGGTGTAGTTGGACTTTCAAAAGGCTTTTGACAAGGTCCCACACAAAAGAATAATGTGCAAAATTAAAGTACATGATATTGGGGGTAGTGTATTGATGTGGATAGAGAAATGGTTGGCAGACAGGAAGCAAAGAGTGGGAATAAACTGGTCCTTTTCAGAATGACAGGCAGTGACTAGTGGAGTGCCGCAGGGTTCAGTGCTGGGACCCCAGCTCTTTACAATATACATCAATGATTTAGACGAAGGAATTGAATGTAATATCTCCAAGTTTGCAGATGACACTAAGCTGGGTGGCAGTGCGAGCTGCGAGGAGGATGCTATGAGGCTGCAGGGGGATTTGGATAGATTAGGTGAATGGGCAAATGCATGGCAGATGCAGTATAATGTGGATAAATGTGAGGTTATCCACTTTGGTGGCAAAAACAGGAAGGCAGAATATTATCTGAATGGCGGCAGATTAGTAAAAGGGGAGGTGCAACGAGACCTGGGTGTCATGGTACATCAGTCATTGAAGGTAGGCATGCAGGTACAGCAGGCAGTAAAGAAAGAAAATGGCATGCTGGTCTTCATAGCGAGGGGATTTGAGTATAGGAGCAGGGAGGTCTTGCTGCAGTTGTACAGGGCCTTGGTGAGACCACACCTTAAGTATTGTGTGCAGTTTTGGTCTCCTAATCTGAGGAAGGACATTCTTGTTATTGAGGGAGTGCAGTGAAGGTTCACCAGACTGATTCCCGGGATGGCAGGACTGACATATGAGGAAAGACTGGATTGGCTAGGCTTATACTTACTGGAATTTAGAAGAATGAGCGGGGATCTGATAGAAACATATAAAATTTTGACAGGACTGGACAGGTTAGATGCAGGAAGAATGTTCTCGATGTTGGGGAAGTCCAGAACCAGGGGACACAGTCTTAAGGATAAAGTGTAGGCCATATAGGACTGAGATGAGGAGAAACTTTTTCACCCAGAGAGTTGTGAACCTGTAGAATTCGCTGCCACAGAAAGTTGTTGAGTCTAGTTCGTTGGACATATTCAAAAGGGAGATAGATATGGCCCTTACGGCTAAAGGGATCAGGGGGTATGGAAAGAAGGCTGGGGTGTGGTACTGAACTTGAATGATCAGCTATGATCATATTGAATGGCGGTGCAGGCTCAAAGGGTCGAATGGCCTACTCCTGCACCTATTTTCTATGTTTCAATGGTTGAGCAATTATAATCAGGGATGCTCAAGAGGGCATAATTAGTGGAGCGCAGATATCTCGGGGGTTGGGGGGTTTGTTTGTGGGGCTGGAGGAGATTAGAGATAGGGAGGGGGCGAGGCCATGGAGAGATTTGAAAACAAGGATTAGGATTTTGAAATCGAGGCGTTACTTAACCGGGAGCTAATATAGGTCCACGAGCATAGGGGGTGATGGGTGAGCAGGACTTGGTGGGAGTTAGGACACGGGCTGCCAAGTTTTGGATGAGCTCAAGTTTACGTATGATAGAATGTGGGAGGCCAGCCAGGAATGCGTTGGAATAGTCAGGATCAGAGATAACAAAGGCATGGATGAGGGTTTCAGCAGCAGATGAGCTGAGGCAAGGAGGGAAACAACTTGGGAACATTAGGCACAGGACGAGGCCATTCGGCCCCTCGAGTCTGCTCCACCATTCAATTAGATTATGGATGATCTGTACCTCAACCCCATTTACCTGCCATAGCTCCATATCCCTTGATATCCTTGCTTAATAAAAACCACCTATTTCATTTTTAAAAGCTCCAATTCTCCCAACATCCACAGCTTTTTGGGGAGAGAATTCAAGATTGCACTTTTATAGCGTCTTTCAAGACCTCCGGATGTCCCAAAGCCTTCACAGCCAATGAAGTCATTTTGAAGTCTAGTCACAGTTGCACTAAGTGGTAGGCCTTGTTTTCAAATCCCTCCATGGCCCTCGCCCTTCTATCTCCGTAACCTTCTCCAGCCCTACAACTGCCCCAGCCTCGTGCATGTCCCCTCCGGTCACCCCACCATTGGCGGCTGCACCATCAGCCACCTAGAAACATAGAAAATAGGTGCAGGAGTAGGCCATTCGGCCCTTCGAGCCTGCACCACCATTCAATATCATCATAGTTGATCATTCAGCTCAGTATCCCATTTCTCTCCATACCCCTTGATCCCTTCAGCCATAAGGGCCACATCTAACTCCCTTTTGAATATATCTAACAAACTGGCCTCAACAACTTTCTGTGGTAAAGAATTCCACAGGTTCACAATTCTCTGAGTGAAGAAGTTTCTCCTCATCTCGGTCCTAAATGGCTTACCCCTTATCCTTAGACTGTGACCCCTGGTTCTGGATTTCCCCAACATTCTTCCTGCATCTAACCTGTCCAATCCCGTCAGAATGTTATATGTTTCTATGAGATCCCCTCTCATTCTTCTAAATTCCAGTGAATATAAGCCTAGTCGACCCAGTCTTTTTTCATATGTCAGTCCTGCCATCCCGGGAATCAGTCTGGTGAACCTTCGCTGCACTCCCTCAATAGCAAGAATGTCCTTCCTCAGATTAGGAGACCAAAACTACACAACAGGCCCCACACTTTGGAAGTCCCTCCCTAAACCTGTCTGCTTCTTCACCTTCCTCTCCTCCTGAAAACCCACCTTTTTGTCCAAGCTTTTGGTCACCCTTCCTCCTAGCTCCTCCTTTGACGTGGTATCTATTTTCCTTGATTACACCTCCGTGAAGATATTTTTCTACGTTGCAGCAACTTGCAGTTATATAGTGTCTTTAACAGCAATATATGTCATTTTTTGTCCGAGTATACGGACCAAATGGCAGCGAGTATTGTTTGTAGACGTGTTTCTGATCATAACTATATTGCTACACTTTTTTTAAACAGTCTTCTGTTGTTCTGTTGAGTTGCCAAGAATTCAGTCTTATGGTTACAATCGCTTTATTTGTCCAACTCTAACATTAAAAACGAATCTAAAAGTGGATTATAACTTCTTCAGAATACAACGCAGTTTATAAGCGGAATTTCGTCAGCAGTTCTGAGTGTAGGCATGCACTCGAGAAAGATTTCTCTTTTTTTTCCAACTTAATGCAAAAGTTTCTTTCTTTATATACTGTTCTCTTTATGAAACTGGAAGTGCCTGGCCTTATTTGGTCGTCTCCAGATGAATGCACCATCCTTCAACTAATTATTACGCACAGGAGTTTACATTTCTTGTACATCAATATTCGATAGTTTACATTCTCTGCAATCGTGCAGCAGGTCCGTGTTAATGGTGAATCATTGAGAACACAAGGTTTATTTTGTTGATTCTGTAAACTGAAGTCAGTAACACACTGCATTCTTGGCACCAGTGGAGTGGACATGTTCCAAAGGAGTGGACAAGCCTCAGTGGGGGAGCCCTGTAGCTGTAATTACATTACAAAACAAAGTTACAAAAAAATAAAGTTTTACTTGTTCTTCCTTAGGGAGGTTTGCAATGATGGGAAATTGTACATGGTCCATCGTGAAGGGTGATCTCATTTCATGTTAATCAGCTTTTCATTTAAAAATTACTGTCCACATTTGTATGTGTAAAGCATGAAGTGTTGGTAGCTGTGCAGTGCTCGGGTGAAAGATACTGAATGTGATTCTCATTGAAACATACTTTTTGTAATGCTCCATCTGGTGGTCATGTTGAGAATTGAAAAACGCTTCCAACCACAGTAGGGGAAAGACTCTGGCCACGATTTTCCCTTTCGTGACAGGCGGACGACATTGGTGTCTCCATCCCGGTCTCCGATGTGACTTTCCACCGGCCAATAAGTCATTCAGTCGGTTTCCTTAAAGGGACCATGTGCAAATTGATTTTGTGCTGTCAGTGTTCTACAGCATTGAGGTGCAAACACTGACGATCACTGCGCAGGTGCAGGGCTGCACCCAGGTTCTCCCATCACTCCCTCCATCAACCTGCTTATGGAGGGAGTCAGAGCACGCAGGGAGGTTCTTTTCCCTTCCAATGGGCAGAAGAGACATCCACAGGACACCACCATAGCCTGGTGGCACAAGCAGGGATGTCATCAGGAGGACTAGGCTGCAGTGGTGCAAACCTTTCAATGATCTCAGTAGATCACAAAATGTTACACTCAACCTCATCCTGTTGTGCCACTCATCACATCCCCATCACTCTGCCTTCCCTATCCTACCCCTGCACATCCTTACACCAACTTACCTTGCACCTCCAACCCATCCCTCGCTCTAAATTATCACAACCCCATTTCACTAGCCACACTTCACACTCTCCCTCATCCTTGTCCAATCATATCAACTAACAACACTTGTGTATTTTAGCCAATGTTCATGTGAAGTTTCTGTTAATGTGCTGTTAAACATTGAAATCTTTATTTTCAACATTTTGCAATTCTTGGACAGATTTCTGTGCACCTTTGGAAAGTGACTTAGTGAGTTGCAGTGAGTGGTGAGGCATAATGGTAATCCCACAATGCTGATGAGTGTGAAAGAAATGGCTTGGAAATTGACAGACAGTGGGGTCCCAACACGCTGTCAAAAAAAAACACTTTCCCACCTGACCTGCCATCGATTGCGATCGCTGACCGCCCGAGAAATTCCCGAGTGTCCGTTAGTCCTGGCACTTGGATTGGACATGTAACTTTTTAGTTGCAATTCAACTTACCGATCTAAAGATGGTGTTTTGCCTTTGGCTTTTTTTCAAGCTCTTTATGTCATTATGCCTTAGTTTGCTGAATAAACAGGAACATTAACAGTTACACAACCATTGTTACCGTGTAAATAAACAGAAAACCGACAGTTATACAGCTGCCTATTAAATAACCAGTTATACTGTTACTCAAGCAGAATGACCGATCTTTTAACATTTACCTTGCTGATTAGATAACATTTTAATAAAAAATTACTATTTAAACAGGTAAAAGGCCAAGATTTCTTGGTGACTCGTCGAGATCTCAGTAATAACATATTGGAGGTGAAACATAAGACTGGAGCTGATCGTTGGCTGGTAATCAAGACGATTCTTGATGCAAGAAAGGCAAGTTATTCTCAGTTATGCTGCTCAAGCTGCCCTGCCATGTGTGTACAGTGATAGGTCTTTATAGAAAAGTGACTTCTTCATGGCAAGGATTTCATTGTCTAATTGCACTCGCCTTGTAACCGTACTTTCCTGCTTTTTATTAAGACACTTACACATCCACCCCTATCACGGGCAAATGGCCCATTACCACAACAGTCATTTACAGAGGCGCCACATATAATGTATTAAGTAAGCACACCGACTATTTCGGGCAGTTCAATAAGTACCTAACCTGTTTAAAAAGGTCTGCTAATTTCAGGCCAGGTTGGGTCTCAATGTAGTTTCAATCAGCTGTTCGCGCCTGGTTAATTTGCGATTAACCTTATGAGATTCTTTTAACTTTTATCAATTAGAAGAGGCAATTAATAAGTGGAGACTCACTTTAAAAAAAAAAAAAAAAAAAAATATGTTAACCTTTTTGGTTTTACTGACCAGCGCGTATAGCAGACAAATCGTGTTAACACCAACGCACCCGCTATACGTGGTAGGGACTGTAATACTGCATTGGACAGTCAGGAGCAATGATCAACAGATCAGTTGGAAAGCATACCTATATCTAGGTGTCAAATCTCTGCGTACAGATTCTGCCAGTTGCGCTGTTTCTATGTAATTATTTTGTGGGTGCACATAGTAGATGCTGGTTTCGCACTTGCTTTCACTTTCTCTCACTCTGCGTTTTCAATTCTCAATTTTGTTGCCAGTGAAAGTTGAGCTTGAAGGCCAGGCATTTTCCCCACTGGGAAGAGGAGAGGACTTTGGAGATCTGAGAACAGATCCTTCCGTCTTTGGTCAAAAATGGGAAAAGTCCGGATTCTGCAAATTTGTTGCTTGTACAGTCATGAAGTCCATTTCAAGTTGGAATGCACAGATTGCAGAAGCAGAGTATGCTCCTCAGAGTATTTTAAATGCAGCAATTTTGAAGTATCTATGTGTTTAAACTGGATGCTGTGTGTTTGCAGCTTAAAGAAAATGTGCAATGCACGGAGTTGGCCTTGGCCTTCAAACTTGACACTGAAAGGAGGAACGTGGGTTCGAGGTGCCAGCCGGAGAAACACCCCGTGTTTGCCTTTTTACCATTGAGGAGCTTTGGTTTCCGCTTCATTATACAGGGTATCTATTCTGTTTATTAAAGAAGAACCTCTTGCAGTGCTGCAAAGTTTATCTGCCAAAGTTCTCGTATTTCTCGAAGTATGCACTAACACGGCATAGAATTATGGAGTAAATTCACTGATGTGTACTGAAAGGGAGCACGAGTCGGAGAAAAGGCTTCAGTGTTACCGCCCTATTTCCAATCTTAATTCCCAACAAACACAGCTACTTGGCTGGAGTGCAGGTTCAGTGAGTTTACCCGTACATTTTTGAGCCTTGAATTGGCTCATACAAATCCTGATATTTTAATTTGACTATAAAGTCCTTGAATATTGTGTACAGTTTTGGTCTCCTAATCTGTGGAAGGACATTCTTGCTATTAAGGGAGTGCAGCGAAGGTTCACCAGACTGATGGGGATGCATGCAATAAAGGTACAGCAGTTATCATGGGTGACTTTAATATGCATATAGATTGGGCTAACCAAACTGGAAGCAATACGGTGGAGGAGGATTTCCTGGAGTGCGTAAGGGATGGTTTTCTAGACCAATATGTCGAGGAACCAACTAGGGGGGAGGCCATCTTAGACTGGGTGTTGTGTAATGAGAGAGGATTAATTAGCAATCTCGTTGTGCGAGGCCCCTTGGGGAAGAGTGACCATAATATGGTGGAATTCTACATTAGGATGGAGAATGAAACAGTTAATTCAGAGACCATGGTCCAGAACTTAAAGAAGGGTAACTTTTTGAAGGTATGGCTAGGATAGATTGGCGAATGATACTTAAGGGGTTGACAATGGATGGGCAATGGCAGACATTTAGAGACCGCATGGATGAACTACAACAATTGTACATCCCTGTCTGGCGTAAAAATAAAAAAGGGAAGGGGCTTAGCCGTGGCTATCGGGGGAAATCAGGGATAGTATTAAAGCCAAGGAAGTGGCATACAAATTGGCCAGAAATAGCAGCGAACCTGGGGACTGGGAGAAATTTCGAACTCAGCAGAGGAGGACAAAGGGTTTGATTAGGGCAGGGAAAATAGAGTATGAGAGGAAGCTTGCAGGGAACATTAAGACAGACTGCAAAAGCTTCTATAGATATGTAAAGAGAAAAAGGTTAGTAAAGCCAAACGTTGGTCCCCTGCAGTCAGAATCAGGGGAAGTCATAACGGGAAACAAAGAAATGGCAGACCAATTGAACAAGTACTTTGGTTCGGTATTCACTAAAGAGGATACAAACAACCTTCCGGATATAAAAGGGGTCAGAGGGTCTAGTAAGAAGGAGAAACTGAGGGAAATCCTTATTAGTCGGGAAATTGTGTTGGGGAAATTGATGGGATTGAATGCCGATAAATCCCCAGCGCCTGATGGACTGCATCCCAAAGTACTTAAGGAGGTGGCCTTGGAAATAGTGGATGCATTGACAGTCATTTTCCAACATTCCATAGACTCTGGATCAGTTCCTATGGAGTGGAGGGTAGCCAATGTAACCCCACTTTTTCAAAAAGGAGGGAGAGCGAAAACAGGGAATTATAGACCGGTCAGCCTGACATCGGTAGTGGGTAAAATGATGGAATCAATTATTAAGGATGTCATAGCAGCGCATTTGGAAAGAGGTGACATGATAGGTCCAAGTCAGCATGGATTTGTGAAAGGGAAATCATGCTTGACAAATCTTCTGGAATTTTATGAGGATATTTCCAGTAGAGTGGACAAGGGAGAACCAGTTGATGTGGTGTATTTGGACTTTCAGAAGGCTTTCGACAAGGTCCCACACAAGAGATTAATGTGCAAAGTTAAAGCACATGGGATTGAGGGTAGTGTGCTGACGTGGATTGAGAACTGGTTGGCAGACAGGAAGCAAAGAGTAGGAGTAAATGGGTACTTTTCAGAATGGCAGGCAGTGACTACTGGGGTACCGCAAGGTTCTGTGCTGGGGCCCCAGCTGTTTGCACTGTACATTAATGATTTAGACGAGGGGATTAAATGTAGTATCTCCAAATTTGCGGATGACACTAAGTTGGGTGGCAGTGTGAGCTGCGAGGAGGATGCTATGAGGCTGCAGAGTGACTTGGATAGGTTAGGTGAGTGGGCAAATGCATGACAGATGAAGTATAATGTGGATAAATGTGAGGTTATCTACTTTGGTGGTAAAAACAGAGAGACAGACTATTATCTGAATGGTGACAGATTAGGAAAAGGGGAGGTGCAATGAGACCTGGGTGTCATGGTACATCAGTCATTGAAGGTTGGCATGCAGGTACAGCAGGCGGTTAAGAAAGCAAATGGCATGTTGGCCTTCATAGCGAGGGGATTTGAGTACAGGGGCAGGGAGGTGTTACTACAGTTGTACAGGGCCTTGGTGAGGCCACACCTGGAGTATTGTGTACAGTTTTGGTCTCCTAACTTGAGGTAGGACATTCTTGCTATTGAGGGAGTGCAGCGAAGGTTCACCAGACTGATTCCCGGGATGGCGGGACTGACATATCAAGAAAGACTGGATCAACTGGGCTTGTATTCACTGGAGTTCAGAAGAATGAGAGGGGATCTCATAGAAACGTTTAAAATTCTGATGGGTTTGGACAGATTAGATGCAGGAAGAATGTTCCCAATGTTGGGAAAGTCCAGAACCAGGGGTCACAGTCTAAGGATAAGGGGTAAGCCATTTAGGACCGAGATGAGGAGAAACTTCTTCACTCAGAATTGTGAACCAATGGAATTCTCTATCACAGAAAGTTGTTGAGGCCAGTTCGTTAGATATATTCAAAAGGGAGTTAGATGTGGCCCTTACGGCTAAAGCGATCAAGGGGTATGGAGAGAAGGCAGGAGCCGGGGTACTGAAGTTGCATGTTCAGCCATGAACTCATTGAATGGTGGTGCAGGCTCGAAGGGGCCTTCTAAACTCCAGTGAATACCGGCCCAGTCGATCCAATCTCTCCTCAAATGTCAGTCCTGCCATCCCGGAAATCAGTCTGGTGAACCTTCGCTGCACTCCCTCAATAGCAAGAACGTCCTTCCTCAGAATAGGAGACCAAAACTGAACACAATATTCCAGGTGAGGCCTCACCAAGGCCCTGTACATCTGCAGAAAGACCTCGCTGCTCCTATACTCAAATCCCCTAGCTATGAAGGCCAACGTACCATTTGCCTAGTTCACCGCCTGCTGTACCTGCATGCCAACTTTCAACGACTGATGTACCATGACACCCAGTTCTCATTGCACCTCCCCTTTTCCTAATCTGCCGACATTCAGATAATATTCTGCCTTCATGTTTTTGCCACCAAAGTGGATAACTTCACATTCATCCACATTATACTGCATCTGCCATGCATTTGCCAACTCACCTAACCTGTCTAAGTTACCCTGCAGCCTCTTGGCATCCTCCTCACAGCTCACACCGCCACCCAGCTTAGTGTCATCTGCAAACTTGGAGATATTACACTCAATTCCTTCATCTAAATCATTGATGTATATTGTAAATAGCTGGGGTCCCAGCACTGAGCCCTGCAGCACTCCACTAGTCACTGCCTGCCATTCTGAAAAGGACCCGTTTATCCCGACTCTCTGCTTCTTGCCAACCAGTTCTCTATCCACGCCAGTACATTACCCCCAATACCATGTGCTTTGATTTTGCACACCAATCTCTTGTGTGGGACCTTGTCAAAAACCTTTTGAAAGTCCAAATACACCACATCCACTGGTTCTCCCATGTCCACTCTACTAGTTACATCCTCAAAAAATTCCAGAAGATTTGTCAAGCATGATTTCCCTTTCATAAATCCAAGCTGACTTGGACCGATCCTGTCACTGCTTTCTAAATGTACTGCTATTTCATCTTTAATAATTGATTCCAACATTTTCCCCACTACTGATGTCAGACTAATTGGTCTATAATTACCAGTTTTCTCTCCCTCCTTTTTTGAAAAAGTGGTGTTACATTAGCTACCCTCCAGTCCATAGGAACTGATCCAGCGTCGATGAACTGTCGGAAAATGCTCACCAACACATCCTCTATTTCTAGGGCCACTTCCTTAAGTACTCTGGGATGCAGACTATTAGGCCGTTGGGATTTATAGGCCTTCAATCCCATCAATTTCCCTAACACAATTTCCCGCCTAATAAGAATTTCCTTCAGTTCCTCCTTCTCTCGAGACCCTCGGTCCCCTTGTATTTCCGGAAGGTTATTTGTGTCTTCCTTCGTGAAGACCGAACCAAAGTATTTGTTCAACTGGTCTGCCATTTCTTTGTTCCCCATTATAAATTCACCTGAAACTGACTGCAAGAGACCTACCTTTATCTTCACTAATCTTTTTCTCTTCACATATCTATAGAAGCTTTTGCAGTCAGTTTTTATGTTCCCAGCAAGCTTCTTCTCATACTCTATTTTCCCCCTCCCACTTAAACCCTTTGTCCTCCTCTGCTGAATTCTAAATTTCTCCCAGTTCTCAGGTTTGCTGCTATTTTGGCCAATTTATATGCCTCTTCCTTGGATTTAACACTATCCTTAATTTCCCTTGTCAGCCACGGTTGAGCCACCTTCCCCGTTCTATTTTTATTCCAGACAGAGATGTACAATTGTTGAAGTTGTGTTCAAGGCTTAAGACTGGTGCTTGAACCCGTGACCTGACTTTGTGCTACCAACTGAGTCAAGGTGACACTTTGCCATCTATAATTGGCATGGAATCTCTTTCTGTTGGTAATGTAGATGAGGAAACAGCAGAAGGAAGGGAACAGAACAAGCACTATCTCCATGGAATAAATGATTCCATGTCCAAACTTTACTGGTGTCAATCAACTGCGTGACATCAGATTGTCAGTAGCTTTAGGAGTCATTCATAATTGTCAGTTTTCCTTGATTGCAAAAAAAAACCCTCAAGGAAAAAAAGAGTCTGCACAGAACTGTAATTTCTCTAGAACCGAGCAGTCTCGAGGAATTAATCATAAATGGCTGGTTCCTTTAAACAACTCCACAGGCATTCGTTTTTCTTCAGAATGCAAATGTTTTTAATTGCCAAGTTTAAAGGCCTTATAATTCCAAATTAGACTTGGGTTAGTCCAGTTCTTTAAAACTAGTGTGTATAGGGGTGGTGCATTGAATGTAGTGCCACACCAGTCTCCAACATGGAATAATTCAGGCCGCTCAAGTGCTGGATGGAAGAGTTATTTTTGGGTTGCTTTCAGGTGCAATCTAATGGCCAGTTTTGTGCCCAGCCAGTTAGCTGTGGGGTGGTGCAGGTTGACTAGTGTTGACCAGGAGAGAAAAATACTTTTTTTTTAAACAAAAAGACATCTTGCAATAATTAATGATTTCAAATTGGAGAAGTGTGTGTGACTAGCTGTTTTTTATTCGTCCAATTTTTGTAATCAACAATTTTAATTCACCTATCTTGCTCTATCTCTCTACAACAGGTGACTTTGATATTCCTTCCTCCCGTGAAGATATTGACCGTGACAGTCCGTGGAATCAATGGCTTCGTTCCGAAATCCCGCAGCTGTTTCTGCAAGCTATGGAAACATTCAGAGTAATTCCACCATTGTTTGCTTTTCAAATAAAATAATATTTACACTTAAATGTTGCTGAAATTGGGGAGCAGTGATGTTGTTTAGAAAGGTACTAACCCAAGGTACTAGGTTTCAAACCAGCCATAACTGAGGAAAGCCTCTGCCATCTCTTAAGGGCTCTATAGAGCTTGTGCAGCATCAGCCCAGATCTTTGTGTTCATAAAATTCACTGCACAAAGAAAATGAGCATTTATATAACGCTTTTCTCGAATTCAGGATGTCCCAAAGCGCTCTAAAGCCAATGATGTACTCTTTGAATTTGCACACAGCAAGCTCCCGCAAACTGCCATCAGATAATGACCAGATAATCTTGTTTTAGTGATATTGGTTGAGGGATAAATATTGACCAGGACACTGGGGATAACTCCCCTGCTTTTCTTCAAAATTGTGCCATGGAATTTTTTTCGACCACCTGAGAGGGCAACCAGAGCCTGGGTTTAACGTCTCATCTGAAAGACGGCACCTCCGACAGTGCAGCACTCCCTCACCTCAGTACTGCACTGGAGTATCAGCCGTATGTGCTTAAGTCTTTGGTGTGGTACTTGAACCCATGACCTTCTGATCCAGAAGTGAGAGTGCTACCACTGAGTCAAAACTGTCCAAAATTCCGGATCTGACCAAGAGCGGCCACAAGGATGGCTGATGTGGAAAATAATATCACCCTGAGTTAGTACAGCTGAAGGTGCTCTGCTGCAGCAGAGCAGAGGGAACTTTATCTGACCTGGGAGCGCTTGGTTACTGGCACTGAGCATCAAAGGGGCAAATGGAATCTGTTCCCCAGGACTCCCTCAGTTTATCTTGATTAACACAAAAGTCAATTTTTAAAAAATTAAACCAAAATTGGAAATGCCTTTACCTTTTTAAGAACAAATTTGCATTTCTGAGAATGCCTTTGGACCCAAAGCACATCACAGCCAATGTGTTGGTTTGTAGGTGTGTCTTTAAAAAGAATTTGCAGTAGAATAGTTTTTGATTTTATGTCCAAGTGTAAAGGGTAAATCAAAATGTGTGGCAATGTTTTTTAAAAAGGAGGGGGTTGGGTAAAGAAAGAGTTTGACTTGGCCTGTGTGACTTTCGAAGTGTTTGAGGATCTGCCCTGGGCTGCAGGGGAAGCAGCGTGTATGAGATTTATTCTTCTATTTTGGAAATGTTTTTTAATTGCTGGTATTTTGTTGATTTGTGGTTGGTTAAGTATATTGTATAAATATTTGCAGTAGAGTATTTTTTATTTGTATTGGCAACTTAGATTCCAGGACAGCACCTTTCGCTATCTCAGGACATCCCAAAGCGCTTTACAGCCAATGAAGTGCTTTTAAAGTGTAGTCACTGTTGTAATGCAGGAAACAGTATGGTACAAATGTGTTTTTTTTTAATATTCTAAACAGGATCATCCCAGTTTCAAAGGAATAGAAGGTCTGTGCCACTTCTTGCAGTTTATTCCATTACCCGACGAGATCTTGGATTTTTTCCGACCTGTTGCCGGGCAGATTATTCAGCGTCTTAAAGCAAAGACCTTTTTGCCCACAACAGTCGATAAAGGTAGGAACATTTCTCGGTGCGTACATTCAGTCTGATTGTTGTACCAGCACCTTATTCAAAATTCTAATTCTTTTCTGCCACCCCACCTTGTCTGCAAGGAATAGACGTGTCCCCATGAAGCCAGTGTGATTTAATCGTTTTTTATTAATTTATGCAAAAAATCCTTATGGAGTGACTAAAATGGATTAAAAATGTAATTTAGAGGCACAATCCAGCTTGTGGAATAAACACACCTGATTGAAAGATGAAAAGGCCTGCCAATATCGAAATACAAACAGTATTTTACAGTGGCTTTCTGCAACATTCTTCTTGTTTGAGTATTTGTGTTTGGGGCTGATGAGGACAGTGATTGAAATGTCCTGGGAACTGGGCAAAACCAGAGCAACCTGCCCGGTTCAGAGAGCAGTTTGAAGGTAGTGAACATCTCTCTCCTCTCCCATTCTCTCTCTCTCCCTTCTGTCCTAGATAACTGGAATATGGGAACGCATTTAAAATTCTCTAATTCTTACAAGTAACACTAATTCCATTGTTGGTCTCTGTTTAAATAATTCCATTTCTTGTTGATTTACACTGTTAAGGAAAACAGTGCCATGCTGTGCTGTAGTGTACCGGTATGCAGTCATGCTAGTGATGGCTGTCCACTATAATGAACTTCTCATAGCGGCCTTTGTGCTTTGACAACAGGGAGGGGTAGGAGAGGAGACGGTTGCGCTCTTCCTGCAGAGCCTGATGGTAAATCTGACACGCACATTCCCACAGCTTGATGAGTAGTTACAGAACCCCATTGGTAAATCTCTACAAGCAGTTGCTTAGTTGCCATCTTGCAGGACAAATATTATATGGCTGGTAAATAGCTGTACACCATTCTCTGTAGTTTGTAGGTTAATCTCGTCTGAATTTTTGTTGTTGCAGATGGAAGGACTGAATGCAGATTACCTTCCCAGACTGCTACAACACATGATATGTTGGTACAAGAAGTGATCACTCCAGAGCTGCTGCAGAAACACCTGAACTTGGCTTACTTGACCCCAGCGCTTCAATCTGCACTCGATCCTGCCCTGGTTTCTGCACTGGGTATACACAAACTCAACAGTGCCGATATTATTGCAGTCACCAAAGCCATTGCCAAGGAGGTTGCAGAGACCAATTCTGTATTCAACGGTACTAAACTTTTCTTTTTATTGAACTGAGGTGGTGTGTTTTTTTTTTACAGTTTATCCAAAGAGTTGCAAATCCAAGATAGCATTGTGGTGTACCGTGTTTAAATAGCAACGAGCAAACCACAGAATGGGACCTAAGGAGGTCCACTGATTTGAGGTTCTGGGAAATATTAAGTGGCAGAATTGTAAAATTTGGAGGCAGCTCGATAATGTAAAGTTGCTGCTAATCTTTTCTATGGTGAGGGTTGAAGCCAAATTTTGGATGGAGTGGGGTGGTTTAACACTTTGACAGCGATTTTACTTCAAATATTTTTTTTAAAATAAGTTTTTTAATTTTCTTGATCAGATGATCACATGAAGAAGATTGCAAAACTACTGGTTTGCAATCACCGCAGCCTCGATCAGGAGTATGGGAACTCTGATCAACTCCTGGAAGATCTGAAATCTGTTCCAATCATTCCTCTTGCCGATGGCAGTATGGTGTCAGTGAAAGGACAAGCCATATTCTTCCCCCTTTACGATGAAGAGAATGAACAGTTTGTGAGGCCCACTCAAGGTAAGGATGATCTGTGTTGCTTCCGATTACAGGTCTATTGCAAATAAATATCCCAGCGTGATAACCAATGTTTATTGATCAGAGAACTATGTTATAATGAGGGATTAGTCTGCCGTCATCTGCAATCTCACCCCCTCGCCATCACACAAAGGTCCCCAGAGAGGTTAGACAGCTGACCTCTCCTCAACTGCCTCTGCCTGTTTTACTGCTCATTGCGGGGTACGCAAGAGCAGAACGGGGTTCACACTCATTCTTTTCCCCGTTCCTGCTAAATCCGAGGAGCACCTCGGCTCTCCTTGAAGCCGTGTGTCTGGTGGACGCAGCTCATGCTCCAGCAGTCTGGCAGTGCACCTGAGTGTGCATTAATGTCCTGCTTTCTGAAGCACACCTTGACCTTGTGCCAAAATGGTTTCTTCTATTCTAAAAGTTGACTGGCATTTCCATTTCGCCGTGATAGTGACATCTTATTAATCATCATAGAACCACCAAATGGAGCATACTAAATACCATGGGTTCCCATGGGTTAGTGTACATTTAAACCTGTCAAGATCTTTGAAGAAAGATCAGAAGAACAGTATATGAGTTCAATGATCCCTCAAGTTTTTTTTGGGCTGTGTGGCCCATTCAAATTTCCACGCATGCACGGTTTTTCCATTGTAAGGCCGGCCAAGCAGCCTGCGCCGAACCTCCAGACAGCCGTGCAGCTTAACGGGAACATTGCATGAGTTACAAATTCAGAATGAATCCCTGCCTTCTCTGCATTCCTATATCTTTCCTTTTTCATTTGTGTATTTTGGTCTTCTGAGATGATCGGAAACTTAAATCTAATCATATTCATTGCTGTATGCTTTTGTAAATAGGTATTCAGGAACTTTATCGGGATCTAAAGACTGTCCATCCCAATATGCTTACCTGCCTCGACAATCTGGGTAACTCTCAGGTTCGCAAACTTCTTGAAAAGATGGATGTTCATTATCTTAAACCAGACAAAGTCATGTTTGAGCACATTCTACCTATCTTAAAGGAGCAAAAATGGAAGGTAAGCTTTCAAATTCAAGACTGTCCCATTTAGTGCACGGTGTCTGTTGTGCAAATAGTATTTTCATTGATAATTATGTCATTTACAAGTAAGGGTCACAAACTTGTACAGCCCCTTGCTTCTTTCTGCTGAAAACTCTTCTTAAACCAATTTCCCCTGCTTCCTCCCCCCTCCACCCAACAAGAAGTGTGAGGACTTCTTTGTCTCTAAGATTGAGACCATCCGCTCAGCCGCCTCTGCTGCTTCCCGTCCTTCCCCTAGCCCACTGGGCAAAACTTCCTCTGAGGTTCCCCCCCTTCCCTAGCCCGGAAATCACATCTTTCTCTAATTTCACTCCTATCTCCCATTATGCCCTCTCCGTGCTCGTCCTGTCCATGAGACCCACCTCCTACTCCCTCGACCCTATTCCCACTAAACTGCTGACCACCCAACTTCCTTTTCTGGCACCCATGTTAGCTGACATTGTTAGCGGTTCTCTCTCCTTGGGTCCCCCGTCTCCATCCCTTCAAATCTGCCTTCATCACACCTCTCCTCAAAAAACCCACCCTTGACCCCTCTGTCCTTGCAAACTACCGCCCCATCTCCAACCTCCCTTTCCTCGCCAAATTCCATGAACTCGTTGTCGCCTCCCAAATCTGTGCCCATCTTTCCCGGAACTCCATGTCTAAATCCCTCCAATCAGGTTTCCGGCCCTGCCACAGTACCGAAACGGCGCTCATCAGTGTCACAAATTACATCCTATGTGTGACCGTGGTAAAATATCCCTGCTCATCCTTCTCGACTTACACCTCTCCTCCATCATCCAGCTGGGTGGGACTGCACTCACTCATTCCCGTCTATCCAGTCATGGCCAGAGAATCGCCTGAAATGACTTCTCTCCCACTCCTGCACAGTTACCTCTGAAGTCCCTCAAGGATCTATCCTTGGCCACCTCCTATTATCTAAATGCTGCCCCTTGGCGACATTATCCGAAAACACAATGTCATGTTCCACATGTACACTGATGACACCCAGCTCTAACTCACCATCACCTTTCTTGACCCCTCCACTGTACCTAATTTGTCACGCTGCTTATTTGACATCCAATGCTGGATGAGCAGAAATTTCCTGCAACTAAATATTGGGAAGACCAAAGCCATTGCAGTCAGCTGTGGCTCAGTGGTTAGCCATCACTAAGACCGCCTATTTGCATCTCCGTAACAGCACCCGACTCCACCCCTGCCTCAGCTCATCTGCTGAAACCATTATCCGTGCCTTTGTTACCTCTAGGCCTGACTATTCCAACCCACTCCTGGCTGGCACCCTATCTACCATCCTCCATAAACTTAAGCTCATCCAATACTCTGCTGCCCGTATCCTAACTTGCACCAAGTCACTTTCACCCATAACCCCCCTGTGCTTGCTGATTGGCTCCTGGTTAAGCAATGCCTCAGTTTTAAAATTCTCATCCTTGTTTTCAAATGCTTCCATGGCCTCATCCCTCCCTATCTCTCTAACCTCCTCGAGCCCCACACCCCTCAGATATCTGCGCTCCTCCAATTCTGGGCTCTTGAGCATCCCCGAATTATATTCACCCAACCATTGGTGGCCGTGACTTTGGCTGCAATCCCTCCTTAAACCTCTCTGCCTCTCTACCTCCCTTTCCTCCTTTAAGAATCTCCTTAAAACCCACCTCTTCGATCAGGCTTTTGGTCATCTGTCCTAATATCTCCTTATGTGGCTCAGTGTCAATTTTTTGTTTGATAACGCTCCTGTGAAACACCTTGGGATCTTTTACTACCTTAAAGGCGCTATATAAATGCGAGTTGTTGTTACAAAAGCAAAATACTGCGGATGTTGGAAATCTGAATTAAAAACAGAAAATATAGGAAACATTCAGCAGATCAGGCAGCTTCTGTGGAGAGAGAAACTTGAGTTAACATTTCAGATCGATGACCTTCCATCCATTGGAAACATTTTAAATCAGTGCAGTGACCTGATTAGCTGATGTTGGTCACAGGAGACTTTATTCAGTGCACAACTTCATTGAAATGGCTGCTCATCTTGTTCCTGGATATATGGGCCCACGGCTGATGCCGATTTTGTACCTCTGCATTACACATGCAATTGCCGAGGGGCAGCATTTGAGAACAACTCCTCTTCACTTTTGTTTTTTTTCCTCTCCGCCATCATCTCTCTTCAGGAGAAGTCTCCAGGCATTGTGGTCAGCTATAGTGTCTTCCTCAAGATGCACTGCCAGGATAATGAGCTGCAGCAGTTCAGACCATACATTCCGGTCCTCACCAACAAAGGCTTAGTCTGTCCATTGGATGTTAACGTCAACTTTTCATGTGACTACAAGAATGACACCAATTTACCAGTGGCTCTTCCAGGTAAAAACAACAGATACATGGTGGGGGGCAGATAGATAATAGATACTGGGCCGTACTTCACAGCACCATAAATGCCAAAATCACACTGGGTGACTCAGTTGTCAGTCGTAGAATTATATGCAAAATTCTGATTTCTGACACCGATTAACAGTGAATTTGAGATGCGGGGCATTATGAATGAGACTTTCATGCAATGCATACTCCTTTTCTCTCTTTTATGGTTTGCTGCGCTCTCTACTATTCAGAGGGGGCAGGCAGGTAAGCTAATCTTGTATCTGCCGGTGCCAGACTGATCAGTTACTGAGCGGTGGAACTGCCATCTCTCCTCCTCCGAGTGTGGAGAAGTGCTTGGTGCCTCCTTATGGTCGGTAACAGCAGTGTCAGCCGTGGCTCAGTAGGCAACACTCTCACCTCTGAGTCGGAGGGCTCAAGTCTCACTCGAGACTTGAGCACAAAAATCTCCAGTGCATTGCCGGGGGGGAGCCGCACTGTTGAAGTTGCCATCTTTCACATGAGACGTTAAACCGAGGCCCCATCTGCTCTCTCAGGTGGACATAAAAAATCCCATGGCACTATTTCAAAGAAGAGCAGGGAATTATCCTTGGTGTCCTGGCCAATATTTATCCCTCAATCAACATCACTAAAACAGATTATCTGGTCATTATCACACTTCTGTTTGTGGGAGCTTGCTGTGTGCAAATTGACTTTGGCATTTCCTGCATTACAACAGTGACTGCACTTCAAAAAGTACTTCATTGGCTGTAAAGTGCTTTGGGACATCTGGTGCTCATGAAAGACGCTATAGAAATGCAAGTCTCTTCATTTTTCCCTGACTATGTAAGGGACTTGCTGGTGCAAATGCTGCCCAGCACTCCGGCCACTCACAGTGGAGATCCAGTAAGGCACTCCTGTGATGAGGCATTTGTGATTTTGTTTATTTTATACTCTAGCTGAGCACTAATTTAGCAAGTGCATGTAAACCTCTTGTGTGTAGTTTACGTTGTATGTCCATGCTGAGCTGTATTCATTTTATTCCATATTCAGGTGTAGACTGGGTACTATTGGACTCCTGTTACCTGAAGACAGACAGTGATTGTGAAGGATGGAGGATATTTTTCAATTCTCTTGGAGTGCGGGATTTGTTTATTTTTCAAAAGAAAAAATATACTTTCACAAAACAAGAACTGGTTAGTTAAACAAATCTTGTATTAATTTTCCTTGTGTAAGGTAACCAAATTTGATGCAGCTTGATTATAAGAGTTTGCATACATAGTACAGTACAGGGTGAACCTCTCTTATCCGGGACTACCTTATCCGGCACCACCCCTCGTCCAGGACAATTCATGACCGGCGGGTGGCGCATGCACAGAACTGACCGTCAAAATCTTACTCACCGATATAATCTTTCTCTTCAATCAGCTGCTTCATCCTCGTAGCCCTGCTGGAACTCCTGCAACCTCAGGCCGGCCACTCCTCCACACAGCGCTGTCTTGGGGGGGTCGAGCCGACTGTTCCGGGGCCCACCGACTCTTCTGGGCCCCCTGCACACTGATTGGCTGACTGACTAACTGACAGTTGGTCCGACCAATCGGCGCACATACATATTTACCCAGCAACAGCACTTAAAGGCGCAGTCCACCTAAACACGTGACCTCCCCTCGTGGCAAAATCCCTCGTTCGGGACAGGCCAGGTCTCGATGGTGCCGGAGAAGGGAGGTTCAACCTGTACATAGTATTTACAACATAGAAACAGGCCATTCAGCCCAACTGGTCCGTGCCAGTGTTTATGCTCCACACACCACCTCCCACCCAGCTTCATCTCACCCAGTCCATTTTGAACTGCACTGCCAGTTGTTTGTGATTTTCTATCCTCCTGCAGTATTCAATCAGCTCTATTGATGACCTAGTAGGTAAATCCACTACCCCGTGACCTACTGACCACATGGTCCCACGCTCAACTCCAGGTCTATACTGAGCTAGTTAGTTAGGAGGCTCGTGTGGAGCATAAACACCGGCACGGACCAGTTGGGCTGAATGGCCTGTTTCTGTGTTGTAAATACTATGTACAGGTTGAACCTCCTTTATCCGGCACTCTCGAGATCTGGCCTGTCCCAAACGAGGAATTTTGCACCCTGGGATAGAGAGCGAGGGGGAAAAGTGGTTCCTATTCCTGATTGCTATCGAGTAACTTTCACTGGGAAATGGACCCTGTGTGGAACAAGGATGTACATCAGCCATGAGGCTCTGCATGATCAAATACCTCCCATAGGGATCCACACTTGGACTAATGGGTGATGTCTGCTAAACTGCTCCCAGCAGCATGGAGAGAGGAAGGGAAAGGAACTTACAATGTCTTTGTTGTCCTCATGCTACCAAGTAACAGTTTATCAAAAGCCCCTGTTAGTCTGGTCCACCTGTGAGAAATCTTCACTATATTTGTGTCCATTCTTCGAATGTGGCTGACCCTAGCAAGGCCTCAGTTATTGCCCATCCATAATGCCCCAAGAAGGTAGTGATGAACGATGATGTGCCCATGGTGATGTTAGTCAGAAAATGTCCAAATGTTAACCAGAGTCAGTGAAGGAATGGCTACACATGTCCAAGTCACAATGGTGTGTGTGACTCGGAGGTGTTGGTGTTCTCATGGGTTTGCTACTCTTGTTCTTTTCCGTAGTAAAGGCCGTAGGGCTGGGCGGTGCTGTCAAAGTTAGCTTGGCAAATCGCTGCAGTGCACCGTGTAGTCTGTGTATACTGTAGCTAGTGTGCAGATTATGGAAGGGCTGAATATTGACTCCAATGCCAGGGCACTAATCAAGTGGAGTGCTTAGTCCTGGATAGTGTCAAGCTTCTTGAGTGTTGTAACTGCACCTGTCCAAGCAAGTGGAGAGTATTCCATTGCAGTCCTGACCAATGTTCATGCGCAAAACTTAACATTGGAAAAGCCAGTCCCGGACTACGCGGGACCAGCAGAGAGCCCCGTAGCCGTGCAGCTTAGAGGGAGCGTTGCTCCTGACTTGAGACTTGGAGATGGTGGGGAGGCTTTGAGGGGTCAAAAGGTGAGTACCCAGCCATTGTCCTACTTTAGTAGTCACTGTGTTGAAATGGCTGGTCTAGTTAAGCTTCTGGTGAGTGGTGATCCCCAGGGTCCTGATGGTGGGGAGCTCGGTGATGGTGGCATCATTAAAAGTGAGAGGGAGGTGGTTGGGCTTTTTCTTCTTGGAGGAGTTGTCTGTTCTAATATCCTGAAGGAGATCGGAGTAACCTTAGGCTCCCGATCTATCTATTTCACCGTCGAGCAAAACTGCCCTTGTAGCAGTGTTGCCTATACTGAAGTCTTTTGATTTTTGTTCACTGTCTTGCTTGTCTCCAACGTCATTTATCAACTTCAAACTTAAATGTTGATGTGATTTAAAAAAAATGTTTTTAGGCATCTAGCCCCTGGGCTCCTGTCCATGAATTTTGGCCCATCACAGCAGATAATGAGTACGTTGTGGAAGATTATGTCTGTGAAGAGCTTCACGGCCTCTTAACTACAGAGGGTCTGTCTGAGGAGATGAAACTAAAACAGAGAGTTAACCTACTAAGACTTCTTGACGGAAACTGGGACGCTGGGTAAGTTAAAGCATGTTATGAGCAGTCCCTTGATGTCTGCGTCACATGTTTGCTTTTTCCTCTCCCTTTCCGCACCATTGCTTCCTTAGCTCCCTCCTTCTGTCCTCTTCTCTCCTCTCCCTTCCCTTCCCCCTCAGCCGCAAATGCTCGGAGGGCAACTGAGCTGCTTCCAGTTGAGGGGGTGCAGAATGGCAAGAAGTGTTTTGTTATGTCTCTTCAGGAAGTCTGTCCCCTCGGCTGAAACCAATAATTTACTGCATTATAGAATCGTAAGCAAAGAAAATCATGCTCCTCGTCATTCTATGGAAAGTGACAACACATGTGTTAACCCTCTGAAGACTGCAGTTATATTTCTGAGCCAAAATCAGAGATAATTTGCCCATTACCTCAAAGAGTATACATCATTACATCGAGTTTAAAGTGCAGAAACAGGCCATTCAGCCCAGCTGGTCCATGCCGGTGTTTATGCTCCACACCAGCCTCCTCCCAACCCTCATCCTATTACCAGATCATCGTGTCCTTTTGTTCCTTGCTCCCGCGTGCGCTTATTTAACTTCCACTTCAATACTCAAAGCAGCTTGTGTTCATTCTTGGTTTCAGATGTAGATTGTCTCAGTACTGCTCAGCTAAAGTCTTCGACAGCCAGGACAAAGTGCTAAAGAATGACGTAGATTCTTCATTCGCAATTTACCTTAAAACGCTATCATGGTTACCGACTGATAGTCCGGCTGCAGACGCTGCGGGATTCTGCACAGCCTATCTGCGCCCGATTGAAGTGTACCTGAGATCAGGCAATTTATTGGAGCTGTTGGCTGACCATGTCAGCTATGTGTGTTGTGAACTCCTTGAGAAGAGCAATTTTGCTGTTTTCACTGGTAAGTACAAATGGAAAACCTCGCGCTGGTTCCTTAGCATCTTTCAAAGGTGTTGTGGTCGGGCTCTCTGATGGATTAGCGTATATCTGACCCGTGCAGACTCCGAGCTGCCAGGTACGATTCCTGACTATTGTTGAGTTTGATGATCTTGGGTGGGGAAGCAGTTGGGGGTGTTGCATTTGGCTTTGCCACCCCTGTGACCCTAGGGGTCAGAAAATCAGCCATGGTTACGGTTCCTAATCATTGTCCAGCACTCCTGTTGGAAAGTGCACTTGTATAGAATTCTGGTGGGCACTGGTCCCCCTAATTTTATTTGGGGCATGCAGTCCCTTTAACGGGCTGCATGGCCTATTCACAATTTCACACATGCGCGAAGTCTTGCAGTGAAAAGCCGGTGGACTTTGCGCAGGAACGCTGCTGGTGGGAATATATCAGGCTCAGTTGCGATAGCGGAGTAGCTTCCTGATGAAGTCGGGAGGGAGCTGGGCCGTGGAACTGCTGATTCCTTTCTTTCTAAAGTGCCACATGAAATCATCGGATTGAAAATATAATTTCGAGGAGGGTAGCATTCCTTACCCCTTCTGGAAATCTTTTTAAATGTGGGGTTAACAGCAGACTACATGTCTCTTCTAACCTGCAAAATGAACCTGTTCTTTCTATACTTTCGCACGTTTTGGGAGAATTACTGGTTATCTATTCCCATTTGGTGCTGTATGGCCTATATACTTGGGTAATGTAAATAGGTAAGTGTATATCTAAAGCAAGATCTTTGACAATGTAGCACCCCCTTAGTACTGCCAGCCTAGATAAGTGCTGAAGTGGGATTTGAACCCATGACCTTCTGACACAGATGAGAGCACTACCAACTGAGCCACACTGACACTTGGGTGGAGATGCCAGTATTGGGGAGAGTTCACATCTGTGATTAAGGCAGCAACCATGCCGTGTCGCCGTATGGTGCACGCATGTGCGCATGGTTCTCTCTCGCAGTACGGTGTCATTCTTCCGAGGGGCATGAAAGTGCCAGGCATCTGTCGAAGCATTCGGTCATTTCTCCCAACTCTGTTACTGTGGCTTGGCTTCTGTTTCTTGAATTAGCTACCAGTATTTATATTCCTCCCTTGTGTGTATTGTGACCAACAAGAATCCATCAACTAGTCCATCAATAAATAATGCATCACTTTTGTCTCATTGGAGAACACGGCCGAGGCATATTTATGCTACAGCCTAACCTAATGCATGCTGTACTTGCCCTGCACAGTGCTTCATTGAGATACTGAGTGCAAAAAAACAAATGAAAAAAATGCTCTTCTGCTCAGGACAGACATAAGAACATAAGAAATAGGGGCAGGAGTAGGCCATGCAGCCCCTGGAGCCTGCAATAAGATCAGGGCTGATCATCACCCTCAACTCCACTTTCCCGCCCAATCTCCATATCCCTTGCTTCCCCTCGACTCCACAAATGTGTATCTCAGCATTGAGTGTACTCAGACTCAGCATCCACAGCTCTCTGGGGCAGAGAATTCCAAAGATTCACTACCCCTCTGAGTGAAGAAATTCCTCCTAATTTCTGTCTTAAATGGCCAACCTCTTACCCTGAGACTGTGCCCCCGGTTCTAGACTCTCCACCCAAGGGAAACAACCTCTCCGCATCTACCCTGTTAATCCCCCTCAGAATCGTATATGTTTTAATGATATCACCTCTCTAGCCTTTATCTGGATAGAGATGCTGTTTGTCTTGTGGATCTTGTGTAGTAATCTCTACTTTTCTCAGGTATTAAGACCACCATAACTATGGATATGATGATCAACCACTTCAAATCATGGTGCGTGAAGACGCCTCCAGGTGAATCTGGTGATCTGGAGGGTGCAGAATTTCGGACAAAAGCAGACCACATACACCGGGTCTATAACTACTTGAATAAAAACTGCAGCCAAAGTCAGCTGAAGGAGCTGTTTGAGCGTTTCCCAGCTGTGTTTGTACCGAGCAGGTATCTGTGTCCCTTTCCAGTTTTCACATCTGTACCTTATTAAAACTGTGTGGGGGAGGGGGAGGGAAAATGTTAGAACCTTTCGTCCAGATAAAGCTTCACCTCACACAACATTCTTTGTTTGATTTCTCTTCCTCACGCATCCATGAGGTGTCTGAAGCCTTCCTCCTCTAGCTCTTACCGCATTTACCTCCACATCCCATTTTCCTCCAATCACACAGCTGCAATTAGAAACTCCCCTGGTGATCAGTCCAGCCTGCTCCATGCCCAGAGAGGGGATTACATTTCCAGCTTACGTTAGAATTTTCCCAGGTGGCCACATCAAGGTTACGGCGGGGCCTATGGGATCGAGGGGTCGGAGAATCATTGGGTGGGACACTAAAAGCCTTACTCCCCTTATATACTTTCATTAGAGGGGGTTATTGCAACAATATCTGGGTTAGTCAGAAGGCTGTTGGTTCGAATCCTACAAAATCTAGACTGCCGCTCCAGTGCAGTACTGTCTGAGGTGCTGGCTTTCAGATGAAATGTTAAACTGAGGCCCCGTCTACTCTCGGTGGGTGTAAAAGATCCGATGGCACTGTTTGGAAGAAATGCTGGGGAATTCTCACTGGTGAATTGGCCAATATTTATCCCTCGATCAATATCACTAAAACAGATTATCTGGTCATTATCACATTACTGTTTCTGGGAGCTTGCAATGCGCAAAGTGGCTGCTGCAATTCCTACATTACAGCAGTGATTACACCAGAAATACTTCATTGGCTGTGAAAATACTTCATTGGCTGTGAAATATTTCATTCGCTGTGAAGCCGTTTAAGACGTCCTGGGACCATAAAAGGCGCTATGTAAATGCAAGTTACTTCCTTTGATCAGATGACTTGTTTCTAGGCCACTTACCCAAGGGTCCACTTTGTTGGAAGCTGTAAGTTTTAAAGGGCGAGAAAATAACATGGAAAGATTTCATTTTTTTTTCTTGTTACATAACATTGCTGTGCAATTTGAAATTAATGTTCAACTTTCTTTTGAAGCAATGAATTGATTTGGACTGGAAGATTCTACTATCAGAAAGATGTATGTTGGCACGATCCAACTAAAATATTCCAGCGATATAAATATCAAATTGAGGATACAAACGGATCTTTCCAAGAGCCTCACATGCTTGCTCCTTTCTATAATCAGTTGGATGGCATGAAGGATCTATTTCAGAAGGTATGTCTAAAACCAGGTTTCACAATTTGTGTTCGCCTCTGCCTTTGCTGTAAATTCCATGACCTAGAAATTCGGACGCGTCCGATATTGGGTGTGGGGGGGGCGGGCGGAGCAATCCTTGCATCTGAATGGCGAGGAATGAGGGGCTGCTGAAGGGCTTCAGACCCCATTGTGTTGGGGGGGGGAGAAAGAATCATAGAATGGTTACAGCACAGAAAGAGGCCCTTCAGCCCGTCGAGCCCGTGCCGGCTCTCTGCAAGAACACTTCAGCTTGTCCATTTCCCCGTAACCCTGCAACATTTTTTCCTCGGGTACTTACTCAACTCCCTTTTGAACGCCATGATTGAATCTGCCTCCACCACCCTTTCAGGCAGAGCATTCCAGATCCTAGCCACTCGTTGCGTAAAAACGTTTTTCCTCACATCGCCTTTGGTTCTTCTGCCAATCACCTTAAACCTGTGTCCTCTGGTTCTCGACCCTTTCGCCAATGGGAACAGTTTCTCTCGCCTCTGTCCAGACCCCTCATGATTTTGAACACCTCGATCAAATCTCCTCTCGACCTTCTCTGCTCTGTGGAGAACAACCCCAGTTTCTCCACGTCACTGAAGTCCCTCATCCCTGGAACCATTCTCGTAAATCTTTTCTGCGCCCTCTCTAAGGCCTTCGTATCCTTCCTAAATTGGATATAATACGCCAGTTAGGGCTGAACCAGTGTTTTATAAAGGTTCATCATAACTTCCTTGCTTTTGTGCTCTATGCCTCTATTTATGAAGCCCAGGATCCCGTATGCTTTTTTAACCGCTTTCTCAACCTGCCCTGCCACCTTCAACGATTTGTGCCCATATACCCCCAGGTCTCTCTCTTCATGCACCCCATTTAGAATTTAACCTTTTAGTTTATATTGCCTCTCCTCGTTCTTCCTTCCAAAATATATCACTTCACACTTTTCTGTATTAAATTTCATCTGCCATGAGTCCGTCCATTCCACCAGCCTGTCTGTCTGTCCTGAAGTCTATCACTATCCTCCTCATTGTTCACTATACTTCCAAGTTTGGTGTCATCCAAGTTTTGAAATAGTGCCCTGTACACCCAAGTGTAAGTCATTAATATTTAGCAAGAAAAGCAGTGGTCCCAGTACCGACCCCTGGGGAACACCACTGTATACATTCCTCCAGTTCGAAGAAAAACAACTGTTCACCACTACTCTGTTTCCTGTCACTTAGCCAATTTTGTATCCATGCTGTCACTGTCCAAATTATTCAATGGGCTTCAACTTTGCTGGCAAGCCTATTATGTGGCACTTTTATCAAACACCTTTTGGAAGTCCATGTACACCACATCAACCACATTGTCCTCATCAACCCTCTGTTACCTCATCAAAAAAACTCAAGTTAGTTAAACATGATTTGCCTTTGACAAATCCATACTGGCTTTCCTTAATTAATCTGTACTTGGCCAAGTGACAATTTTGTCCCGGATTATCGTTTCTAAAACTACCGAGGTTAAACTGACTGGCCTGTAGTTTCTGGGTTTATCCTTATGCCCTTTTTTGAACAAGGGTGTAACATTTGCAGTTCTCCAGTACCTATGCAATTTCCACCTTTACTTCCCTCAGCATCGTAGAATGCATCCCATCCGGTCCTGGTGACTTATCTACTTTTAAGTACAGACTGTAACTACCTTTTTATCCCATTCAGGATCTCGACCACCTCCTCTTTCATTATGACTATTGCAGCATCCTCTTCCTTGGTGAAGACAGATGCAAAGTACTCATTTAGTACCTCAGCCATGCCCTCTCCTTCCATGCGAAGCTCTCCTTTTTGATCCCTAATCGGTCCCACCCCTCCTCTTACTATCTGTTTACTATTTATATGCCTGTAGAAGACTTTTGGATTCCCAAGAACAAGGGGGAAAGTCTGTGATAAGGTGGAGAGCAGAAATTATTTAAATGACAAAAGGCATGATGGTGCAAGGCACAAAGGGCTGGTGAGGGATGAGAAAGGAACCAATAGATGGGTCCAGAGAAGATGTAAATGGCAACAGTTGCACCTAGTGTTTGAGAAAATGGGAGCAGTGGTTATGATCCACAGTTGTTGAGCTCATTAAAAAAAATGTGTCCAGTCACCACATGCATAACCATAATTCTCCTCCCAGAGCTGCTCTGCCGAGGGCCAGGGTGGGAGAAATGTTGCCCAATTTTGTGTTTCAATAACGGTAGCATTTTTACCCTGTATGGGTACAGTATTTTCTCTGTTCCCAAGGTAATTGCCGTTAAAGAATCTAGATTTGTAATTTGATTTATTTGTTTCAAATGGCAGAGTCTGAACATAGAGAGAATACCATCTATGAAGCACTATGTGAATCTGCTCGTGCTGATGTGCAGTAAGGTGTCTTTGCCCAGCAGTGACATCCTGCAGGATGTGTCTGTGATTTACGCAGTTCTAGGTAAATGATTTTCTTGAATCTCGGGTCTGCTTTAAGCTGTTTTCTCTTAGAGGAGAAACTGAGGCAGCCATCTGCTTTCTCTTCCACCTGACCACATCTGGAGATATTTATTATGCTCATGACACTTGCATTGCATTCCGTGACGAATCTAACCATTGCAAGACAACGTGTTCGAAAGCTCTGTCCTAATGCTGCCGTTATCCTCAAGTTTCTGCTAGTTTGACTGCATGTTTAAGCTGATCCTGTTGGAATCATTTGATCCGGTGGAACTGCATGGTTTGCTGATTCCACACTTCAGCTTGAAGGCGTTATGCCAGTGAGTCCAAACATAATGTTGCCATAAGGCTACTATTTGTAAGGGCTTCCCCTGGTGCCATTCAATCTTGTGTGGAGAGATTAGAGTAGCTGAGATTGTTCTCCTTGAAGCAGGAAAGGCTAAGGGGAGATTTGATAGAGGTGTTCAAAATCATAAAAAGATTTGATAGAGTAAATAAGGAGAATATTAGTGGGGGCCAGTTTTACACCCAACATGAAGGGAGAACTACAAGGGTTAATTTTAAAAAAAAAATGTCCTAAACATTAAACTGGCCAGATGGCGTGGTATACTTTACACCAAAACTACTTCCCTTACAATCACAAAAAAAGGCCGCTATCCTCTGCATTGAATGGAAAAGTGACCCACATGATATCGTTCCAGACAATCATTTTATTTTTTTCTCCTCACAGCTGAGAAATGCAAGAATTATGATTACGAAGAATCATGGAAACTAAAAATCGGCTATTGCCAGACACTTAAAGGTAAGGATTGTATCTTGAGATGTGCATGAACTGGATAAGTTTGATCGGGAACAGGCTTATCAGCATATATAATGTTTCCACTCGGCACACCCTCAGCAGCTACTGCTGAGCTCACTATAGGATGCCTGTCATCGAAACATAGAAAATAGGTGCAGGAGTAGGCCATTCGGCCCTTTGAGCCTGCACTACCATTCAATAAGATCATGGCTGATCATTCCCTCAGTACCCCTTTCCTGCTTTCTCTCCATACCCCTTGATCCCTTTAGCCGCAAGGGCCATATCTAACTCCCTCTTGAATATATCCAATGAACTGGTATCAACAACTCTCTGCGGCAGGGAATTCCACAGATTAACAACTTTGAGTGAAGAAGTTTCTCCTCATCTCAGTCCTAAATGGCCTGCCCCTTATCCTAAGACTGTGTCCCCTGGTTCTGTACTTCCGCAACATCGGGAACATTCTACCTGCATCTAACCTGTCCCGTCCCGTCAGAATCTTGTATGTTTCTATAAGATCCCCTCTCATCCTTCTAAACTCCAATGTATAAAGGCCTAGTTTTTCTAGTCTCTCCTCATGTCAGTCCAGCTATCCCAGGAATCATTCTGGTGAACCTTCGCTGCACTCCCTCAATAGCAAGAACATCCTTCCTCAGATTAGGAGACCAAAACTGAACACACTATTCCAGGTGAGACCTCACCAAGGCCCTGTACAACTTGCAGTAAGACCTCCTTGCTCCTATACTCAAATCCCCTAGCTATGAAGGCCAACATACCATTTGCTGCCTTCACTGCCTGCTGTACCTGCATGCCCACTTTCAATGACTGATGAACCATGATACCCAGGTCTTGTTGCACCTCCCCTTTTCCTAATCTGCCACCATTCAGATAATCTGTCTTCGCGTTTTTGCCCCCAAAGTGGATAACCTCACATTTATCCACATTATACTGCATCTGCCATGCATTTGCCCACTCACCTAACCTGTCTAGGTCACCCTGCAGCCTCTTAGTGTCCCCCTCACAGCTCACACCGCCACCAGTTTAGTGTCATCTGCAAACTTGGAGATATTACACTCAATTCCTTCATCCAAATCATTGATGTATATTGTAAAGAGCTGGGGTCCCAGCACTGAGACATTAGCCTCATTCTACCGCTCTGTTGCACATTGTAGAACTATTGAGTGCTGCACCACCGCACCTTCATCGTTTTATCTTTACTGTAGCTCAGTGCAAGTATCATTAGTACTCTGTGGCCCCTTCAAGTAACCTTTTCTTGTCTGTGTGAATAGGAATGGTAAAGGATGAAATGATATTTCCAACCAAGGATAATCGCTGGGTTTCCATGGCCAGTTCTCCTGTGATACCAGACAGTAAGCACCTGGTGCGGATTTTTAAAGCACAGTCTCTGTGTTTGCTCAATCTACCTGCTGCAGAGAGGAATCGTTCAAAGGCCAAGACCAATAACAAGCAAGGTAACACTGGTGGGGCTTTTTTTCTCTCTGCCATTATATTTCCATCTCTGCTGTGATGTCGTCCGAGTGCAAAGCTTTTCGGGTTGGCCTGTCAGAACAGAAATAGTGCAGAGGCCCGCAGGGAATGCTGATTGATCAGATGTGGGTAGGAGTGACCCAATAGATGCAGTGGAGCATGTCACGTAGCAGAGAGGCGCTTTACACCAAGGGGTTTGGAAATTTGGGGGGGGAGGGGCGAGAGTCGGGCAATACTTTGCATTGAATATATAAATTTCTCCACATTAAGAGAGGCACTTTCCTGAATAATATAATACCCAAGGGATTGTCTGAAAGGTTCTTCATCATCTCCCACTGCCCCCCCCCCCCCCCCCCCCTCGACATGCATCATTTCTGTAAGGTGGTTGTCATTCCCCCTTCTACACCTGGGACCTGCACGTGTGAGAACAAGGCCTGGGTTATTCTGGGCCATTTTACATTTTGGGATAAGGAATTGATGGAAAAAGTGTGAAAATAATTAAAAATAGTCGAGGAAGTGAGAGCATATCCAAAGGACATGGGAGCTTTGTGCGCTGGGGTAACACCTTTATCGAACGCTACGTTTTCTTGGTCAGTGGTGTTGAACTGTGACTAGTTCAGTGCTTGAAAATAACAACCATCTTGCTGCTCTTCATTACCTGCTTTTCTTCTCTCACTCTGATGACAGCACATGCAGTTTGAGCTTTATTCTTTGGGCATCATCAGTATTCCTAGATCCAACAAAACTGGCATTTAAATAGCGCTCCTTGTGTACAGGTGGAGGTAACGCTAGGCAGAAAAAGGAGGAATTTAGAAGGGGGTGGGGTGCAGAAATTAAGGATTGAGTTTGTAGGAGGTTCGCTCACTATTGTTTGTACAATTATTTGAATCTGTAGGGTTTTTTTTAAAAAGAAACCGTGCATATAACTTCTCCCTATGGCCTGGTGAATAAGTGTGCTGTCTGATGTAGTCGGTGCTGATCTGACTGATCACAGCTTTGCCTGCAACAGGGGAGATAGAGTTGCTCTCAATGCCACCACTGGGCTAGAAAGGGGAATTAAAACCAGCCAGAGTTTTTGCTCTTACTTTCTGTCTTATATCTGCTGAGAAAAGCATGGGCTGCCTCTCTCTGCATGGACAAATGAGTTGTTTGCACTCATTGTCTGGGCCCACATAAAGAATGGGCATCTGAGTGACACACTGGAGGGCCCGTGGAACCAAAGCTAGGAGAAAATTGAAAGAACCTTTTAAGTGTAACAAATGTATTTGGAGCTGCTGTCTGTAATCAGTAACCTTCTCTTCCACTAGAGATGCGATTTAATGAGGAAGATCGCAACTTATTTTTTAAAATCTGTGGGGTGGTGCAACTCTCCGACTGCATCACTACGGAAGCCCTGACTGAAGATTACAGACCCTGTCCTCGCATCCAAAACTTTGTCCATTCTGTGGCTCCGTTCATCCAGAGATGGTTCTTTCACCACGATGACTTCAGTCATGTTTATGAAGACCTACAAGGCAGTAATATTGCTGCAAGCCTTAAATCCATGAAATTTATACAGGTAAATATTCTGTTAAAACTGCATATATAGTATGATATAAAAATTAAATACCTGTACATGCATTAATCTGCCATGGGAATTCCTCCCTTTTTTGATAAATTTGCAATAGGCATTCAGACAGAAATGATGGCCACTTTGCGCAGTTAGTGACCTGCTTTTGAGGGGTGAATGTTGGCCAAGACACCAGGAGAACTCCATCCTCTTTGAATTGTGCCATGGGATCTGCATCCACCTGAACAGGCAGATGGGGTTTTTACTTTAATGTCTCTTCCAAAAGACAGCACCTCCGACAATGCAGCACTCCCTCAATACTGCACCGAGGTGCCAGCCTAGATTTTTGCTGAAGTCTTGGAGTGGGACTCAAACCCACAAGCTACTGACTGAGGTGAAAGTGCTTCCAATTTAGCCAAGCTGATACTTGTTCAGAGCACTCCTCTGTTGGTATTGCTTTTCCTTCTATACTCATTGATGGAAATGGTTTCCAGACAATGAATCCACCTTTCGTTAGCATTCCTCGTATAGTAAATCTAACTATTTTCCATCTGTGCCATGGCTTAGCCTGCAAGACCTGCTTGCTCATTGTACCAGTTTACGTGTTCTACAAATGTGATTTGTGGTTGCCTTTGTTTAAATAATGGGAAATGTAACATCTTGAGTGATCGTCCGTGGGTGTCAGATTTCCATCGCTGTAGAAAGTGAGCAAGTCGACCTGCAATGATTGAAATTGTAAATCGTCACCACAGCTAATGCTGGACTTTGTCCAAGACTGAAAAGTAATGCAAATGTGAATATATAGCACAGTGAAAATCCATTTATAAAACCCTTTAGCGATAGACTTTACTTGTCCTTTATGGATAATTTATCTTTTCGGCAAGTTTCATTTTTCCTTGTAGACACAACAAGACCATTTGTGACTATACAATGACCCAAATTGTAAACTCACTGAACTTCAGTCTTTTTTTAATTAAATCAGTGAGACACAAGTTGTCATATTATCATTGCGAAGAACTGCGGTTTGTTCATTAGTGCATAAAGAGTGTTAAGCACAAGGATTAAGAGGTATCATCGAGTTGTTTCCATCCCAGATTAATGGGATGAAAGTTCTCTTCTTGTAACTTTAACAGCAGCTACTTGCATTTATATAGTGCTTTTAATGTAGTCAAAAAGTCCCAGGTCACTTAAAGGTCGCATGTTGGGTTTGAGCAGTCTCAACCTAGTTTGGAGATGGTGAGAGTCCATAGCATTAAATTTATTGTCCTTCATAGTTTATGGACTGGAGTGGTCAGTGGAACAGTCTGAGATTGGGGTCAAGATGCATTGTTTAATAGTGCAGGGGAGCTTTACATTGCATCTAATCGATTCCACACCTGGTTCACTTTAGATGCTGAAGCTTTGCTGTTAAGTTCCATTAGTCTTTGACTACATTCCCCCTTTCACCCCCAAAAAAGTCTCGGGAATGAAGTTGGAAGAAACTTCAGAAAGCACAGCGGGGTTATGGCAGAGGAGCCTGTAGCTCGCTAAATAACTGCACACGACTAAACATTGTCCCTAGATGGCAGTAGATGGTGATCCATTCTACATCCATCACTATTTGAGCAGAGAAACGAGTAAACAAATGATTGCCTTTAAAAGCCACTCATCAGTAATCTCTGCCTTCCATTGAGAAGAATTGCAGCTATAAGCGGCGTGGTTGGAGTGTAGGAGCCGGTGTGTTGTGTTCGGTTTCCATCGTATGTGGAGGTAAAAGTGGCTTGGGCGGGGGGGTGGGGGCACTTCGATCGCCAAATTTAGTTTCAGACAATTACAAATGGTTTGTTAAGCTTTACATTTTGAAATCATCATTAGAATTTGCTGTTCCCACTTCTGCCAAAGGGCGATATCCGCAAGCTGCTTCTGCTGGAGAGCATTAGAGAGGGGATATTTTCTATCATTCCTGTGTGGAATGGTAACCAGACCTGATGTGTGTGTTGCTCCCCTGTAACTCCAGGAATTTATTGAAGACATCCCAGATTTGTGCCGGGCCTGTGTTCAGTTACCTCGTCCCACGGGTAATGGTGGGGGCAGTGCAATTAGACCCAGGTTAAGGAGGGGGGAATAAATCACCCAGTGCTCCTGATCATTCATCAGCAGCTGCTGCTGGAAGTGTGCAGCTGGTGAGGACAAGATCGGGCTCTGTTGTGAATCCACTGCCCTCCCTATGATCAATAGCCTGCGACTATTCAGTGACTGGAGTGTGCCTGGCCCTTATAGAAGGGTAACCCACCCAGGATTTTAATAAAGGGGAGGGGAGAAAAATTGGTAGCAGGAAGAAAATGTCAATCCAATTCCGAGTGACACAGAACTGCTTCTAATTCACCACTGAAATGGCTATCTCCCTTGGAGAGGCCACAGACTAGTAGGTGTGGGAAGTGATAAAATGTCACAGTGGTGCAATAACAGGGTGGTCTTGAAGCAGAGGCACATTGGAAAATTTATTCTGTGTGAAGTGTGGTGCAATCGTAAATATGTTTACTGTATCGTTGCATATAAGCACAGAGGACATTTTGTTTCTTTCTTGAGGTAAAGTTGAAGAAACATTACTCTACATCTCATCAATGTTCCCCCTCATTTTTTTGGTGCGCAGTCCCTTTAAATTTGCTGCATGGTATCTTCCAGCGGCCTGCGTGGGACCCCTCCCCCCCAATCTCTGCGCAGGACACACACACACACCCTCTCCCGCTCTCTGCGTGGGACACACACACACCGATCTCTGCATGGGGGACACACAACCCCCCTCCCTCGATCTCTGTGCGCACCCCCCCCCCCCGATCTCTGCGAGGCCCTATGGGGAACATTGCGTCTAACGGTACTATAGCAGACCCAGCTCAATACTGACACTGGCTGTTCCATTCTTCAACACCATTGTTTCTCATTTTGAGCTCAAAAGATTGGTGAGCATTTGGAGAAAGAGAATTTGTTAATGAGAATATCCCATGGATGGAGAACAATATCAGCCATGATCTAACTGAATGGCGGAACAGGCTTGAGGGGCTGTTCCTAAGACAGGTTCTGTAGTTGTGAAATGGGGAGGTGGGTTGAGAATTGAGGCTGGTGTTTACGATTTTCCTGTGTTTTTCTGCCTCCCCAGGTTGGTAAGCTGTATCTCCATTATGAATTAGCTTTGCCTGATGCAGCCACTGTGTATGAGAAAGAGGACATAGTTTGTCACTTGAAGGACAAAAATAATTTCTATATCCAAAAGGATCACATCACTTCACAGACGGATATCTGCAGGTAAATGGCCTTCCCCCATTAACAACAAACTATTTTGGATTACACTTTGGCTGTAAGTTTTAAAATTATGCTCTGGATTCAAGAGATGATGCTTTAACTTAAACAATTTGAACCATCCCTTTGTGAAAAGTAGAGTAAAAGAAAAAGATTGACTTGGTTTTATATAGCGCCTTTCACAACCACCGGATGTCCCAAAGCGCTTTACAGCCAATGAAGTACTTTTGGAGTGCTGTCACTGTTGTAATGTAGGAAACGCAGCAGTCAATGTGTGCACAGCAAGCTCCCACAAACAGAAATGTAATAATGACCAGATAATCTGTTTAAGTGATGTAGGTTGAGGGATAAATATTGGCCGGGACACCAGGGATATCTCCCCTGTTTGAAATAATGCCATGGGATCTTTTATGTTTACCTGAAATGGCAGACGGGGCTTTGGTTTAACGTCCAGTTTAACATCTCATCTGAAAGACACCGCCTCCGACAATGCAGTGCTCCCTCAGTATGACATTGAAGTAGATTTAGGGTTGACTGAGTGTGACTCAGTCACACTCAGAGTTTGCCGGTTCCATCCATTACACGGAAAGGCTTGGGATTTCCCAATGAAAGGGAGAGTGATGTAACTGGCGAGATGTACGACACCACAAACTGCTAGTGACCTCACTCCACAGGTTGTGGATAATTTATAGGATGTGGGGCGGAAACGTCGCTTACTTGTCTTCAGTGTAATTTTTTATTTCTTTGTCTTTCTAGGGAGCTGGTAAAGTTGTTTAGTGCTGGGAACAAAGAGCTCGAAAAGGAACTAGAACGCTTCCTACAGTGCCTCATCTCTTACCTTGAGGTAATTATCTCTGTCTTCAAGTGATGCGTGGAATAACCATAAGAATTTACACAGAAATCTGAACTGATGCAGCACTTGTGTGTTTTGTATCTACTTACCGAAGTATTAAAACTTGCGGTTCTGATCCTGTGTAATGAGACAGGAATAGTAAACGATCTCCGAGTAAAAGATCCTCTCTGAATGAGTGATCACAGTTTGGTTGAATTTGTAATACAATTGAGGGTGAGGAAGTAGTGTCTCAAACGAGCGTACTATGTTTAAACAAAGGGGACTACAGTGGGATGAGGGCAGAGTTGGCTAAAGTAGACTGGGAACACAGACTAAATGGTGGCACAATTGAGGAACAGTGGAGGACTTTTAAGGAGCTCTTTCATAGTGCTCAACAAAAATATATTCCAGTGAAAAAGAAGGGCGGTAAGAGAAGGGATAACCAGCCGTGGATAACCAAGGAAATAAAGGAGAGTATCAAATTAAAAACCAATGCGTATAAGATGGCCAAGGTTAGTGGGAAACTAGAAGATTGGGAAAATTTTAAACGACATCAAAGAATGACTAAGAAAGCAATAAAGAAAGGAAAGATAGATTACGAAAGTAAACTTGCGCAAAACATAAAAACCGATAGTAAAAGCTTTTACCGATAAATAAAACGGAAGAGAGTGACTAAAGTAAATGTTGGTCCCTTAGAAGATGAGATGGGGGATTTAATAATGGGAAATGTGGAAATGGCTGAGACCTGAAACAATTATTTTGCTTCGGTCTTCACAGTGGAAGACACAAAAACTATGCCAAAAATTGCTGGTCACGGGAATGTGGGAAGGGAGGACCTTGAGACAATCACTATCACTAGGGGGGTAGTGCTGTACAGGCTAATGAATCTCAAGGTAGACAAGTCCCCTGGTCCTGATGAAATACATCCCAGGGTATTAAAAGAGATGGCGGAAGTTATAGCAGATGCATTCATTATAATCTACCAAAATTCTCTGGACTCTGGGGAGGTACCAGCGAATTGGAAAGCAGCTAATGTAACGCTTCTGTTTAAAAAAAGGGGGCAGACAAAAGGCAGGTAACTATAGGCCGGTTAGTTTCACATCTGTAGTGGGGAAAATGCTTGAAGCTATCATTAAGGAAGAAATAGCGGGACATCTAGATAGGAATAGTGCAGTCAAGCAGACGCAACATGGATTCGTGAAGGGGAAATCATGTTTAACTAATTTACTGGAATTCTTTGAGGATATAACGAGCGTGGTGGATAGAAGTGTACCGATGGATGTGGTGTATTTAGATTTCCAAAAGGCATTCGATAAGGTGCCACACAAAAGGTTACTGCAGAAGATAAAGGTACGCGGAGTCAGAGGAAATGTATTAGCATGGATCGAGAATTGGCTGGCGAACAGAAAGCAGAGAGTCGGGATAAATGGGTCCTTTTCGGGTTGGAAATCGGTGGTTAGTGGTGTGCCACAGGGATCAGTGCTGGGACCACAACTGTTTACAATATACATATATGACCTGGAAGAGGGGACAGAGTGCAGTGTAACAAAATTTGCAGATGGCACAAAGATTAGTGGGAAAGCAGGTTGTGTAGAGGACACAGAGAGGCTGCAAAGAGATTTAAATAGGTTAAGCGAATGGGCTAAGGTTTGGCAGATGGAATACAATGTCAGAAAATGTGAGGTCATCCACCTTGGGGGGGAAAAAACAGTAAAAGGGAATATTATTTGAATGGGGAGAAATTACAACATGCTGTGGTGCAGAGGGACCTGGGGGTCCTTGTGCATGAATCCCAAAAAGTTAGTTTGCAGGTGCAGCAGGTAATTAGGAAGGCGAATGGAATGTTGGCCTTCATTGCGAGAGGGATGGAGTACAAAAGCAGGGAGGTCCTGCTGCAACTGTATAGGGTATTGGTAAGGCCGCACCTGGAGTACTGCGTGCAGTTTTGGTCACCTTACTTAAGGAAGGATATACTAGCTTTGGAGGGGGTACAGAGACGATTCACTAGGCTGATTCCGGAGATGAGGGGGTTACCTTATGATGATAGATTGAGTAGACTGGGTCTTTACTCGTTGGAGTTCAGAAGGATGAGGGGTGATCTTATAGAAACATTTAAAATCATGAACGGGATAGACAAGATAGAGGCTGAGAGGTTGTTTCCACTGGTCGGGGAGGCTAGAACTAGGGGGCACAGCCTCAAAATACGGGGAAGCCAACTTAAAACCGAGTTGAGAAGGAATTTCTTCTCCCAGAGGGTTGTGAATCTGTGGAATTCTCTGCCCAAGGAAGCAGTTGAGGCTAGCTCATTGAATGTATTCAAATCACAGATAGATAGATTTTTAACCAATAAGGGAATTAAGGGTTACGGGGAGCGGGCGGGTAAGTGGAGCTGAGTCCACGGCCAGATCAGCCATGATCTTGTTGAATGGCGGAGCAGACTCGCGGGGCTGGATGGCCTACTCCTGTTCCTAATTCTTATGTTCTTATGATCTCTCCTAATATTACTGAGATTGCCATTTTGGAATCAGGTCTCCTGTTAGCTGGGCATTTGGTTTAGCACCGCTACAAGAGCACAACCCAAACGGCATGGAGCGACAGCTTCCCTGCCATCCCGCGTGTAAGACGGAAGTCCGCTAATTATTTTAAGTAAACCTTTTCTCCATTTCAAGTAATCCCTTGAAAAGTGGGTAGAGGTCGCTGTTGTATAAATGATCAATGTGGTTTCTCAGGCGAGGCCATCAATGAGCTAGGTCAGAGAGGAATATTCTTTGTAGCAAAAGCGAATGCTGGAAACCTGAAATAAAAACAGAAAATGCTGGAAAACACTCAACAGTATCTGTCAAGAGAAATGCAGTTAATGTTTCAGCTCGGTGACCTTTCATCGGGAATACTTTTGTTCTCTTCAGGACCATTATAATGGGTGGTGGTGTGTTGATCAGTGAGAGGAATCTTGCTGCAGAGAGAGGAATCCTGCAGGAACAGGGAGGGGTTGTGTAGTCAGTGACTGCCGGTCCTGTGCTAATATGGAACAGGCTGGGCCTGGGACAACCTCATCCAGTTGTCCACAAATTGTTGCGCTGAGCCAGATAATGGTCGCTGTATCGGCATCTCTCGTGCACTCCTTCGAAGGCGACCACGTGGCTGTTCGGGGGCCCAGCTGCTGTTTGAACACCCGCGCTTGTGCTGTTTTGCCTTTATTTTAAAATCTCTCTCCCCTGTTTCCAGGATGCAACCGCATTGAAAAGATTTTTAAAGCAGGAGGACGTTGCGGAGTTGCCAGAAGATGAAGAGAAGTGGGAAGTACCTAAAGTCACCGAGCTGAGGCCAGAGCCACCCCGAGCTCCAGGTAACGGAGAACAGAAGTGACAGTATCCTTTGTCTGTGTGCGCGCGTGTGTGCATACGTGTTTCCGGCCGACTGACAATCCGTGGTATCCGTTTCAGTGAAGTTTCATTGTCGATCTGTCACATTACAGTACAGAGAATACCACGGCTTTCTTCATTCTCTTTCTGTGACCCCCGCCCCCACACACCAGAGTATTCTCCTGTAGGAGAATCTGACTATATCACAACAGCAAGGGAATGCGAGGCCAAGCAGTCAATAGTTAAATTATCCAAAGCAAACACTATATAGAGTTTGAAAAAAGCCAGTGTGTGGCAGGTAACCCCTTCAGTGCTGGCATTATTCCTGGACCACGTCCTAAACCTTTGGTTCGCTGTTGATTTTTTTCTGATTAAGTTCTTGTGAAGTGCCTTGGAGTGAGTTGTTGTTTCCTAGTATATTTGTTTCTTACTTTTAAGACCTCCCGGTTTTTTTTTGCTGTGTCTGTGTCTTCGTCTTTCATCGATGTCACAAGTTCAGTGTGGTATTGATGGGAGAAATGAATGAATCCCACACATGGGGAGTTTCTCATCCTTGTTTACAAATCCCTCCATGGCCTCGCCTCTCCCTATCTCTGTAATCTCCTCCAGCTCAACAACCCCCCCCCCCCCCCGAGATATCTGTGCTCCTCTAATTCTGCCTTCTTGAGCATCCCTGAATATAATCGCTCAACCTTCAGCTGCCTGAGCCCCAAGCTCGGGAACTCCCTCCCTAAACCTCTCTACCTCTCTTTCCTCCTTTAACACGCTCCTTAAAATCTAACTCTTTGACCAGACTTTTGGACACCTGCGCTAATTTCTACTTATGCGGTTCGGCGTCAAATTTATTTGTTTTGTCTTCTAACACTCCTGTGAAACACCTTGGGACGTTTTACTATGTTAAAGGTGCTATTTAAGTAGAAGTTATTGTTGAGGTGGCAGACCAGCACAGTATACATTTGCTTTCAGGAACGGTTTATACACCCAGAAATGGCAGCCGGCCCAGCAACTGTAGCTGGAACTGCTAATGAATCTTGAGGGGGGTGAGATTAGCTCACTTTCAAATGTGTCCTTGTATCTTGCAACCGTTGCTAGGAGGTATGTGCCTCAAGCTCCCAGGGTGTCCCTCCCATCTCTCCTCCCTAGGAAGGGAAGGAAGGGAGTGGGTGGCTGGGGATGTACCTTGCTTCTAATTGCTGTCTGCCCATGGCATCTGAGATCTGCAATTAAACACGCGAGAGCCATGCATGTGAACCATTACCCACTCAGACGTGCTATGTTTCAGCACCCCAGTATTGCATGGGCTGTTTTAGACCTACCCAGAAGCGTAGTCAGCCACTGGCGAGTGGAGCTTGATCCTTGTGGATTGATTGAACAGTCTGCGGCTTTTCACTTTACCAGGCAGAGAGCTCCCCCAGCCAGGCTGCAGGGAGCGCCTCGGACTACCATTTATAGTAATGTATTGGTAAAAGGCCTGGGAATGGGCTGGCAGGCTGCCCCAGGTATGTGCGGTAATATAGAAGGTGAGGTTTAAAAGAAAAATTGCAAACTCTATATCGTGTGACAATTTTCTCCAAATTCTTTTTACATATAAAGCAGTTATTCGAATACAAGACCAAAGTGAAAACAGTAAAGAAAACCAGGAGAGCAAAGACAGCAACGCTGATGGAGAGAGGACCCTGGCAAGCTGGCCCCCCAAATCATCGCTTCATTGTTTCCCTGACGCAGCATCCAGTAAGAAATACCTCTGCTTGTACGGTTGACGGGTGGGGGGGGGGAGGGAGGGGGGGGGGGGAAGGGAGGAGGAGGAAGTTAACACCCATCCTTTGGACTATGTGTTCAGTAACCTTTCCTGTACAGAGTAATGGGAGTGAATTGCAAGGTGTAGTCGGAATTGAAGGGTCCCGCTGCACCAAGGGGCGAGATTGAAATTCAACTGAATTGTTGTCATCTTAATCCTAAATGTAACATTTTTTTAAAAAGATTTTTATGATCTAGAATGCACTGCCAGATCAAATCGTAACTTTCCAAAGGGAATTGGATAAATACAGTACTTGAAATGGAAACATTTGCAGGGCTGTGGGGAAAGGGCAGTGGCTTGAAAGCACTTTGCATATTGTACTACAGGTACAGCGTCCAAAGTCTGGAAACCTCGGGGCCGAGTCTGTGCCGGTTTCGGTTTTTACCGGTTCCCTCGCCGCCCGATGTCGCCATCTTGGTTGCCGCAAAAATGTCCGGTTTCCAGACAACTCCTGCTTTCGGACAGCCGGATTCTGGACACTGTACCTGCAGTATGTTTCTTAGTATAAACCCTGTGGGATATCTTCTGCCACTCAAAAAAGGTTTCAAACCCTGCTCGATTCTCCTACACACCATAGTTGGATGTAGCACCTTGCTGGAGCAGAATAAACCATGAAGCTGCAAATCTGCTGGAATTACACAGCAGGTTAGTCAGCTTGTGTAAAGAGCAAAGGTGGCGGATCAGAACTGCTAGAGTAGATTTATTTACCCACTTCGCTCAGAGGTAGGGAGCTACAGGTGACGTCAACATTTGGCAAAAGGAGACCCCTGCTCCCTCCTCCCCGGAAATGCCACAAGCCCTGCCGCGTTCCACCTAATTGGCTGACCCCAATGTGCGAGCCTCGCTATTGTGCGGACAGGGTTGCCCCAGACACGCGCACACACTACCCAGCAGCACAGCCCCACACCACCCTGCCTGAGATCAGGAGCCTGCAACATTGCTGCTCTGCGTGGTCCAAAGCAGTGTGTTTACACAAAGGGCGGTCGGCAGGGAGTATTCACAGTGGCTGAACGTGAACTTGCGGAAGCAACAGAGGGCGGGTGATGCACGGGGTTTATTCCAGACTGCGCTGAGACCGAGGGTGGAATCTCGACTTCGATGCAAAAGTAATGATCGCTCATGGAAGAATTAAATTCTGCCGAATGAGCAGCAGTATCTGGATATTGATGATGCGTGCTGTGCCTCTCACCCCCTCGGGTATCTCCATTCCCAATGAAGGGCCTCCCCTGCTGCACTCTGAGCCAGGCTGCTAGCTCACTGTGTGAAGAACCGCAGGTGTGTATATGTGTCCTTCCACAGCGGTTCATTCGTACATCGGTGCCTTGAGCTACCCCAAGGTGCTGTGCTAACTCCGTTGCCCTCTCTGTCATCTATCCAGTAAAGCCAAGTTAGCCAGAATATGACTACGTTGTACAGCTTTGTGGCTGTAAACAATTTTGAAGGTTTTTTGGGGGAGGGCGGGTGGTGAGAAGTTATTAGACTGCTGACAATTGTTTGTTTTCCTCAGACAAAGCTACAGAAGCTGCAATGAGAATGTGGCCTCCTCCTCCACCCCCTTCAGACTCTGCCGATAACCTGCCTTCCAGTAACTACCACCACCACCTTCATCCTCCTCCGCCACAGACCGGTGAGTCTAGGGTTACGCTAACACAGGAGTGGCTACTGTATTCAGCAGCAAGCGCTGCATCCTCTCTCCAACCACCCTGCTCTCCCCATGTACCATGCACAGTGACTCTGAGCAGGCCAGAAGCTGATGGCTTCCCAGTGTCTCGGAGCTATACAAGACTACCCCCAGGATTTGTAGTTTCCCTCTGGCGTTTTATGGTTTAGTTGTGCCCCTTTGAAAAGGGACTGTTTTGTTTTCGTTATCCCCCTGTGCTCGCGCTGACCTACATTGGCTGCCGTACCAACACCGCTTCAATTTTAAAATTCTCAACCTTGTTTTCAAATTCCTCCGTGGCCTCACACCCTCCCTATCGCTGTAACTTTCTCCAACCCTACAACCCTCCGAGATCTCTGCGCTCCTCCAATTCTGGTCTCTTGTACATCCCCGATTCTAATCGTTTCCCCATTGGTGGCCGTGCCTTCAGCTGCCTGGGCCCCAAGCTCTGGAATTCCCATCCTAAACTTCCTCCGCTTCTCTCCCCTTTAAGACGATCCTTAAACTGACCTCTTTGACCTGTCTTAATATCTCCTTATGTGGCTCGGTGTCGAATTTTGTCTGATAACGCTCCTGTGAAGCGCCTTGGGATGTTTTACTACATTAAAGGTGCTATATAAATGCAAGTTGTTGTTTCACTGTTTTCCCTTGGATAAATGGCTGGAAGGTAGAACTGGCCCACATATGAAACCACAGTCTGTTCCACAATGTCACTAAACTACAACAGGGCTTCTGCCCACTGCCCCCCCGGCCCCACCCCGTAAGCTGCATCATTACTCTTCTCTTGGAGTAATGAAACCTGTCCAAACTACTGCTGTACAGAAACTGTCATTGTGCACATGGTAAGAAATATTCTCTCCAGCTGTTTAGCCTGCAGTGTTACCGTTAATCATACTACCCTATGTCTGGACACTCCTTCATAGATAGCTCTGTGCTGCCAAAACACACACACTCTTGATCGGACACAGTTCCAAACTGCTGCTATTTTTGGTTGATCCGATAGATGCATCTTTTGAAAATAAAGAGCTGTTATTTTTGGAGTCTTTGGCGTTTTCCAAACAAAAAGTTGTTTTTAGTTTATAATAGGCGCTGAGAAATGTAACCTTATTGTGAACTAGTCATTGCCTAGAAAGCAACAGTGCAACAAAGGTAGTTCATTGGAGGTGAGGTGCTGTGGAATGCCCTGGGAATGTGATCGGCTGTTATATAACGCAGGCGTGTTCTCTCCAATCTTTAATGGGATGGCCAAGAAAAAGACTTGCATTTCACAACTTCAGGGTGTCCTAAAACACTTTACAGCCAATGAAGTACTTTTGAAGAGTAATCATTGTTGTAATGTAAAAACACAAGCCAAATTTAACTTCAAATTCCATTAGATGTTCCCAACACTTTTTTATTCATTCACGAGATGCGGGCAAGGCCGGGATTTATTGCCCATCCCTAATTGCCCTTGAGCAGGTGGTGGTGAGTCACCTTGAACCGCTGCAGTCCGTGTGGTGAAGGTGCTCCCACAGTGCTGTTAGGGAGGGAGTTCCAGGATTGTGACCCAGTGACAGTGAAGGAACGGCCGATATATTTCCAAGTCAGGATGGTGTGTGACTGGGAGGGGAACGTGGAGGTCACGAGTTTGGGAGCTGTCGAAGAAAATCATAATTTCTCTAATATAATAACCAACTTGGGTACAGTGTGATGGGGAAATTCAACCCCATTCAGTGAATAGTTCCAGTATCCAAGGTTATCCCTTATAATGCCGTTATTGTGCGTGCTTCAGTGTAACCAGCTGTTCATGTTTTTGTTATTGTCTGCATGTTGGTAAATTAAGTTTTTCTTCCATCTAGATGACCAAAGTAGGACCCTGAGCACCAAGCCCAGTGGGGACACGACTCAGCATTTGGAACGGCAGAACAGTCAGGGCTGGCCCTCAGCTGCAGGTAAGTAAACAGTTTAAGATCAGAACCCGCTATTCCTCTCCATTCCTCTTTCTACGTCCTCCTTTAGCCAGAACACCATATCTTGGTGTTAAAGACGATGTTGTATTCATTAGGTAAAAGTGTCAAAAAATCAATCGTGTCAACCGTGGCTCAGTGGGCAGCACTCTCACCTCTGAGTCAGCAGATTGTGGGTTCAAGTCCCACTCCAGAGATTTGAACACAAATCTAGGCTGACCCTCCCAGTGCAGTGCTGAGAGAGTGCTGCAGTGTCGGAGGTGCTGTCTTTCGTCTGCTCTCAGGTGGATGTAAAATATCCCACAGCACTATTTTGAAGAAAAGCAGGGGAGTTATCCCCGGTGTCCTGGGGCCAATATTTATCCCTCAATCAACATAACAAAAACAGATTATCTGGTCATTATCACTTGCTGTGAGCGGGAGCTTGCTGTGCGCAAATTGGCTGCTGCGTTTCCCACATTGCAACAGTGACTACACTCCAAAAAGTTCTTCATTGGCTGTAAAGCGCGTTGAGACGTCCGGTGGTTGTGAAAGGCGCTATATAAATGTAAGTCTTTCTTTAAAATAAGGAGGCAAGAAAGAACTTGCATTTCTGTCACACCTTTCACAACCTCAGGTTGTCCCAAAGCAAGTGTGGTAGTTTTTGTAGTGTAGTCACTTGTATTGTGGGAAACACAGCAGCCAATTTAGGCACAGCAAGCTCCCACACACAGCAATGTGATGGCCAGATAATCTGTCCTAGAGATGTTGATTGAGGGATAAATATTGACGCCAGGGCACCGGGGATAACTTCTCTGTTGTTTAAATAGTCAGATTAAAAGAAAATAGTCAATTTAGCGAATATGTGCCCACAGTGCAGAGCATCATCTGTGTATCGGGTCTCGCAGGTAGCACATCCCTGATTTGCGATACCTTCTGCCTGGAGTACGTTCATAAAATCCGCCCCATTATATCTTCATCGCTAAATAAAAACTTGGAACTAAATTTGTTATGGAGTGTTAAAATAAAATAATATAGAAATTGAGAAGAGATCAGATGAGATGTGAAAATGATTTCTAAAACTAAAGCGACACTGATCCCTTTGCAACTATGGATCGGACATTTGGACATCAACACAGTCGCCAGTCCCAGCTAATTATTTCTTGTGGCTCAAAGTTGAGAGATGTAAAACCATAATTAGGGTATTTCTGCAACCATAAATTTTGATTAAAATTATAAAGACTAGACTGAAAATATGGAAACCAAATTTGTGAAAGTTTTATTTGCCCGCAATAAATTTCTTCCAAAGACTTTGAATAAAATAAGATTGAAATTCCAGGCCCAGAGACGGGACTGAAGTTATTTCTGAGCTAGAACAATGCCGGTGACAGGTGACCTCCCATCCATCATCTAGTGTCGCGACGTCCCGACTGTAGGTAGCTCCCCCCCCCACCCCCTGTGTAGGGAAGTGCATGAACTCTGCTTGGTATAGTGGAGATCAGGGAGCCTATGTGGTGGTACTGGTGAGGGAGGGGGTTCAAGGCTGTGGATCCCGATTTTGTTTGGGGGAGGGGGAAGAAGTCTAACTTTCAGTATTGTGAATTATCTGTCAGCGTTCCTGTTGGAAATAGAGGGAACTCTTCCATAAATTCACAGTCTTCGCAGCCACTGCTTCAATTGGAGAAAGAACTGATTAAGGAATAATAAATAAAAGTGGTTAAAATGTCACGGGGAAAGTGACAAATAAGTGGGAGAGGGGGAGACAGATACTGTGCAGTCTAAGCTGAAGGGTCCTGTCACAACCATAGTTGTAAATCGCAGCTTTGTCAAGCATTGCCAGTAAATGAGCCTGTTGAGGAGATTGTTCACCGAGTGAGAACTGCAAGAGGCAACGGGGCAGCATTTCCTCTTCAGTGCCCTGGTGTAAGATTCGGCTGAGGTTGGAAGCTCATCCCAAACTCGGGGTCAAGCTATTCGGAATTTCCCACCCGTTCATTTTACTGGGGAGGAAATGGTCAGCCGCTGGTCCCAGATTTGCAAAAGGAGCTCGCACTCTGCCAAACTCCTGAATTGAATGGCTGCCTCGTCTGTCTCTTGCGGTTAGGTCTTTGAACTCATCTCAGCCGTGGTGGAGTGGAGTGTGAGAGTTTGAAATGTATTCACGTGCTTCGGTTTGTCCTCTTCAGTGCACGGTGATCCATCGGCGACTTCAGAGCAGAAGATGGATTCGGATCGCTTCGAAGCAGTTTGCCCGCAGCCCACTGCAAGCCAAACCCAGGACCACCCCCCTGCTGCTGCTGCAAATGACCATGCAAGGTACAGCACCACGAGTCAAAGTCCAGCAAATAGAGCACGCCACAGATTGGTAGGACAGGGGTTCGTGCCACAAACTCTCCATGTGGAAGAATATCTGATCTTGGCCACATGGGGAAGGTTTGATCCCTGCTCCACAGATTGGGATTGGAGATCCTGGTCACTACTCGGAGTTTCAAGGCTGGAGTCGAAGTAGCGATGGAGATGAAAGGAAAGTGTCACCAGTCCCTTGTACTAATGATTTTCAAACATTAGTATTTCTATACTCGTACACCCCAGAGCAGAGAACTCTCAAACTTCTTCACTGGGGAGAGTAGTCTAGAGCAATGAACCTGCTTTTTACCTGGTATAGAAATATATTCCAGCCATAGCATTACAGGGATCTCTCCTGCCTCCCTCGCTCTGTCTCTCTCTCTCTCTCTCTCCTCCCTCGCTCTATCTCTCTCTCTTTTCCCCTAACCTCCCTCGCTCTGTCTCTCTCTCTCTCTTTCCCCCCCCCCTCCTCGCTCTGTCTCTCTCTCTCTCTCTCTTCCCCCCTCCCTCGCTGTCTCTCTCTCTCTCTCCCCTCCCTCGCTCTGTCTCTCTCTCTTTCCCCCCCTACCTCGCTCTGTCTCTCTCCCCCCCCTCCCTCGCTCTGTCTCTCTCCCCCCTCCCTCGCTGTCTCTCTCCCCTCCCTCGCTCTGTCTCTCTCTCCCCTCCCTCGCTCTGTCTCTCTCTCTCGCCCCTCCCTCGCTCTCTCTCTCTCTCTCTCTCTCTCTCCCCTCCCTCGCTCTCTCTCTCTCGCCCCTCTCTCGCTCTCTCTCTCTCTCGCCCCTCTCTCGCTCTCTCTCTGGGGAAGCAGTTGCCTTTGCTCAGATCCTCTCCTTAACTGAGATTGATAGTTGACCATACGTGAGATGGAGGACACCAGAAGAAAGTTTTTGGGTTCCAACCTTGATCTGTGCTGAGTTGATAGTCTCACCCAGCACTGCAATTAGTCGTGTAATCAGCTCTGCATCCCCGAGGTTAGGGAGCCAGTTTACCGTAGAGGGTGTTTGAATGACGGGGGACGGCAGCATTAGGCTTGGGTGTGGCGCATTCTGCAGATGAATAGCCTGTCAATAACTGCTGTCAAAGCTCACCGTAGAGAATAGCCACTCGAGGATATCAGAACAGGAACAATACCCATGGACAGTACCCACACGCGTAGTCAAGAGCTTTGGTTTCATTTCATTTGATATAATTTCCTGGGGAGAACTTTATCCCTTTCTATCCTTCCTCCTCTCCTCTGCATTGCCTGTGATCAGGATGTGTTGGGAAGGGTCTTTTCACACCCTTAGAATGGTGTGAGTCCTGTGTTTTACAATTAGTATTTTCTGTGTGTACTGAGCAGGCAGCAACCAGCAGTGTTGGTGACCAAGAGCAACCAGTTCAACGGAGCTCCCGCGAACATGTCCCGACCAGCCCTTCCCCTCGACGACCCGGTGTGGACAAAGGAGCGTCCCCATGAGGAGGTCCTGGAGGATCTGCCAATACACGGCACGGTGGACAAGCCACATACGGTCGTCTTCAGCGAGGACAAGGCAGAGAACTCGGCCATCGGAGAATGGGGGGAGCGCCTGGTCCAAGCCTTCCTGACGCACTGGAAGGAGAGCGACAGCCAGCATAAGCCGAGTGATGTGATTTGGGCAAACGAGAAGGGCGAGAGCGGCAAGCCCTATGACTTCGAGGTGGTGTTCACCTCCGCGAGCAACAGGCAGGTGCGCACCTACATAGAAGTTAAATCCACGATCAAAGCCGAGAAGAAATTTGTGCCGCTCTCGGCTCAAGAGGTGGACCTGGCATTGCGGGAGAAAGATTGCTATCACCTGTACCGCGTCTACAAGGCCGGAGACTCCCAGAATGTGCAGCTGTGTCGCATTAAGAACTTGGCACAGTGTCTGCATGCAAAAGAACTCGAATTGTTCCTGTTTGTGTAAGTTCCACACTGACTTTTATAGACGCGTTCATTCCGTGGTTTTTATTGTTTTTTATGTATCTTACGTAAGAGTAATACTATCAAATGTCTGAGCGGGGGGGGGGTAGTTTGGGGATGAAGAAAGATTACACTGATGGAATGATTTGTGAAGCCTTGTTTATACTAAGGTGACCAATGTCATGTTTGGTGATGTTTTGCACAATTTTCTTCTGAATTCGTATCCCCAGACACAATAATGTTTAAAACAGCTTTCTGTTCATTGTGAAAACCTTGTTTGCTGTGTGATTTTATTTTTTTTAACTTTTACTCAAATTTTATCCTGTAATTCTGTGCAATCAAGCGACCAAACTGATTTTAGTGATTGCAATAAATCAAACTGTCTGTACAAATTTGTTTTATATATTTTATCTCTTTAAGAATCCTCTGGATGTGGGTAGTAAGGCAGGCATTTATTGTCCATCTCCAGTTGCCCTGACAGACGTGGTAACTGAGTCTTGCTAGGTCACTTCTTGTGTATCCCTGATTTTAATCGTTGTCTGGGCCCTAAGCTCTGGAATTCCCTCCCTAAACCTCTCAACTTTTAAGACGCTTCTTAAAACCTACTCTTCGATCAAGTTTTTGGTCATTTGCCTTAATATCTCCTTACAGGCCTCAGTGCCAAATTTTGTTTGATAACACTCTTGTGAAGTGTCTTGGGATGTTTTTAACTATGTTAAAGGAAAAAATGGCTGTCAAAAGAATGTTGGGGAAAGAAGGAATTTGTTTGGTTCAGTTTATTGCTACAGTGCACCTGTGTCAAACATTGGGCTAGAAATTGCTCCTCGCCCAGATTGAGGGCGGTGACCTGCCGGGGCAGGGATATCCTGTGCCTGGCCCAGAAGTCCTGTCCTCGACACGAATTGGGCCATGAACCCCTCAAAGGAAGTGGAGCGTTGCCTCCGGGGCAGCAACACTGCGCTTAGTCCAGCACTGCGCTACACAGCTACTCCACAACGAACCTCTCCAATTTAAAGGGGAGGGCCCCTGGGCACTCTACAGGCCCTTTGGTGGGTATCACTGGGCCACCAAGGACACGATTGACCAGGCCAGCAGCTTGGCACCCAAAACTGAGTGCCTGGCTGCAAGCTAGTGGCTCAGTCGATGCAAGGGCCGCCATTGTCGGGCTAAAGCAAGATCCAGCTGACAAAAAATGGTGGCCGAGGGTGCTAAAGGGCCTCTCCTTTAAGGGGCGCATGCCCCCAAGGTGGATGTCCTCTAACCTCGGGTAAGGGATCGGTGCGCACAGCGATGTCATCACCAGTTGTGCACAAATTGTGGGGCGCCCTATTGGCCCCCTCGCCGGAGTTGCTAATGTCGCTATTTAAAAAAAGGGCAATTTTGACCCCATTGTGTTTTGTACGGATTTGGTGGGAACTTGGGTTATTAATGAGTTGGCAGTGACACATAAAACCTGTTGCTAGTGCTGTGTAAATCCCTGCATATTTGGCCTTATAAACAGTTGGACTCTGTTCCAAGGTTATTTCCAGATGTGAAAATGTTGCTTTTTAATCAGCTCAAAGGATTGGAATTTAGTCTGTGGGCTGTCATCTAATTCATCAGTGCTTTGGCTTTTTGCCTGTGTTTTTATTGGAGCTTAAGCTAATTATTTGCAGAGCCCTGACAGTACTATACTCAGCACAAGCTACCATGTGTCCCTTTGTATGGTGCAACAGTGGTCAGTATCACTAGCATTGACACTACTGCCAACCCTGTTTCAGCTTCAGGAATATGTGGTTCAGTAAGTGCAGAGTGCCACACAATCAGACCCAATGTTATCTCCCAGGGCCCTTGATTCTCTGAGCTGCGCAGGATCAGGCTTGGCCTGAATGAATATTCTAAACAGAAGCAGGAACCTTTGTTGAAAAGAAACATTTATACAGCACCTTTCATGACCTGGGATAGCCTAATACACTTCACAAGAGGGTGGTCACTTGTGATATTGGGAAACACAGCAGCCAATTTGCACACAGCAATAAAATATGACCAGATAATCTTTTATTGATGTTGGGTGAGGGATAAATTGGTTGCTGTTTTATACTTTATATTAATCTTCATAGGTTTTTCACTCTCCTGTGGTGGTAATAGAAGAGCAGGCTTCCACGTGTGGCGGGAGAGCTGAAAAACTTGCACTACTTCAAAAGAATTTAGGGGAACGTGTAGGGGACAGGATTTCAACTAGCTGGACTACAATTTCATCAGCTGAGATTGAGAAAATGAAGAGTCTCAAACTGAGGATTAGAGTGTGATGATTTCCTAAATAGTGGTACAAGTACCCAGCACCTGTTCAGAACTGCATATTAATCCACCAGTGAGGAATGTATGTCCAAAATCTCAGTACTCCAAGCAATGGTACAGGAGCTGGAAATAAATCATTACAAACCAGTCAGGGTTCATATCTTTAATGCAACTTATGAATACAGTTTAAAATAAATTGGTAACACTATAATAATTTCATAGTTGGCAAATGGATCTGGCGCTATAAAGTGATATACAGACTTTACGCTGAAGTATCGAAGAGCTTCTCGATCATTTCTTCAACCTGTTCCACTCTGTATTTTATATATTTATCAATATTCTTGGTAAAGGGAACATTTGAATACCTGCAGGAGTTAACAAATAATTGCATTTATTAAGACAGCAATGGTAAAGCTTATACAGAAAGAAATGCAATGTCAAACTGCAGTTATTGCCCATCGAGTTTTATTTGTAAACTTGGCATCAGGTCACAGATATGAAATGTGTTACATTCTCACCTTCCATGTAATGTTATTCCCCCTACTCTTCAGCCAGGACAGATTTTCCTGCACCTGGGCAGATTGGATCACACATGCAGCCAATACAAGAGAATCAGGCAGAAAGAAAGAACGTGCCTTTCACTACCTCAGGATGTCTCAAAGTGCAGGCACTGCTGTAGTGTAAGGATTGCAGCAGTCAATTTCACACAGCAAGTTCACACAAACAGCAATGACCAGATAATCTATTTATCATTCAATCAATATCACTCAAAACATTGACCAGGACACCGGGGATAACTGCTCTGCTCTCTAATAGTGCTGTGGGATCTTTTACGTCCACTTGAGAACAGACAGGAGCTCGGTTTAACATCTCATCCGAAAAACAGCACCTCTGACAGCCTGGATTTGCATGCTCTGGAGCAGGACTTGAACCCATGACCTTCTGCCTCTGAGGTGAGAGTGTTGCCCACTGAGCCACAGCTGACACATAGGCCAGGTAGGATCCCCCATGGAGCTGGGCGAGCTCTCACTGGCACATACTACCCTCTGGCCTGGTTTTCCTATATTCGTTGTAACCCAGCCCAGGAATGGATTCATCTAGACCTCGTTTTTTTTTTGCACACAATACCCGACTCTTACCTCTGCCAGAAGACTCGATAGGCCACAGTTACATTTTCCTTCTGTGCACGCCTGATTTTATCCCTTTGTTCCTTATCTGGGATGGCCCAGGATTTCTGGATCTTGCAGAGTTCTTCCAGTCCATCGTTAAATGCCTTTGAAACAAAAGCTAGCCTCACTTAACTGAATTAATACTTTATTAGCAAATATCCAGGCCCACACAGTGCTGAATCTGTGGGCAGGCCATTTCTCAGCCACCAAAGCACAAACTCACTAATTAAAAAAGGATGGTGCGATCACCCACGACTGCCATCATCTGGCAGTTCTGTTCACAGGATTACTGCCTGTGATTTTTGATGCTTTTGAGTGGTGGAGGCAGTTTGTGCTCCTAATTATCTAATACGTCAAACGATATTACATGCGAGCGATAAGCTGCCCGTCACAGATGGACATTGGGTATGCCTCCCATAAACCTGCTCCAAGCATTGCCCAACAGATCAACAGCAGTTGTTGCTGCAAAGATTCCCTGCAGTCTACCCATAAGAAATAGGAGCAGAAGTAGGCCATTTGGCTCCTTGAGCCCCCACACTGAGCACCACATAACCTGACCCGCAGGTGGGACAGTCCTTCTGGTTTAGACTTGCGTTCTCAAGTCAGGACAGGTTTAAAATGAAAGCCATTTTGCAAAGAGAGGGGCAGTTTCAGCAGCAGAACCAAGCTGGGAAGAAATGCTAGGACAGTGCGTCAGAGCTTCCCCAGGTGCTGTACAGTGAAAGAAAGGCCCAAAGCAACTGGTACTTTTACAGCACTCTACACATCATGAAATGCCCCCATGCATTCCACAGAAAAGGGGGAGAAGTTAGGACACATGTCTGGGCACAGAGGTGGGAGGAGGTACTGAGTCAGAGGAGTTTAGGAGGAGACCATCACATAAAAACATTTCTTGCACACTAATTATATCTTACCTTAAATCGGTCTTTAATGGCCTGCCTTTCTTTATCTTTTAACTAGAAAAATAAAATAGAATGGATTACTCCAGTATATTTCTGAAGAGGCTGTGTTTAAACAAATTGCTATTGACCACAATTAAAATCAGGCAAGATTGAAATTGATCACTTCTTGTGCAGACCAGATAAACCAATGGTCGAACCCGAGACTTATGTGGAGTTCGTTATCTCAGGGCTTTAAGCATTAAGGAACCAAGGCGGGTTACAGATAACAGGCTCGAGGAGCTAAATGACCTCCTCCTGTTCCTGTGTTCAGCTGCAGCAACTGTTGGGATTGCTACAATCGGGTACCGTCTCACTGGGCTAAGAAAAGAGGAGCAATAAATAAAAAAGTCAGCCAGGGTTCCATGTCTGATCCCAGCACATGTGGAGATCGGGTAAAAGCAGGATCAGATTACTGGGTCAACTCCAAGGATCATGCGCCAGTTCCGGCCAGCTAGGTGAGGCACCAGTGGAGAGGAGGGAAGGCAGCGCCCATGTGGAGACTGCAACAGGTGGCAAGACAAGAATTTTGCACCTTTCACAAAAATTAAAGCACTTACTTTTGTTCCTGGCTGGAAGGCAGGCAGGTTCCCCTCGGTAATGGGCATCGTGACCTTTAACCAGCTGTAACAATAGACAGATAAATTCCCGTGTATGTTTGCACCATTCTCCCCTCACTTACAATGAAAAGACAAAGGGGTCAGACTCCTGCCTCGCTCCTACAGGTGCCGACACTGCGGGGGATGTGGTTCCAATAGATCGGGCTCCTTCCTTCTCTAAAGTGCCGTCCAAGTGAAAGCCTAAACAGTGGACGTTGGCAGCCCATCCGATTGTGAAGGGTAATCACAGCCAACTCATCAACAACTTGCATTTATATAGCGCCTTTAATGCAGTAAAACATCCCAGAGTGCTGCACAGGAGCGTTCATAGAATGATTCAGCCCATCGAGCCACATATTAGGATAGGTGACCAAAAGCTTGGACAGAGGGAGGTTTTAAGGAGCATCTCAAGGAGGAAAGGGGGGTTTAGGGAGGGAATTTCAATTAACAGAATGCTGTTAAAACACAAATCAACACTTTTATTATAATTCCTCAGTCCTCCTGCTCCTGTGTATTATATTTTCAGACAGGAAATCTCCCCTGGCAATGTTTACGGTCTGTATCCATTCCACTTAATGCCTCCCACTTTAAGGTGTAATTTCTCCTGTCGCCTGTTTTTCTAGTAAGTAACCAAGTTTGTTTTGAATTTCCTTATATGGATAAACCTCCTCCCGCCGTACAATTAGCAAGAGCACTGCCTCCGTGTCGAGGAGACAGACTAGGGAAATCCCAGCTTTGATTCCCAGTGGGTGATCACAGGAGGGCAGGCGGGGGGAGGTCATGGCCAATGACCTTGGCTGGAAATTGTGGGGGCTAAGGTGAGGACAGAATCCGACTCGGCAGTGCTGCCTCCACAGTCAAATGGGCCACTTGGGCAGGAGTCAGTGAGTGACCCAGCAGGAGTCAGTACCTTCAGGGAGAAGGACAGAAGAGCAAAACACACAACAGAATAATAAAAGCTTTACCTGCGCTGATAAGTCTGGAGTTGCTCTTCAATGTGTCCCTTGTACGCCTTGTCTGGGTATTTCTGAGTTACTGCCACAAGTTGGATTAATTCAGACCTGTAACAAACATCACAGACTAGAAATAAGGAAACAAGTTTAACGCGGCTTTTAACCAGTAACTAACGGCACTTACCTACAAACTATGTTAGTTACTTTAACTTATCGTAGGAAAGTAAAGGGCAGCACTAGTGCACATAAAAGCTATAAAGTACAACAGTGTTGTCACCAGGCGTTTAAAGAGCATCGGTCCAATGCGCTGCAGCAGAAAGATGGGCCGGTCCAGGGCAAGTACGCAGGTCCCAAGCAGCCCACAAAATGGCGGGTCTTGGCTCCAGATTTACACTGAGGCACAGTGGGAAATATTTCACAAGAAAATATTCGATGGCCAAGGGGAGGTACGAGAATGGAACACTGGAGTCAGTCTTTTTGTTTCACTTATGCATTCTTATATTCGACATCCTGAGGACAGAGAGAACAATTATTCCAAACTTACTTCTCCAGGGATTTCAGGATGTAATTAAAGTTATTGAGAAGGAAGACAGCACCCAGAGCCGTGTCCTCATAAACCTTGGCCTTGCTGTGCAGGTTCAGCTGCAAGTTGCCAAGTATTTTGCCTACAGTAAGAGAGGGAAGAGTTTTAAAAAGCACAACAATCCAAGTAAAAAGCTGCAGAAATAAATTCCTGTTGAAAATGGCATCGACATCGTACGGGAGCCAGCGCTTTCCAATAACTCAACCGAGTGCCTGTTATATGCGTGAGTTTCCGTGGGGAGTGCTGGCAGGATGTTTAACAGTGGGGCCCGCAGCAGCCTAGCCCTATCCACACCACACTGCCCTGCACACACATCCCAGGTCAGTACACAAGTAATCTTCTGGGTCAATTAAAGGACATCAAGGAATATGGAGCAAAAGTGGGTAAATGGAGCTGAGGCACAGATCGGCCATGGTCTGATAAAATGGGGGAACAAACTCAAGGGGCTGAATGGCCCATTCCGGTTCCTATATTCCCTTTTAGCAAAACAATTTGGCAGAGACCAGAAAACCTCCCCAATTTAACATGGACAGAGTGGCTCAGCAGTGACACACCATCCTTTTATCTTTGGGGTGTCAGCCTTGACTCAGTGGGCAGCAATCTCACCCGAGTCAGAAAGTTGTGGCTTCAAGTCCCACTCAAGACTTGTGCACATAATCCAGGCTGACCCTGCTCCAGTGCTGGCAGGAGGGAGTGCCGCACTGTCAGAGGTGCCTTCTTTTGGAAGAGACGTTAAACTGAGGCCCCGTCTGCGCTCTCAGTGGACGTAAAAGAGCCCAGGGCATTATTTTGAAGAAGAGCAGGGGAGTTCTCCCCGGTGTCCTGGGCCAATATTTATCCCTCAATCAACATCACTAAAACAGATTATCTGGCCAGTATCACACTGCTGTTTGTGGGACCTTGCTGTGCGTTTCCTACATTACAACAGTGACTACAGCCAATGAAGTATTTTTGAAGTGTAAAGTGTTTTGGGACGTCCAGAGGTCGTGAATGGCGCTATAGAAATGCCACGTTTTTCTTTTTCCCAAATCCCAAACTGAACGAAAGGGCAGCACGGAGATACAACAAACTGACACATTCTCGTGGGAACAAGTCACGACACAAAACTACTGAGTGTTCAGCACCACCTAAAAGCACTTATTTCCCACCCACCTACCAACTCACGTCAATATCCCCCTTGAACCTTGCTATCTAGTTTTTGAACTGTGTGTGATTGGCTGCCAGAGCAATTCAAGTAATGTGGGAAATGGAAAGGTTACGGCCATGTAATAGAGGCGTTCTCCACAAACTCGGGTTAAGGCTCAGTGTTCGGGCAGAATACAGCAAACTGTACACCCGACCTGACCGGGGAAAATGCTTCACACTGGATTGTAAATGGCTCCTCAATATCCCAACATTAACACCCTAACTCGAGCACAAAAACTTGTCCAGCAATTTCAGGAATAAAACCAGGTTGCCCTGAGATTAGACAGAAAATACATTCCCATTCCTTGTACAATCAAACCCTAATTGCACACTTTGCAAACATTGTGGCTTGATAAAAACACAGAGTCTGGGTGAGGCAGCCTCCATTCAATTTGGTACCAAACTCTGCAAGGGATCGTTCCATTTCTAAACATTATGAAAAATTGCAGATGATGGTGACAGACTAGGTATTGCTACCTCATAACATACAGACTCGCATTTTACATATAACTCGGATTCTTTTCACAGCAGACAAGCTCTGGTGGGACAGGCTCACGCTCAGAGATTACGCTGTGTGATAATAGACAAGATACTCAACAAGTTCATATGAAATTATTTTCTTGCAACAAATCTCGCTCAAGGTGAATTGGATGGGACGCCGTTTTATAAAGATAGGTGTTCATGAACAATGTATTCTACTGCTAAAGTGGAGCTCTGTCCCTATAAGTCTAGCAGCTCAGTAAACACAGGCTCAAGTCAGAGTTTAATTCTTGTTTGGGCACTTTCAGGCTATAGGTCAGAAGCACCAGATATTAAATGACTAGATTGATTTGTGTCTGTTGTCGTCTGGCAGACACGAGATGTACTTTTATCAGAATAACCAGCGAGCTTCCTGTTTCGGGACAGGAACAATGTGATTTTCTGCTCTAAAGTTTAGGAATTATGTTGCTTTAAGCCTAAATATTCTTCAGCACAATTAAGAAACTGCAGACATTGTAATAGTGAACAGCGAGGAGGATAATGATCCACTTCAAGAATACACAGGCTGGTGAAATGGGCAGAATCGTGGCAGATGAAATTTAACGCAGAAAAGTGCAAAATGATACATTTTGGTTGGACAAACGAGGAGAGGCAATATAAACTAAAGGGTACAATACTAAAGGGGGTACATGAACAGAGACCGGGGGGATGTGTGCACAAATCGTTGAATGTGGCAGGGCAGGTTGAGAAAGCAGTTAAAAAAGCATACGAGATCCTGGGCTTCATAAATAGAGGCAGAGTACAAAAGCAAGGAAATGATGATGAACCTGTATAAAACACTGGTTCGGCCTCAACTAGCTTATTGTGTCCAATTCTGGGCACCGCACTTTAGGACGGATGTGAAGGCCTTAGAGAGGGTGCAGAAAGGATAGCCAAGTTTGCTGACGATACAAAAATGGGAGGAAAAGCAATGTGAGGAGGACACAAAAAATCTGCAAAAGGACATAGACAGGCTAAGTGAGTGGGCAAAAATTTGGCAGACGGAGTATAATTTTGGAAAGTGTGAGGTCATGCACTTTGGCAGAAAAAAAATCAAAGAACAAGTTATTATTTAAATGGAGAAAGATTGCAAAGTGCTGCAGTACAGCAGGACCTGGGGGTACTTGTGCATGAAACACAAAAGGATAGTATGTAGTTACAGCAAGTGATCAGGAAGGCCAATGGAATCTTGGCCTTTATTGCAAAGGGGATGGAGTATAAAAGCAGGGAAGTCTTGCTAAAGCTATACAGGGTATTGGTGAGGCCGCATCTGGAATACTGTGTGCAGTTTTGGTTTCCATATTTACGAAAGGATATACTTGCTTTGGAGGCAGTTCAGAGAAGGTTCACAAGGTTGATTCCGTGGATGAGGGAGTTGACTTATGAGGAAAGGTCGAGTAGTTTGGGCCTATACTCATTGGAATTCAGAAGAATGAGGTGTGATCTTATCGAAACGTATAAGATTATGAGGGGGCTTGACGAGGTGGATGCAGAGAGGATGTTTCCACTGATGGGGGAAGACTAGAACTAGAGGGCATGATCTTAGAATAAGGGGCCGCCCATTTAAAACTGAGATGAGAAATTTCTTCTGAGGGTTTTAAATCTGTGGAATTCACTGCCTCAAAGAGCTGTGGAAGCTGGCACATTGAATAAATTTAAGACAGAAATAAACAGTTTCATCGAACTGGACTCCACAACTTTGTGGCAGAGAATTCCACAGGTTCACAAGTCTCTGGGTCAAAAAGTTTCTCCTCATCTCAGTCCTATATGGGGATAAGGGGTTATGGGGAGCGGGCAGGGAAGTGGAGCTGAGTCCATGATCAGATCAGCCATGATTTTATTGAATGGCGGAGCAGGTTCAAGGGGCCGAATGGCCTACTCCTGCTCCTATTTCTTATGTTCTTATGTAAAAGATTTACAAAAATGATTTCTGGGATGAGGGACTTCAGTTACCTGGAGAAGCTGGGGTTGTTCTCCTTAGAGCAGAGAAAGTTGAGGAGATTTGATAGGGGTGTTCAAAATCATTATGGATCTGGACAAAGTAGATAGAGAGAAACTGTTCGCATTGGTGGAAGGGTCGAGAACCAGAGAATCATACATAGAAACGTAGAAAATAGGTGCAGGAGCAGGCCATTCGGCCCTTCTAGCCTGCACCGCCATTCAATGAGTTCATGGCTGAACATTCAACTTCAGTACCCCATTCCTGCTTTCTCGCCATACCCCTTGATCCCCCTAGTAGTAAGGACCTCATCTAACTCCTTTTTGAATATATTTAATGAATTGGCCTCAACAACTTTCTGTGGTAGAGAATTCCACAGGTTCACCACTCTCTGGGTGAAGAAGTTCCTCCGCATCTCGGTCCTAAATGGCTTACCCCTTATCCTTAGACTGTGACCTCTGGTTCTGGACTTCCCCAACATTGGGAACATTCTTCCTGCATCTAACCTGTCTAACCCCGTCAGAATTTTAAATGTTTCTATGAGGTCCCCTCTCATTCTTCTGAACTCCAGTGAATACAAGCCCAGTTGATCCAGTCTTTCTTGATAGGTCAGTCCCGCCATCCCGGGAATCAGTCTGGTGAACCTTCGCTGCACTCCCTCAATAGCAAGAATGTCCTTCCTCAGGTTAGGAGACCAAAACTGTACACAATACTCCAGGTGTGGCCTCACCAATGCCCTGTACAACTGTAGCAACACCTCCCTGCCCCTGTACTCAAATCCCCTTGCTATGAAGGCCAACATGCCATTTGCTTTCTTAACCGCCTGCTGCACCTGCATGCCAACCTTCAATGACTGATGTACCATGACACCCAGGTCTCTTTGCACCTCCCCTTTTCCTAATCTGTCACCATTCAGATAATAGTCTGTGTCTCTGTTTTTACCACCAAAGTGGATAACCTCACATTAACATACATAGAAACATAGAAAATAGGTGCAGGAGCAGACCATTCAGCCCTTCGAGCCCATGACTGATTATGCAACCTCAGTACCCCACCCCTGCCTTCTCTCCATACCCCCTGATTGAATATGTCCATCGAACTGGACTTCACAAATTTGTGGCAGAGAATTCCACAGGTTCACAAGTCTCTGGGTCAAAAAGTTTCTCCTCATCTCAGTCCCTTATCCTTAGTCTGTGTCCCCTGGTTCTGGACTTCCCCAACATCAGGAGCATTCGTCCTGCATCTAACAACAGGTTTCAGGTGATTGGTAAAAGAACCAAAAGCGACAGGAGGAAAAACGTTCTTACACAGCGAGTGGTTAGGATCTGGAATGCGCTGCCTGAGAGAGTGGTGGAGGCAGACTCAATCGTGGCTTTCAAAAGGGAGTTAGATAAGTACCTGAAGGAAAACATTTTACGGGGAAAGGGCGGGGGATTGGGACTAGCTGATGTGCTCTTGCAGAGAGCTGGTACGGGCTGAATGGCCTTCTGTGCTGTAACCATTCTATGATAGACAGGAAATGCAGTCATTTTTAAAATAAAGTAGGTAGATAGTTGCAGATTACATCACACACACACAAACACGCACGTACAGAGAATTCCACAGCCAGATTTCCAGGCCTCAGTCTAACCAGACTGCTTCTAATGAGACCTGAACTTCTGGTGAAATCTAACAATTGACACTTTTTAAACATTTCAAATACTCGCACAAAACACAGCGAAACCTTGCTGTAGGACCAATACTCACAGATATAGTTGCTGAGTAGTCGCCTGCTGAACTCAGAGCTGTAGGTGCTGGTAGAGGAGCCAGTCTCTGTAAGGTAACCATTTCCAGTCTGTTATAAAACCGAAATACATCCTAATGTATCCAATCGACACACTTCAGTGTGGGACGGTGAAGAGCTATTTGTTTTTAAACAGTTAACAATGAGACCTTCTCTCCCAGTATCTCCTCCACTATCCCCTCCTTCCCTGCACACCATCTCTAGAGAAACAACCGGATCCCAGGTTTCAGGTCCTCTAATTCTCTGACACCTGCTGCTCGGAGAGAGGGCAGGGAAGAGAGAGCAGGAACACTTTCTTTCCTCTTTAGCTTAACTCTGTCTGCACAGGTTCGCCCAGAGCTGCGATAAAGGGGATCCTTAAAATGCCCCATCATACATTTCTGTGAGAACCAAATTTATTTTGTTTTATAAGTTAGGATTAAAATGGCCGAGATGAAATGATTTTAAAAAGAGGGAGAGATTAAAATAGAAAAGGAAGAGGTAAAAGGATTCTGACAAACCTGATTAAGTTGCTAATCTGCTGTACCGGGGAACCTGCTAGGATTTGCGCCCCTTGGGATACAGTTCCACGGGCTTCAGTCATCCTGACACCTCAGCCAAGTGGCCATTATTTAATGTGATCCTAGACAGCAAGTGGCAGCCGGCTAGTCGCCCTTGGCCCCATCCCCAGATGTCCCCACACACGCACTTCCCAGAAGGGTCGCTGAATACCAACCAGGCCCAACATCGCAGAGACGGGAATCTTCTGAACTGCACGGATCATGTCCCACTTTGGGGAGAGCGGTTACCAACTGAGCCTTTAGGAAGCATTGCTGAATAATTAACCCATTCACCTCAGTAACGATGTAAAGAGACAAACAGTTGACCCAGCATAAAAACAAAAACCCTAATTTTGAGCGATTTATATAACAGCTTTCCCCCCAAACCAATCCCTCCCCCGCTCTATACAACGGGGGATACATTTCCAGGAAGAATAAACTGCTAACAGAGTGAAGTAATGGACATGGTTTAACACAACATTGATTCCACTGAAATAATATAAAGTGATGGAGATGCCAGGGATGAACGGACTCAGAATTCCATTAACTCACCTCTAGGATCTAAGGGGATATTGTAAGTGTCTCCCAGAACTACAGATGACAGCAGAGCGAAGATAACAGCAAAAGTGAAAAGGGTTAGAAGTCCATTAGTTCAGAGAGAGTAAAGAAGTTAAACAGAACCCGCAGTGTTTAGGGAGCAGGTCCACCACCAGACAGACAGACAGCAGGGTCAGGGAGTGAGTAGAACACAGGACAGGGAGAGGGGTTAGGGAGTGGGGTTTAAGAGAGTGGATACACCACCAGACAGGCAGCAGGGTCAGGGAGTGGGTACAACATTACTTCAAATTAAAAGCAAGAAAAATCAAATTCATAAAAAGGCAATGAAAAAGGTTATTAATTGGTTTCTTAAATAAATGCCCAACAAATAATTAAACACGCCGTCAAGATTTGCAGCAAGAAATTGCAAGAATACTATGTAAGTTTTGAAGCCAACAATGGTGTGGGTTTTAAGCCATTTCGAGAGACAACAATTTTAATGTCAAACACCGCACCCCACACCCCCCCGGAACTTGAGTCGCAGCTTCTAGAGAATTGAAATCCTATCACCAGAAGTTTCTTTTCAAGGCGAGAACTGCCCAGTTGCCAGGCGGGAAAGCCTGGAAGGTCTGCGGGTCACAGTAACACACTTTTCGCAAGCAGCTGGTACGGGCACGTCCCTGTAAAACGGAGTAATTTCTCCAAATGCATTTGGGTGAAAGGATTGAAATACGGCACAGCCAACACACATCATAGCGATCCTCCCACCCAGCCACAAACACACTTACCCTGAGAAGCTAACATAGCGCTCGCTGTCTCCTGGAAATCCAGCAGTTGCTGAAGGAATAGTATAGCCTGAAGAAGAAATGATCAGCGACTGTTACTGCCTCACATGAAAAGTTAAAGAGGACACAGCAAACAGTACGATTTGGAATGCTCAGTCATTGAGTATATTCAAAACAGAGATCAATAGATTTTTGGATTCTCAGGGAATCAAGGGATTATGGGGATAGTGCAGGAAAGTGGAGTAGAGGTTGAAGATCAGCCGTGATCGTATCCTGCTCCTAGTTCTTATTCCCACTCTCTTCCTCACCCTCTGTTCCATCCCCCCCAAGTTTGGTTCAATGGATCCCTGTTGCCCTCCAGCTCCCTCGCCACAGTAACTAGTCTGATCAGTGGGCATGGGCACTCTAATCCATCACGTCCCGTCCACTTACAGCTAGAGGCACTGGATGTCGACCAAGAGCAGGAACCCAAACTGAACGTGTTTGCCCCTCTCTACCCCAGGGGACATTGGCGCCCAATTGTAGCACCCCCACCATGAGACCATCTAGCCCGGAACAGACTGGGGAGATACCCGACTACAATGCCTTTACCAACTGAGCAATAGGGGCAGCTGTACAGAACATTCCATTGTATCCACACCACATGCACTTTATACTATGCACCGTACTCCAAACTCCAAGGACATCAAGTGTCACAAGACTATACAAATATTTGTAATACCATACCAACGTACATTACTGGTCAGTTCATGGACAGTTCCGTCCTTGGGCATATTGTACTCCTTGTCTGGATCATTCTGGGGAGGAAGGAAAGAGAATCACAAAAAGGAACCCATGTCTCTGCTTAGAACAGCGTGATTTTCTTCAAATGATCCCAGTCATTTGTTTCAGGTTCAGTCTCTAAACAAAGAGGCTAGAAGGTGTTTTTGTTCCAAAGTATGAAAGGTTTTATTAAGAAGCTACAGTACAAGAAATAAAGGTGTTAAAATACAAGACAACATTGAGGTAAAACTTGACTAACAATGTTTCAAGGTGATCAATTTCGGATGGCCTTGTGGTAACACTTGGGTGGCCCAGTCTCGCTCTGAGAAATATTGAACCAATGTTCCCTCAAGGTATGTAGGCACGGGGCAGCACATCAGTCGGCGAACCCGCACAGCTGCCCACAAGCTGTTGCTGCTGGAAGATGGCACACACATGCAGCAAATTTAAGGGAACCACGCACCAAAAGAAAAAAATGAGAGGAAACATTGGTTCAAACATATACAATTCCAGTCTTTACATGTACGTCATCAATTCTTACAGGACTTTGAGCTTTGGGCCTGTGTGTCAATTAATTTCACTGTCTCAAGCCCACGCCTGTCGGATATCTCCTGCACAAGCCACAAGGTCAGAAACAGAGAACACTTCCTATCCCACCATCCCAGAAACACAAGATATGGAGACTCAGCGTCTCATGACGTGTTACTCTCTCCCCAACAGCACTGTGGGAGCACCTTCACCACACGGACTGCAGCGGTTCAAGGCGACGGCTCACCGCCACCTTCTCAAGGGGCAATTAGGGATGGGCAATAAATGCCGGGCCTTGCCAGCGACACCCACATCCCAGGAAGTAATTTTAAAATACAATCAAGGACACACTATTATTGCAAGATTTAAGCAACCTTTAGCTTAAGGTTGACAACATTCAACAGAAGACCGCTTTCTACAGACAGGCTGCTAAAAATGCTTTACATCAAGAACAGCATAAAACACTACTGACTCACAACCTACCTTAATGCTATCTGCAAACTCTTCCAGTGCTTTGGCTCCCGTGGTTTCCATGGAGGTTATAAGTATCGGCAGTTTATTCTTGGTGCTGGCTGCTGTACCCTACATGACAAGCACAAGAGGATTACCAAAATGTGGAGCAACAAATTTGTCTGGAAAAACCTTTCAAGACGCAGTATCCCCCCCACACCACCCCCACCCCCTCGGGAAAAGGGCAGACAGCGAGCGCGATTCTGGATTGGCCTTTCCACCAGCCGGGCTGCTCGGCACGTCACTACTTTGAGGCCGGTTGCTCGGCCTCTGATCAGAGGATATTCATTGTGGGCGGAGGGCACGTTGGCCGGGAACCCGCCGTTGCTGTGATACAGGCAGCGAGAGGGGATCAGGATGGAGTCCACCATTCCTTGCACAGCACGTTTCCAATCCATTGCGGAGGTGCGTGGATTTGGGGGGCAGGCGCGGAGATGGAGGAAAGGAAATGCACGGACGTAAAGCAGCAGCAATACTGTGGCTACAAGAGCAGGTCAGAGGCTGGGTATTCTGCGGCAAATGTCTCACCTCCTTTCCACCATCTGCAAGGCACAAGTCAGGAGTGTGATGGAACACTCTCCACTCGCCTGGATGGTGCAGCTCCAACAACACTCGAGAAGCTCGACACCATCCAGGACAAAGCAGCCCACTTGATCGACACGCTACCCACCACCTTCAACATTCACTCCCTCCACCACCGGCGCACCGTGGCTGCAGTGTGCAACATCTACAAGATGCACTGCAGCAACTCGCCAAGGCTTCTTCGGCAGCACCTCCCAAACCCACGACCTCTACCCCCTAGAAGGACAAGGGCAGCTGGCGCATGGGAACACCACCACCTCTGCATTCCCCTCCAAATCATACACCATCCTACTTGGAAATATATCGCTATTCTTTCATCATCGCTGGGCTAAATACCTGGAACTCCCTCCCTAACAGCATTGTGGGAGCACCTTCACCACACGGACTGCAGCGGTTCAAGGCGGCAGCTCACCACCACCTTCTGAAGGGGCAATTAAGGATGGATAATAAATGCCGGCCTTGGCCAGCGACTCCCACATCCCAGGAACATTTTTTTTTAAGAAAGAGCCAGCCATGTATATTCGAATCTACCTCACGGCAGATCTCCCCCTTCTTGCTGCTCACCGTACCTTGATCAGGAAGAGCTGGCCAACACCCGGCTGCTTGGCCACTACATGCCATTCTATGTGCAGCCAGGAGGTGGTGGTAGAGAGCAGCCCAGCCAGTGGGGGCGGCTTCCATTTTCCCTCTGCACTCACTCGGGCAGCGGCTCAAGAATCCTCCGCCTGGGGAATCTGGCACCAATCCCACGCTGTGGCCTGAAGCCCGTGTCCTCCCAGCATTGCACCTTTTGACGCGATTACTGCACTCACCTGCAGAACCTGGTCAAACTCTTGCTTCATCTGCTTGAGGTGCTTAAGGATAGGGAATATAGTTAAGACGGCAGAATAATCGTGTCGCATAATTGCTCGGCGGGCCGTGGAGACGATACTCTCTCCTTCCACCATAAGGCCGTCCAGTGCTTCCTGTACAGGAAGAAACAGAAACCGGTCACAGGCTCCGATATCCAACTGGTCCTTCAAACAGAATTATGGTAAAAAGATGCGGCCCATTGTAGGCTGACCCAATGAAAGAAAGAGCTTCCATTTCTATAGCGTTTTTCATAACCTCAGGGCTTTCCAAAGCGATTTACAGCCAATGAAGTACTTTTGGAGCGTAGTCACTGTTGTAATGTGGGAAATGCGACAGTCAGGATCTTAAAAGTAAGATCAGTAGAGAAAAACTACTTGAGAAACTAATGGGACTATACCTACATCCTCAGGTTCTAAAAGAGGTGGCTGCAGAGTTAGTGGATGCATTGGTTGTGATCTTCCAAAATTCCCCAAATTCAGGAACAGTCCCAGCAAATTGGAAGGTAGCAAATATCACACCGCTGTTTAGGAGAGGTAGAAATCAGGGAGCTACAGGCCAGTTAGCCTGACATCAGTCGTTGGGAAAATGCTGGAATCCATTATTAAGGAAGCGGCAACAGGGCATTTAGAAAATCATAACATGATTAGGCAGAGTCACCGTGGTTTTATGAAAGAAAAATCATGTTTAACAAATTTATTAGAGACTTTTGAGGATGAAACTAGCAGGGTAGATAAAGGGGAACCAGTAGATGTAGAATATTTGGATTTCCAAAAGGCATTCAATAGGGGGCCACATAAAAGGTTGCTACACAAGATAAGCGCTCATGGGGTTGGGGATCATGTATTAGCATGGATAGAGGATTGGTTAACAGACAGAAAACAGAGAGTAGGGATAAATGGGTTATTTGGCAGGCTGTAACTAGTGGGGTGCAACAAGGATCAGTGCTGGGGCCACAGTTATTTACAATCTATATTAATGACTTGGATGAAGGGACCCAGTGCAATGTATCCAGGTTTGCTGACAATACAGAGCCAGGTGGGACAGTAAGCTGTGAAGAGGACACAAAGAGCCTGCAAAGGGATACAGACAGGTGAAGTGAGTGGCAGATGGAGTACAATGTGGGGAAATGTGAGATTATTCATTTTGTTAGGAAGAATAGAAAAACAGAATTTTTTTTTTTTAAATGGTGAGAAACTAATAAATTATGTTCAGCAAGATTTAGGTGTCCTTGTACAGGAAACAAAGTTAGTATGCAGGTACAGCAAGCAATTAGGAAGGCAAATGGCATGTTGGCCTTTATTGCAAGGGGGTTGGAGTACAAGAGTAAGGAAGTCTTGCTACAATTGTATAGGACTTTGGTGAGACCACACCTAGAGTACTGTGCACAGTTTTGGTCTCTTTATCGGAGGAAAAAGACTTACATTTATACAACATCTTTCACAACCAACGCACGTCTCAAAGCGCTTTACAGCCAATGAAGTACTTTTGGAGTGTAGTCACTGTTGTAATGTGGGAAACGCGGCAGACAATTTGCGCACAGCAAGCTCCCACACACAGCAATGTGATAATGACCAGATAAACTGTTTTTGTGATGTTGATTGAGGGATAAATATTGGCCAAGACACCGGGGATAACTCCCCTGCACTTCTTCGAAATAGTGCCAAGGGATCTTTTACATCCACCCGAGAGCACAGACAGGGCCTCGGCTTAATGACTCATCCGGAAGACGTCACCTCTGACAGTGCAGCGCTCCCTCAGCACTGCATTGTGTCAGCCTAGATTTGTGCGCTCAAGTTCCTGGAATGGGACTTGAACCCACAACCTTCTGACAAAGGAGAGTGTGCTATCCACTGAGCCACAGCTGACATCGAGGAGAAACTATTATACTTGCCTTGGAGGCAGTGCAACGAAGGTTCACTAGATTGATCCCCGAGATGAGAGAGTTGTCCTACGAGGAGAGATTGAGTAAACTGGTCTATACTCTCTGGAGTTTAGAAGAACGAAAGGTGATCTCATTGAAACATACAAGATTCTGGGGGGGATTGATAGGGCAGATACTGAAAATGTTCTTGTTACCCTGGCTGGAGAATCTAAAACTCGGGGTTATATGATAATGACCAGGTAATCGCCTCGCGGAACCTCGGTCAGTCGTGGCTGAGTGAGTAACACACACTCGCCTCGGTTTCAGAAAATTGTGGGTTCAAGTCTCACTCCAAAGACTCCCAACACCTCAGTGCAGTACTGAGGGAGTGCTGCACTGTCAGAAACGCCATCTTTCGGATGAGAAGTTAAACCGAGACCCTGTCTAATCTCTCAGTTGGAGGCCAATATTTATCCCTCAGCCATCATTAAAAAAACTGATTATCTGGTCATTATCACATCGCTGTTTGTGGGAGCTTGCTGTGCGCAAATTAGCTGTTGAGTTTCCTACATTACAACAGTGACTACACTTCATAAATACTCCACTGGCTATAAAGCACTTTGGGACTTCCTGAGGTCGTCAAAGGCATTATAGAAATGCAAAAAAAGGAAGAAAAAAAAAAAGGATGTGCAGAAGTGATGAGGGGCCCAGGCTCTGCCCACTCTGTAACCATGGACAAGCAGCGATGTCATACAACACTTACAGCTCACCAAGAAATCAGTCATCTGCCCCAGCAACACGGAGGAGATGCACACAATCCCTGACGCCTTTCTACCTTAACCCAGCGAAGCCCTGCCGCGAGCACAGGACACTGGACCCATACACACATACCCACCGTCGCATCAACTCATCCACCTTGAGGTTTCAAATGTTAAAATATTTTGGGTGATTTTCACAAGCCAGAAAACCAACAAGTTACAGAAAGTTGCCAAACTCCGAGAGGGCATCAGCCAATCGCTGCGATGCTGCCAGCTCACTGGGGTGTAACAGAAACCAAATCGTTGCTCTAAATTATTTTGAGAGAGAAATAGCAGCCACCAGCATTAACAGAAAGAGAGCTGCGAGAGTCCCACCTGTATCAGAGAATCAAAGGTTCGCTTCTGGTGATGCTCGGGAATGATCTCCGTCAATAACTGGTACTCACTCTGTGCCAGTTTTACAAAGGCACTGATGCAATGAATGTAAGAGTCGATCTCACTGTCCAACACGTCCTCCTTCCCTGAGAACACAGGCGCAAAGTAAGATCCCAAGGAAGACCGGAAGCAGAGTTATTCCCAATGCAAGTTTAACATTTATTCCGCCTAACCTTATACTTCCCACATCGCACGCTATTCCCTTGGTGTGTGTGTGGGGGGGGCTGCCAGGCTCCTGCTGCTAATGGTCTGCTTTCTTGGGGGAGGGGAAAGAAGAGGAGACTGCTAATCAGATCATGGAGGCAGGGGTTGGAAGGGGCAGAGGGCTGGGGGGTGGGAAAAGGGGATGTGCGAGGGATGGGGAGGCCCGAGAGGGGTGGCGTGGGGTAGCTGCGGGCACGGACCTTGAAAACTTACCACACAAGAGTAGATGCTCAGAGTTCTCACCTCTGAAGGAGGGTGGGGGTGAGCACCAAAGGCATATCATTGGCTCGGGGAGGGGGGAGACAAGGGGGGACTGATGTTGGGAAAACCAAGTTTATAATACTCAAAACTACGTAGCAGAGGTAACAAAAGGTTAGAGAGAGCTTGTATCGACAGAGAATCGCTGCATCACGAACCAAAACCCGATTTATGACCTTGTGCAATCGCTACTCGCGTTCAAAAAGGAATTAAATTCAAACGAATGCCACGTGAAGGAAATTAGATATTCTACAATGTCAAAACCCACAGGCTACAGATCATAAATGTTTCGGTCAGTAACATGTCGCACGTGTATAAAGAATAATTAATTTTAAACCAAAAATAAAAATCATAATTGCAACACAAAAAAAAAGTACTGAACCAATTTATTTTCCCCACTCCCAACGTCCAACCCCTTTCTCCCTCATTTTCTCCCCTGTACTTGGCCGTCCTACACCAAGCAATTCAGACACACACACACACGCCAATACCCACACGCCAATACCCACACACCAGAAGTGGACCATTTGCATGCTTGTGAAAGCCAGAAAGTATTTGTGAGGATGTTTCTGACTAGCACAGATTGTTACTCTCCGCTGCCTTCCTTGCTCCAGCTGCTGCTGCCACCCCCACACACCAAACCAACTCACCTTTCCACAGAGTGTGGCACAAGTCGAAATCCAGTGACTTTACTTCATAGTAAAGTCCTTACTATTTACAGTGTCAGTGGGAGGTGGTGTGCATCACCTGTATTTTACAGAATAAATCCCGGGGGGGGGGGGGGGGGAAAGAAAGAGAGTTCCTGGGACATATGGACCACTCTCCCGCATCACCTTCCAAATCACACTGTGAACTGATGGAAGCTGTGAAGCCCAGTCTGCCATCCAGTTCATGTCACCCGTTTCACTGAAGGGAAAAACATGGGGGAAGACAACAGGGTTCGAACTTAAAAGAGTGGAAAATAGGTTATTTTTAAATGATAAAAACCAGTGAAATGAACGGTCTCCAAAGGTTTGACATTTTACATTTGCTGTACGCTGATTATAATATGAAGATACTAGAATAGGAAGCAGGGCTCCAGTATACTCCACAACACAGTGACCTCTGTTCCGATGGAGATCGATAGATTTTTATTGGGTGAGGGTATCACGGGATACAGAGCAAAGGCGGCTAAATGTAATTGATACACAGATCAGCCCTGATCTAATTGAATGGCGGAAGAGGCTCGAGGGGCTGAATGGCCTCCTCCTGGTCATAATTCAAGCCCTGGCCTTAGTTACAAGACTTCTACCCTTCTGCGTCTCTCTGACACAAGGAGGGAGGGGGAAGATAATCTGGAATCCCAAGGACCTAGATCTTTACTTTAGAACTGCCCCTGCAATAGCCTTTGCTCACTGTCCATTACCTGACAGTTAACGGGAAAGAACACAGGGCTGAAAACTCAGTGATAAGACCCTCCCAGCAACATATCATATCTGGTGCATCGTGCAGGAGGAGCACAATGGAGTAGGCAGGTGAGGAGGAAGAATGAGAGAGCAACAGCCTTTGCAGGCAAAAATTCACTGAGTAATTCACATCTACAATTGTACAAGTGATGACTGTCTTCACCCACGGAACACCATCAGCACAGATAATCGCAGCCAATCTCTGACCCATCAGTCACCACACAAAAACAGTTGCTGGGCTGCACAGATTAACTATGGTTTCTAAACATTTTGAGAGAAAATGCTGCACTACGGGTGTAACTGTGAAGTAATCACTGCAATCGGAACTTTCCCCCTCTTCTAATCCCCAAAGATTATATAAAATTCAACAGGCTCTCATTTTATCAAAGAAACCCAAGTTACTATATTACTCTTAAAATTCCAATACAGGGAAATGTCACAAGTTGCGGCCCATCCCCACACATCTGAGATCACACCTCACAACTCCCAAGGCAGGCTAAATTAAAGAGTTAGATTACTAAACAAACACTTCCACACCGGATAGTTTGGTCAAAACGCTTCACACCAGCAGTGTGAAAGGAAGTATAAACTCCCATCGCTGTCCCATTGCATGAATCCATCAGATGGGAGTGGGGCTAATCACCCATCACAATTCAAGATTATTTGGGGAATGGCAGCATTGTCCACCTTGCCCAACGTCAAATGCACCCTTTAAATCGGCTGAAGATGGCACGCTTTGGGTCGGATCTGCAACCCCTTCACTCACCACTCAATGAGAGCAGGAGGGGAGGGAGGAGCAGAGGGTAGAGGTGAGCAGCCATGAAGGGGTGTGGAGGTGAAAAGAGGGAGAAGACAAGACATAAAAGGAAGATGCATGACTGGTAAATTATTCATGCTAAAAATTAAAACATTGTTAAAAGTTCAACCAAAAAAAATTTGAAGGAGTTTTGCTTCCTTTGTTCTTAAAAAAAAATATGCAACTTACCCACGGTTGGCCCATGCTTCTCATTCAGCGTATCTGAGAGATGTTTAACTCGCAAATCGTGATCATGACCTGGTCAGATGTTAATTAGCAGAAACAGAAGGGGTTGATCCAGAGCTGCTGAAAGGACGGACTATGGGCACATATGGAAATTCGCAGAAAGGAAAACCCTTTATTGCATCGACAGGCTTTAGAAAGGAGTGTAATCGTACAAGTCAATGCTTTCAATAAATATTAGTATCAGTCTCATGCAGAGTTTCAATTTTTTTTTAAATAAGTAATTCAAAATGTAATTTATACAAGTCTTGGTCCGAGATCACAAATTCTTCAACAGATCAGGAAGGATGGTCACAATTTTTTGAATCTCTCTCCAGCCCACTTACTTTGCTAATCAGGACTTGATATACCAAAACACAACTTGTACCTTCTTTACTACTAGTTGACCTCTGTGAAGTTGAAGGGATTGAAGGCCGATAAATCCCCAGGGCCTGATGGACTGCATCCCAGAGTACTTAAGGAGGTGGCCTTGGAAATAGTGGATGCATTGACAGTCATTTTCCAACATTCCATTGACTCTGGATCAGTTCCTATGGAGTGGAGGGTAGCCAATGTAACCCCACTTTTTCAAAAAGGAGGGAGAGAGAAAACAGGGAATTACAGACCGGTCAGCCTGACATCGGTAGTGGGTAAAATGATGGAATCAATTATTAAGGATGTCATCGCAGTGCATTTGGAAAGAGGTAATATGATAGGTCCAAGTCAGCATGGATTTGTGAAAGGGAAATCATGCTTGACAAATCTTCTGGAATTTTTTGAGGATGTTTCCAGTAGAGTGGACAAGGGAGAACCAGTTGATGTGGTATATTTGGACTTTCAGAAGGCTTTCGACAAGGTCCCACACAAGAGATTAATGTGCAAAGTTAAAGCACATGGGATTGGGGGTAGTGTGCTGACATGGATTGAGAACTGGTTGTCAGACAGGAAGCAAAGAGTAGGAGTAAATGGGGACTTTTCAGAATGGCAGGCAGTGACTAGTGGGGTACCGCAAGGTTCTGTGCTGGGGCCCCAGCTGTTTACACTGTACATTAATGATTTAGACGAGGGGATTAAATGTAGTATCTCCAAATTTGCGGATGACACTAAGTTGGGTGGCAGTGTGAGCTGCAAGGAGGATTCTATGAGGCTGCAGAGCGACTTGGATAGGTTAGGTGAGTGGGCAAATGCATGGCAGATGAAGTATAATGTGGATAAATGTGAGGTTATCCACTTTGGTGGTAAAAACAGAGACAGACTATTATCTGAATGGTGACAGATTAGGAAAAGGGCAGGTGCAAAGAGACCTGGGTGTCATGGTACATCAGTCATTGAAGGTTGGCATGCAGGTACAGCAGGCGGTTAAGAAAGCAAATGGCATGTTGGCCTTCATAGCGAGGGGATTTGAGTACAAGGGCAGGGAGATGTTGCTACAATTGTACAGGGCCTTGGTGAGGCCACACCTGGAGTATTGTGTACAGTTTTGGTCTCCTAACCTGAGGAAGGACATTCTTGCTATTGAGGGAGTGCAGCGAAGGTTCACCAGACTGATTCCCGGGATGGCGGGACTGACCTATCAAGAAAGACTGGATCAACTGGGCTTGTATTCACTGGAGTTCAGAAGAATGAGAGGGGACCTCATAGAAACGTTTAAAATTCTGACGGGGTTAGACAGGTTAGATGCAGGAAGAATGTTCCCAATGTTGGGGAAGTCCAGAACCAGGGGACACAGTCTAAGGATAAGGGGGAAGCCATTTAGGACCGAGATGAGGAGGAATTTCTTCACCCAGAGAGTGGTGAACCTGTGGAATTCTCTACCACAGAAAGTTGTTGAGGCCAATTCACTAAATATATTCAAAAAGGAGTTAGATGAAGTCCTTACTACTAGGGGAATCAAGGGGTATGGTGAGAAAGCAGGAATGGGGTACTGAAGTTGCATGTTCAGCCATGAACTCATTGAATGGCGGTGCAGGCTAGAAGGGCCGAATGGCCTACTCCTGCACCTATTTTCTATGTTTCTATGAATCAGTAATCAAGACTAGGTGTAGTCTTCAGGGTTAGAGGGCGGGGGATAATTGGGCCAGGACGCACAAGGCATAATTTATCCGCCCATTTTAAACTTGTACCTTCTGTCCTCATTTTAACATATTTCCATTATAAAATCCTGCGTCCCATATTTAGAATGGAGAGTGCCATGTAAACTCATCACACTGTAATGACACCCTCCTGCCAGTGGTGGTGCTGCAATACCTTTGAGGCAATCCACAACAGACGGGAATCTAGGAATTTATAAAAAGGGAAAAAGGTTGACAGGATCTCTTAATCTTTTTTAGTATATTAAAATAGATATTATCGAACAAATTTTAATTCATATTCCAGAATACCCTCTGCAGCTAGGGCTGTGGAATCTTGACTCTGACTCTGACTCTGACTCTGACTCTGACTCTGACTCTGACTCTGACTCTGACTCTGACTCTGACTCTGACTCTGACTCTGACTCTGACTCTGACTCTGACTCTGACTCTGACTCTGACTCTGACTCTGACTCTGACTCTGACTCTGACTCCCTTCCCCGACTAATGATGCCCGGTTTCTCTTGGATTCAGACCAAGCCTGAATACAGCAGACATACTTCTCTGCAGATTCTTGTAAGATTCAAACTCCCATCTGAAGCTCTTCGGAGGCGTAGATTAGGTAAGATGTGCGGAAGGTGCAGGAGAGTTACAATGCTTTAATGAAAGCAGCCGATGTGGTTAATAAAAGAAGCAAGACTTTGCAGTAAAAAAAAGAGAAAGCAGTGCACCCAGGGACAAGGAAATTATTACCTTCAATGGGAGTGAGATTAGAAACACCCTTTTTGCCATCCAGCCCATGCTGAGAATATTGTTTCAGAAGGTTCTGAGCCTTACGAATTGTGCCTGTTACCACGGTGGTGCAGAAAAGACAAGACCTAGGCAAATCAGTGAGAAACACCAGATCCCTGCCACCAACACCACGCTACGTCCAGAATACTTGCTAGTAAATTCTCACACCAAGACAGAAATCAAAGCAAACACAAAAAGCTACTTAAATCAAAACGGACACCACAAAAAAACTTAAAAAGCAAACAAAGAAAATCATACAAAATTAGATAACAGTTTAACAATCTTAAAATAGGTTGTGTTACATTCCATTTAAAAACAAATGATGTCTATTTTTACAGTTTAGAGCAACTTTAAATTATAACGAAAAAGCATTTCTGACGACTTGCTGACTGTACATTCAGACCTCCCTGAATTCCAAATACCCAGACTTCAGGTATCGGGTGGTCAAGTCAGAAAACTCTGGAGAAATGGGAAAGACCTGGTGTACAAGTTTCAGCTCCTTTATATACTGGAGCGCAACTTTGAAACTAGCAACCTAGAAATTATAGTATTTAAACTGGACGCCCTCCTCTACCCACCAACTGCACACAAAATAGTAATTTTGCAATTTAATACAGCACCAATTTCAAACTATTACTTATCCAGGTAACTGGTTAGAGAATGGAGATGGAAACGATATGATGGACCACGATTCGCATCTGTTGAATAGGACCAATGTTCCCTCTAATTTTTATTTTAGGTGTGCGATCCCTTTAAATTTGCTGCGCGGTATCTTTTCCAGCGTTGCAGCCTGCGCGGGGCCTCCCAATCTCTGCGCAACTTGGGGGGGGGGGGGGGGGGGGGGAAAGAGAACGTTGATTAGGAGTCGTCCCCCCGGATTTGGCCAGGCAGTTTAAACGCCTGTCCAGAAGCATCTGGTATAATCAGAAACGGCAGGATCCAGAATACTAAATAACCCAGGGCAAATCAACTGTCCGCCCGCCTGGTTTTTGCCAGCTGGGTACGGTCATGATGTGTGCCACTACACAATAGGCGGGAGGAGGGAGTAATTGTACTTGGCGGGGTTAATGCTGGGAAAATGTTTCCTCTGGCTGGGGAAATCTAGAACACGGGGTCACAATTTCAGAATAAAGGGGGCGGCCATTTGAGACTGAGATGAGGAGTAATTTCTTCACTCAAAGGATTGTGACCCCAGAGAGCTGTGGATGCTCAGTCATTGAGTATATTCAAGATGTAGGTCGATAAATTTTTGGGAACTATGGGATAATGCAGGAAGGTAGATCAGCCATGATCGTGTTGAATGGCAGAGCAGGCTCGAGGGGCCAAATAGCCTACACCTGCTTCTCTATTTCTTATGTTATATTCTTTCTGCCTCCTGTTTAATGAATTTCCAGCCCACTTTCTTTCATTCATTAATGCCAGCAATAGAGGCGCCCGCATTTTATCATGAGCATTAACAGATTATAACGGCAACATGCTAGAACACTGCAAATGGCAGGAGATAAATGGTGCAAAATTCCAGATTTGTAACACGCAACTGGATACACAAGGGGCAATAATTCACAGTGAAACTTTACGCCATTTTCTCCCGCTTAGCAATAGTGTCACTGAGTGACCCTGTTCAACATTAACTTGTCAATTGCACCGTCGTTGAGCAGCCTGTCTCTCAGATCTGACAGCCACATAGCCGCCCCCGTGCACTTTCCTCCGCCCCTTGGATAAGCAAGTAAATAAACCACGTGAGCTACCCAGACAGACGAGACCAGCTGTGAATCTCGCAGGCGGCAATGAATCAATCTTTTAAGTGAATGCACGGACAGACCATCGCGATCTCAATCACATATATGCGGAAAAAACCTGCAGGTGCACAACTCCCTCCACCCCCCTCAAAAAAAAAATCCCCTGCTCAAACTTCATTTCTCCAAAGTTTTCCGACATTTTTAAGATTCTTAATTACGCCAAAAACCATTAAATTAGTCAGCTCAAACACTTTAAAGATTATACAGCGAGACTTTGCAGAAGCCACAAGCTTTCAATAAGACAGACTGGCGTAATTTCTTCCTGCAATCGAGCTTAATGTGCCACAGGCAGTGGACACAACACTCGAGCAGGCAATCAGAGATTGGCGAGGTTTAAAGGGCACATACAGGCGTGGTTTACCTGGGATGTAGACTGCAATTCATCAACAGAAACATGAATGGAAATTAAGAGAAAAATAGCAGTTAGTGGTGGAGTATAAAACAAGAGTATTTAAAAAAAAACAGAAAATTCACCACAAGGGAAAGATCAGAACTTTTCAGTCAATGCAGTTTCCAATGTTACGAAATAATTTTTTTAAAGTTTTTTTCCCATGATTACCCTTCCACAGTGAACTCGTTTGAAGTGAATGAAAGTGTACGGAAAGATGTGGGAAAGAATAGGAACATTTCAAATGACAGCAAGATACTGACCTGGTCTCTTGATGGCCTTTTTGCTGGGGGTATCTTTGCGTTTGTTTTGAATGGCGGGGGAGTACAAGACAGCAGAGGACAAGCTGCTCTTGCGGAAATGCTCTTTCAGACCTTTGATTGATCGGTCCAACTGGTTCGAGCGGATCTGGTAATACACATTCATAAAGTCTACAAGGGAGAGATTGTACAAGTCAGGACTGAAGCAGTGAATCGAAGCCCAGAGGTGATTAATTATCCCCCTTCCTTTTCTTAACTCTAAACATCTGGCAAGCGTTAATTATAAACTTACTGCATCACTGGATATCGCAGCAGCAAATTTACCCATTTGAAAATCAAATGTATACAGCACTTGAAGGTCACCTTTCTTCTCGTGGCCCCTTACGACCAGGTGTAAAACCACAAATGCACAACAGAGCATTTAGAATCTGAACAACACTTTGGCTAGGCACCGACCAGTTCTGATGAAGGGACCCACCCGATACTTTAATCTATTTTTCTCAGAGAGGCTGACTGGCCTGTTTGTGCACTTCCAGCATTTCATCTTTGTTAAAGCGGCATCTGCTCAAGTGGTTTAACTGACTGCGAAAAATAAAAAAGGATAACTTGTACTCAGAAAAAGCACATCAGGATCCCCAGCACGTCACAACCAATGGATTATTAATATTCATTCATTCACGGGATGTGGGCGTCGCTGGCAAGGCCGGCATTCATTACCCATTCCTGATTGCACTCGAGAAGGTGGTGGTGAGCCGCCTTCTTGAACCGCTGCAGTCCGTGTGGTGAAGGTGCTGTTAGGGAGGGAGCTCCAGGATTTTGACCCAGCGACAATGAAGGAACGGCCGATATATTTCCAAGTCAGGATGGTGTGTGACTCGGAGGGGATATTTTTTGAACGCGAGAGAGAGAAAGCGAGCACGAGAGCGAGCGCAAGAGAGAGAGAAAGCAAAAAAGAGAGAGAGAAAGAAGAGCAAAAGCGAGAGGAAGTGTCAGTATTAAAAATGTCCTTCACAACTGAATAAGCTGGCCAACAGAGCAGCCAATCTGACACAGCAACAGGGTACCTGCGCCCATGGAACCATAACCCAGCAAAAACATTCCTGCCCTAAATATCCTTCCCTACATTGCAACAATGCCTACACTTCAAAAGTATTTAATCGGCTGTGAGGCGCTTTGGGACGTCCCGAGGTTGCTAAAAGGCGCTATGGAAATGCAGGTTCTTTCTTTAAGACATCACCCAATAGGTAGATTGTCGGTCTAGTTTCCCCCCCCACCCCATGCCGCCCCCGGCCCCCCCCCCCATTGAACACCCCCTATGAAACAAACATGGCTGACAATAACCTCACAAGTTGGGGAACAGGAACCACAGCTCAGGTATGGTGCAGGTATTCACCGTTTTAGACAATCGCCCCACACGTGTTACCTAGGTTTCTCCCATATTCCACCAGCCACATTGAAATGCAGATCAGGTCCTGCAGGATATTTTCAGGAAGATGTTCCATCGTCATTTCATCCGCTGCCTCGATCTCATCATCGCCAGCGATCAGGTCCAGGATGACGACGGACGGCACTGCCTTGCTGTTACGGGTTAGGAGGTTCCTGAACTCGGATTCTAGAGACTCCTTGCCTTTTTCAAAAAGAAATTTCTGTAAAACGTAATTCAGAATTAACATTCTTCGAAGAATAGGAGCATCATCTATTCTTCCTTCCCCACACACCCGCACAATAATTTACTTCCAAGAAAGGAACTCGGCCTCTTCCTCTGCAACAAATGACACCTTGCCATCGCCATGGGAATTATACGTTCTATCCAGTTGAAGGATAGCAGTGCTAAGGAACGGAATCTTCTACTCATCCAATGTCAGAGTCGTGTTCCTGTTATACTGATCACTGCTGTAACCAACCTCCCCGTGTCTCCTCTCCAAAATGCTGCTGGGACACACTCCTACATGCTGGTAGCCCTCTGCTACCCCACCACAAGTGCGAGTCTAGATAGTCGCTGTCGGTCTTCCTATTCGACCACAAAAGGCATCACAGCCAAGCCTGATTTACCCCGGTAAAACCTGTACTTTAGAGATGGATTTTCCATTGTGGGAGCGGTTCACTGAATGACAATCGGGGGGGTGGGGTGGGTAACCCTCTCTTGCTGAATGAAGTACCCCCTCGCAGAAAGCAGAAACTGAATCTTGAATCTTTTGATCGATCTTGCTTCGCACCAGAACACTGCGTTCATCCACCAGGTCATCACGGGCGGTCTGGCACTTCCAGCTCCCCCGTCAGCAATCCTTGCAGTCTCTGTGAAACTTACGCACTGAACAAGCGCAGGCTGCAGAATCCTGCCACAAGGAAAGTCCTTATATTTTCACACTTGCAGCCAGCAGAGAGTAGGAGCCCTCCATCCCATCACAGGCTGCCTGGGTTTCAAAACCCAGGTTCCAGAGGTGAAAGGACAATGCTTTAATTGACTATACATGGGATGAGGGTTGGCCTACGACAAGAGATTGAGACTGATTCCCGGGATGGCGGGACTGACCTATCAAGAAAGACTGGATCAACTGGGCTTATATTCACTGGAGTTCAGAAGAATGAGAGGGGACCTCATAGAAACGTTTAAAATTCTGACGGGGTTAGACAGGTTAGATGCAGGAAGAATGTTCCCAATGTTGGGGAAGTCCAGAACTAGGGGACACAGTCTAAGGATAAGGGGTAAGCCATTTAGGACCGAGATGAGGAGGAATTTCTTCACCCAGAGAGTGGTGAACCTGTGGAATTCTCTACCGCAGAAAGTTGTTGAGGCCAGTTCACTAAATATATTCAAAAAGGAGTTAGATGAAGTCCTTACTACTAGGGGGATCAAGGGGTATGGCGAGAAAGCAGGAATGGGGTACTGAAGTTGCATGTTCAGCCATGAACTCATTGAATGGCGGTGCAGGCTAGAAGGGCCGAATGGCCTACTCCTGCACCTATTTTCTATGTTTCTATGTGCTCTCTGGAGTTTGGAAGAATAAGAGGTGATCTCATTGAAACATACAAGATTCTGAGGGGGATTGACAGGGTAGATACTGAGAGGTTGTTTCCCCCTAACTGGAGAGTCTAGAACCAGGGGGCACAGTCTCAGGATAAGGGGTCTGTCATTTAAGACCAAGATGAGGAGCAATTTCTTCACTCAGAGGATTGTGAATGTTTGGAATTATCTGCCCCAAAGGGCTGTGGATGCTGAATCATTGAGTATATTCAAGGCTGAGACAGTTAGATTTCTGGACTCTAGTGAAATCTCGGGATATGGGGATAGAATGGGGGATAGTGGAGTTGAGGTTGAAGATCAGCCAAGATCTTATTGAATGGCAAAGCAGGCTCGAGGGGTCTAATAGCCTGCACCTGCTCCTAATTCTTACATTTTTATACCTATCAATCTTTTGACAATATCTTAATACTTTTCTTTGAGTGTCCCAGTCACTCCAGGCTCAGGGCGATGAATGGCCTACTCATGTTCCCAAGGCGGCATAAAAACTTAATTGACCACATTTTATACCCGATTCCCTCTTCAACCTACCACCCGATTTAGCTCAGGGCTGTCCGGATTGTTGTCCTGGAAGTACTCCACTGCTTTCTGAATTCTCGCCATGCAGTTCAGGTACTCCTCCAGCCTTCCAGCAGGACTGATCAGAGAGCGGGAGAGAGATACAATGAAACAGTGTCAATAAAACCTGCAACTTGGAAAGCTGAAAGTCATTTCCTGTCTTATTCCCTTGCAAAAATATCCACATTATCCCTCTCGACTGGACAATGAGAAGGCAAGTTATTACTGAATGTCCTTCCTGGTGATTTGATGTGGTGCAAGCTCCCCCAATAACAGAGGGTGGTATGTTTAAGCTGAACGGAACTTACATCGGAGAAGAGAAAATGACCATAACAAATTCCGGCATTATTTACCCAACTGATATAGGTGTTGCCCGTCCCTTCTTTACAAGGGTATCATTCATCCAGTACGTGGGATACTATTTGAAGATTATACACTGAAACAGACTACACAGATACTGGTTTCTTTTTTAAATACGATAAATTCGCAAATAAAACTGCAAGCCAAGCTGAACGGGTCAAATCATGGCTAAAAACATATATACAGCTGTGATAAGAAGTAGCAACTTTAACAATGTTTTCAAGGCCAAACTGCAGGCAGATTATCTTAAAATTAATGATACATTTCGAGCATCCACCCAATATTTGACCATGGGAGACTTTAATGGAAGACGGGATTTTGATGTCACATCAAACCAATAAACCTTCCGATTGGAAATGCAGTAATATCTTATTCATCCCAGGATAGGAATCTTGAAATGGGGGATAAATATTTAAGTGATTCAGAAAGTACTTGTATAGGATGAATAATACTGCAGTCTAATATCTAACTGTATCTATCGCTTAAGCTAATTTGAAGTTAACATTCGATAAAGCAAAGTCTTAACATCCCCAAGGTCCTTGCCTCGAGTCCCCTGTCTCACCCACAAGACACACTCAGTGCTTCAACTGGAAGGGGGGTGGGGGAAGGAGAGGGGAGCAAATGAGAAAGAGAAATAGATACCATGAATGAATAAAAAAAATAGACCACAGGGAGTAGTTGAGGCGAATAGAGTCGATGCGTTTAAGGGGAAGCTGGATAAACACACGAGTGAGAAAGAAATGGAAGGTTGCGCTGGTAGAGCAAGAGGGTGTAGGGCTTAAAAGAGCCTTGTGTGGAGCATAAACACCGGCACGGACCAGTTGGGCCGAATGGCCTGTTTCTGCGCTGTACATTCTATTGTCTAGGGGAATAACGAATGACCCTGTGGGAGTGCTCCCACTGGCACTTGGTAAAGAACCGGGAGATGGAGACTCGAGGGAAGAGACAAAAGCAGAAGCAGCTGTACAAAAGGCGAGTGGAGCAGGAAAAGCCTCCACGAGACTGGCGGCTGTGCCTTCACCTGCCTGGGCCCCAAGCTCTGGAACTCCCTCCCTAAACCTCTCCACCTCTCTCTCCTCCTTTAAGACGCTCCTTAAAACCTACCTCTCTGACCAAGCTTGTGGTCACCTGTCCGAATGTCTCCTTCTTTGGCTCAGTGTCAAATCTTTGTTTGATAACATTCCTGTGAAGCACCTTAGAACGTTTTACTATACTAAAGGCACTATATAAATGCAAGCAGTTTTGTTGACTAGCACAGTCAGTGAATGAAACATAGAAAGTAGGTGCATGAGTAGGCCATTCGACCTTTCGAGCCTGCACCACCATTCAATATCATGGCTGATCATGCAACTTCAGTACCCCATTCCTGCTTTCTCTCCATACCCCTTGATCCCTTTAGCCGCAAGGGCCACATCTAACTCCCTTTTGAATATATCGAACGAACTGGCCTCAACAACTTTCTGTGGTGGAGAATTCCACAGGTTCACAATGCTGTGAATCTCGGTCCTAAATGGCTTAACTTAAAACATTCTCCCTGATCCCGCTCACCCTTCTTTGATAATCTTCTCAGTGTCCTTGGCTACGTGGTAATAGCTGATGACATGATCCAAGCAAGACAGTGTTTTGTCCACATTATCCTGTAAGCGCTGCAGATTTTCCGTCTGCTTGTGGACCGGAATGATGGAATTCTCCAACTGCATCAGCCGGCTTTCAAACGATGAAAGGATGGAAACCTAGAAATAAGAGATGATGCAATCAGCTGTCGATACTATCCAAAATACTTTCTCTCCCAATCCCTCGCCTGAAGGCAGCGGCCCATACTGGGGTTCAGCAGCCACTTCACCCAAAGAGCCAATCTTCCTAGGCATAAACCGTGGCCCAGTGGGTAGCACTCTCGCCTCTCGGTTAGGAAGTTGTAGGTTCATGTCCCACTCCAGAGACTTGAGCACAAAAATCTAGGCTGATGCTCCAATGCAGTGCTGAGGGAGTGCTGCACTGTTGGAGGTGCTGTCTTTCAGATGAAACGTTAAACCATCTGCCTGTCAGGTGCATGTAAAAAAATTCCATTTCACTATTTTGAAGAGCAGTGGAGTTCTCCCCAGTGTCCTGGCCAATATTTATCCCTCAAACATCATAAACAGATTATCCGGTCATTATCACATTGCTATTTGTGGGAGCTTGCTGAGCGCAAATTGACTGCCGTGTTTCCTACATTACAACAGTAACTACATTTCAAAAAGTACTTCATTGGCTGTAAAGTGCTTTGGGAGTGGTCGTGAAAGGCGCTATAGAAATGCAAGTCTTTCTTTACCTGTAATCGTACAAAAGATTCACTTAGAACTGGTGAAATGAACTTACCATATTTTTCGTCAGTTGGTCGCTTTTTTCCAAGCTTTCTCTGATGAACGACAAAGTTTCTTGTTCCTGTTTATAAAGAAAAAAAGTTGTAAATGTGGATCTAATGAATTCAGACACTTTAGCCCTTCCTGCGCTGGTACCAGGACACGGCAACCGCAGCAGTCGGGGGCATTTTAGGAAAGTGTGGAGACATCAGGCGAGAGTAGAATCAGTCCCCCTCCACCTCCACCCCTACCAACAGCCTGCTCCTGCAATGAATGGGTGGGGCGCCAGTGAGCTCTCGGCATCCAGGGAACCGTCGCCAAGCAACAAACAGTGTCTGCAGGTCAGAAGGGGCCAAAAGAGAAGATCGGGCCGAGAGGGTGAGGTGGCCCAGGGAATTGGTTTAAACAGGCAAGGATTTACAATACAAAAGCAAAAGACTGCGGATGCTGGAATCGGAAATAAAAACAGAAAATGCTGGAAATACTCAGCGGGTCGGGCAGCATCTGTGAAGAGAAACAGAGTTAACGTTTCAGGTCGCTGACCCTTCGTCAGAACTGGAAAAAGTTCGAGTTGTAACAGGTTTTTAAGCAAGTGTTGGGGCAGGGAAAGGGGGAGGAAAAAACAAAAGGTCTGTGGGCAGAAGAGATCAAGAGACAAAAGGGTTGATGGTGCAAGGCAAAAGGAGATGGTAATGGGACAAGTCAAGAAAGGGAGCGAGAGTCTGGATATGGCAGATGGAGATGGGCAAATGGAGATGGCAGAATCATCGACAGTGCCGTGGGAAAAATAAAAAAAATATATAGGGCCAGAGGTTATGGTTTGAAATTGGTGAACTTGATGTTGAGTCCAGAAGGCTGTCAGGTGCCTAAACAAAAGATGAGATGCTGTTCCTCGAGCTTCATTGGAACAGTGCAAGAGGCCAAGGACGGAGAGGTCAGAGTGGGAGTGCTGCAGAGAATTAAAGTGACGAACTAAAGGATTTATAATCATTACCGACACAAATTCTTACCCTTACAAAACAGACCAGTCCCTCAAAAGAAGTCATCTCTCTTGCTCATTGATAAAGCAAAGGAAGTGGTTTGTTGAGTTTGTGGGGACAGGAAGAAAATAGGAATATATATACATATATTTTTTTTTAAAAAGGCTGACTCCCCTAATGGATAAATGCATCCCCCACCTCCTCTCTACCCCACCCCTCCCCAACTGTGTCATGCAGGCAGGGAAAAGCTTGGATTTGATCTGTGGTCTGTCAAGTTAACTGATATGGCCAGGATCACAGTGTCATCATCACATCATCATTAGGCAGTCCCTCAAATCGAGGATGACTTGCTTCCACGCCAAAAAGGGATGAGTTCACAGGTGTTTCAATGAAGGATTTAATATTCCAGGTCCTGAACTACATGTTGAAGGGTGGAAGATACCTGTGCGTGGATTTTTTTAACGTGGGGTGACCGTTGCACACCAGCCACCACACGGGCTTGACAGAGCGAGGTCTTGGTCCAGTGGCAAGGGTTACCCCAGACGACTGGAGACCAGCTCTGCTGCACAGACTGAGCGTGCACATATATCGCAGTGTGGGCTGGCCCGTGCTGCCCCTGGGCCCTTGCCCCTTCTGGGCCCCAGACTCACGCCTGTCCTGGGCCCGGGTCACTTCCTTCTACAAACTCTTGCCGCTCCTTCGCCCCTCCTGCTGTGCCTGCCCCGCACTGCAATCAGCGACCTGACTTCGCAGCCGTCGCCCTCTTGCACTGAGATGCCGCCGCACGCTGCTCCCTCTGATGGTCCCGGCCTGCTGATGGTCTTGCAGGCCGGGACCGTGCCACCGCACGCTGCTCCCTCTAATGCAGCCTTTCAATCACAGCCCTGTCATGGTGAATGCTGATTAAATGCACCGCCATCGAAAGGCCACGTTAGTGAATTGAAGAGGATTTACTGTGACTGAAAGGCTGCATTAGAGGGTCACAGTGTAGGAACACAATTGGCTGTTCAAGGGAAACAGCCAGCCAGGTTTCCCACTCCTGATCACTGTTCAGTGACTGCAATAATCCACTGCCGTCACCTAGCCTGCAGGAAGCTCGATACTCCGGTCACTTGGACAGCTACTGCCCTCCGTAATCAGCAGCACCTCCAGGGGAGGAGTGGAGATTGATTTTTCTTTTGCTAGTTTGCTCAACCATTCCCCCCCCCCCGCCCAATGGCTCTCACTGGGGTAACACTCCACGGGCACCAGTAGTACCCATGCCGTGTTATTCTTGTCACACAAGCCTAGATGCTATTCTGTGTAAGCATCACGGCTGAGCAAAAACCTGTATTGCCAAACACTCGGTTTCTAGCAAGAGTCAGTGAACAGCAAAAAGCAGGAACATAGGGGTCAATTGTAGTTTCCCAACTAGTGAGATCAGTTAGCTCAACACAGGCTGGAAACAATTACCACAGTAACTGGTAGAAGGTTCAGAGAGGAGTTGAGGAGAACTTTTTTCACCCAGAGGGTGGTGGGGGTCTGGAACTCACTGCCTGAAAAGGGTGGTAGAGGCAGAAACCCTCACCACATTTAAAAAGTACTAGGATGTGCACTTGAAGTGCCGTAACCTACAGGGCTATGGATCGGAGCTGGAAAGTGGGATTAGGCTGGGTATCTCTTTTTTGACCGGCGCGGACATGGGCCGAATGGCCTCCTTCTATGCCATAAATTTCTATCCATGACTGTAACTCAAACTTAGGACTTCCTTCTCTGTAAGGCTTGGGACATCATTGGACAATGATTTTCAGCCAGTGACGAATGCTAATTTATTTAAAAGAACGATGCTTCAATGAATTAACTGAGGCACAGGTCAGAATATATAGAAGAACAATGTAGAAAAATCCTAGGGTATGAAAAGTCTCAGACCGCAAGCTCAGTTACTGTCTGCATGCATACGTTCAAGGGTCGGTATGGTAAACCTAAATCCTGCAAACTCAGGTCACACTGGCAGAACAAATTTCCAATTTAGCAGCTATTGCCTGGGACAAATGAGCCAACAAACAACTAGCATTCATATTGGAGGAGGCCCTGTAAGCAGCTGAAGGCATAGCTGCTAATGGTTGAGCAACAGGATGGGGATGACAAGAGGCCAGAGTCAGAGGAATGGGGAGTCGGGTGGAGAGTGTTGCAGCGCTTGAGGAAGTTGCAGAGATATGGAGCGATGAGGCCAGGAATGAATTTAGACACCAGGATGAGAATTTTATTTTGAGGTGATGGGGGACCAGGAGTCACTGTAGGTCAGTGAGGACAGAGTGATGGGTGAGCGGGGCTTGGTCCCGGATAGGACACGGATAGCAGAGGTTTGGATGAGCTGAAGTTTAAGGAGGGTGGAGGATGGGAGGCCGGCCAGGAGAGTATTGGAATAGTCCAGTGTGGAGGTGACAAAAGCAGGAATGAGGCTTTCAGCAGCAGATTAAAACAAGACTTGCCTTTATTTAGTGCCTTTCATGACTACCAGACGTCTCAAAGCTCTTCACAACCAATGAAGTACTTTTTTTTTTAAAAAAGTATAGTCACTGTTGTAATGTAGGAAACGCGGCAGCCAATTTGCACACAGCAAGCTCCCACAATGTGATAATGACCCGATCATTTGTTTTTATTATGTTGAGGGATAAATATTGGGCTGAGGCAGGGGCGGAGATGGGCGATGTTAGAGGTGAAAGTAGGCAGTCTTTGTGCTGGAGAGGATATGAGGTAGAAGCTCAGCTCGGGGTCAAACAGGACATTGAGGATGGTTCGAGGAGGGGACAGAATCAGTGGCAGGGGAACGGAGTTTGTGATGGGGCTGAAGACATAAGAACATAAGAAATAGAAGCAGGAGTAGGCCACCTGGCCCCTCGAGCCTGCTCTGCCATTCAATAAGATCATGGCTGATCTGATCATGGACTCAGCTCCACTTCCCTGCCCGCTCCCCATAACCTTTATCACTCAAAAATCTGTCTATCGCCACCTTAAATATATTCAATGACCCGGCCTCCACAGCTCTCTAGGGCAGAGAATTCCACAGATTTACAACCGTTAAAGAAATTATTCCTCCTCAACTCAGTTTTAAATGGGCGGCCCCTTATTCTGAGACTATGTCCCTAGTTTTAGTTTACCCTGTGAGTGGAAATATCCTCTCTGCATTACCTTGTCGAGCCCCCTCATTATCTTATATATGTATCGATAAGATCACCTCTCATTCTTCTGAATACCAATGTGTATAGGCTCAACCTATCTTCATAAGTCAACCCCCTCATCTCCGGAATCAACCTAGTGAACCTTCTCTGAACAGCCTCCAATGCAAGCATATCCTTCCTTAAATACGGAGACCAAAACTGTACGCAGTACTCTAGGTCTGACCTCGCCAATACCTTGTACAGTTGTAGCAGGGCTTCTCTGCTTTTATACTCTATCCCCCTTGCAATAAAGGCCAACATTCCATTTGCCTTCCTGATTACTTGCTGTACCTGCATACTAACTTTGTGTGTTTCATGCACAAGGATCCCCCAGGTCCCTCTGTACTGCAGCAAAGATGATGGCTTTGGCCTTCTCAATGTTTAACTGGATGGACAAGCAGGCCGACAACACAGAGGCAGTGGAGGGGTCGAGAGAGGTGATGGAGAGCTGGGTGTCGGCAGCATAGATGTGAAAGCTGATGTTTTATCAGTCGAAGAGAAAGAGGAGAGGGTCAAGGACAGATCCCTGGGGGGGGGGGGGGGGGGGGAAGTTAGGGTGCAGGGGTGGGAGCTTAAATGTTCAGAATATTGTTGAAGGGGGTAGGAAAGATAATGCAAATGAAAAACATTTCATTTTCATCACACACCAGCAGTAACAAGACAGTTACCATCAGAAAAATGTCTTTGAAAACACAGCTTACAAAACACCATCTTCATGAAGACAGTGAATTTCATTTGAAATTACTAATCTACATTTCATGGAATTTCCTCAAATAAGTTCATGGGGTTGGGGGTAATATATTAGCATGGACAGAGGATTGGCTAACTAACACAGAACAGAGAGTCGGGATAAATGGTTCATTCTCTGGTTGGTAACCAGTAACTAGTGGGGTGCCGGAGGGGTCAGTGCTGGGGCCCCAACTATTTACAATCTATATTAACGACTTGGAAGAAGGGACTGAGTGTAACGTAGCCAAGTTTGCTGATGATACAAAGATGGGAGGAAAAGCAATGTGTGAGGAGGACACAAAAAAATCTGCAAAAGGACATAGACAGGCTAAGTGAGTGGGCAAAAATTTGGCAGATGGAGTATAATGTTGGAAAGTGTGAGGTCATGCACTTTGGCAGAAAAAAATCAAAGAGCAAGTTATTATTTAAATGGAGAAAGATTGCAAAGTGCTGCAGTACAGCGAGACCTGGGGGTACTTGTGCATGAAACATAAAAGGATAGTATGCAGGCGTAGCAAGTGATCAGAAAGGCCAATGATACCTTGGCCTTTATTGCAAAGGGGATGGAGTATAAAAGCAGGGAAGTCTTGCTAAAGCTCTATAAGGTATTGGTGAGGCCACACCTGGAATACTACGTTCAGTTTTGGTTTCCATATTTAGGAAAGGATATACTTGCTTTGGAGGCAGTTCAGAGAAGGCTCAATAGGTTGATTCTGGGGATGAGGGGGTTGACTTATGAGGAAAGGTTGAGTAATTTGGGCCTCTACTCATTGGAATTCAGAAGAATGAGAGGTGATCTTATCAAAACTTATAAGATTGTGAGGGGACTTGACAAGGTGGATGCAGAGAGATGTTTCCATTGATGGGGGAGACTAGAACCAGAGAGCATGATCTTACAATAAGAGGCTGCCCATTTAAAACAGAGACGAGGAGAAATTTATTCTCTGAGGGTTGTAAATCTGTGGAATTCACTGCCTCAGAGAGCTGTGGAAGCTGGGACATTGAATAAATTTAAGACAGAAATAGACAGATTCTTAAACGATAAGGGGTTATGGGGAGCGGGTGGGGAAGTGAAGCTAAGTCCATGATCAGATCAGCCATGATCTTATTGAATGGCGGAGCAGGCTCGAGGGGCCACGTGGCCTACTCCTGTTCCTTTTTCTTATGTTCTTAAATCTCCATGATTCCCACAAAGCTAGTGGAAGAGGGTTTAAAGGACAGGAGCAGTGTGTCTCATAGTGAGTAAATACATCATCTCGCAACAAGTCCCGCTCACCCATCACCCCTTGTGCTCGCTGATCTACATTGGCTCCCGGTTAAGCAACGCCTCGGTTTTAAAATTCTCATCCTCGTTTTCAAATCCCTCCATGGCCTCACCCTCCCCATCTCTGGAATCTCCCCAGATCAACAGATCGGATCAAAACTCTGCAGTCTTGTCACATCCAGTCATGAATGGTGGTGGACAATTAAACAACTAACAGAAGGAGGAAGGTCCATGAACATCTCCATCCTCAATGATGGCAGAGCCCAGCACGCGAGTGCAAAAGACAAGGCTGAAGATGGTTTGCAACCATCTTCAGCCAGGAGTGCGAAGTGGATGATCCATATCGAGGAGGTCCCCCATCACAGAAGCCAGTTTTCAGCCAATTCGATTCACTCCATGTGATATCAAGAAACAGCTGAGTGCACTGGATACAGCAAAGGCAATAGGCCCTGACAACATCCTGGCTGTCGTTCTGGAACACGTCTTTAGCACTAGTCACGCCTCTAGCCAAGCTGTTCCAGCTATCTGACAATGTGTAAAGCTGCCAGATGTGTCCTGGCCACAAAAAGCAGGACAAATCCAATCCGGCCAATTACTGCCCCATCAATCTACGCTCAGTCATTACAAAGTGATGGAAGGTGTCACTGACAGTGCTATCAAGCAGCATTTACTTACCGATGCCCAGTTTCGGTTTCGCCAGGACCACTCGGCTCCAGACCTCATTGCAGCCTTGGTCCAAACATGGAGAAAAGAGCTGAATTCCAGAGGTGAGGTGAGAGTGAAAGCCCATGACATCAAGGCAGCTCTTGACAGAGTGTGGCATCAAGGAGCCCTAGTAAAACTGAAGTCAATGGGAATCAGGGGGAAAACTCTCCATTGTCTGGAGTCATACCGAGCACAAAGGAAGATGGTTGTGGTTGTTGGAGGTCAATCATCCAGGACATCTCTGCAGGAGTTCCGCAGGGCCCACCCAACTTCAGCTGCTTCATCAATGACCTTCCCTCCATCATAAGATCAGAAGTGGGGATGTTCGCTGATGACTGCACAGTGATCAGTGCCATTCGCAACCCCTCAGATAATGGAGCAGTCCTTGCCCGCATGCAGCAAGACCTGGACAACATTCAGGCTTGGGCTGATAAGTGACAAGTAACATTCACACCACACAAGTGCCAGGCAATGACCATCTTCAACAAGCAAATGGTGGTAACTCAACCCAAGAGGCAGCATCCTCAAGATAGGAGAGAGCTGGGGATACTGGCAAAAAAACCAAGTGAAGGAAAAGGCTCGACCAGACTGACAGACCCGAGCAAGGTAGAACCTCAAAGGAGATGTTAAGTGCAGAATGCCCCATACAACATCACTCCCAAGTATATCCCTGCCCCTGCAAGCCAACGGTTGCTCCTGCCCATCTCAGCCTCTCCAGCCCCCACCCGTCCGTTCCCCCAGTCGCCATCCCTCTCAGCACTTTGGGACCTCCTGCAGTCGTGAAAGGCGCTATATAAATGCACGTCTTTTGTTACTCAGCCTCCCAGAAGCTCCAGTCCCCCCTCAGTAACCCCCAGACCCCACCCTAGCAACCCCCTCAGTAACCCCCAGACCCCACCCTAGTAACCCCCTCAGTAACCCCCAGACCCCACCCTAGCAACCCCCTCAGTAACCCCCAGACCCCACCCTAGCAACCCCCTCAGTAACCCCTAGTCCCCACCCTAGTAACCCCCTCAGTAACCCCCAGACCCCACCCTAGCAACCCCCTCAGTAAACCCCCAGACCCCACCCTAGCAACCCCCAGACCCCACCCTAGCAACCCCCTCAGTAACCCCCAGTCCCCACTCTAGTAACCCCCTCAGTAACCCCAAGACCCACCCTAGCAACCCCCTCAGTAACCCCCAGTCCCCACCCTAGCAACCCCCTCAGTAACCCCCAGTCCCCACCCTAGTAACCCCCTCAGTAACCCCCAGTCCCCACTCTAGTAACCCCCTCAGTAACCCCCAGACCCCACCCTAGCAACCCCCTCAGTAACCCCCAGACCCCACCCTAGCAACCCCCTCAGTAACCCCCAGTCCCCACCCTAGCAACCCCCTCAGTAACCCCCAGTCCCCACCCTAGTAACCCCCTCAGTAACCCCCAGACCCCACCCTAGCAACCCCCTCAGTAACCCCCAGACCCCACCCTAGCAACCCCCTCAGTAACCCCCAGTCCCCACCCTAGCAACCCCCTCAGTAACCCCCAGTCCCCACCCTAGCAACCCCCAGTCCCCACCCTAGTAACCCCCTCAGTAACCCCCAGTCCCCACTCTAGTAACCCCCTCAGTAACCCCCAGTCCCCACCCTAGCAACCCCCTCAGTAACCCACAGACCCCACCCTAGTAACCCCCTCAGTAACCCCAAGACCCCACCCTAGCAACCCCCTCAGTAACCCCAAGACCCACCCTAGCAACCCCCTCAGTAAACCCCCAGTCCCCACCCTAGCAACCCCCTCAGTAACCCCCAGTCCCCACTCTAGCAACCCCCTCAGTAACCCCTAGTCCCCACCCTAGCAACCCCCTCAGTAACCCCCAGACCCCACCCTAGCAACCCCCCCAGTGTCGGGCCTTCTCAGCGCCTCGCCACCTACCTGTCGCAGCTTGTCCTCGATGTCCCTTTTCCTGGCGGAGGCGTCCTCGGGCGGGATCATGGTGGCTGTGTGTGTGTGTGTTTTCCTCACCCCGGGCCGCCTCACACCCACGGGCCGCAGGCTTGTTGTCGTTCGCTTAACGCCCACTTCCGCCCGGCCGGCACTTCCGGTTCGTTGTCATGTGACGTCAGCGGGAGGCGGGGCCTGTTGCCACGAACAACGGACAGCCTGCTCTGGAGAGTTCCAACACTTGGTCCAAATGCTAAAAATTCCAATATTTATTTTAGAAATGTGATTTTTCCGTAAGCTGAAAATGTTTGGGACAAACCTGCAAAAGCCATCAGCTTTATGGATGCGATTTACTTTGGAAAAATAAATCTCTCTTTGTCCCTCATTTTATTTTTCACCTCCCCTCTGAACTTTCTATATTCAGCCTGGTTCTCACTTATACTCGCAACCTTTTTTCTGCCTCATCTTACTCTCTATCTCTTTTGTCCTCCCTTTCCCCCGCGTGGGACTGTACCTCGACTGCACCCGAACCATCTCCTCTTTAAAGGCAGCGCATTGTTCGATTACAGTTGTCCCCACTGAAATTTGCCTTCCTCCAATTAAGAATTTTTACGGCCGCCACGGACACAATGGGCCGAATGGCCTCCTTCGACGCCGGACATTTCCATGATTCCAGGATTGTTAGGGCCCAGGCAGCTGAAGACACAGCTGCCAATGGTGCAGCAATGAAAATCAGGCCAGAAATGGAGGATTGCAGAGGCCTCGGAGGTTTGTAAGGCTGGTGGATTTTACAGAGCTGGGGGTCATGGAGGGATTTGAAAACAAGGATGAGAATTTTTAAAAAGCCCATTTCAGAATGGAATGACACTTCAATTCAGTTATGAGTGCTGCATTTTCGGAGGTGCCATCTTTCGGATGAGACATTAAACAGAGACCCTGTCTGCCTGTTCAGGTTGATGTTAAAATAAATCCCATAACTCTTTATCAAAGAGAGTAAGGAGTTATCCAGGTATCCTGGCCAATGTTCCTCCCTCAACCAACACCACCAAACCAAATTAACTGGTTATTTATCTCATTGCTATTTTGGGGGATGTCCTATGTACAAAACAACAGTGCACTTCAGTTGATAATTCATTGGGTGTGAACCGCTTTACGATGCCCTGAGGATGTGAAAGGCACTATGTAGATACAAGATCTTTCTCCTTTCCTTACTGGGATACTGATAACTGGGACAAGATGTCCCAGCAAAAATAGATCTCCGTCAGTCATCAAAGAACTCACTGCAAACAAAATTAGAAGATATTCAATATGAAAAGGCAAACAAATTTTGACATGGTTCCACTGACAGTGGTTACTCTCTGATTTCTTCATGGCCTGACAGTGAGCACTGTCAGGATATTCAAGTGTGGAGGACATCAAGTCCTCCAGCATAGGTTGCTGTATAGCAATCAGGAGCCAGAACCTAGACAATTTTCCCCAAACAAAAGAAAGACTTGCACTATTAATCCCAAAGTACTTTTTGAAGTGTAGTCACAATTGTCAAATTAGGTAAAGCAAGATCCCACAAACAGCAATGAGACAAATGACCAATCAATCTGTTTTTTAGTGATGTTGATTGAGGGATAAATATTGACCAGGATACCGGGAAGAACTCCCCTGCTCTTCTTCAAAATAGTGCCTTGGGATCTTTTACCGTCCACCCAAGAAAGCAGACAGGGCCTCCTTTTAACGTCTCATCCGAAAGACAGTGCAGCACTCCCTCAGCACTACACTGGGCATGTCAGCCTGGATTTTTGTGCTCAAGTGTCTGGAGTGCGACTTGAACCCACAGCCTTCTGATTCAGAGCCGAGAGTGCTGCCCACTGAGCCACAGCTGCCTGCTGGACCCAGTTAACGTCCCAGCTAACTCCCCTACCAGCAGTCAGTTGCAATCCCAGTTGAGATCAGCAGGGAGATTGAACCTAGGAGGACCTTGCTGGTCTGCATTGGTCAGAGATGAGGATCTTACTTCTGAGCCTCTGCTGGAAATGCCTTATTTTTTTTAATGTATTTACAACCGGTCACGGACCAGGGAATTCCTCAGAGCTGCTCCCACTCTTCCGACGTTACGTTGGCGGAAATACAGCAGGAACCCCATTCACGCTGAGTTATACCAGGATTATGGGAGCACCTCCTAGGAATTTCCCAGCCTCCCTCAGTCAAATTGCCGACAGTTGTTCATTGTCAAGATGCGCACATAGAAACTGGTCACGTTGGTGAGTTCTTGGGTGGGTGCCCGGACTCACGGAAACTTACCCCTGTAAGAATCATTTCCTCCAGGAGAAGGGTGAGGGAGAAATACATAAAAATTATAAAACGGATATAGGCCATTCGATCCAGCCAACCCACGTCGGCATATAAAGAAAGATTTGAAAGACTTGCATTTATATAGCGCTTATCACGACCACCGGACGTCTCAAAGCACTTTACAGCCAATGAAGTACTTTTGGAGTGTAGTCACTGTATTATAGTCTCTACGACATCACAAACACACTGCACTCACAAGATGGCTTCAATTCAGGAACTTGTCAGGTGACCTGACCTTTTTATTTTTGTAAACAGCAATGGCTGCATTGCCACAGTAGTCCAATAGGGGAAGCAGTAGTCCACGAGGTGGAACTATATAACACTTCTCCCTCCTTAATGAAGAAGTAATTATAACAACATTATCATCATACATAACTTGCATGGTTATACATAACAAAAGATATGGACTTATTTTGCCATATTTACAAATCAAACTCAACCACTGGTTCCACTAGGTGGAGCAGTCGTCCACTGTTGTAAAGTAGGAAACGCGGTACAAGTAAGCTCCCACAAACAGCAATGTGATCATGACCCAATCATCTGTTTTTTTGTTAGGTTGATTGAGGGATAAATATTGGCCAGGACACCGGGAAGAACTCCCCTGCTCTTCTTCGAAATAGTGCCTTGGGATCTTTTACCATCCACCTGAGAGGGCTGATGGGACCTCGGTTTAACGTCTCATCCGACATGCCCTCCACATGAGCAAATAGCCCTGATCACATTTACCTACCCTGTTCCGATGTCGCTTCATCCCCTTTTTCCTTCACCCATCCCTCCATTTAAGTGAAGTTGTTGGGTTGATATCGCAAGCAAGAACAAACGCACCCTAGAATCATGTGACCACATTTTCCAATGTCCTTCCTGTTTTAAGTGTGTGTTAATTGTGTTGCTGTAATCAGTATCCTGTATGGCCGGTTCTCTCTGTGTTTTATCTAACAAGTGTTTCATGGACAAATACTCGTTCTGAAATCCACAAAGTGGATCACAAGTAGGCCAAGCATTCAGATGAGTGAAAAGAACTGGTGTAATTAAATCATTCAAGAGGACTCTGTCAGGATCTAACAAGGAGGAGGTACATGTGTAAATGTCAGTTACTGAGTTGGGCCTCATTACCGATGATTACAAATGAAAGCGAATGATTTTCTAGCCACCTATACGTCATCCTTGGCTCAGGGGTAACACCCTCACCTCTGAGTCAGAAGGTTGTAGGTTCAAGCACCCATTCCAGAGACTCAAACACATAATCTAGGCTGACACTCCAGTTCAGTACTGAGGGGGTGCTGCATTGTTGGAAGTGCCGTCTTTCAGATACAATGTCAAACTGAGGCCGCTGCCGCTATTTTTATTTTTTTGTCGGCCGACTTCTATGTCGGCCAGACTATTGTGCCCCCGAGTTTTGGGTGCCAGGCCGCTGGCCCGACTGAAACCCTCCCTGGGGCCCTAAAGATTCGCCGAATCTCTCCCCTTTGACAGAGGGACGAGACATGGTGACACAGACACGCAATGATATCACCGCCGCTCCGCTGCTGAGTGACAGCGGCAGAGAATCCGTCCCGCCCCCACTTCCGCCCTTCAACATGACTTACCACTGCACTTCCACCCCCATTATGACCAACTTCCTGGCCGCGCTAAAAAAGACAAAGACCCCGAATATCAATCAAGAGTTGACCTCGTCCAAGACGACGGTAAACGCACTTAAAAAAACGGTAAGTGCGCCAGGTTTCTGGCGGGCCTGAATTTCGGATCCCCTGTGTCCACCTTTACAATTGAAACTGCAATGTAAACTTGTCACGTTATGATTACACCCTTGGGCCAGTGTTGGTGCTGTAGTGCCTCCACTGGCGGAGGGTTTAATTACAGGGTGACAAGTTTCCATTATAAATGTAGACAGAAATTTATCATAGAAAAAGTTGGCAGGAAGTGTGCACAGATCTTTAATATATTACCATATAGATAGAGTGCTTCACATCAAACGATAACGGATTATAACAGGTCCTTTGTGTTAATGTTCTGCTTTCAGATAGTCTGCAAGCTTAAGGCGCATGGATTTAATCCTTTCTTCCAATGGAATTGGAGGCAATTACTTTACTTCTGGCCGCAGTGGTTGGATTTGTAACGTGGCTTATTATGAGTACAGCAACGGATAATAATGAAAGAAATCAGTACAGTGTACAGATCCACATGAAAACAGGGGAAATCCGTGATCTCCAGCAGAAAAATGCACAACTTGAACAACACAGGGCAGGTCTTCAAAATACAATTAATATTCTCGTGTGCAACAATAGACAACTGCATTCAGCTCTTGGCACAGAAAAGGACAGATGTGAGCTGGAAGTCATGAGGTTGTCAGCAGCTCTTACAGAAAGTCTCTGGGAAACAGATAACATGATGAAAACCATGGTGGAGCTCGGGGCCCGAAATCTCTTGTGTCTGAGACAACTGACACCGATCCTGGTGAACCGCAGTCTGAGAGGAATATGGATTTGCAAACAAAGGGAGGTTGAAGGCCCGCATGAAGTGATCTTCGCTTTGATTGCCAAACTGGAGACTGTGAGAGTTCAGTTGGTGACCGACGGGAATGGAAAGGTTTTGTTCTGTACACCGGCTCACCTGTGGCCTTCGAGCTGATGTTGAACTGCTGATCCTAGACTACCTCTTTCAAACTGTCGTCGATGTGTCGCCTCAGGAAATGTCAGCAGCAAAACTAATCGTCAAACCTTTGATCACAGATCTGTTCATGGCAATGAAGAGCTGTTAGCAATCTGATGGGCCGAAAGTTGTTGGAACACATCCCTTGTGAAGTGGAGCGTTGAGGAACATTTAAAAGTCCTCCAACCAGGTGAATTTGACTGCATGTTTCAGATTGAAATGCTCGGACAAGTCAGATGCTGCCTTACACATCTGGAGCCCCAGTTTCCCCCAGAATCTCATGGGTTTGGATTGATTCCCATTCACCCACACAGAGTGTATGCTAAAGCTGAAAATGCTTTACTAAAGGAGGGATATCTTCAGGCCAATCATATAAAAGATTGGTTCAAAAGTATGACAAAAAAGGATTGAACAGCATCAATGGAGGTATGAACATCTCTCAAACAGCCACACCATGTTTGAATGTTCCCTTCAAAGACCTGGACATAAAAGTTTCTGAAACTAAAGCAGGAATATGCCTTAAAGTACAGCACAACACATTCCAATTCAGTATAGACCTGATTCCTGCTCTAAGAGTTGACCCGAAATATGACATTTATCTTATCCCTAAAGCCTGTCCAAAAGACATCAATGTCAATGGGAGGTTGATCCAAAAAAAATTCATTCTGGCGCCTCTCGTTCTCTCTCTATGAGATGAAGTTAATCAACATGTTGACTGATGAACTTTCCTTCTCTTGTCATACCCAATGCTTGAAGACTGTGAAAGCACTTAAGGACTTAGACGTTCAGAAAAGTGCATTATCCCAGTTTACTGCAGTCCTAACCTCCTATCACCTGAAGACAATGATGCTCGAAATGTTATTACAAGATATGGAGAGCCAGCAAGACCTCAGTGAAACAGACTTCTTATATAATAAATGGAACATTGGCTATCTTGCAGAAAGGACTAAAGAATTGTTGCAGTTTGTACACCAGGCAGTGCTGGACAGGAAACTACATCACATCTTCTTTGGAAACAATAGGCTGGAGCGTGTTTTTCTGGGAGGAAGATGTTTGAAAAGTATCCTTAAGATTCCTGACTGGGCTTTTATGGGAAATGGAATTGGAAAGTTTAATTTGTTCACGGATGATCTGGTTGACTAGAATTCACTGAAGCAAATCAGTGCTCGAAATCAGAAGATTCAGAATCAATGGCTTCATTTCATTTCTGATTTGATGTCCCCTTTGTCTATAACATTCACAGAATGATAGTGGAATGGTTCATTCACTAGAAGCCTATGTTGAAGTGACGGTTATCTCCAAAGGTTCAACTCAGATTTGTGTTGTGTTGTCTAATCAGGGCACCCATTCTCATCTTCAATGAGATGTTTTTTGATGCTTTTTTCTTTTTCCAAATTCTTCTCCCTATCTTCCTTACCACTTGTATGTGCCAACTCATATCAAGGTGCAGTTCAATAGAGGCTGGCTGCCCCCTAATATCTCACACAAACAGCTGTTCTTCACATGCACACTTAGGCTAGGGTTACTCGCCAAAAAAATCACAAATTCAATTCCAAAGCAATGAATTAACACGAAAGCCATTTCGCAAACCCACCACGAAGATTTTTCTTCTGCCAATTTTGATTTCTCATCCTCCCCTGAAGATGTTCACTTCTTGCGGTGATGCAGTTCCACAGGAGCTGGTCACTCTCCAGTCTTCGCCCAAGTAACCATTATTCACACTTGAGCTTTAATGGTCACTATTCAACTCTGGGAGAATCACAGCCAAGCCTGGTCCTGCTCTCATCCAAAGTCCACATGCAGGTACTTCCAGTAGAGTTGGTTGGATATCGATTAGGATTGGGAATCCCAGCCAATTTTTTCCTCCTAAACCAGGGACAGTAACACTAGTTGTAGTGTCCCACTTGCTCTGGTTGAGATCACCTGACCCAGCAGAGACTAGAGATTTAACTTAGGATGTTCCTGGTCTGTATGGGTCAGCTAATCACTGGATACACTTGCTGAGCCATAAAGTGTATTTTTTAACTCTGTGCTCACAGACTTGGCTTTTCCCTCCCAAAAGCCATACATTTCCTGCATACTTCTTTTTTTTAAATTCAGCCGCACATCTCCAGTCATCTTTCTCTAACTGCTGCCGTACACTTTCCCCACGTCCTTCACAGACACAGCCAGGTGATTCTCCCTTCCCCTAGCACATGCTTTGAATAGAAACGGGCACCTGCGTCCCCTAATTAGTAGGAATAACTTAATTTGGGTTTTATTTCCACAATCATGATTCTGTCTCCTTTGAGAGGTGTGATGGAGCTGCTAATTATCCACAGTCCACTTGACCGTGGACAGGCATCACAGTGTCTGATCCAATCCTCACCCAACATCTACACACTTCCCTGCAGAAGTCACTCGAGGAAACGTTACAGGGACACCCTCAAAGCCTCCCTGATAAAGTGCAACATCCCCACCGACACCTGGGAATCCCTGGCCAAAGTCCGTCCTAAGTGGAGGAAGAGCATCCGGGAGGGCGCTGAGCACCTCAAGTCTCATCGCCGAGAGCATGCAGAAAACAAGCGCAGGCAGCGGAAGGAGCGTACAGCAAACCAGACTCCCCACCCACCCTTTCCTCCAATAACTGTCTGTCCCACCTGTGACAGAGACTGTAATTCCTGTATTGGACTGTTCAGTGACCTAAGAACTCACTTTTAGAGTGGAAGCAAGTCTTCCTCGATTTTGAGGGACTGCTTATGATGATGACTTCCCTGCAGAAGTCACTCAAAAGAAAATCGCAGTGGAACCCCTGGTTGATTTTTCCTCCTTCCTCCTCCGAGGACCAAAGATAATTATCGCACCTCCACTGAGGTGGAGTGAAGTTTGATTGATTTAGAAGTGAATGATGAATATGAGAGGCATCTCTGGGGCTCGAGTCAAATGTGTTCCAGACAGCCACTTGTCAGTTTGCTAACGACCAACTCGTGACATTCCTTCTGGGAGGAGGGTCTTTTTGGGGATTGAAGTGGCTGTGAGATGACCAGCGATGGAAGTTCAGAACTCGGTCAACCATCTGAAAACTGAACCAGGCATGTCTGCTATACACCAGGGTACCGCTGATGTTTGGACACCTAGTCCAGCTCACTTCTGGAAGCCGGAGGAGTACATCTGTCTCGCTTGACTCCAGCTAACCCTGTGGACCAATGCTCCCGTGGTTCCATCTAGACAAGCAGTCGATAGCTTGGTCCTCAGTCATTTCACAGTCCTTAAATTATTCAACAAAGGGTAAAATTTCTTGTCAAACGTAGAGAATATATGAATACATCGAGTGAATTAGAAACTAGAATCTAATTGAAACAGCTCTTTATTTTACCCTACTTCTCTATTTTAAAATGATTTACTTCTTAAATTAATTTTTGCTTTCTTTTCTATTTTTCAAAACACTATTTTGTTCCCTGCTGTTCCCCCTGAGCTCCTCTGCTTTACCGGACCCATCTCCTTTCCATCTGAGTGCATTGCGCTGCAGCTCTCAACTCGTTCAGTCACTGAACAGTACTCAAGCTCCATGGTCCCAGCCTCATGCTATCCACGAGCAATGTCACGGGAGATCAACCAGCATTATTGTGAAAAAAAATCAACGTACTCATTGGCTCTGAAACATTTTAGAGCCTCCTGAGGATGTGAAAGGTAAGTTTTATTGCTTTATTGTATATTTAAAAAAGTTATTCCCTTCCTTCCTTCAACCCTTACTTCCTTCCTCCCTATCCTTCCTTCCTTACTTCCTTCCTCCCTATCCTTCCTTCCTTACTTCCTTCCTCCCTATCCTTTTTCACTTCCTTCGTCCCTTCCTTCTATTTCTTTCCTCTGTTCCTTCCTTTCTTTATTTCCTCCCTCCCTCTCTCCCTTCCTTCTTTTCCTCCCTTCCTCTATTTCTTTCCCTCCTTCCTTGTTTTATTTCCTCCCTCCCTCTCTCCCTTCCTCTCTCCCTTCCTTCCTTCATTTCCTCCTTTCCTCTATTTCCTTCCTTCCTTTATCCCTTCCTTCCCAGAGTCTCTTCTTTTCTTTCTTTCATGGGCTTCATGTGAAATTCCCATGACTCAGATGCATAGAAACATAGAAAATAGGTGTAGAAGTAGGCCATTCGGTCCTTCGAGCCTGCACCACCATTCAATATGATCATGGCTGATCATGCAACTTCAGTACCCCACCCCTGCCTCCTCTCCATACCGCCTGATCGCTTTAGCCATAAGGGCCACATCTAACTCCCTTTTGAATATATCTAACGAACTGGACTCAACAACTTTCTGTGGTAGAGAATTCCACAGGTTCACAATTCACTGAGTGAAAAAGTTTCTCCTAATCTCGGTCCTAGATGGCTTACCCCTAATCCTTAGATTGTGACCCCTGGGTCTGGACTTCCCCAACACCAGGAACATTCTTCCTGTATCTAACCTGTCCAGTCCCATCAGAATTTTATATGCTTCTATGAGATCCCCTCTCATTCTTCTAAATTCTAGTGAATATAAGCCTAGTCGATCCATGTCTTCATATGTCAGTCGTGCCATCCCGGGAATCTGTCTGGTGAACCTTTGCTGCACTCCCTCAATAGCAAAAATGTCCTTCCTCAGATTAGGAGACCAAAACTGTTGTGTATGATTGTTACAAGTTGCTCAGAGCTCTTGGTGGTTGTCTTCTCCGGGGCTAGTAAGTCCCTGATGAGACTGTAGATGGTGGGCCCACAACTGCTAAGCAGGATGGCCCTGCGTTTGTTCAGTAGTGTAGCTGGTGTGTCCCCGTCCAGGTCGTTGACTACAAAGAAATTTTCCAATCTTTCCACAAAAGCGTCCCAATCTTCCCCCTCTGTAAATTGCTGGAAGTTGCTGAGATTAGACATGTTGAGCGTATAGTTCGTGACCTCGTATTCCCGTCGCCAGTTGTGGTGTATGTAGGCACCTTTAGTAATGACTCCACGAGGCAGGGTATGATACTTAAACTGTGCAGACCTGTAGTCCTTTATTTGCAGCTCCTGAGTGACGACAACAAGCTGTGAGTTCCCTTTTATACTGGGTTACCTGCCGTGTGCAGGCAACCCCTAGGTCTCCAGCAACAGCACCCTCTGGTGTACCGGTAAGGTGTGTGCAGTATAAGGGTACATTCAATGTGGCATAACAGTGTTACAGATATCACACAGTAAACAGGCATGCATACACAACAAAAACTGCACACAATACTCAAGGTGTGGTCAACTGCAGCAAGACCTCCCTGCTCCTATACTCAAATCGTCTCGCTATGAAGGCCAACATGCCATTTGCTGTCTTTACTGCCTGCTGTACTTGTATGCCTACTTTCAATGACTGATGTACCATGACACCCAGGTCTCGTTGCACCTCCCTTTTTCCTAATCTGTCATCATTCAGATAATAATCTGCCTTCCTGTTTTTGCCACCAGAGTGGATAATCTCACACTTATCCACATTATACTGCATCTGCCATGCAATTGCCCACTCACCTAACCTGTCCAAGTCACCCTGCAGCCTCTTAGCATCCTCATCACAGCTCACACTGCCACCCAGCTTAGTGTCATCTGCAAACTTGGAGATATTACACTCAATTCCTTCGTCCAAATCATTAATATATATTGTAAATAGCTGGGGTCCCAGCTCTGAACTCTGCGGTACCCCACTAGTCACTACCTGCCATTCTGAAAAGGACCCGTTTATTCCGACTCTCTGCTTCCTGTCTGCCAACCAGTTCTCTATCCACGTCAATACATTACCCCCAATCCCATATGCCTTAATTTTGCACACTAATCTCTTGTGTGGGACCTTGTCAAAAGCCTTTTGAAAGTCCAAATACAACACATCCACTGGTTCTCCCTTATCCACTCTACTAGTTACATCCTCAAAAAATTCTAGAAGATTTGTCAAGCATGATTTCCCTTTCATAAATCCATGCTGACTTGGACCGATCCTGTCACTGCTTTCCAAATGCGCTGCTATTACGTCTTTAATAATTGTTTCCAACATTTTCCCCACTACCAATGTCAGACTAACCAGTCTATAATTCCCTGTTTTCTCTCTCCCTCCTTTTTTAAAAAGTGGGGTTACATTAGCTATCCTCCAATCCATAGGAACTGATCCAGAGTCCATGGAATGTTGGAAAATGACCACCAATGCATCTACTATTTCTCGGGCCACTTCCTTAAGTACTCTGGGATGCAGACTATCAGACCTTGGGGCTTTATCGGCCTTCAATCCCATCAATTTCCCTAACACCATTTCCTGACTAATAAGGATTTCCCTCAGTTCCCTCAGTTCCTCCTTCTCACTCGACCCTCGGTCCCCTGGTATTCTCGGGAGGTTATTCATGTCTTCCTTATTGAAGACAGAACCAAAGTATTTGTTCAATTGGTCTGCCATTTCCTTGTTTCCCATTATGAATTCACCTGATTCTGACTGCAAGGGACCTACATTAGGCTTCACTAATCTTTTTCTCTTCACATATCTATAGAAGCTTTTGCAGTCAGTTTTTATGTTCCCTGAAAGCTTACTCTCATACTCTATTTTCCCCCTCCTAATTAAACCCTTAGTCCTCCTCTGCTGAATTCTAAATTTCTCCTAGTCCTCAGGTTTGCTGCTTTTTCTGGCCAATTTATATGCCTCTTCCTTGGATTTAACACTATCCCTAATTTCCCTTGTTAGCCACGGTTGAGCCACCTTCTCCATTTTATTTTTACGCCAGTCAGAGATGTACAATTGTTGTAGTTCATCCATGTGATCTTTAAATGTCTGCCATTGCCTATGTACCATCAACCCTTTAATATCATTCGCCAGTCTATCCTAGCCAATTCACATCTCATACCTTCGAAGTTACCTTTCTTTAAGCACCCTAGTCTCTGATTTAACTGTGTCACTCTCCACCTTAATGAACAATTCTATCATATTATTAGTCCTTTCTCATTACACATCACCTAGGATAGCCAACCCTCTAGTTGGTTCCTCGACATATTGGTCTAGAAAACCATCCTTTAAACACTCCAGGAAATCCTCCTCTGCAGTATTGCTACCAGTTTGGTTAGCCCAATCTATATGCATTCTGTTTTGAAGTTATAACCATATCAAGTCTTATTGTTTAGAAACAGATGTTGACCATTTATATCGTGCTAATGCTCTGTGATGTCTTTGCCCCACCCTCACCTCTGAGTCAGAAGGTTGTGGGTTCAAGTCTCACTCTAGAAACTTGAGTGCAAAAATCTAGGCTGACACTTCCAGTGCAATGCTGAGGGAGCGCCCGACTGTTGGAGGTGCCGTCTTTCAGATGATACGTTAAACCGAGGCTCCATCTGTCCTCTCAAGTTGACGTAAAAGATCCCATTGCCACTATTTCGAAGAAGAGCAGGCGAGTTATCTCTGGTGTCCTGGGCCAATATTTATCCCTCAATCAACATAACAGAATCAGATTATTTAGTCATTATCACATTGCTGTTTGTGGGAGCTTGCTGTGCGTAAATGACTACACTTGAAAAGTACATCATTGGCTGTAATGTGCGTTGGGACGCCCTGAGGTTATGAAAAACGTTATAGAAGTGCAAGTTTCACTTTTTTCTCATTTGTGTTGTAGTTTGTGCATCGTTGTATGAGTATGACAATGTGTATAGAATATTCAGTTCTAATGTGTGGTCTACCATCAAAGCTCTGTTCATGGATGTTTAGTTTCCTCTCCAATGACTTGATCTTCTGTAGTTGATGCCTCCTCTGACTCATGCAAGATGGGTTTTTATGACAATCCAATAGTTTCATACTCACCATTTGCACATTTTTATTCCAGAATTATGTAATTAATTGAATTTAAATTCCACAGCTGCCGTGGTGGGATTTGAACTCATGCCGTTAGAATCATTAATCAAGGTCTCTGAATTCTTCTTCTTCTCGTAGTCCGCGTCCAGTAACATAACCACTATGCGACCGTACCCATCACTGTACGTAGGTGGCAATTCGAGCACCACCACAGCAACCAGGAGGTTTTATAAACAGCAAAGGATATTCATCTATCAACGCGCAGTTGGTGTGCAACCACAAGAAGAGGTTCTGTGCAAGATCCCCTGGGAGCTGCCATGCTGCATTCACACTGCGATGGTCACACATTCCAGACTTTTTCTGTGCAGCGAGCAGACATCACGCCCACTGACGTGCATTGGAGACCCGGAACCTGGAAGTACAATGATAACTCGGTATCCATGTTGAAATCGGACATTCTGATGCACCAGAACTTCTTCCGGGTTTCGTGGCTGCTGTCACCCAACCTCCTCCCCCCCACCCCCGACCCTGCACTCAGAACCCGTCTCTGCATTATTATCAGGTGCATTGTTCCTTCATGTCTCTGATAAGGAATTAACATAAGAACATAAGAAATAGGAGCAGGAGTAGGCATACGGTCCCTCGAACCTGCTCCGCCATTCAATAAGATCATGGCTGATCCAATCATGGACCCAACTCCACTTCCCTGCCCGCTCCCCATAACCCTTTATTCCCTTATCGCTCAAAAATCTGTCTATCTCCGCTTTAAATATATTCAATGATCCAGCCTCCACAGCTTTCTGGGGCAGAGAATTCCATAGATTTACAACCCTCTGAGAGAAGAAATTTCTCCTCATCTCAGTTTTAAATGGGCGGCCCCTTATTTTAAGACTATGTCCCCTAGTTTTAGTTTCCCCTCTGTGGAAATATCCTCTCTGCATCCACTATGTCGAGCCCCTTCATTATCCGATGTTTCAATAAGATCACCTCTCATTCTTCTCAACTCCAATGTGTATAGACCCAACCTACTCAACCTATCCTCATAAGTCAACCCCCTCCTCTCCGGAATCAACCTAGTGAACCTTCTCTGAACAGCCTCCAATGCAAGTATATCCTTCCTTAAATACGGAGACGAAAACTGTACGCCTCAGGTGTGGCCTCACCAATACCCTGTACAGTTGTAGCAGGACTTATCTGCTTTTATACTCTATCCCCCTTGCAATAAAGGCTAACATTCCATTTGCCTTCCTGATGACTTGCTGTACCTGCATACTAACTTTTTGTGTTTCATGCACAAGGACCCCCAGGTCTTTCTGTGCTGCAGCACTTTGCAATTTTTCTCCATTTAAATTATAATTAGCTTTTCTATTATTTCTGCCAAAGCGGATAACCTCACATTTTCCCATATTATACTCCATCTGCCAAATTTTTGCCCACTCACTTAGCCTGTCTATATCCCTTTGAAGATTTTTTGTGTCCTCCTCAGTTTGCTTTCATCTTTGTATCATCAGCAAACTTGGCTACATTACATTCGGTCCCTTCATCCAAGTCATTAATATAGATTGTAAATAGTTGAGGACCCAGCACTGATCCCTGCGGCACTCCACTAGTCACTGTTTGCCAACCGGAAAATGACCCATTTATCCCAATTCTCTAGCCATGCTAATATATTACCCCCAACCCCGTGAACTTTTATCTTGTGCAGTAACCTCTTATGTGGCACCTTATCAAATGCCTTCTGGAAATCCAAATACACCACATCCACTGGTTCCCCCTTATCCACTCTGCTCGTTGCATCCTCAAAGAACTCCAGCAAGTTTCTCAAATATGATTTCCCCTTCATCTTTTACATTGGCTGGTTTTATCCTTAGTCCGTCTTCACCTATCAATATTCTCAGTCTTCCTATCTCCTGTGACCTCAATTCGAAGTCCCATATCTCTCCCGTGACTAAAACTTGCTCCAAGAAGCTTGGTTTCCTCTTTCGAGCTGGAATGCTTCTATTCTTCGCAATAAGCTTGAACACTCTATAAAACACTAGTCCATCTAAACCTTGAAAGTTGCTCCCATACCTGGGAAGGCCAGCCTAAAACCTCTCGTGCTCTTGGACAGGACCCAAGAAATATTGTTACCTGGCAGGCGATCTGTCACCTCTAGCACACAACCTCTCTGGTTGCTGCTATGAATTTTCCCTCATCTTCCGGCCAAAGCTGCAATATGCCTTACTGTATGGCCATGCTCCTCACTGCATTGACATCAAGTCTCATCACATTATCTTTGACTAACTCGTTTTCCCCCAAGGATTTAAAAATTGCTGTGCTCCTTACCTCCCTTGGCCTTTCCTTCTTCCCATAACCTTCAGGCTTGCCCTCGTGTAACAATGATTTCCAGGTTGACCTGCTCTCCTCTTGTATTCCTGGTTCTTGGTCCTTTGGTTCCACAATAAAAGGGGGAATCAAAAAAATCAGCCTTTGATCTATTCTTCACATCTTTCTTCAGGAAAACCAGCTGAACATTTTTCACTCAGTTGATGCCTGAATTCATACCTCTCTACTCTCTGCTGAAATAGAAACATAGAAACATAGAAAATAGGTGCAGGAGCAGGCCATTCAGCCCTTCTAGCCTGCACCGCCATTCAACGAGTTCATGGCTGAACATGAAACTTCAGTACCCACTTCCTGCTTTCACGCCATACCCCTTGATCCCCCGAGTAGTAAGGACTTCATCTAACTCCCTTTTGAATATATTTAGTGAATTGGCCTCAACTACTTCCCGTGGTAGAGAATTCCACAGGTTCACCACTCTCTGGGTGAAGAAGTTTCTCCTTATCTCGGTCCTAAATGGCTTACCCCTTATCCTTAGACTGTGACCCCTGGTTCTGGACTTCCCCAACATTGGGAACATTCTTCCTGCATCCAACCTGTCCAAACCCGTCAGAATTTTAAACGTTTCTATGAGGTCCCCTCTCACTCTTCTGAACTCCAGTGAATACAAGCCCAGTTGATTCAGTCTTTCTTGATAGGTCAGTCCCACCATCCCGGGAATCAGTCTGGTGAATCTTCGCTGCACTCCCTCAACAGCAAGTATGTCCTTCCTCAAGTTAGGAGACCAAAACTGTACACAATACTCCAGGTGTGGCCTCACCAAGGCCCTGTACAACTGTAGCAACACCTCCCTGCCCCTGTACTCAAATCCCCTCGCTATGAAGGCCAACATGCCATTTGCTTTCTTAACCGCCTGCTGTACCTGCATGCCAACCTTCAATGACTGATGTACCATGACACCCAGGTCTCGTTGCACCTTCCCTTTTCCTAATCTGTCACCATTCAGATAATAGTCTGTCTCTCTGTTTTTACCACCAAAGTGGATAACCTCACATTTATCCACATTATACTTCATCTGCCACGCATTTGCCCACTCACCTAACCTATCCAAGTCACTCTGTAGCCTCATAGCATCCTCCTCGCAGCTCACACTGCCACCCAACTTAGTGTCATCCGCAAATTTGGAGATACTACATTTAATCCCTTCGTCTAAATCATTAATGTATAATGTAAACAGCTGGGGCCCCAGCACAGAACCCTGTGGTACCCCACTAGTCACTGCCTGCCATTCCGAAAAGTACCCATTTACTCCTACTCTTTGCTTCCTGTCTGACAACCAGTTCTCAATCCACGTCAGCACACTACTCCCAATCCCATGTGCTTTAACTTTGCACATTAATCTCCTGTGTGGGACCTTGTCGAAAGCCTTCTGAAAGTCCAAATATACCACATCAACTGGTACTCCTTTGTCCACTTTATTGGAAACATCCTCAAAAAATTCCAGAAGATTTGTCAAGCATGATCTCCCTTTTACAAATCCATGCTGACTTGGACCTATCATGTCACCATTTTCCAAATGAGCTGCTATGACATCCTTAATAATTGATTCCATCATTTTACCCACTACTGAGGTCAGGCTGACCGGTCTATAATTCCCTGCTTTCTCTCTCCCTCCTTTTTTAAAAAGTGGGGTTACATTGGCTACCCTCCACTCGATAGGAACTGATCCAGAGTCAATGGAATGTTGGAAAATGACTGTCAATGCATCCGCTATTTCCAAGGCCACCTCCTTAAGTACTCTGGGATGCAGTCCATCAGGCCCTGGGGATTTATCGGCCTTCAATCCCATCAATTTCCCCAACACAATTTCCCGACTAATAAAGATTTCCCTCAGTTCCTCCTCCTTAATAGACCCTCTGACCACTTTTATATCCGGAAGGTTGTTTGTGTCCTCCTTAGTGAATACTGAACCAAAGTACTTGTTCAATTGGTCAGCCATTTCTTTGTTCCCCGTTATGACTTCCCCTGATTCTGACTGCAGGGGACCTACGTTTGTCTTTACTAACTTCTTTCTCTTTACATACCTATAGAAACTTTTGCAATCCGCCTTAATGTTCCCTGCAAGCTTCTTCTCGTACTCCATTTTCCCTGCCCTAATCAAACCCTTTGTCCTCCTCTGCTGAGTTCTAAATTTCTCCCAGTCCCCAGGTTCGCTGCTATTTCTGGCCAATTTGTATGCCACTTCCTTGGCTTTAATACTATCCCTGATTTCCCTAGATAGCCACGGTTGAGCCACCTTCCCTTTTTTATTTTTACGCCAGACAGGAATGTACAATTGTTGTAATTCAACCATGCCTTTCTCTAAATGTCTGCCATTGCCCATCCACAGTCAACCCCTTAAGTATCATTAGCCAATCTATCTTAGCCAATTCATGCCTCATACCTTCAAAGTTACCCTTCTTTAAGTTCTGGACCATGGTCTCTGAATTAACTGTTTCATTCTCCATCCTAATGCAGAATTCCACCATATTATGGTCACTCTTCCCCAAGGGGCCTCGCACAATGAGATTGCTAATTAATCCTCTCTCATTACACAACACCCAGTCTAAGATGGCCTCCCCCCTAGTTGGTTCCTCGACATATTGGTCTAGAAAACCATCCCTTATGCATTCCAGGAAATCCTCCTCCACCGTATTGCTTCCAGTTTGGCTGGCCCAATCTATGTGCATATTAAAGTCACCCATTATAACTGCTGCACCTTTATTGCATGCACTCCTAATTTCCTGTTTGATGCCCTCCCCAACATCACTACTACTGTTTGGAGGTCTGTACACAACTCCCACTAACGATTTTTGCCCTTTAGTGTTCTGCAGCTCTACCCATATAGATTCCACATCATCCAAGCTAATGTCTTTCCTAACTATTGCATTAATCTCCTCTTTAACCAGCAATGCTACCCCACCTCCTTTTCCTTTTATTCTATCCTTCCTGAATGTTGAATACCCCTGGATGTTGAGTTCCCAGCCCTGATCATCCTGGAGCCACGTCTCCGTAATCCCAATCACATCATATTTGTTAACATCTATTTGCACAATTAATTCATCCACCTTATTGCGGATACTCCTTGCATTAAGACACAAAGCCTTCAGGCTTGTTTTTTTAACACCCTTTGTCCTTTTAGAATTTTGCTGTACAGTGGCCCTTTTTGTTCTTTGCCTTGGTTTTCTCTGCCCTCCACTTTTCCTCATCTCCTTTCTGTCTTTTGCTTTTGCCTCCTTTTTGTCTCCCTCTGTCTCCCTGTATAGGTTCCCATCCCCCTGCAATATTAGTTTAACTCCTCCCCAACAGCACTAGCAAACACTCCCCCTAGGACATTGGTTCCGGACCTGCCCAGGTGCAGACCGTCCGGTTTGTACTGGTCCCACCTCCCCCAGAACCGGTTCCAATGCCCCAAGAATTTGAATCCCTCCCTGCTGCACCACTGCTCAAGCCATGTATTCATCTGCGCTATCCTGCGATTCCTACTCTGACTAGCACGTGGCACTGGTAGCAATCCCGAGATTACTACTTTTGAGGTCCTACTTTTTAATTTAGCTCCTAGCTCCTTAAATTCTTTTCGTAGGACCTCATCCCTTTTTTTACCTATGTCGTTGGTACCAATGTGCACCACGACAACTGGCTGTTCTCCCTCCCATTTCAGAATGTCCTGCACCCGCTCCGAGACATCCTTGACCCTTGCACCAGGGAGGCAACATACCATCCTGGAGTAGAATAGAACGGAACCAGCTCCCTGTTTGAGTACTTCAACTCAGTTGTCAGTGGGTAGCACCATTGCTTCTGAGTCAGAAGGTCGTGAGTTCACAGTCCCACTCCAGAGACTTGAGCACAAAAATCCAGGCTGACACTCCCAGTGCAGTACTGAGGGAGTGCTGCACAGTCGGAGGGTCAGTACTGAGGGAGTGCCACACTGTCGGAGGGGCAGTACTGAGGGAGCTCTGCAGTCAGAGGGGCAGAACTGAGGGAGTGCCGCACTGTCTGAGGAGCAGTACTGAGGGAGCGCCGCACTGTCGGAGGGGCGGTACTGAGAGAGCGCCGTACTGTCAGAGGGACGGCACTGAGGGAGCGCCGCACTATCGGAGGGGCGGTACTGAGGGAGCGCTGCACTGTCGGAGGGTCAGTACTGAGGGAGTACTGCACTGTCGGAGGGGCAGCACTGAGGGAGTGCTGCATTGTCGGAGGGGCAGTACTCAGGGAGTGCTGCACTGTCGGAGGGGCAGTACTGAGGGAGTGCTGCACTGTCGGAGGGGCAGTACTCAGGGAGTGCTGCACTGTCAGAGGGGCAGTACTGAGGGAGTGCTGCACTGTCGGAGGGGCAGTACTCAGGGAGTGCTGCACTGTCAGAGGGGCAGTACTGAGGGAGTGCTGCACTGTCGGAGGGGCAGTACTGAGGGAGTGCTGCACTGTCGGAGGGGCCGATTTTTGGATGGGACATTAAAATGAGGCCCTATATGCCCTCTCAGGTGGACGTAAAAGATCCCATGGCACTATTTTGAAGACGAGCAGGCGAGTTATTGCTGGTGCCTATGCCATTATTTATCCCTCAATCAACATAACAAAAATAGTTTATTTGGTCGTTATCATGTTGTTGTTTGTGGGAGCTTGCTGTGCGCAAATTGGCTGCTGCATTTCCTACATTACAACAGTGACTGTATTTCAAAAAGTACCTCATTGGCTGTGAAGCACTTTGAGACATCCGGTGGTTGTGAAAGGTGCTATATAAATGCAAGTCTTTCCTTCTTTTCTTTTTAACTAACACCTTCTGCATTGGGTGATTGTATCCTTTGGCTATTTTCAGAACTAAATGGTTGCAATGTTAGGTGGGGATGTGATCAAATCTTTATCTTTAATTTATTATGGGTTATATTTATTGTTTGTCTACTTCAGAACTAATCACATTTAAATGGTACTACTCATGGACAACTCTTTGTGAAAGATGCCTCCAAGCCAGGTCTCTGATTTAGATCAGATTCACAAAAGTTGTAAAAATGTGATGTAGTTGGTGTTCCCAAATCTGAAAATTAAAACATTGCTCCATTTGTTTAAATGAATTTGCACTCTGTCTCACTACTTTAAAAGAAGATCATAAATATAACAAGTTAACAGGCTTCTTTTGCAGCCAGATGAGGTGCTGCCATTAATAATGCCAAAAGACATCATCCTGAAGGCTTACGCAAAATTGGAATTAGGCAGATTAGGAGCGGTATTCAACCCAGCAGTTGCCCCAGTCTGACACTGATCCCTGCAGTGTACTGCGCAGTCCGTCCGATGATCAGCGTGAAACGAAACATTAACTCTGTTTCTCTCTCCACAGATGCTGCCTGACCTGCGGAGCATTTCCAGCATTGTCTGTTTTTATTGTATCAAGCGACTGTCTGGTACCACGCGTACCAGTTTAGATTCTGTCCTCCCACTTCCACGTGGCAACCCATGTAAACATATTGGGCCCGAACTTGGTCAGAGTTCCGCCCACAGCCGCCGAGGTTCCACCCGTAAAAAAAAAAAAAAAAAATTTCACCGATTCCTCATGTACCGCCCATCTGTTGCCCAGGTCCCGCCCGGCGGGAGATTCCACGGTGATGTACCGCCGGCGCAACTTCCTGCTGCCTGCCCATGCCGGAGGCTCAAAACCAGGGATATTCCTCGCGCACCATCCTCTAAGATCGTGTTCCCGCCCGCCAGAAGGACCGCTGGCAAAAAGGTGTTGTGAGCTGGCTGTGAGTCGGATGGCAGGGGGAATCGCTCAGAGTGCTGCAGCACTACACGTCCCGGGGAGCGACCATATACTACACCATTATCAGAGGCTCAGAATTAGTTCTCTGATCGACCGTAGCCTGCACAGAATGAGTTCAGGCATGGAAATGAAAAGTTCTCCGTTGAAGGGAAGGTGTGGTGCAGGAAGCGGCAACGAGTTCCAAAAGATGGTAAAGGCTCAATGGAGATGCCCAACAAGAGTTTTTAGACCATTGCCGGCAGAATAGAGTTATTGACAGAATGTGAGAGCACAGATGGTAGGAGCGTATATCAGAGTAAATAAGCGAAAATGAGACGATGTAATGCTCCGGCAGGTCACAGCATGTGATCGTGGGAACAGCATGACCTCAAGTATAGAAGACGGAAAAGTTATATGATGGACTGCAGGGTCACTGAGGAACATGTCACATCAGGGGTGGGACTCCCCGATGGTGGACCTAAGAAAAAGTGGACTGAAGTGCAAGCCTTAATGTGTGCAACTGTCTCTCATTGAATGGCAGCCTTCCTGCATTGCTCACCCTTACTTGTCGTCTCACAATCGCCTGATGATAGGACCCATTAAACTGTCGCATCATATGTGGAGGGCTAGATATTCCTCATACAGCAGAACACCTAAAGGAGATTTGTCTTTTTCTCAGAACGCACCCCAGATAATGTAAAAGTGAGACACTGATCAAGAGTGGGTGAACAATGTGACTGTATTGAATAGTGCAGCATGCCAAAGTGACAGAACATGCAAACAACTGAATCCAACACATGTACAGTTGTTCCGAGACCAGTCAAGTGACATTGACAACGACCCATGTGAAACAACAGCCAAAACGTAATGAGGAGTAAAGAACATATCCACCACCAACACCCACCCCTCTACCCAATACCACCACCTCTCTTTACCCCCCCTCACTGTGAGGCCGATCGTCCTCCTCATGGATCCGCCTTCACCATGGCGAGCCGCACCCCTGCCCCATCACATTGTGCAGGAGGGCAGCCGGAGAGAAGGTAGAGGCGTGATTGAAGACGCTGGCATCTCCGGCTCCTCGGGATCTGTCAGCCTCGATGGTGTGGGCTTGGGGGGGGGGGGGGGGGGTTGCATGACATGGCCAGAAGCCATCGCTTGCCTCATCGCCTCAACTGAGTCAGTGTTGCGCTCCACCGCACCATACTGGCAGTATGCTGCTCAGCAAAGGTGGCGATGCTGGCAGCTATCCCATCCATGGTCTGCAGCACATCTCGACCTAGTTCCACGCTCGTCCTCGACAGCTGGACCATTTCCTGAATTGCCACGCGCCGTCCTGCATCCTCAGGGGATTGTTGCATCATCCTGGCTGCTTGTAGCTTGGTGGTTTTTCCGGCACGGCCTCTGCGCCTCCCAGCTTTGTCCGACTCGAGTCCCAAGAAGTCGGACCGTCACCGATATTGGCCGTACAGGTGGCACACAGGCTGGAGTCCTCCTCTTCCACCTCCTCGATCTCAAGTGGTTCAAATACTAACTCTTCTCCCTCCTCTCCTTCCTGATCTTCATGACTCTGGGTGACGGAGGTGGGTGTGGTGGATGTGAGTGACTTTGGGGGGGGGGGTGGAGGGGAGCGGTGGAGGAAGGGGCTGGTGTGATGGGCTGGTGACAAAGTCTAGGGTGGGAGATGTTGGTTCACACTCGGCCTTTGTGTGCCAGAGGTAGATGGGGTGCATTGCTCGGTGCTGTCCGAATCAACATCTGCAAGTAGAGGACAACATTTCAGTGTATAGCTGGGTGGTGGGGTTGCTCAAGCTGACATGTGAGCCGTTACACTTCACATTCTTACTTCAAGGAGTTCCACTGCGACATGAGCACACCATTAATGGCCGACACACTGTGCGTTAAAAGGCATTTGACTTAACATTGCACGACCTTTCATGACATGAGCGTTACGCAGACCGGAGATTAGTATAGGCTTATCATGCTCCAGCACGGAATCTGCATCACCCTTTGTGGTGGCATGGCGGTGGTCACCCACCAATGCCAAGATACGCTCCTCCAGGCTGCTCAACTCGATGACATCTGCTGAGCCCCCTCCCGTGACACTCAGGCTTGCTGCCTGGGATGTTCTTTTCTTCTGCAGAAAGAAACGTTGCAGCCTTTGCTCCTTTTGCTCATGCACCACACACTCACACTCACACACACTCGCACACACACACACACACTCACTCACTCACTCGCGCACACACTCACACATACACACACACTCACTCACACACACTCACACTCACACACACACTCACACTCACACACACACTCGCACACATACACACACACTCACTCGCACACACACTCGCACACACACACTCACACACACAGGCAGCCACACACAGTCTCACACACACACACACAGACACACTCACATACACACACAGACACACTCACATACACACACACACACACACAGGCAGCCACACACACACAGACACACACACACACAGACACACACACTGACAGACACATACATAGACAGACACACGCACACACACTCAGACACACATCCACACACACACTCACACAGGCACACACACTCACACACACACACACACAGACAAACTCACACACACACTCACATACACACACACAGACTCACACACTCGCAGACACACTCACACACACACACACTCACTCACACACACATACAGACACACACACACACACACAAAAAACACATACTCACACACACAGACAGATACACACACAGACACACACACACGCACACACACACAAAGACACACACTCGCACACATACACACACACTCACTCGCACACACACTCGCGCACACACACTCACACACACACTCACACACACAGGCAGCCACACACAGTCTCACACACACACACAGACACACTCACATACACACACATACACAGGCAGCCACACACACACAGACACACACACACACAGACACACACACTGACAGACACATACATAGACAGACACACGCACACACACTCAGACACACATCCACACACACACTCACACAGGCACACACACTCACACACACAGACAAACTCACACACACACTCACATACACACACACAGACTCACACACTCACAGACACACTCACACACACACACACTCACTCGCACACACATACAGACACACACACACATAAAAAACACATACTCACACACACAGACAGATACACACACAGACACACGCACACGCACACGCACACACACGCACACGCACACGCACATGCACACACTCACACACACAAAGACACACACACACACGCACACACACACACACAAAGACACACACACACGCACAGACACATACACACACACACGCACACACACACACACAAAGACATACACACACAGACACACACACACACAGACGCGCACACACACACACACACACAAAGACACGCACACACACACACAGACACGCGCACACACACACACACACACACAAAGACACGCACACACACACACACAAAGACACACACACACACAGACACACACACACGCACACACACACACAAAGACACACATACACACACACACACATGCACACACACACTCACACACGCACACACACACACTCACACACACAGACACACACACACAAAGACACACATACACACACACACACACAAAGACACACACACACACACGCACACACACACACGCACACGCACACTCACACGCACACACAACTGGCACAGAACCTTTTGTAGTTGCACGGGAGTGGTCCAATAAATGTTTACTCTTGCTGACGCTGTCACATTGTTCCATTATTTCCTACACTAGTCTCCATCACGCACAATGTTGCCCAGTGAGGTCACGGCCTCACCAATTTCCTTCCAAATGCGTTTATATTGGGGTGGTGGAGGCTTGCCACGACTATCCCGGGTGAGGTCTTTATGTCGGCGCTCCACCTCACATACAAGCTCCTCCATCTCGTCATCATTAAACCTGGGAGCTCAGGGCTTGGCTCCATCAGACTTATTGGAAGCTTTTTTTGCACTCATTACTTTCCTTGATGGATGGCTGATGATGAATTTGTATCTCTCTCTCCAAAATTGACCCCTCTCCAACTGGCAAGTGCAAGTAAGTGCGCAGCTTTTATGAGCATGCGCAACTGTGCCATCAGCCACAATCATGGCAAAAGTGATGTCATCGCCCAGAGGAAACTACAAACAAAACCAAATCTCGCGCATGTGCGGCGCACGGCCTCCGATGTTTGCCGAGTCGAGAGGCCTGCACCTAACGCCCACTGCTGCCGACGCCTACTCTCGCCCCGCTCCCGCCCGCTCTTGCCCGCTCCCGCCCGCTCCCGCCCGCTCCCGCCCGCCGACTCCCACTGCCTGCCGCTGCCACTGCCGCCGATACAACCGCGGCGAAGCTCGCTCCCGACTTGCCCCAGCGGCAGCGGGCGACAAAAAGGTACGTTCCGCCCGGGGATCACCGAGAAATAGGCGGGTCTTGGCTTTGGCCAGTTTGGGCCCATTGAGTTCTCGATAAGTGTTCATTTTGCTACTCATTTCCCTCCCAATTTCTCTTCAAAAATAATTTTCTTTTGTTGTTGTTGTTGCTGCATAGAGAAAACCATGTATACATTTTTCACTCTTTTTGGTACCCAAACCCATATCTCTCTATTCGTTCACCAGCAAAGCCAGCATTTATTGCCCATCCCTAATTGCCCTAGAGAAGGAGGTGGTCTGCTGTCATTTCAGAGGGCAGATAAAAGTCAATCACATCTGGAGTCACATATAGGCCAGACCAGGTAAGGACAGCAGATTTCCTTCCCTAAAGGACATTAATGAACCAGTTGGGTTTTTAAACAACAATCCTGTAGTTTCACAGTCACCATTATTAATAACTAGATTTTTATTTATTAACAATTTAAATTCCCCAGCTGCCATGGTGGGATTTGAACTAATTTCCCCAGATCATTCATGCCGGCCTCTGGATTACTAGTCCAGTGGCATAACCACTATGCTACCGTTCCCTGCTGATACACCATCATCATAGGCAGTCCTTCGGAATCGAGGATAACTTGCTTCCACTCTAAAAGTGAGTTCTCAGGTGACTGTACAGTCCAATACGGGAATTACAGTCTCTGTCACCGGTGGGACAGTCAGTGGTTGAGGGAAAGGGTGGGTGGGGAGTCTGGTTTGCCGCACGTTCCTTCCGCTGCCTGCGTTTGTTTTTTGCATGCTCTCGGCGACGAGACTCGAGGTGCTCAGCGCCCTCCCGGATGCTCTTCCCCCACTTAGTGCAGTCTTTGGCCAGGGATTCCCAGGTGTCGGTGGGGATGTTGCACTTTATCAGGGAGGCTTTGAGGGTGTCCTTGAAACTACTGATACAGATCTGGACCAGTTCCCTTTTTGAATGCTTCAACTCAACGAGCACGCTCAGCATTGGATGATTGTATTCTGTGGCTACTTTCAGCAACAAATTATTTCAAAGACTTGATCAAATCTTTATTTTTAATTTATAAAATTATTATGAGAATAGGCCAGTAGATAAAATTATTATTAACAGTGATACAGACTTAGCACCACAGAGGGTAGAGAGGAGATTTAGGAAAAGGGGAGGTGCAACAAGACCTGGGTGTCATGGTTCATCAGTCATTGAAGGTTGGCATGCGGTGAAGAAGGCAAATGGTGTGTTGGCCTTCATAGCTAGGGGATTTGAGTATAGGAGCAGGGAGGTCTTACTGCAATTGTACAGGGCCTTGGTGAGGCCTCACTTGGAACATTGTGTTCAGTTTTGGTCTCCTAATCTGAGGAAGGACGTTCTTGCTATTGAGGGAATGCAGCGAAGGGTCACCAGACTGATTCCCGGGATGGTGGGACTGACATATGAGAAGAGACTGGATCAACTGGGCCTTTATACACTGGAGTTTAGAAGGATGAGAGGGGATCTCATAGAAACTTACAAGGTTCTGACGGGACTGGATAGGTTAGAGGCGGAAAGAATGTTCCCGATGATGGGAAAGTCCAGAACCAGGGGACACAGTCTTAGGATAAGGGGTAGGCCATTTAGGACTGAGATGAGGAGAAACTTCTTCACTCAGAGGGTTGTTAACCTGTGTAATTCCCTACCGCAAAGAGTTGTTGATGCCAGTTCATTGGATATATTCAAGAGGGAGTTAGATATGGCCCTTACAGCTAAAGGGACCAAGGGGTATGGAGAGAAAGCTGGAAAGGGGTACTGAGGGAATGATCAGCCATGATCTTATTGAATGGTGGTGCAGGCTCGAAGGGCCGAATGGCCTAATCCTGCACAAATTTTCTATGTTTCTATGTTTCTATGTTATCAGGAGGCTGAGGGGAGACCTTACTGAGGTGTGTAATATTATGAGGGGTCTGGATAGAGTGGATAGGAAGGACCTAGCAGAGAGGTCAATAACCAGGGAGCATAGATTTAAAGTAACTAGTAGATGGATTAGAGGGGCGTTGAGGAGAACTTTTTTCACCCAGAGGGTGTTAGGGGTCTGGAACTCACTGCCTGAGCGGGTGATGGAGGTAGAAACCCTCACTGCATTTAAAAAGTACTTGGATATGCATTTGAAGTGGCCTAACCTACAAGGCTACGGACCAAGAGCTGGAAAGTGGGATTAGGCTGGAGAGCTATTTTTCAGCCGGCACAGACACGATGGGCCGAATGGCCTCCTTCTGTGCCGTAAATTTCTATGAATTTATAATGTGTGTGTATCTTGCTATATTTGGGGGTTTATTTTCAGATATAAATTGTTGCAATGTTTTTTTTATTATTCATTCATGGTATGTGGGCATCACTGGCAAGGCCAGCATTTACTGCCCATCCTGAATTGCCTTTGAGAAGGTGGCAGCGAGCTGGGGCACGCGGTGTCTGCCGGCACGCTTAAGGCCTTCCGCATTATCACCCCTGTGGCTCAGTGGGCAGCACCCTTGCCTCTGAGTCAGAAGATTGTGGGTTCATGCTCCTCCTGTGCTATGTGGGAAGTCAGGGACACTTCCAGTGTCCCTGTCTACTGTGTGTGCAGGAAGTGTGTTCAGCTGCAGCTCCTGACAGACCGCACTGGAGCTGTGGATGGACTCACTCTGGAGCATGCGCGATGCTGAGAATGTTGTGGATAGCACATTTAGTGAGTTGGTCACACCGCAGGTAAGGGTTAGGACAGATAGTAAATGGGTGACCAAGAGACAAGGCAAGAGCAGGAAGGTAGTGCAGGAGTCCCCTGCGGTCATCTCCCTCCAAAACAGATATACCGTTTTGGATACTGTTGGGGGAGATGACTTACCAGAGGAAGGCACCAGCAGCCAGGTTCATGGCACCGTGGGTGGCTCTGCTGCACAGAAGGGCGGGATAAAGAGTGGGAGAGCTATAGTGATAGGGGACTCTATTGTAAGGGGAATATATAGGAGTTTCTGCGGCCGCAACCGTGACTCCAGGATGGTATGTTGCCTCCCTGGTGCAAGGGTCAAGGATGTCTCGGAGCGGATGCAGAGCATTCTGGAGAGGGAGGGTGAACAGCCAGTTGTCGTGGTACATGTAGGTATCAACGATATAGGTAAGAAGCGGGAAGAGGTCCTACAAGCTGAATTTAGGGAGCTAGGAGTTAAATTAAAAAGTAGGACCTCAAAGGTAGTAATCTCTGGACTGCGACCAGTGCCACGTGCTAATCAGAGTAGAGGGAGCAGGGTAGTTAGAATAAATACGTGGCTTGAGCAGTGGTGCAAGAGGAGGGATTCAAATTCCTGGGATATTGGAACTAGTTCTGGGGGAAGTGGGACCTGTACAAAAGGGACGGTCTACACTTGGGCAGGACTGGAACTGATGTCCTAGGGGTAACATTTGCTAATGCAGTTCGGGAGTGTTTAAACTAATATGGCAGAGGGATGGGAACCGATGCAGTGAGACAGGGCGAAGTAATATGGAGTCAGAAACAGATGGTAGAAAGGTAAAAAGCAATAGTGGAAGGCCGAGTAAACAAAGGCAAGAAACAAAAAGGGCCACACTACATCATAATTCTAAAAGGACAAAGGGTGTTAAAAAAACAAGCGTGAAGGCTTTGTGTCTTAATGCAAGGAGTATCCATAATAAGGTGGATGAATTAACTGTGCAAATAGATGTTAACAGATATGATGTGATTGGGATTACAGAGACGTGGCTCCAGGATGATCAGGGCTGGGAACTCAACATCCAAGGGTATTCAACATTCAGGAAGGATAGAATAAAGGGAAAAGGAGGTGGGGTAGCATTGCTGGTTAAAGAGGAGATTAATGCAATAGTTAGGAAGGACATTATCTTGGATGATGTGGAATCTATATGAGTAGAGCTGCAGAACACCAATGGGCAAAAAACGTTAGTGGGAGTTGTGTACAGACCTCCAAACAATAGTAGTGATGTTGGGGAGGGCATCAAACAGGAAATTAGGGGTGCATGCAATAAAGGTGCAGCAGGTATCATGGGTGACTTTAATATGCATATAGATTGGGCTAACCAAATTGGAAGCAATACGGTGGAGGAGGATTTCCTGGAGTGCATAAGGGATGGTTTTCTAGACCAATATGTCGAGGAACCAACTAGGGGGGAGGCATAAGAACATAAGAATATAAGAATTAGGAACAGGAGTAGGCCATCTAGCTCCTCGAGCTTGCTCCGCCATTCAACAAGATCATGGCTGATCTGGCCGTGGACTCAGCTCCACTTACCCGCCCACTCCCCATAACTCTTAATTCCCTTATTGGTTAAAAATCTAACTATCTGTGACTTGAATACATTCAATGAGCTAGCCTCAACTGCTTCCTTGGGCAGAGAATTCCAGAGATTCACAACCCTCTGGGAGAAGAAATTCCTTCTCAACTCGGCTTTAAATTGGCTCCCCCGTATTTTGAGGCTGTGCCCCCTAGTTCTAGTCTCCCCGATCAGTGGAAACAACCTCTCTGCCTCTATCTTGTCCATCCCTTTCATTATTTTAAATGTTTCTATAAGATCACCCCTCATCCTTCTGAACTCCAACGAGTAAAGACCAGTCTACTCAATCTATCATCATAAGGTAACCCTTTCATCTCCGGAATCAGCCTAGTGAATCGTCTCTGTACCCCCTCCAAAGCTAGTATATCCTTCCTTAAGTAAGGTGACTAAAACTGCATGCAGTACTCCAGGTGCGGCCTCACCAATACCCTATACAGTTGCAGAAGGACCTCCCTGCTTTTGTACTCCATCCCTCTCGCAATGAAGGCCAACATTCCATTCGCCTTCCTGATTACCTGCTGCACCTGCAAACTAACTTTTTTTTTGGGATTCATGCACAAGGACAAATTTTTAAGCCGGTTCACGGACTCCCAGGCCACCTGCAATTTCTGCGGTCTGGAGGAGTCCGTGTTCCACATTTTTATTGAGTGCACGAGGTTGCAACCCCTGTTCCATTATTTGAAGGGGCTGCTCCTGAAATTCTGGCTGCACTTCAGTCCCACTCTCCTGATCTTTGGGCACCCTGTGCGGAGGGGAGCGAGTAGGTCCGAAGGCCTCCTCGTAGGACTGCTCCTGGGCACGGCCAAGGGTGCCATCAGCCGGTCCAGGCAGCGGGCGGTCGAGGGGGTCGTTCAACCTGACTGCCTGCCTCTCTTCCGCTCTTACATCTGGTCCAGGGTGTCCTTGGAGATGGAGCACGCGGTGTCCACCGGTACGCTCGCGGCCTTCCGCGAGAGGTGGGCACCGGAGGGACTGGAGTGCATCATCACGCCCGGCAACCAAATTTTAATTTGATTTTACGTTTTAAAGTTTAATTTGTTTTAATTGCCGGTGCTTTTAGTGTCCCCCTTCCCTTTTATAGGGGGCACTGGGGAAAAAATGTGATTTTAGTGCCCCCAAAAAAAAACAAAAAAAAGAAAAACACAAAAAAAAAACCCAAAAAAAGGAAAAAAAAGGGCCTTGTAAATGTCTGGTGTGTCATCCAGGTCGGGTGGCACGGTTTAATGTTTTGTTTTACAGATAAACTCTAAAAGAGTTTCATGCACAAGGACCCCCAGGTCCCTCTGCACCTCAGCATGTTGAAATTTCTCCCCATTCAAATAATATTCCCTTTTACTGTTTTTTTTCCCAAGGTGGATGACCTCACACTTTCCGACATTGTATTCCATCTGCCAAACCTTAGCCCATTCGCTTAACCTATCTAAATCTCTTTGCAGCCTCTCTGTGTCCTCTACACAACCCGCTTTCCCACTAATCTTTGTGTCATCTGCAAATTTTGTTACAGTACACTCTGTCCCCTCTTCCGGGTCATCTATGTATATTGTAAACAGTTGTGGTCCCAGCACCGATCCCTGTGGCACACCACTAACCACCGATTTCCAAGCCGAAAAGGACCCATGTATCCCGACTCTCTGCTTTCTGTCAGCCAGCCAATTCTCTATCCATGCTAATACATTTCCACTGACTCCGCGTACCTTTATCTTCTGCAGTAACCTTTTGTGTGGCACCTTATCGAATGCCTTTTGAAAATCTAAATACACCACATCCATCGGTACACCTCTATCCACCATGCTCGTTATATCCTCAAAGAATTCCAGTAAATTAGTTGAACATGATTTCCCCTTCATGAATCCATGCTGCGTCTGCTTGATTGCATTATTCCTATCTAGATGTCCCGCTATTTCTTCCTTAATGATAGCTTCAAGCATTTTCCCCACTACAGATGTTAAACTAACCGGCCTATAGTTACCTGCTTTTTGTCTGCCCCCCTTTTTAAACAGAGGCGTTACATTAGCTGCTTTCCAATCCGCTGGTACCTCCCCAGAGTCCAGAGAATTTTGGTAGATTATAACGAATGCATCTGCTATAACTTCCGCCATCTCTTTTAATACCCTGGGATGCATTTCATCAGGACCAGGGGACTTGTCTACCTTGAGTCCCATTAGCCTGTCCAGCACTACCCCCCTACTGATAGTGATTGTCTCCAGGTCCTCCCTTCCCACATTCCTGTGACCAGCAATTTCTGGCATGGTTTCTGTGTCTTCCACTGTGAAGACCGAAGCAAAATAATTGTTTAAGGTCTCAGCCATTTCCACATTTCCCATTATTAAATCCCCCTTCTCATCTTCTAAGGGACCAACATTTACTTTAGTCACTCTTTTCCGTTTTATATATCTGTAAAAGCTTTTACTATCTGTTTTTATGTTTTGCGCAAGTTTACCTTAGTAATCTATCTTTCCTTTCTTTATTGCTTTCTTAGTCATTCTTTGCTGTCGTTTAAAATTTTCCCAATCTTCTATTTTCCCACTAACCTTGGCCACCTTATACACATTGGTTTTTAATTTGACACTCTCCGGAGACTGGGAGAAATTTAGAACTCAGCAGAGGAGGACAAAGGGTTTGATTAGGGCAGGGAAAATAGAATACGAGAGGAAGCTTGCAGGGAACATTAAGACGGACTGCAAAAGTTTCTATAGGTATGTAAAGAGAAAAAGGTTAGTAAAGACAAACGTAGGTCCCCTGCAGTCAGAATCAGGGGAAGTCATAACAGGGAACAAAGAAATGGCAGACCAATTGAACAAGTACTTTGGTTCGGTATTCACTGAGGAGGACACAAACAACCTTCCGGATATAAAAGGGGTCAGAGGATCTAGTAAGAAGGAGGAACTGAGGGAAATCCTTATTAGTCGGGAAATTGTGTTGGGGAAATTGATGGGATTGAAGGCCGATAAATCCCCAGGGCCTGATGGACTGCATCCCAGAGTACTTAAGGAGGTGGCCTTGGAAATGGCGGATGCATTGACAGTCATTTTCCAACATTCCATAGACTCTGGATCAGTTCCTATGGAGTGGAGGGTAGCCAATGTAACCCCACTTTTTCAAAAAAGAGGGAGAGCGAAAACAGGGAATTATAGACCGGTCAGCCTGACATCGGTAGTGGGTAAAATGATGGAATCAATTATTAAGGATGTCATAGCAGCACATTTGGAAAGAGGTGACATGATAGGTCCAAGTCAGCATGGATTTGTGAAAGGGAAGTCATGTTTGACAAATCTCTGGAATTTTTTGAGGATGTTTCCAGTAGAGTGGACAAGGGAAAACCAGTTGATGTGGTGTATTTGGACTTTCGACAAGGTCCCACACAAGTGATTAATGTGCAAAGTTAAAGCACATGGGATTGGGGGTAGTGTGCTGACATGGATTGAGAACTGGTTGGCAGACAGGAAGCAAAGAGTAGGAGTAAATGGGTACTTTTCAGAATGGCAGGCAGTGACTAGTGGGGTACCGCAAGGTTCTGTGCTGGGGCCCCAGCTGTTTACATTGTACATTAATGATTTAGACGAGGGGATTAAATGTAGTATCTCCAACTTTGCAGATGACACAAAGTTGGGTGGCAGTGTGAGCTGCAAGGAGGATGCTATGAGGCTGCAGAGTGACTTGGATAGGTTAGGTGAGTGGGCAAATGCATGGCAGATGAAGTATAATGTGGATAAATGTGAGGTTATCCACTTTGGTGGTAAAAACAGAGAGACAGACTATTATCTGAATGGTGACAGATTAGGAAAAGGGGAGGTGCAACGAGATCTGGGTGTCATGGTACATCAGTCATTGAAGGTTGGCATGCAAGTACAGCAGGCGGTTAAGAAAGCAAATGGCATGTTGGCCTTCATAGCGAGGGGATTTGAGCACAGGGGCAGGGAGGTGTTACTACAGTTGTACAGGGCCTTGGTGAGGCCACACCTGGAGTATTGTGTACAGTTTTGGTCTCCTAACTTGAGGAAGGACATTCTTGCTATTGAGGGAGTGCAGCAAAGGTTCACCAGACTGGCGGGACTGACATATGAAGAATGGCCTACTCCTGCACCTATTTTCTATGTTTCTATGTTTCAACTCCCACTCTAGAGATTTGAACACACAAATCTGAGCTGACACCCCAGTGCAGTGCTGAGGGAGTGCTGCACTGTTGGAGGTGCTGTCTTTTGGCTGAGATGTAAAACCAAAGCCCCGCCTGCTCTCTCAGGTGGTTATAAAAGAACCCATGGCACTAGAAGAACACAGAGTACTCCCCGGCGTCCTGGCAAATTTATACCCCTCAATCAACATTAAAAAAACAGACTATCCGGTCATTATCACATTGCTGTTTGTGGCTGCTGCGTTTCCTACATTACAACAGTGACTGCACTTCATCCAATGATAGAACGGTAGAAGGCCATTCGGCCTATCAAGCCCGTGCCGGCTCTCTGCAAGAGCACCTCAGCCAGTCCCACTCACCTCGCCCTTTCATAGAAACATAGAAAATAGGTGCAGGAGTCGGCCATTCAGCCCTTCGAGCCTGCACCACCATTCAATGTGATCATGGCTGATCATTTTTGTAACTTTAGGACCCCATTCCTGCTTTCTCTCCGTACCCCTTGATCTCTTTAGCCGTAAGGGCCACATTCAACTCCCTTTTGAATATATCTAACGAACTGGACTCAACAACTTTCTGTGGTAGAGAATTCCACAGGTTCACAATTCTCTGAGTGAAGAAGTTTCTCCTCATCTCGGTCCTAGATGGCTTACCCCTTATCCTTAGACTGTGACCCCTGGTTCTGGACTTCCCAACATCGGGAACATTCTTCCTGCATCTAACCTGGCCAGTCCCGTCAGAATTTTATATGTTTCTATCAGATCCCCTCTCATTCTTCTAAACTCCAGTGAATACAAGACTAATCGATCCAGTCTTTCTTCATATGTCAGTCCTGCCATCAAAAATCAGTCTGGTGAACCTTTGCTGCACTCCCTCAATAGCAAGAATGTCCTTCCTCAGATTAGGAGACCAAAACTGAACACAATATTCAAGGTGTGGCCTCACCAAGGCCCTGTACAACTGCAGTAAGACCTCCCTGCTCCTATACTCAAATCCTCTGGTTATGAAGGCCAACATGACATTTGCCTTCTTCACCGCCTGCTGTATCTGCATGCCAACTTTCAATGACTGATGTACCATGACACCTAGGTCTCGTTGCACCTCCCCTTTTCCTAATCTGTCACCATTCAGATAATATTCTACCTTCGTGTTTTTGCCCCTAAAATGGATAACCTCACATTTATCCACATTATACTGCATCTGCCATGCATTTGCCCACTCACCTAACCTGTCCAAGTCACCCTGCAGCCTCTTAGCGTCCTCCTCACAGCTCACACCGCCACCCAGCTTAGTGTCATCTGCAAACTTGGGAGATATTACACTCAATTCCTTCATCTAAATCGTTAATGTATACTGTAAAGAGCTGGGGTCCCAGCACTGAGCCCTGCGGCACTCCACTAGTCACTGCCTGCCATTCTGCCACAACCTCACATTAACCCCGTAGCCCTGCAGATGTTTACCTTCAGGTACTTATCCAACTCCCTTCTGAAAGCCGTGATGTGGCAGTGCATTCCAGATCCTAACCACTCGCTGCGTAAAAATGTTTTTTCACATGTCGCCTTTGGTTCTGTTGCCAATCACCTTAACTCTGATTCTCGACCCTTCCGCCAATGGGAACGATGACTTCAAAATTACTTCATTGGCTGTCAACGCTTTGGGTACGTATGGTGGTCGTGAAAGGCGCTATCTAAATGTAAGCCTTTCTTCATACAAATGCAAGTCTTTCTTTCAAGGAACAGTGTTTTAATTTAATGCGTTGTGTTTACTTTTAATCACTTGTTAAGTTGCAGTTTTTTATTGGTTGTGCACATGCTGAAACTTCCAATGGCCAAGTGTGTGGTATGAGAGCAAGTTTGAGCCTTGGGGAGGGCCACACACAACTTGCTCCATTCAACCCCCCCCCTCCCCTCCCCTCCTCCTCCTGCACCCATCGTGCACCGCGCGCCTTTCCCGCGAAAACGGTTGAAGACGGAGAGCGAGCGGCAACCTCGCGCCGCCGCTCCGAGCGGAAGCCCTGCCGGAGTGGCGTGAGCCGCCGACCAATCGGCAGCCGGGGAGCGCCGGGAGGCAGCCAATTGAGAGGGCCGCGAGGGCGAAGAGGGAGGGGACTTCCGGGGCCGAGCTGAGGTTGAGCCCGGCGGCAGCTCATCGAAAAGAGAGAGAGAGAGAGAGGAGAGGAGAGGAGGAGGAGGGGGGAAGGAAAAAAAAAAAAAATTTTTTTTTTGACTAGTTGGAAATATAATTTTTTTTCCGCCCCGGCCCCTGAGGTAAAATTCCCCCTCCCCTCCCCTTTCCCCTACCTCCTTCCTCCCTGCCGATCACCGCCATGGCTCCTCACAAGCACGGAGGGGGCAAAAACGCCGTGAAGAAGCCCAAGATCGACCAAATCCAGGCCGACCACGAGCTGTTCCTGCAGGCCTTCGAGAGTAAGTTCCCACCGGCAAACCGGCTCCGCTTAAAAAAAATAATGAAATGGCATATCCCCCCTCCCTCCCCCCCTCCCCGATCCCCATTCCCCATTCCCCGTTTAAATGATTATCCAACGATCGGAATCATGAAATCCATTGGGGGCTGGTGGGGGTGTGTGGGGTGTGTGTGTGTGTGTGGGGGGGTGTGTGTGTGTGTGTGTGTGTGTGTGTGGGGGGGATTGAGGGTGCTCGGGGTTTCAGCCCGCTCCCTGTCAGCCGCCTCACCGGGACCCCGGGCCGGCTCGGGATGGTGGCGGATGCCGAGGATTCACCTTCCTGACTAGGCCGCGTTACCTCACAAAAATCACCCCCTTTTTTTTTAATTTATAAAAAAAACTCTTCCCCCGCTCCGCTTCCTATCACTTTTTTTTTTTGGGGGGGGGGAAGAGGATGTGTGTGTGTGTGTTCTTTATGTGAGGGGAGGGGAGAAAAGGAGGCAAAAATAATAATGTGATAACCCTGAGGTAATTCTTACTCCGGGCCGGCCAGGCTTGAAAGCAAGCAGCGAGGTGGGGAGTGGGTTTGTCCCTGCAACCTCGCCGCCTTCGAGCAGCCCCGTGCGGATTTATAGCGGATTATTGTGTGAAATTGGCACAAAAAGCCGTATGATTTGGGTGGGAGGGAGGGGGGTTATGCGTGTTTTGGGTGGGGTGGTAAGAATTATTTTTACACCTGTATCTGTGTCTTTTAAAACAATTATTTTAACACCTGTGTCTTAAAACATTTCATTTTAATCTCGATTAAAACCCGTGAACGATTCAACAGTTGGGAAAGGGGGGATAACCTCGGGTTTAACTCCCACTTTTTTTTAGTTTTGTAAAATGAACCCTGGAGATGGGAGTTCACTTCATTCTGGTTCAAAGATGCACTTGCAAATGTTTAGTCTTGATTTGTGGGAGCGTCCAACAATTTGCAAATAGCCCCTTGTCTGAATGTTTCCTCCATGGTCAGTTGGTTTAAGGGTGGGTGGGGAAGGGGGGTGGGGGGGGTAAGTTGCTGGTCGAGACTGTGACACGAATTCGTTCCCTTTCGTTTTCCCAGAGCCGACTCAAATTTACAGATTTCTCCGAACCAGGAACCTCATAGCGGTAAGTTTCGTCTAAATAAATGTGTCGGGAATACAGTAATTTTCCGGGGAGGGGGAGCGGGGGGGGTGGGGTGTATGTTGGGAGACGGAACACCGTTTTATTAAAATAAACTTGCTGTACCTACTCGTTGTTACCATCGGAATCTGCCGCCGTTAATGTGTTTTCATCTCTTGATCAGACGCGCGATAAATTTGTTTTTGTACCTTGTCATTCTGATATTTCGTTTCTGTATAACACTCGTGATACAAATGATTCCTTCCCGAATCGGCATGAAATGAAGGTTATGGCGGTATTCTGACGAGTCTGTTCTGTTTTTCAGCCCATCTTTTTGCACAGAACTCTCACTTACATGTCACACCGATTATCAAGAACAAATGCCAAAAGGTAATTTCAAAGCTTCTGATATTGCTCAGGCTGAAAAAAAATAAACGGCAAAATACAATCATATTTCTTGGTAAAAGAGGGTTATTGGGTTGTGTGTTCGTAATTTGTTTGTTGGCTTTTTCAGCAGTAGCGAATAGCCACGAATTCACCAGTGACTTTAAAAAAAAACATTTAAAACATTTTTCTGGCTATTGTAGTTGGAAATGTCAAAGGGTAAGGAACTGCCTTTAATGTAAAGTGAATCTGATTTTTTTCCAGGTTTCTAGGCAAACATGCAAGGAGGTTTGTCTTGTTCTGATGCTTAACTGAAGCTATTTGATTAGATCCCAATGTGTTCTCTCATTGCCTGTCCTGTAGGAAAGAATTGAGCACAAGAGGCAAATACCTATCTCAATTAAATTGTTGATACTTTTGATGGATTGCATTTTGTTCCTTTCTTAGACTTGTCTAAGCTGAATTGTCTTGTGTTTAGTGTTTGAGGTATTTTTGCTTGGAGTCGAATTGTAAAATTTAGGAAGTAGTAAAATTGATCTCTAGGTAACCTGTAATTGTAGAAATACTAACTGCATAATAACAGTTTCTTATCTTGTATGAACTTATAAGTATCTGAGAAAGATGTAGACTGTGATGAAGATGCGAAGTTCAGGAAAAGCGCAACATTAAATGAAATTAATATTGGTGCTCCTGATTTGGAGATAAACTCGACTTAATCAGGTGTAAATGAAATGTTAGATGAACAATCTTTTGATATTGGGAATAAACCAATAATTTGTTCTTCAGCTCCCAACTCGTCACAGTGTGTGCACTGGTATTCTTGATCACTCCAAGTGTAACTGAATAAAGACTGACTTGGTCACTATAAAGAACAGTCTAATTTTTGTGGCTGGTATTTTCATGAATTGTCATTGTGTTGCATTTTAAAAAATGATGCCCTTTTAATGTGTTTGAGTGACTCCATACATTTAAGCATTCATTCACTGTTCAGAAGTTTTCAAGATTTTTGTCTTTAGTGACTAAGGTATTTAACTTGTCAGGTAGAATTTTTTTGCATGAATTGCTGCAAGTTGTACAAGCATCTTCTGCACAGAATCCTAATACTATCCTAATACTATTTCTGGTACAGTTCTATAATGTATGATTATTGAAGATAATGAAGTGTGGGAGGTCATGAACAAAATATTTGTGCTATATTGAGTTATCTCGTCATTTAATTGGCTCCATAATATGTACTGTAGTTTGTATCAGTGAATAATTTAGTAAATTCTGATTGGGTCTTTCATCGGTGTACAGGTGTATTTCTTGAACATTTTTTTTGAAAAGGGATTGGCATCTACCTGTCAGGCAGAAATTTGGGGTTATTTCGTTCTCTCTCCAGGAAAAGCCAAACCAAGTCATTCCCATCCATTATGCCTTGTGTGCAGCATCAGTAATTTAATTGTTTAATTCTTTTGTTCGTTGTAAGTACAGAGTAAACATCAATTAGAAGATCCCACTGGGGAGCTGTACATATCGCTGATCTTTCACTCGTTATTTATTCGGTCATGTGAAAGATTATCATAGTGTTCCCCAGTGAGTGCAGCCTGTGTTCGTGGAAGTAAATCTCCAGGCTAAATTTCTGTGCAAACTAGGTTGTGAAAAATGTACAGTTCGGAGGTTTAAAGATTTCCTCATTCATACTTTAATTTTAATAGATTTAACTCCTGTTATTGGCCAACTTTCAGCCATTTCTTTGTTAAGTGTCAACTGTGGCTCAGTGGGTAGCACACTCGCCTCTGAGACAGAAGGTTGTGGGTTCACGTCCCACTCCAGGGACTTGAGCACATAAAAAAAATCTAGGCTGACACTCCAGTGCAATGTTGAAGGAGTGTTGCACTGTTGGAGGTGCCATTTTTGGATGAGACGTTAAACCGAGGTCCCAAGTGGACGTAAAAGATCCTATGGCATTATTTTGAAGAGCAGGGGAGTTATCCCCAGTGACCTGGACAATATTTATCCCTCAATCACCATAACAAAAACACACTATCTGGTCATTATCACATTGCTGTTTGTGGGAGCTTGCTTGTACTTAAATTGGCTGTCGCGTTTCTTGCAGTACAACAGTGACTATGTTCCAAAAGTACTTCATTGACTGATGCGCTTTGAGATGTCCTTTGATCGTGAAAGGTGCTATATAAATCCAAGTCTTTTTTAACTGTTTCACCTCATCCAGTAAAATATTCTATATCCAATGTTAGTTGGACAAACTCAGTCTTTAAAAAGTGCAAGTAGTGAAATTGTGCTGGAGTGTTCCTGTTGATTAGTTTCTACTCTTACCATACTGGAAATTGGGAAGGTTTTTGTAGTTTATGTAGTTTTCGTTAAAAGGAGACAATATTTTAAATGCAGCTATCTCAATACATTAGAGCTGCAATAGATGTCTTTGTTTCTGCTGAGGTTGTTAGTCATATAATCCCTTAATCTGTCTATATATACAGTTAACATCCCTTTTGTGTATATTCTATATTAACCTCTCAATTCTTCTGCTTAACCTTCAGTTCTTTCGCAACTTTTTACAGATTTTCCAGAGCTTTAACTGCTATCTCTCCTTTTGTGTGGCAATCCTGTACTTGTCAGCATAACTCCTTCTGTTTGCATAAATGCATATTGTGATTGACTGGATTAGAAAGAGAATGGGAGAAGGCATGACACGAGTGAGCAGAATTGCTGCTTAAAATACAATTTTAGTTGGAGCCAAATGGTTGCAGCAGTAATGCATCTTGATATTTGTGTAGTTTCCTTATCCCACTTGGATATTAAACAGTGCTATGCAGTGATACTTCTGAAGGTGGCAGATTTGGTCAAGTGCCTTGGAGTCTAGAGCCATTAATGAATACCCATGTGTTTACCAAGGATTCCCCAAGCTGTGCAGCTATACTCGGCATGAGTTGCTGTCTTCAGTAGAAAATTGTAGAGGAACAAGTAGTGTAGTTGACCTATAGCTTGATAAGGTACAAGAAACCACAAACTACACTGATTTTTAGGGATGCTATCTGAACCTCCTTAATTGGTGTTGCAATACACCCCCATGTATCCATGCTTATTGGACAAATTGTTCTGGTCTATGAGGGTTAATGGAGCAGTTAATTGAGTTCTTGATGTGTGAAGTATTGTGATATTGTTTTTTGAACTATTACCGCTACCATCCAAAATATTTAAGAAGGGAGCATGTGCACTTGTATAGCATTGTTTCACATCTTAACATCTGAACAAAATGAGGTGAGCAACCAGTTGATTTGTTCTAGATGTTGTTGAATAAGGGAGGATACTGGGAGAGGTTCCTGTACCCCTCAGAATAGTGCCATGGAATCCTTAACACCTACCCCGAGGCAGGCATTTTTGTTAGTTTTACTTTCAAACTGAAAGAAGGATTGGTGTCCTTTGCAGCTTATAAATTCTCTAGAAAAAGAACCTACATCTCTAATGGGAATAGTTTTTTTAGATGGGTGATTTACCAGAATTATGTATTCGTTACTCACTAGATTTAGTGGGTAAATTGAGTTCTGTTTCTTCAGATACAAATCTGGTGGGAACTGCTACAGAGGGACTCAATGTAAAAACACACAATGGAAATGTAAACTAAAATCAGAATACCTTGGAAATGTACAGCGAGTTAGTCAGGACTAGAGAAAAAGTTGCAGTTGAAATGCTGACAGCTGCACAATTCAGATTTTTTTTCCCTGGTTCTAATTCACCATTGTGATGTATTATGTAGTTTATATACTTAAAAACACTTCCGTTTTTAGACAAAGATTGATTAATTTGAATCAATGCTGGATTTCTTTGTTTTATATCTGTATAATCTGGTGTTCCAGGTTGTGACCATAATCAACAGTTACAGAAAGATGAGGGAATTGTGAGATTTTATTATCCCCCTCTGGTTTATTTGAGATAGTGAAAAAATGTTGATTGAAGCTCCAAAGTGTAAGTGGCCTTTTAAGTAGAATTTTTTTATTTTTTTTAACGGATTCTAACATGAAATATGGCGGTGCAGGCTAGAAGGGCTGAATGGCCTGCTCCTGCACCTATTTTCTATGTTTCTATGTTTCAGCTTATAAATGTGTTCGTCTCAAGTAGGGAACCTGTTGGATACAGTTTCTGTGTTGGTTGCTACAATCTTATTTTAAGATTTGCATTCGAATTGATCTTGATTTGGTTGCAAGCTGGTGATCTGGGAATGGGATCTAGCATGCCATTAGTGATTGTGAGTATGTGTGTTGCCTTGTCTAAAGAAGCTGGCATTTAAATCGTTCAGCGTTTGTTCAAATTTTAGCCTTTTGGAGCCTTTAATCTTTTGCTAATGTAACCCTACCCATCTCCATGTAAAGAAGCAACTTGCATTTATATAGCATCTTGTTGCGTTTCTCAGGAGATCGCCAAAGACTTCACATTCATTCTTGCTACTTGGGCAGAAGCATCAACCATTTTGGGCACAATTATGTGATGAATGACCAGTTAATCTATACTGTTGATTGATGGAAGAGTCTTAGTCAGAACACAGAGTTCCCTGTTTTTTTTTGAATAGCGGCAGGGATTTTTAACCAGACTAAGCACATGGGCTGTGGTTTAATATCACATCTGAAAGGCAGACCCTCTAATGTACCGTTCCCTCAGTGCTTTTTGAACTACTATCCAAATTGTGTGCTCCACTCCGTATATCTGGAATAGGTATATTTTGAGGTTTTCTGTTTGTGGGATAATTGTTGATAACTAGCTCTGGTAAGTATGCTTGGGAGTTGGTAGAATATTACATTTTGGTGCTTCAAGTAGAAGTAACAAGTAAATGTGAAAACATAACATGAAATCCCCAGGATTGATGGAATGTAGGTGTGAAACATTGCTTTAGGTTTCCTGAACACCACTTCCTCCCTCTAAAATCTAATTTCCCTAGCTCTTATGCCATTTTTGTGTTCATTGATGGATTTAAGTGAAAGTTCCACGTGTTCCTCTAAACATACAATCTAGACGCACGGTCAGCAAATGAGAAGACACTATCTTAAAATTTGCTCAACTTATTCTTATACAAGGTTATCACTTCCAGAATAACACAGCAAGAAAGCACTGTATTCAGAATATATATTTCTTGAAGTCGGGCATCAATTTTAAAAATGTGAAATAGAAGAAGCAATGGGGAGAAAATCTTCAGAATTGGACTGGGGTGCAGGGGATCTTGATGGCATTTTGATTTTGACCTATGTAACATTGTCCCAATATAACCGAAAAATTTAGTAAAACGATAGCTGTTTCAAGAAGGATGACCCACTAATGCAGAACATGAAATATATATATTTTCACAAGTCATCCTTATGCAATTTTTTAAACTAAACTGAAAAGTTTATTTCAGGCAAAACTATATTGAACAATTTTGTTTTCATATCCAGCATCCCTATAACATACTGATGCCGGTTTCCTTTCCTTTTTGGCTTTTTATATAAATATACAACTTCAGTTTAGCAGTTTTCCCCTAACTAACATTTGTTCCTTCACCTGAGTATAATTTTCCCACGTCTGTAAAATAAGTTTTTTTTTAAAGGAGTGATATTTTTAAACTGTAATCTTCCTCTGATTGTTTTTCAGATAGTGTCTTAATCTTGCTGTTCTAGGTTGGTTGCCAGTTGGGTTTAATCAATAAATTGGTGTAAAATGTGCATTTGTTACAGCATATTCTTTTGTAAACCCCACTTACTACAAAGTGACCACTTTGACCTGTTAAGTTATAAATTTTAGATCAGGAATAGCTTGTTAATGAGTTGAACAGTGGAATTATTCAGCACAGCTGCTATTTTCATTTGTTATCTGAAAACATAGTGCCAACGTTTAAATTGAATTACAGAAATCCAATTTGTTTCAAGATCATTTTGTCATACCTGTAAATACAAAAATAGGCTTTGTACATTGTAATCTATTTTTACCAGACTAATATAGTCGAAGTAAATAGTTAACTCGAGTGAAAGCTTTGAAGATTTTGTTTGTGCTATATGTGCGTTGTGAATGGTGTGGCTTGTGGGCAGGAGGAGATGCTGCAATTAATAGAAAAGATTGAGAGACTGGTGTACATTGGTCATCTTTTTGAAGTATAAATATTGCTGTAGAAATAACTCCCTACATCCTAGTTTATAATTGATTCTCTTTAGGATGTCTTACATAAATGAGAAGTGTTGTAGATTTTTTTGGAGATGTATAAATTGGGTACTATCTCTGAATTAGCACTGTCCTCACACAAGCAGTATCGGATTCCCTCTAGGGAATCTCGCTCAGTTTAGGCCCTGACTTGAATTTGACACTGTAGCTTTAGTGTCCGTGTAAAGCAAAACTGCTTTGCATTACTGTTACAGTTGTCACAACCAGTTTGTGAAATCCTGGAATATATCAATGCCACCGCTTAAAATTAGCTGCCACTCAAGTTGCCATCAAGTCTGTGCCATTGGTTTTCAATTTATAAATGCTGAACAAAAATACTGGACCTTATTTGCAGCTTTAAAAAAAAAAGCACTTCGATTGGATGATACAGTTAAACACTTTTTTATAATTGGGTACGAGATTGGAGTTGCCCTTCCTTCTCCCTTCCTTCCCACCCTTTTAAAACATGTAACTGATCAAATGGGCCACTTGTGCTCTGTGGGAGTTCATTGTCCAGTTGTATTGTCATTTATTGGTCAGTTCCCACTGTCTAATGTCAAACATAATGGTGATTTAAAGAATGTTGTCACCCTGCAGTATTGCAACTGATTTATAACTGAACTTTCATATACTGAAAATGGATAGTTTTTAAAAAAAAAACTAATTTGGGAGACTTCCTCCTCCTTCGAGGTATTGCTTTCTTTACCCAAAAAGTAATGCTAAATATCCTTTGGAGCCATTAAATCATCTAATGACGAGGAGTTCCTGTGAGGCTCTGGAGATGTTGTATTGTAAGCTTTAATGTGTTTGCTTAATGCTAAATGTGAAATTGCACTTGACCTGTAAAACACACATTCCCTTTCTTGATTATGGCACCTCTTTTTTTTTTCTAAAATAGTATTAAAATAATGAGTCTTGTCATTTAAGGGCTGAGTTGAATTTGCAAGGGTGTGGTAATTTAATTGTTAATTATTTGTGTAGGGAGACATTCATTTCTAATTCATGCAGCAATTTCATTTGGAGCGCTACTTTGTGGGGAATGGCAGGTTCATTAAATGTAAGCTGCAATCTTTTGGGTGGGGTTGATTCTTAAATTCGATTTAACACTATATGGTAACCCTTGAATATTGAACATGCATACATTTCAGCTTTTCCCCCCCTCTTCCATTGGTTTACCAAGTGAGCAGTTGGGTTGAACAGATCAGGCTCGTCACTGGTTCAATCATTGCCCTTTATTGAGTTAACTGATCTCTGCCTGAGTACAGGTGCTATCCACAGCCTCTGCTGTATGCGTAGACATAGACGTATGGCGTGCAGGGTTTGGCTTGGCTGTGATGCATACCTTGCTGACAGTCTGTTAAAGCTTGTGCACGAAGAATGGCTACTTGAACAAGTTACTGGAGTGCAAACAGCATCTGTGGACATTTATCCCTGCAGTGAGATGACACTTGAGATTCTGGTATCCAAATTATATTGTAGAATTGCTTACACTGAGTGTTTGTTTAGCTCCCTTCCTACTGGATCTCTCCCATTTTATATTGGAGAACAATACTGGATATTTCCAGCTCCAAATTCAAACAAAATTGTATGGAAAATTAGGTTTGATATTCAAGGGAAACCATGGTTTTCCATTTAATATAAATGTTTTTGTTAAATTGAAAACTAAGAATCAACCCGACCCAAAAGATATACAAATATTAAATATGTGCAATTAAAAGAAAGACTTGCATTTATATAGTGCCTTTCCCCATCTCCAAATAAATTACTTTTGAAGTTTAGTCAGTGTTGTAATGTAGTACAAAGTTGCTGAAATTAATTGCCCAGGTTTTGTGTCACAGTAGGCTGCTGACTTCTATTTTGTTCAGGAAGCCTCCACAGCTCCTCAAGGGGGGTTCTTGATGGCTTGGATGTTAATGGCATAAGACACTGACTTGTTTACAGGGTTGCCTCCAGTGCTTTTGCCATTAAGGCAGTTCTGAGAAATAAATGGGATATAATGTGGATTTTGGATCCTTGTGAAGTCTTAAAATAAGTGCCTGTAAATGGAAACTGGGATTTCAATAGCATTTATACTGGTATCGTCTTTATTCTGATTCTGGGAATCGGGTGTCTTAAGTCAGCATCCACCATTTACGCTGCTAAATGCGTCTCCTTAATCTGGCGCAGACTTAGTAAATTGGCTGTAAAATGCTTTGGGACATCCTGAAGTTGTGAAAGGCATAATATAAATGCAAGTTCTTTTTTCCTAGACCAAGCTCTTTTGAAATAATTAAAAATAGTACCAATATAAAAGCAGGACCTAAAGTTGCCAAAGGGTTGCGAAAGAGAACAAGTGTAATGTTTTTAACTCGCTGGTCGGGGCTGCTCACGTAAATGAGGCTAATAAAATTTACCACCAGTGGGTATAGAAAGCTCGGGTGCATTCAGATTATAGGTGACCTGGTTGCTTTTAACCTAGAAAATGTCATTAGATTGGGGGTGTTACATTGTGAATAGTGAGGTAAATGGGGCATGAACAATAGTTGTTTTGGTGCAGCCAGGTACAATGGAAGAAATGTTAATGTAATTTTACTGAATAATTGTAGGTGGTGTGGGTTAGAGCAGTTGCTTTGCATTTGGATTTGAGTGGTATGCGATTGCTCATTGAGAGGGGTTCTCATTCATGTGGAATGGTAAAATAGGAGTTGTACTTCGAGTGGATCTGTAGGGAGTAATAGAGAAAGGTATAACCTACATCTGTCCTGGACTGTGCCAGTCATATCCTGTCCTTAACTCTGTTTGTTCTGTTCGTGCAGAACTTCATTGACTTACCCCCGGCACATTTATTTCAAAATCCTTGTCTTTGGTTTCACCCAGGCTTTGTTCTATACAACTTCCATAGTCTCCTCTGATCCTGCTGCCTAGCATACGTTCTCTGCTTTTTAGGCTCTGATGTAGAATTTCTCTCCCCCTCTCTCCATTATCGGGGGCAGAACCTTCACCTGCACTCTGACTTCATCTTCCATTCCTCTCTACCTTGTGTTACCCTCTCTCCCCACCTTCAAAATAAAAGCTTCCCCAAAACCTACCTCTTCATTTCATTTCGTGTCCCATCTCCCATCTCATGTAAACTGCCTTGGGATAATATCAGAGGCAAAAGTATTCCATTACTGTTCAAAAATTAAATTGACCTCTTTCCCCACCCCGACTTGATGCTAAAAGTTTTATCAATGATGGATGAATTTTAGCCTGTACTGAGAGACATTTTTTAAAAGGGAGAAGGTCCACAAACCTTTTGTTGATGGAATCATAGAATAATGCATCAAAGGAGATCGTTTGACCCATCGTGCCTGTGCTGGCTTTTTAAATTAAAGCTATGTAAATTTTTTTCCTTTCAACTATTTATTCAATTCCTTTTGAAAAGCAAGAGCATAATAAATAGGAGCAGGATTCGGCCATCTGGCCCCTCGACTCTGCCCCGCCATTTAATAAGATCATGGCTGATATGCCCATCAGCCTCTACTCGTTCACCAGGTCTTTTCTAACTGTCTTTCGCCAGTGTGGATTATTGTGTACACCTGCCTCCATTGATTTCCCCATTAAAGCTAACTTGAGAAAAGGAGCCTTTAACTCTGCTCCATTTCCCTGCCCTCTCCCCATCACCCATCACTCCTTTTATCGCTCAAAAATCTGTCCATCTCAGCCTTAAATATATTCAATGACCCAGCCTCCACAGCTCTCTGGGGCAGAGATTTCCACACACTTACGACCCTCAGACGAAATTCCTTCTTATCTCAGTTCTAAATAGGCGACCTCTTATTCTGAAACTATCCCCCCTAGGTCTAAATTCCCCCACGAAGGGAAACCTCCTCTCTGCATCTACTTTAAGTCCTGTCAGTATCTTATGTTTCAATAAGATCACCTCTCATTCTTCTAAACTTCAATGAGTATAGGCTCAACCTTTCTTAAGTCAACTCCTTCATCTCTGGTAACTGGAATTTGCTTTCACCACCCTTTTTCACGCAGAGCATTCCAGATCATCATAATTCAGTGTAATTTCTTTCCCCTCGTATTGCCTCTGGTTCTTCTGCCAATTAACTTAAATCTGTGTCCTCTGGTTACTGACCCTTCTACCACTGAAAACGATCTTCTCTTTAAAATGCAGTGCTTTTTATTTTGTATGTTTCCTAGGTTGTGCACAGTTTATTGGTCGAAGATGCAGGCAGTCAACTCGAGGAATATCCAAAAGCCAATATCCATAAGCCGTTGGTGCTTATTTAATTGTTCCAACTTTTGACACTGGGATAAGGCATCTTGATTTAGCAGGGTGGACACTGGTTGCTGACTCGTAGACCACCGTCGGCTAGAATCTGAACTAAACCAGTGTAAGTAGTAAGTAAAAACAGAAGATGCTGGAAATACTTAACAAGTCAGGCAGCATCTGTGGAGAGAGAAACCGATTTAACATTTCAGGTCGATGACCCTTTGTCGGAACTGTAGGGAATGTCTAAGGTGACTTGTCCAGGTTCTTAATTGATTTTGGAATGGAAAAACCATTTGTTGCCTCCTTGTGACCCAACTGATCGCAGTATCCAGCAGTTTGGATTGTGTATATAAATCCTAATATCTTGGTGCGCATGTTGCACTCAGACCATCTCATTTCTGACTATTAAATTGAAGAAATATTGTGCATTAATTTTCAAAAGACATTCATTGTTGAGAATGTTCATTTCTCATTAAATTAACTTATTTCATGACTATAGGGAATCCAAACTCTCTACTTTTTGGAAAAACTATTTGTAGTTTCTGACAGAGCAAAGATGGGCAAATAGAGTTGAGGTATAGATTAGCCATGATCGAATTGAATGGAGGAAGAGGTTTGAGGGGCTGAAGGGCCTCCTCCTCTAATGAATAAAGCAATTCAAATTTTAAAGTATTCCATAAAAATTGCTCCTAAATGCTATCCAGAATACAGCTTGAATTGACTTCTTTGAAGGTGCTTAGCAATTCACAATTTTCATCTAACTAGAATGCAAATACTTTGTTTCATTTGGCCTCAGTCATGTCGAAGTTTTGATCTGTGTGGCTTTGTAACCTCCAGTTGTTCACTGTCGTGGAGGGGATTCTTGATTTTTCAATTTGCCTTGCAGGTGACACTAAGTATCTATTGAAGTACACAGTCTCTACAGTAGAATTTGACAAAATGAACTATAGTCATTTTGTTGAGTTGTATTCTGTGAAGTTTTGATTCACTGCCTGTTTTAGAGTGATCACTAGCTACTTGGATCTATTTAGAGTGACAGTGGAAAGTAGTATACACAAGTGTGTATGTACAGTTACACATCAGAAAAAGTGAGATTTCAATGAGAAATTTGTGGAGCTAGTCTAGAAAATAACTGGCATCTGGATCACTGCAGTAAACTCAAGCAGCAGACTGTTTTCAGAAGCTTGTGCCATGGGTTATAATTCAGTTAATTTTCTGTGCTGAATGAAATGATTTTTAAACTGTGACCCTGGAAAAATGACAAAGATTCTAATCGTAATGCACTAGTGAATTATTGAGGTAAAGGCAGTGTTTAATTTGTTTGAGATTGATATTTTTTTTCATTACTAACTGCTCCAGAACTGGTGGCAGAATCGAGTAGGATCTAGTTCTGTGCTTTATGGTGAGAGTTGCTTCCTGACTTGAGTTTCATGGGCTGCTGGAGAGGTGAAGATTTTTCTCCTAATTGTTGAAAATTAATTTCCTCCCCTCTGCTGCATGCCATGAAAATAACTATTCTAACACTGCATCAGTACTTTTACGCAGTAAGGGGAGAAAATGGATAAGCTTGTGTATTAGTCACAATTCAATTTTCCTTTTTGTTTTGTACAATGCAAGATAAAAAGTTTTTTTTCGGTTTTATTGGCTTGTATTGGAAGTTCATGCTGAAGTATTGATGTACAGCGCCACCCAATATATTGTCTTTTTGCAAATGATGAGATGTTTTCTGAAAAGGGCATCGATTCCCAATTTACATGCCAATATGGATTTGTTTACAAAACCCAATCTGCGTTTGGTCTCCCCAATGTAGAGATCACCCAGTGAGCAGCGAATACAGTATACTAAATTGAAAGAAGTAAAAGTAAATCGCTGTTGCACCTGAGGGAGTGTTTGGGGCCCAGGATAGTGGGAAGGGAGGAGGTAAATAGTTAGGTGTTGCGTATCCTGCACTTGCATGGGGAGAGGATGCTGGGGGTGATTGTGGAGTGGACTAGTGTATCACAGTCTCTTGTGAGCAGTCTGCTTCAGCCTGAGCCAGTGGCTGGGAGGAGGATGGAATACGTTGTGGGTATAAAGTTAGTGGTGGGAGCTGAAGATGATGTCTTTGGTCCTTCAGTGTTTAGCTAAAGGAAGAGGCTGACAGTAGAGGCAGTGAAGGAATTGGTGTCCAACTGGGTGCCATAAGTGTTTAGGTAGAAGCAGCTCCCATGGCTGTGGATGGAGTCGCCTAGGAGCAACATGTAGTGAAGAGGGGACCAAGGATAGGTACTTGTGGGAATGGGAGGTAACAGTGCAGGGGCAGAAAGAAAAGCAACTGAATTGAACCAAGCTGGACAGTGGAGGAGTTGGGTTGGAGGAAGATGGTAATGTCGGTAATGTTGACATTGTCAAAGGCAGAGAGGACGAGAAGGGATATATAATGCATTGCAGGCACAGTCACAGCATTAAATTAACTGTGGGTGGTCGTGAAAAAACTTATCTAGTACAAGGCCACAATGATATTGTCATGGCTTCTTGCAGTGTAGAAACACAGGCTATTGAATTCCTAGCAAATTCCAGTACTTCTGGAACTTGACAGTTTGTGAATTTCATAGTTTCTCTCTTCCTTTACCAAACCATCTAGATAAAGGGGGGGGGTTTAAGCCAGTCTGGTCAAGGACGTAGTAAAAATTTTGCAACTCATCATTCGATTCCCATTCTATCCAGGAGTGGCATCTTCAATTCAATGCTCTTCCTAAGAACATGGGTAAGTCAGCCATGTGGCATGTTGTCCTTTATTGCAAGGGGGTTGGAGTATAAGAGTAAGGAAGTCTTGCTGCAGTTGTACAGGGTCTTGGTGAGACCACGCCTGGAGTACGGTACACAGTTTTGGTCTCCTTATCTAAGGAAGCATATACTTGCCTTGGAGGCAGTGCAATGAAGGTTCATTAGATTGATTCCTGGGATGAGGTATGTCTTATGATGAGAGATTGTGTAGAATGGGCCTATATTATTTGGAGTTTAGAAGAATGAGAGGTGATCTCATTGAAACATACAAAATTCTGAAGGGGATTGACAGGGTAGATGCTGAGCAGTTGTTTCCCTTGGCTGGAGTGTCTTGAACTAGGGGGCATAGTCTCAGGGTAAGGGGTAGGCAGGCCATTTAAGACCGAGATGAGGAGGAATTTCTTCACTTGGGAAGTTATGAATCTTTGGAATTCTCTGTCCCAGAGGGCTGTGGATGCTGAGTCTCTGCACATATTCAAGGCTGAGATAGATTTTTGGAGTCTAGGGAAATCAAGGGATGTGGAGTTGAGGCCGATGATCTTCTTGAATGGCGGAGCAGGCTCGAGGGGCCGAATGGCCGCCTCCTGGTCCTATATATTGTGGTTTTCCATTAGTACCTTTGTCAGGCATACTCCAGTAAAATGGCTCATTATGAAAGTCAATGGTAACCTGTTTACTCCTTGCATCCAACAAAAGTATTTATGCAGTAAATAAGTTATTTACACTAAAGGGTGTAATTAAAGGATAGCTAGATTATTACTATGCCCCTCAAAGTACTAATTACATTCTTGCACAAACAAAACAGTTGGTTCTTTTGCTCGCTAACCCCAGATTTATGCCACATGAAACATTACTTCACCATTATGTTTTGCATTTGGAAGGGAAAATAGGATCATCCTTTAACCTAATAGATTGCATAGATTTTTTTTCATTTGGACCAATATAAATAAATTGAATTGCAAATCGACATGAAGCTTGGGTCTGACTTTTGGATCCTTAAAATGGCATTGAATGTACAGCACAGAAACAGGCCTCCACACCAGGTTAATGCTCCACATGAACCTCCTCCCACTCTTCATCTAACCTGATCTGTGTTTGTCCTTTTGTGGGGATTCAGGGTGAAGAAGTCTGATGCCTTGGGCAGTGCTGCTTACAAGAGTAATGCATGTTGGTGGTTATTGGTCTAACTGTGTAACTGAGCTTTGTATTCACCTGAGTCTTCAGCTTAGTTCGTGGGTCTAGATGCCTTACTAACCAATATCAGAAGTGAGCCATGAATGAAGTGCATCAGGCCACCTCTGTCTTCACCAATTAAGCTTTAAACGCTTGGTAACGACTTTAAATTTTGTGGAATTGATGCACTCCCTCCCTACAGTCACTACAATTTGGAGTATGCTGAATTGCATCACTCATTGGTGGGAAGCTACCCTGTCTTGTGGGTCAGTCCAGAAAATTACCCAACTGGTTCAAAAAAAAACTCTGGGACAAATCGCACCAAGTAAAATAATTTTGTGGAGATCTGGCTGTGACTACAACCCAAAGTGCATTTTGCCATATAAGTGAAGTCTTTGCATTTTGCAGTGCTTTCTGGGGTAAGGGCGGAGAATATTTTACTGGAGCTTTTTTAAAAATCTGCCTCGTATACAAGTGTAAGTAAGGTATAAAAATCGTGAATTTTAAATTTGTGCTGTGTACGCAGCTCTGAATTTGTTAGCATATATTACCCAAAATTAGTTACAGTACCACATTGCTAAATCTGTTTGACAATTTTGTCTGAGTCAAACTGCAATTCTATTGCCAGTTCTGCAGGGTTTCTTGCCCCCCCCCCCCAGGCTTGTCTGTATCCGTTTGTTTTTACTGTGTTGTAAATAACAATCTTGTCCAAAATACTTGATGGGTTCTTTTTTATAATAGTAAAGATCTGCTTATTCAGCATAGCAGGAAACAGCAATAACGGAATAAAGTTCAGTCTCAACTCAGTAGTGGTACAAATTGTGCTGCAGTTAAGCCATTCAGCCTATCTAGCAGCATGGGTTGAGAAGGAAATTTGTGGAGGGGCAGAAATTGTATTGAGACAATGGATTTGCAGCTGGCACGTGTCATTGAATTACTGAGCACAAGGCCACTCTTAAGTAATTAGGTGTCGATGGACTGGAGATCGACACTAATGCAAAAGAGTCTGTTTTGTCTCAGCACACTTTCATGTTTTGAAATTGAATTCTGTAGGATTGCAGCACTTTCAATTCTTTGCCATGGCTAACTGATTTGGGGGTGTTCAACTAGAATTAATTTACTTTTTGAGCATAATAATCTGTATATATCTTCTGCACCAGTCTTGGTCAGTCATTTTAACTGAAGCAGAGTTTTGGGTGAGCAAGCCAAACTGAACTCCATGCATTGCTACCTCTTTTACATACTATCCCAATCCTTTGCTGGTCTGGAACATGAAAGCCTGGTCTTCTGTGCATGCACACAAATCTAGTCCCTTTTTCTAATACTGTCAACAAAATTACATGGTAGTTGCAAGATACTAGGGAAGATTTTGTACTTCAAATATATGAATCAACAGCAGCAACTTGCATTTACATAGCATCTTTTTAACATAGAAAATGTTCCAAAGCGCTTTACACAAGGTGAAGAAAAAATAGGTTAACGGGAGAGCTAGACACAGTGTAGCAGTTAGAAGAGATTATCAAAAGCCTGATGGAGAAGATGGGTTTTTTTAAAGATAAAGGCTGATCATAGAAAAATTAGAACATAAGGAGGCCATTTGGCACATGTCCATGCCGGTCAAAAAAGAGATACCCAGTCTAATCCCACCCACCAGCACGAAGTCTGTAGCCCTGTGAATTACAGCTCTTTGGGCCCAAGTTTCCACATGATTTGCGCCTGATTTTTAGGAGCAACTGGTGGAGAATGGACTATCTTAGAAATCGCAATTCTCCACATTTTTTTTCCTGCAGTTCTAGTCAGGTAGAACAGTTCTACTTTGGAACAGAATTTTTTCTTCAAAAGGGGGCGTGTCCGGCCACTGACGCCTGATTTGAAAGTTTCCACAGTGAAAATGTACTCCAAACTAAAGTGGAATGGAGCAAGTGAAGATTTTTGTAGAACTGAAAAAACCTGTTCTACACAAAAAATCAGACGCAGGTTACAAATTAGGCGTCCAGAACGAGGTGGGGGGGGGGGGAAGGGGAAGGGAAGTCATTAAATTCTATAATAAATCCTTATTTATACTTATACAAATATTAAACAAATAAATCCAACCTGAATAAACATTTATAAGCAAAGAAAAGATTAAATAAACCATCTTCCTACCTGTGTGAAAGCGCTTCAGGCAGGCCTTTCGGGACCGAAGGCTGCCGGCCCGTCCCCAGCACCAGATTTACAGGTAGGTGGCGTTGGGTTGGGTTGGAGAGGGAGAGGCGGGGGGAAGAGAGAGGGAGGGGGGGGGGGGGGGGGGGAGGGAAGGGAAAGAGGTCAGGTCGGATCCAGTCCGGGGGCGGGGGGGGGTGCGGGTGTCGGGTCTGGTCTGGAGGTGGGGTGGGGGGCGGGGAGCGGGTGTTGGGTCTGGTCTGGTCCGGGGGGGAGGTGGGGTGTGTCGGGTCTGGTCCGGAGGCAGGGGGGGAGCAGGAGCTGGCCGTGGGAGGAGCGTTATTCACGCAGCCCCAGTGAGGCCATTCAGCCAGGGCTAGGGGCTGCGTGCTTCGGGCCCCTCCCACACAGTTCGGCGCCTGGAGCTACTGCACTTGCGTGCCCACTGTCGCGCGCATGTGCAGAGGTCCCGGCACTGTTTTCAGCGCAGGGACCTGGCTCCGCCCCCCCCCCCCCCCCCCCCCACAGCTCGTGCTGGCTGCACCGAGAGCCAGAGGACCTGCAAGTAGGTGGAGAATACCGAGGATTTTTTTAGGCACACTTTGTGGTGCGAAAAACGGGCGTCCAGGTCGGGACTGCGCCGTTCTAGGCGCGTGTGGAAACTTGGGCCCTTTAAGTGCACATCCAAGTACTTTTAAATGTGATGAGGATTTCTGCCTCTACCACCCTTTAGGCAGTGAGTTCCAGACTCCCACCACCCACTGGGTGAAGAAATGTTTCCTCATCTCCCCTCTAATCCTTCTACCAACTACTTTAAATCTTTGACCCCTCTGTTAAGGGAACTAGGTCCTTCCTTTCCACTCTATTTAAGCCCCTCATAATTTTATAAATCTCCGCTCAGCCTCCTGTTCCAAGGAAAACGGCCCCAGCCTATCCAATCTTTCCTTGAAGCGAAGTTTTTCAGTCCTGGCAACATCCTCGTAAATCTCCTCTGCACCTTCTCCAGTCCTTCCTGTAATGTGGTGACCAGAACTATACGCAGTACTCAAGTTGTGGCCTAACTAGTGTTGTATCCGGTCCTAGCACAACTTCCCGACTCTTGTATTCTCTGCCATGGCTAATAAAGGAAAGCAGTCCGTATGCCTTTTTAACGACCTTATCGACCTGTACTACCTTTAAGGATCTGTGGACGTATACTCCAAGGTCCCTCTGTTCCTCCACACCTCTCAGTATCTTTCCTTGCCTTGTTGCCCCTCCCCAAATGCATTACCTCACACTTTTCTGGATTGAATTCCATTTGCCACTTTTCTGTCCAACTGACCAGTTCATCGATATCTTCCTGCAATCTCGAGCTTTCCTCCTCACTGTCAACCACACAGCCAATTTTTGGATCATCTGCAAATTTCTTTATCGAGCCTCCTACATTTAAGTCTGAATCATATGTGTATATATATTGCAAAAAGTAAAGGACTGAGCCCTTTGGAACCCTACTGGAAATGACCATCCAAACACACACACTCCCCTCAATCATTATCTTTGCTTCGTGCCACTGAGCCAATTTTGGATCCAATTTGCCACTCTCCCATGGATTCCATAGGATTTAACTTTTTTGATCAGCCTACCATGTGGGACCTTGTCAAAAGTCTAGCTAAAATCCATGTAAACACATCAAACTCACTGCCCTCATCGACTCTCCTTGTTACCTCCTCAAAGAACTCAATCAAGTTAGTCAGACACAACCTTCCCATAACACATCCATGCTGACTGTCCTTGATTGATCTGTCTTTCTAAATGAAGGTTTATACTGTCCCCCAGAATTAATCCCAGTAATTTGTCGTCCACTGAGGTGAAACTAACTGGCCTGCAATTGCTCGGTTTATCCCTTCCTCCCTTTTTGAACAATGGTACAACGTTAGCAGTTCTTCAATCCTCTGGCACAACTCCTGTAGCTAGGGAGGATTGGAAATGATGGTCAGAGTCTCTGTAATTTCCTCCTTGCTTTTTTTAAGCAACCTTGGATATATTTCATCCTGTCCTGGCAATTTATTTACTTTTGAAGGATGCTAAACCCCTTAATACTTCCTCCTATGTTTATCCTGTCCAATATCTCACTATCGTCCTCCTGAACTTCAACCTCGGCATCGTCTCCATCTTTTGTGAAGACCGCCGCAAAGTATTCATTTAATACCGTACCCACATCCTCCACCTCCCCACACTTCACCATTTTGGTCCCTAATAGGCCCTATTCTTTACTTAGTTATCCTCTTGCTCTTTACGCAATTGTAAAACATCTTTGGGTTTTCTTTGATTCTACTTGCCAGATATAGATGGGATGGATTAAAGCTCGACCACCAATGGTGGGATGACAAGATAATGTATTTAAAAAAAAAAAAACGACATTTGGTGGACCAAGGGGTATGTGAGAGCATATAAACAATGAAGCAGATTACAGGGAGGGAGACTGAGCCCATTGAGGTATTTGAAGATGGAAATTTTAATTGAGACAAGATCAATGCAGGTCAGTGAGGTTTGGAATGACTTGCTGGGACAATATTTTAAAGTTAATGGAGAGTGGGAGTTTGGCAAGGAGGACATTGGAGCAATCCCAGTCTAGAGGTGACTGGAGCAGATAAGGGTTTTAGCATAGTGAAGGATGAAGAACTTCCATTATGTAGTGCTTTATGTCCTTGGGATGCGCTGAAGCAGTTTACAATGCATTAATTACTTTTGAAATATAGTCATTGTTTGCATGTAAATGTAATGAGCCAATTTATGCACAACAAGGTCCCACAAACAGCAATGAGATGAATGCCCAGTTAATTTGTTTTTGGTTGTGTTGGTTGCGGAATAAATGTTAGTCAGGACATTGAGTGAGTTCCCCTCCTCTTCGAATAATGCTATCGTACCTTCTATGTTTACCTGAGAGAGCTTATGGGAGCTTGGTTAAACACCTCATCCTAAAGACAGCATCTGTAACAATGCAGAAATCTTTCAAGACTGCACTGAAGTGTCAACATAGATTATATGCTCGAATTCTGGATTGGGTCTTGAACCTACCACCTTCTAACTTGAGCGAGTCTGCTACCATTGAGCCAAGGCTGATTAACACCATCAAAAATAAGATTGACTGATTATGGGTTTGAACTTCAATTCAAAGTTAAATAGCACACCAGCCTGCTCCACCATTTAATAAGATCATGGCTGATCTGATCATGGACTCAGCTCCACTTCCCTGCCTGCTCCCCATAATCCTTTTATCCCCTTATCGATTAAAAATCTGTCCATCTCTGCCTTCAGTATATTCAATGACCCAATCTCCACAGCTCTCTGGGGCAGAAAATTCCATAGATTTGCAACTCTCTGAGAAGAAATTCCTCCTCATCTTGGGTTTAAATGGGTGGCCCCTTATTCTAAGACTATGTCCTGTAGTTTTAGTTTCCCCCGTGAGAAAATATTCTCTCTGCATCCACTTTGTTGAGCCCCCTTATTATCTTGTATGTTTCAATAAGATGACCTCTCATTCTTCTGAACTCCAATGAGTATAGGCTCAACCTATCTTAAGTCTCATCACTGGAATCAATCTAGTGAACCTTCTCTGAACAGCCTCCAATGCAAGTATATCCTTTCTTAAATACGGTGACCAAAACTGTAGACAATACTCCAGGTGTGGCTTCACGAATACTCTGTACAGTTGTACCAGGACTTCTCTACTTTTATTCTCTCTTCCCCCTTGCAATAAAGGCCAACATTCCATTTGCCTTCCTGATCACTTACTGTACCTGCATACTAACTTTTTGTGTTTCATGCCCAGGTCCCTCTGTACTGCAGCACTTTGCAATTTTTCTCCATTTAAATTAGAATTTGTTTTTCTATTTTTTTTTTTCTGCCAAAGTGGATAACCTCACATTTTCCCACATTATGGGCCCAAGTTTCCACATGATTTGCGCCTGATTTTTAGGAGCAACTGGTGGAGAATGGACTATCTTAGAAATCGCAAATCTCCACTTTTTTTCTGCAGTTCTAGTCAAGTAGAACAGTTCCACTTTGGAACAGAATTTTTTCTTCAAAAGTGGGCGTGTCCGGCCACTGACACCTGATTTCAAAGTTTTCACAGTGAAAACGTACTCCAAACTAACTTAGAATGGAGCAAATGAAGATTTTTGTAAAACTGAAAAAACCTGTTCTACACTAAAAAATCAGGCGCAGGTTACAAATTAGGCGTCCAGAACGAGGTGGGGGGGAAGGGAAGTCATTAAATTCTATAATAAATCCTTATTTATACTTATACAAATATTATACAAATAAATCCAACCTGAATAAACATTTATAAGTAAAGAAAAGATTAAATAAACCATCTTCCTACTTGTGTGAAAGTGCTTCAGGCAGGCCTTTCGGGACCGAAGGCTGAACGGGCCGGCCCGAGACTTTGGGCACGGCCTGTCCCCAGCACCAGATTTACAGGTAGGTGGCGTCGGGTCGGGGAGGTTTGGTTTGGTTTGGTTCAGGTCGGGGGGGGAGAGGGAGGGGGGGAAGCGGGGGTCGGGTCTAGTCCGGGGGGGAGGAGAAGGAGGAGAGAGAGGAGCAGGGGGGAGCGGGAGCAGGAGCGCGGGTCGGGCCGGGTTCAGTCGGGGGGGGGGGGGGAGGAAACAGGAGCTGGCCGCGGGAGGAGCCTTATTCACGCAGCCCCAGTGAGGCCATTCGGCTAGGGGCTGCGTGCTTCGGGCGCCTGGAGCTACTGAACTTGCGTGCCCACTGTAGCGTGCATGTGCAGAGGTCCCGGCACTGTTTTCAGCACAGGGACCTGGCTCCGCCCCCCCACAACTCGTGCTGCGCTGCGCCGAGGGCCAGAGGACCTGCAGGGAGGTGGAGAATACGGAGGATTTTTTTAGGCGCACTTTGTGGCGCGAAAAACAGGCGTCCAGGTTGGGACTGCGCCGTTTGAGGCGCGTGTGGAAACTTGGGCCCTATATTCCATCTGTCAAATTTTTGCCCACTCACTTAGCCTGTCTATCCCTTTGCAGATTTTTGGTCATAATTTGCTTTCCCATCCATCTTTTATCAGCAGCAAACTTGGCTACATTACACTCGGTCCCCTCATCCAAGTCATTAATATAGATTGTAAATAGTTGAGGACCCAACACCGATCCCTGCGGCACCCCACTAATCACTGTTTGCCAACCAGAAAACATAGAAACACAGAAAATAGATGCAGGAGCAGGCCATTTGGCCCTTCGAGCCTGCACTACATTCAATATGATCATGGCTTATCATGCAACTTCAGTACCCCACTCCTGCCTTCTCTCCATACCCACTGATCCCTTTAGCTGTAAGGGCCACATCTAACTTCCTTTTGAATATATCCAACGAACTGGACTCAACAACTTTCTGTGGTTAGAGAATTCCATTGGTTCACAATTCTCTGGGTGAAAAAGTTTCTCCTCATCTCGGTCCTAGATGGCTTACCCCTTATCCTTAAACTGTGACCCCTGGTTCTGGACTTCCCCAACATCAGGAACATTCTTCCTGCATCTAACCTGTCCAATCCCGTCAAAATTTTATGTTTCTATGAGATCCCCCCTCATTCTTCTAAATTCCAGTGAATATAAGCCTAGTTGATCCAGTCTTTCTTCATATCAGGCCTGCCATCCCTGGAATCTGTCTGTTCAACCTTTGCTGCACTCCCTCAATAGCAAGAATGTCCTTCCTCAGATTAGGAGACCAAAACTGCACACAATACTCAAGATGTGGTCTCACCAAAGCTCTGTACAACTGCAGCAAGACCTCCCTGCTCTTGCACTCAAATCCTCTCGCTGTGAAGACCAACATGCCTTTTGCTTTCTTTACTGCCTGCTGTACCTGCATACCTACTTTCAATGACTGATGTGCCATGACACCACTGTCTCGTTGCACCTCCCCTTTTACTAATCTGTCACCATTCAGATAATCTGCCTTCCTGTTTTTGCTACCAAAGTGGATAACCTCACACTTATCCACATTATACTGCATCTACCATGCATTTGCCCACTCGCCTAACCTGTCCAAGTCACCCTGCAGCCTCTTAGCATCCTCCTCACAGCTCACAGTACCTCCTAGCTTAGTGTCATCTGCAAATGTGGAGACATTACATTCAATTCCTTCATCTAAATCATTAAAATATATATTATATTTTATTTATATTGTAAATAGCTGGGGTCCCAGCACTGAACCTTGTGGTACCCCAAAGGTTTTCCAATCGGCTGGGATCGCCCCAGAATCCAGGAAATTTTGGTAGATTACAACTAATGCATCTGCTATCTCTGCAGCCACCTCTTAAGACACTAGGATGTAAGCCATCAGGTCTAGGGGACTTATCCACTTTTAGTCCCATTATTTTACAGAGTACTACTTCATTAGTGATAATTGTATTAAGTTCCTCCCTCCCTATAGCCCTTGATTATCCACTATTGGAATGTTTTTAGTGTCTTCTACCGTGAAGCCCAATACAAAATATTTGTTTTAACATCTCTGCCATTTCCTTGTTCTCCATTATTAATTCCCCAGTCTCATCCTCCAGGGGACCAACATTTACTTTAGTTATTCTTTTCCTTTTTATGTACCTGTAGAAACTCTTGCGATCTGTTTTTTATATTTCGTGCTAGTTTACTTTCATCTATTATTTTTTTTTTTTAGTCGTTGTTTGCTGGCTTTTAAAAGTTTCCCAATTCTATGGCCTCCCTCTAGTCTTGGCCACATTGTATGCCTTTGTTTTCAATTTGACACCATCCCTTATTTCCTTAGCCACGGATGGTTATCCCTTCTCTTAGTCTTTCCTTCTCATTGGGATATATTTTTGTTGAGTTATGAAATATCTCCTTAAATGTCTGCCACTGCTTATCAACCATCCCATACTTCAATCTATTTTCCCAGTCCACTTTAGCCAACTCTGCCCTCATATCTTTGTAGTCTCCTTTTTATTTAAGCTTAGGACAGTGGTTTGAGTACCAACTGTCTCACCTTCAACTGAATTTGAAATTCAACCCTGTTACGGTTACTCATCCTAGAGGATCCTTTACTTGGAGATCGTTTATTAATCCTATCTCATTACACAGTACCAGATCCAAGCTAGCCTGCTCCCTGGTTGGCTCCAGCAACGTATTGTTCAAGGAAACTATCTCTGATATACTCTATGAACTCTTCCTCAAGGCCACCCTGACCAATTTGATTTGTCTAATCAATATGAAGGTTTAAATCGCCCATGATTATTGCCATTCCTTTATTACAAGCCTCCATTATTTCATGCTTTACACTCCGTCCAATATTGTAGCTACTGTTAGGGGACCTATATACTATGCCCACCAGTGACTTTTTTCCCCCTTATTCCTTATCTCCACCCAAACTGATTCAACATCTTGATCTTAGCCAATATTGTTTCTCACTAACTAACTGATCTCATCCTTTATTAACTGCTACCCCACCTCCTTTTCTTTGAAGGATATTTTGACTCATCCAAAACTTAATGTCAGATTAACAGTCTGGCAGCACGTATGGTAGCGGGATCAAGGGTTCTGGTGGAGAGGTAGAGCTTGGTGTCATCACTGTACATGTGGAAGCTGAGCCTGTACACGTAGATGATTCCACCAAAGGGCATTGTCTCATAGAAGGGCAGCAGATCAATGAGGAAGAGTGAGTTGAAAGATCCTCAAGGGGGTGTTAAAGGAGACAAACCATATTTTTATAGGGATTGTGTAAAAAGTTGCTTTACAAGAGAGAAGGAAGTTGGATAACAAAAATGGTAGGAAATCATGGTCACTTTTTAGGTGGTTTGTAAAATTGAGGCGGAAGGTTCAGAATTCGGGGAAAGAATTCCACTAATCCCTTTATTTATTGCCTTGTACCAACCCCCAACAACATTGGAGCAAAGCAAAAACACATACAAAAAAAAGAGGTCAAGGAACAAAGAAAACGTAGGAAAAACTGATTACAGCAGACTTGGGGAAAGGTGGACCAGAAAGCAGTGAACTGTAATTGAAGTCCAGGCTGGAGAGAGGAATATCATGAATTAAAAACCGGACACAGAGAACAGCAAATGGACAGAGATCAAGGACACAGATCAGAAAGATCTGGAATAGATGATGTATTAGAGAGATGAGGAGATCAAGACATGGCAAGAAAAGAGAGCAAATGAGATGTGGGATTCAGACAGAGGTCATAACAAAATTGGAGAGAGAGATTACAGGGTGAGCGGATCCATCGTAAGCATCCAGTACTGAGTAATTATTTATAACCGTTGACATATGCTGCTTCAATCGTTCAATGGGTAAATAACTCTGTCTACTGTGGTACTGGACCACAAAGGAAGATCCTATGTTCAAAACCTGGTGTCTGCTGAATTTGTTGATTTTTCAGTTAAGGTGCCCAGTGCTCTTGGGCAAGGGATAAGCACATGGGTCCTTGTTCCTGTTCACTGGCTCTTGCTGTAAAGTGCCTGCATATAATTATTGGGAGGGGGCAAGAACAGGCTTTGCTGTCATGCTCTTCAAATTATAGCCTACTGGTGCCCACCGTCTCTACCCTTCCAGTCTAGTCTGTCTAGTTGGGTGAGGTACCACTGTCTGGGGTTCCATATCCTAACAAGAGTTGGGACTTTCAGGGAGAGGTGCGGAGAAATTTGGTAAAACAGAAAAGCAAAAGAATTAAATCCATATTAACCCACGGTTTTATCCATGTGGCACCGTTTTCTGAAAAGTATCTGACCAGACTTCTAGGTTTGTTGACTGCTTTGCACTAGTTCACATATTTGACTTGTGTCCTTTACTCGCGATTTCACCCTTCCCATCTTTGTTTTCGTCAATCATAAAGGAAATCACCTGCATCGCATTTTCGGTTCTGATGATTCTCTACCTTTCCTTTTTAAAAGTTGGTGGACCTGCTTAGTATTTTCTGTTTTGACAGTTACTATAAAGAAATCAACAGTGATTACAGGATAAAGCCTTTTCTGGTTTCCTTGCTCCAAAATCATTGAACGTGTTTCAAATCGATGCCAACTTTCTCACACCTCTGAGTTAATCTGATCAGGCGTCTGCCCCTGCCATGGAACCAAAATGACCGTAACCAAAAGTCCAATGACATCCACTGTGTCTGGTGCATTATCCCTCCACCTCACTGCTGCTTTTGACACGATCAACCACACTGTCATCCTCCAACGCTGTGGCTCCCAGTCCCCCAATGCCCCCAATTGAAAATTCTCATTCACATGTTTAAATCCCTTTATGGTCTCGCCGCTCCCCATCTCTGTAACCTTCTCCAGCCCTAGACCCCCGAATCTCCATACCTCTGAATCCTGTCTCTTGTACAGCCCCCCCATGTGAAGGGCCTTGGTACTTTTTTTACGTTAAAGATACTACATAAATGCACGTTGGTATTTGAAAATCTGAAAACTTTTGCTACATACGTTATACCTTATTTACTGTGGTACTTTCATGACTACACATTCTCCATATGTTGCATTGTTTTTGTACAATGGCAGTGGAAAATCAATGCATTTGTCGTTGTGCCTCCGATTTATTCACTATGATGCATACTTAGAAGTAGGCTTGCTAGTGCTTGGACTTTGGACCAAATTACAATTTGATCTGTTTGAAAACATTTTTGGATTATGGCAAACTTCTTGAGCTCTCCGAAAGCCTAGTGACTAAATTACTGCAGACTAGTATCAAGCTATACAGACACAAGTGGCGAGTTTAATTTTTCAGGTCTTTGCTGTAGTAGCTGAATTCAGACTAGGCAGCGATTGGAGTGCTACAGTTAGTCTTTGTTTTCCTGGGCTAGGGAGGAGAGAGTTCTGCTGGGATTTACCTTATTGATACTTTTGTGGAAAGTATGAATGTCTGAAGTGGGCAGGATCTGAAATGTCCCTCAGTCAAAGTCTGGCAACATTTGTGTCTAGGTTAACACACACAATGCCAACTTAAACCGAGTACTTTCAGGAGATTAATGGGAGATAGAAGGAAAGAACAAATTTCTAGTCCCTTTCTTGCAAACAGACTGTCGCAAAGCGCTTCACAGCACATGAATTACTTCTGAAGTGCTGTAACTGTTGTGTAGGAAAATGTGGCAGCCAATTTGCACACTGCAAGATCTGACAAATAGCAATGAGATAAATTACCAGTTAATCTCTTGATGATGGATGTTGGCCAGGGTACTGGGGACCATTTACATCCATCTTTAACAGGCATTAAGGGGCTTTGCTTCCAAGTCTCATCTGACAATGCCACACTCCCCGTACTGTGCTGAGTGTCGGTGTAGATGATGTATCAAATCTGTAGTAGGGTTTCAAGCCATGACCTGACTCGGATGAATGCTACCCATTGAACCCAACCTCTGACCATATAACTGGGTTATTGGGGTAGGTGTAGTGCAGTGAGACAAAGTATTAAGTTGTTGTGAAATACCAAGACATGAACAATCCTGAAAATGTGAAAATTACATATTGTTTTCACCAAGGTCATGCTGTTTGTTTCAACAATCTTGCAATTGTGCTTTACAAACAGCAAGGTTTCACACATATGGAGGTGAATGATCAGTTAATCTGTTGAAATGTTCTGATGGATGATGCATAGCAAAGTAAATCACATCTGCAGGTATACATTGAACTGGTTACCCATGGAAGTCATCAACCCACAATAAGTTAATTTTCTTGAAACTTCATGCTAAGCAAATCTGCTGCTTACCTTGTTTTAACAAATCTCATGGGCACTGGTCAACTTTTCGATCTTGTGAGATGGATGTGTGCCATATATTTTTTAATACTTTTATTGAACAATCTGCTGAAATTAGATGCAGATTCTTTCCCTCGATGTGCTAGCGACTCTAGTGTTGCCAGAGACTTATTCAGCACTTCGATACCAGGACAATATTGGAAAAATGGCACTTAAGGCAGTATTTTTCTTTCTCCATTGTTCTCCTGAAGGCTTTGGTGCTTTGCTGGAATGTGGTTTCACAGGTGCTGCCTGTATGTTGGTACTTTGCCCAACTGGCCATTCTTGTGTTGGCTTTGACCAGTAGTGTCAGCCAGAAGTTTAATATGACAGGGCATCAAGTAATATAGGGATAATGCAGGAAAGTGAAGTTGAGGTAGATCATCAGCCATGATACTGAATGGCGGAGCAGGCTCGAGGGGCCAAATGGGCTACTCTTATTTCTTATGTTATTGGAAGAATTCAATTCACTTTCTGCTCAAAATTGGGAGATGGATAGATGATCTTCAGTGGTTCTTCACACTGACTGATGTGAAGTAATTTATTGGCTATAAAGTATTTTGGGATGTCTTGAAGGTATAAAAAGTACTGCAGTGAATGAAATGCTTTTTTTGGGCACTCGTTCTTAAGAGACCAGTTAACGTTCTGTTCCAGCATCTGGTGCTTAAAAGACTTTTTTTTTTATTGTTGCAGGAAAACCTTTAAAGTGAATGATATGCTGGCGAAAGTAGAGAAGATGAGGGGAGAGCAGGAATCTCCCAGGTAAGATGGTTTCGCAATGATTGAAAATATTGTGCACTTTGACATGCGGTGTTTCTTGATCTCAATACTTTCAGTGGAACCCTTCCAGCACATTGAGGCTGCGGTGTTTGGGTCTGTACAGTGTGTTTTCCATTATCTAGCTGCAGAGTTTGTAATTGGGGAGAGAGGAAGGAGAGAGAAAGAAAGGTTGTCTGAGAAGCAAATGTTCAACTGTTGATTTGCCAGATCTGTTAAATGGTAAAATGTGCTTAATTGGCTGGCAAACCTAGACATGTCAATTAATTAATAACCGGTGGGAACAGTGTATTGGCTGGAACTCTTGAGAATTGGGCAATATTTTTGTTCCTTGTACACTTTTTTTTACAGTAAGATTCTGCTTTTTCTCTCCTTCCCTTCCCCATCTGTAATATTTCGTAGTTATCAGTTGCCAATTGTTACATTTCTGAAATTAGTTCAAATTGTGGGCTCCATAAACACCTCTGGCCCATTCTTTGAGTCCATAATTTTTATGTTGGGAATTATGGTTTGTCAATGTTTTTAACAGCAAGAATGTTGCTTGGTAATGAGGAACCACTCCAAGGTATAATCAAATTGATATGAATTACCAACATTAATAGACAATATGCCCAATGCACTCAGCTTTCTGAATCTTCTAATTTCATTACCATATTATCAAGGAATGTGACACATGGGTGTCAATTGAAACATTTTTATTTCACGGAGGTAATTGTGTATTAAAAAAAAAATTAGTATATCAACGGTGGTTGAAAATTCCCTTCGTCTCTAGTAATTACCGATGGTTTCAATGGGCCACAAGGCTAATTTGAACATTATCCTCTTGTTCCTGATAATTTGGAAACAAAATTACATGCATGACTTGCTGGTTCTGAGGTTGTGCAATAATGGATCAGCGATGAAAATTAATATTGGCAAATGACAGGCAGAAATCTAGCTGTTTCTCCCCAGTAGAAATTGAACATGTCAGATGCACGAGAACAGGCTTTGGTTTGGTTGCGGTGTCCTCCACATTCATAGCCTGCCAATGCTTTTTGTCAAAGCTTGTGTATGAGTAATAGTTATCCGGTAAAGGTACCAGAGAGCAACTGTCGGACTGTGCCCCAGCGATGAGTCAATGCTTTCAGTTGAGTAAAGCAAGTTTGTGCTGGAAAAATTGTTGGAAGGAGGAGAAAAAAAATTAAATTTTCTACACAACTTGCATCCTTAGTGAAAGTTGCATTTTCCTAATCTGAACTCATCAGTGAGTGGAGCTTGGAATATTGTTACAAGTCCTAATCATACTCTCCAGAAACTTGCTAATCAATTTCTGGTTGCTATTTTGATTTGTATTGAAAGTGCAGAATGAGTAATAGTCACCTTTCCTGGGTGACTATTACTCATACACAAGCTTTGACAAAAATGCTGATTTTTATAATCCGAAGTGGGCCAAGGACAAATCCTGTTTCCCCTCGTTTCTTAATTTTGCAGTTTTCATTACAGTAAACTATACTGTAGATATTTAAGCTAGTAAATTTATTGTCCAAGCTAATGACTATGGATGTAGGAGTGGGAAGGGGAGTTGGGGTGGAGAGGTAGTATGATAACGTATCTGCAGAATACAAGTAAGGTTGAGAATAGAAATGTGAATAAATGAGTACCACCAAATTTTTGTTTCTGATCAGGACTCGGTAACTATAAAACCGAACGTAATTCTTGTTCAATCTTGGAACATGGCAAAAAGACCATTGCAACTCGCCGAGCTAGTCCCAGTGCCTTAAGCTATATGCTACTATATACTCTTGTACCCTTAATTTAGTTCCTTTTTTTTCAACAACTATATAGCTCTACTTTTGAATTTGTACTTGTGTCTCTGCTGTTTCACAGTTTGTTCCACATGGTCATTACCATCCTGTAAAGTGGTTAATTCTAAACTGTTAAGCATGAGAGTTTAGGCCAAAGCTAATCCCTTCAGTACCTTAACTTTTCTACCTTGGCATCCAGCAGTCAGTGTGGCTGATCTAATTGTTCTATTATGACCTATCCTTTTGGATAGATGGAGAGTATTAAAGTTCTGATTGAGCAGCATGTGTGTTAATGACCTGGATTTTTATATTGCACAAGTACGTGTGTGGGGTTCTGTTTATACAATTAAGTATAACAATTTTCCTACTCGCCAAGTGTATTTGTTATAATTGGCTTCGTAGAGTTGGAGCAGAATCTGACAACATCCACTTGGAGTTGCAATGCCAGCTGTTAATGGCGCTATTACAAAAGTTACTTGCAGCCTTTACAAGATGGATTGCAGTGACTGGGTGTGCTCTGTTATATAATGGGTTGCTGTTTGTGTACAGATATTCTTGAGCTGCAAGGGAATTAATTTTTTTAATTTTTCTCCAGTTTGACAGCTCATCTGCAACTTACATTTACTGGTTTCTTCCATAAAAATGGTATGTATGTTAGTTATGGTGTTGGGTACAGGGAAGTCCCTGTTAAGTGTTATTGCTCAATGTAATAATGGATTCTAACCCTTCAAAATTCCACCTCTTGTGTCTTTGTGTGTCATCTCCAGTAAGCCTTTGTTTTTGTGGAGGTAGCAGATGGGTGGAGGAGGAGACCTGGTTCATAGTTGGAAACAAGATAATCCTTGCATCAATACTTTCATTTAAAGTTCATGTTTCGATTGCACTGCAATATATATAAATTAGTATGATGCATAGCTGTGATGTGTGTTCCATTCATGGCATTATGCAGAACACACCCACTATTCATTTCAGAGTTCCCTGATTACTCACAGGCAGAATATGAATCTCCTCATCCCCATACGATTGGTAACCTTGGCGCATGGACCTGGCTGGGATTCAGGCATTTCATTATTGTGTATGCCTGTCTATTATGCACTGCCTATAAGTAGCCTTTCTAAATTGCCATTTTCTCCTCACTTTCTAACCTGACTGCCAGTTTTTGTGTATGAATTAAAAAAAAACATTGATCTGCCAGTGTCCATGTTTTCTTTTGGGAAGGTGGTGAACATTTCATTTTTAATTAAAAGCCAGATTAATTGGTTGATTTCACTTGCTGCTTAAGGCACTGAATAGCTGAACCATGCAGACCAGGAGCGTCCCAGGTTTGTGCTGAGTTTGCTCAGCTACATCCTCCGTAATATTGGTCTTGGTGCTCCTGGTTTAGAAAATATTAACCACAGTTATAGTTCTTGATCATTATCCTGTGACCTCTGAAAGTGGACGTTGTATTAAGGCAAGAGCAGGGTCGGCTCACCGTGCAATTTAATATGCTGCCATTTGCACATAGTGCAAGACCACTTGGGCAAAATGACTGGTGCCTATATCTTGGTGGTTAAGGAGGGGAGAAAATGGTGGGGAAAGGAATAATGGGGACAAAAAACAGTAAGTGGAATGGATAACAAGAAGTCAACGCCTGGAGGTAATGTTAGTTAGGCAAGGTGGCTTCCAATTGGCATTTAATGTTGAAGGAATAATTTCCCCATGAAGTCAGTGAGCACATGCACTGTATTGGTGGGATTGGAAAGTGGTTAGTGTTCCTCCTTCTGATAGCTGTGTTCAATGACCTCTGCTGGATGTGTAGCTGTTGAGTGAGGACAGAATTGGCCGTTGTTGTGATGTGTCTTCGGGATCTTTCATCCATTTTACTCTAGATATTTTTGACTTCCATGCTTCAGCCCTTGCTCCTTGCATCTTGTAGAGGTTTTTCACTTGCCCTGATAGTTAGGTAAAGTGTATAGCATACGCAGGAAAACAAACAGAAATAAAAACATACGATGCTTGAAAAAAGAGAACTCGTCTGGTCAGTATCTGTAGAGAAGACGGGTTGTGCAACCATTCAGAACAAAGACCGAAGATGTCATGTTTTCGTACGGTTGGAGGGGGTGCGAGGGCATGAAATCGCCTACAAACTGTTTCATGAATGTTTGGATGTAATGATAGCCAGTGAGATGATGCAGAGAAATAAAAAGGACACAACAATGTGGCATGGGGAAGTGAACAGGCGAGAGGTTCACGCAAACAAAAACATGAGAAAATCAGCAGGATTTCCAGCATCTGTCGTTTTTCTTATAACAAACTGATCTTAATTATATCTGCCTTCCTCCGTCCCATCACTCCATAGGATTCTCCTCGGTTTTGAAAGGTGGGGAAGTGACGTTGGATCTTTTTATTTGGGCTAAAAATGGCAGATGAATTCCAGTAAATAGACATTTAAACTGACATTTTATCAGTGTGCTGATAGCTCCTCATGTAAATGGTGTCCAACTCTAGTTGACAATTTTTCCATCTTTTACTCCTTTCCTCCTGCTATGGAGATTTAATTTATCTATTCGCTTCTGAGATTCCATTAATTTAGACTGAAGATCAATTTCAAATTACCACCTGTTAAATTCAAAAAGCTGACAACTGAACACCTATCTGAGCAAATCACCCGTTTGTATAGGATTGTCATGGTGTCCTCTTGGGCAAAATGACCACTGAACAATAGTTACAGCTTTAAATTGAGTTAAGCTGGGGGTGATTTCTGTAAATAAATCTGACTTTAACGAGTGCTGTGACCAGATCTATGGAGCTGATACCAGATTGAAACTTGAGACAAAAATGGGTCATATTAGCCACATCTTTCTCCCCCCCCCCGCCCTTCACTAACTGAGTTCTCGTTCCATGCTTTGATGCTCGTGTAGTCCAAAACTGCATTAATTCCTGAAGCAATAGTCTCAACAATCTTGTTTTGAGAACCATGATGACACTGGGTGACCATGTATCCTTGCAGGGTGATGCTCCATTGCTATAAATGCACATTTTTGTCACTAGTTTCCAGTAAGCACAGCGTTGTTTGACTGTGTAGCTAATGCAGTCCTGGATAAGTTTTGTTGTAACTTCTGCAGCATCCAGATTAAGCTTCAAGGTTCTTTTTCAATTGTTGAACCACCTTTCTCTTGCGGCAGTAGCTTGTGACTTTAACGGCGGTGGTTATTCCCCATGGTTATTTAACTGGCTCAATAGAGCAGTGATGTATCGTGCACTGTGACAACTCCAGTCATCCGGACAAGGTAGTACAGGTTCTGTACATGGCATCTTTCGGCCTAGTGGAAGTACTTTAGGCATTAATGGACCAGTATGGGCTTCACCTGGTATCGGGTCAGTTATTACTACAGTTGGGAACCAGTCCACCCGCTGAATGCATGTACCTGTTCTATGAAGTGAACTGGACCTCATGCGTGGTGACCACCCATTTGCCTGATTGGATGTTCTGTGTCCACATGGTGATCTGAGCAAACTAATTCGCTGGTAGTTACTCTCTGATACCTCACCCAATTGGCATTATTCAGCTGTGAGATTGGATAGAGTGGTGCCAGTCTATTTATCCACAAGGGCAAACCTAAGCAAGCCTCTTAAGTCGTTGCCCAAAGTCCGCATGCATTAACTTTCAGCGGGAGCTCAGCCAGACCTGTGAGTACTGAGGCAAACTGTAATGCCCCTCCCCTCCCCTCCCCCTGCCTGAGGTCAGCTGATTAAGCTCAGACCAGCAATTCTACTCTAGATCCTTCCTGATCTGTGTGGCTCAACTACTCACTGGAAAAATACTTTTATAATTTCTCTGCTAAGGTGTTGTATTGAATAGAAATTGGTTCCCAATAAAAATAAATGTGGCCCCCATTCCCCCCCCCCCCCCCAACCAAGTAAAGGTGTTCTTTGTGCTGGTTTAAATCCATTGCGGCAAATAATCACAAAACTCTGGAAATCTAAGTATAGTCAAACCTTTTCTGGATTAAGTAAGCGTTTAGGTTGCAGTGTGATGTCTTTTGTAGTTCAGCATTAAATGGGACACTAATGTTCTACATTTGTCACTGAGCAGTCAACATATCACAGCCTAAAATAGTACGTTTCTGGCCTCCCAGGTCACAGCATCCTATGGATAAAGGGATGTGCAGGGAACCTGCCACTGTGCCAATATCCCTCTTCAGTTCAGCTAGATGCGAGAGGGGGTGAGCTGGGTGACTTGCCCTGATTTCTCTCTCTTTGTGGGAAATGCCAGTCTTCCACTTGGTACCCTGTGACGGCTTGGCAGAGATTGAGAGTTGGCTGTGGAATGGCAGATGCAACCTTGTGTCCTGATCTGTGGCACGGCATGAAACATTAATGTATTGATTCAACTTAAACTGGTACGTTCTTGTTTTATTTGACTAGACTAAGCTAAATTTAGTCTTTATGCCTTGTAGGTAAATCTGAGAGAATAGTACCATATTTAGACAAAACTGATATTTCAGTTCACTTGTTGAGGATTGTTAATGAATTGGAACTTTAACCTTTTCACTGATTTGAATCTGTTTTATGACTCTTGTGTATTTCCCCCCCATCCCAACTAGAAAAGCCATCTCAAAACTCAGAGAACGAGCAAAATTCTGTATCCCTGGAGGTGCTGCTTGTTAAAGTCTGTCACAAAAAACGTAAGGTAGAGTATACAGATCTTTCATTCTCCTAACTCGCGCTGTCACCTGGGATGCTTCTATTACATTGTGGACTCTTGAAAGAGCAATGTTGATTAGTGAAAACTGTTTGGCAGCTTTACAGACTTTGATCTATAATCCTGGTGAAGATACTTAGATTCTGTACATGATGATAAATAATGTAGGGTATAATGTTCTGCTTGATTTGACTTTCTGGCAGGGTAGAGAGAAAGTTTCCTCTGGGGATTAAGAGTTGGGCAAAGTGCATGATAGATTGGATTGTACCAGAATAGATTTGATGACTCAATTGGCCTTTACATTCTCTAGTTGTGTTTTTATATCTGGCAACCATAGCCATCCTTTTCAAGATCCCATCCAGCTTAACAATTTGTCTACTTTAAATTTGAATAGCCCAAAAGAATTCCGCATCCACATTGCAACTAATCTTGTGATTTAGTAAGTAAAACCTTTTGCCGTCTTTACATCCAGGGTGTTAGAAGCAGTTGCTTTTTTTGCATTATGTCTCTTCCAATTTCTTCCACTAAGGTTAGGCAGAGTTGATTTAGCGCAAGTGGCTTTCATACTTTCAAGGGATTGAACTGTCTGAGAGAATGTTGTGTAGCTGAAACATGACTGCTTTCTCCAGTTTAAATTGACCCATTTGTTTATCCTGATGACACAGCCGTTTCACCAAAACTATTTGTCACTTTTTGTGCACTTTATTTCCTTTCCTCAACTCACTGACTCTTACTGGGATACAGCTCCACGGATGCCAGTATCTCTCTGGTACTTGTCCAAGTGCTTATGTATGTATGAGGTTAGAATGTCATCGCAGCCTAGCCTAATTCAGTCTTCACCATTTGTCATCGCAAGTGCACTTTCCAATAAGAGTTGCTGAAGCGAGCAGGAACAAGAATCCTGGATGATTTCCCCCTTCCCGATCCAAGGATGTGGAGATGGTGCTATTTCCACAATGTCACAATCCTTTCTGCACATTCCTTTCAACTTTTAACTGTTCTTGGTCTTTCACATCTAAATTTTAATAAATTCAAATTGGTCACTTCTATGTCTATGTCTATGGTGAGTTAGGGGTTTCACCGCCAGATGTTGAGTTGCTGATCTCAGCAGAAGCAACGTGGGGAAAGAGTGGGACTAGTTGGATAGATTTTTCAAAGAGCCTTCACAGGTACGATGGGCCAAATAGTCTCCTGTGCTGTATCATTCTACGGTTCATTGCTGTGGACAATTCTTGAGCAGAGGTGAAATACGGCATGGGGAAAAAAAATCAGACAGGAGGATCTTCCTGGGAATGTACTCCTAGCAGCAAGCTTACGAATAGTTGAGAGTAGGTGCAGACGTTTTGTTGCCAAAGATGCCTGGGGGGAAAGTGGGGAAATTCACGTCCTCTCAAAAGTACCAAGAATAAAGTTGACCGTCGGAATTATGGTTTGAAATTTTAAACTGTTTTGTGCTTGTTCCTGCGTTTACAGTCCTTAATAGATGCAAACTCTGTTATACTACTAAAATGCATTGGCAGGGCATTATAGAAAGATAGCCCTGAAAATTTACTAGCAATAAAAACCTGATCAGAATTTCTTTAAAATTGGTGATCAATGCTAGTATAAATACATTTTTTATTTAAATCAAGAAACCATGGTAAAGGAACACGGTGCATAGCACAAAGTTGAAAAGACCCAATGATGAGGAAAATGAAGTACTAGTTAGGTGGTGGATTTGAGCTGGTTTTGAAGGCTAGACTTTGAGGCAGGTGAGGAGCTCGATAATTTTGCGTTCCTGTGGAAGATTGAGTGAGACTGTGGTGTGATTGCACAGTCAGATTAGAGAGAGATGGAAAAGCATCTGGTGAAGATGCTGTGTAATGAGACAGGGTTAATAAATAATCTCGTAGTAAAGGATCCTCTAGGAATGAGGTTGAATTTCAAATTTAGTTGGCGGGTGAGAAAGTTGGATCTCAAACCAATGTCCTAAGCTTAAATAAAGGAGACTACAAAGGTATGAGGGCAGAGTTGGCTAAAGTGGACTGGGGAAATAGATTAAAGTGGGACGGTTGAACAGTGGCAGACATTGAAGGAGATATTTCATAACTCGCAACAAAAATATATCCCAATGAGAAGGAAAGATTGTAAGAGAAGGGATAACCATCTGTGGCTAACTAAGGAAATAAGGGATGGTGTCAAATTAAAAACAAAGGCATACAGTGCTGCCAAGACTAGTGGGAGGCCAGAGGATTGGGAAACTTTTAAAAGCCAGCAAAGAATGACTAAAAAAAAATAAGAGTGAAGATAGATTATGAAAGTAAACTAGCACGAAATATAAAAACAGTAAGAGTTTCTACAGGCACATAAAAAGGAAAAGAGTGGCATGCATTGGTGGTTCTGGGGTAGATTTCTCGCCTGCCACACGGGAGACCCGCGTTCGATTCCCGAGCAATACAGCTTTTCATTCGATAAGGTGCCACACAAAAGGTTACTGCAGAAGATAGAGGTACGCGGAGTCAGAGGAAATGAATTAGCATGGATAGAGAATTGGCTGGCGAACAGAAAGCAGAGTCGGGATAAATGGGTCCTTTTCGGTTTGGAAATCGGTGGTTAGTGGTGTGCCACAGGGATCGGTTCTGGAACCACAACTGTTTACAATATACATAGATGACCTGGAAGAGGGGACAGAGTGTAGTGTAACAAAATTTGCAGATGAGACAAAGATTAGTGGGAAAGCGGGTTGTGTAGAGGACACAGAGGCTGCAAAGAGATTTGGATAGGTTAAGCGAATGGGCTACGGTTTGGCGGATGGAATACAATGTCGGAAAGTGTGAGGTCATCCACCTTGGGGGGGGGGGGGGGGGGGGGGAGAGGGAAACGGTAAAAGGGAATATTATTTGAATGGGCAGAAATTACAACACGCTGAGGTGCAGAGGGACCTGGGGGTCCTTGTGCATGAAACTCTTTTTGGAGTTTATCTGCAAAACAAAACACATTAAACCGTGCCACCCGACCTGGGTGACACACCAGACATTTACAAGGCCCTTTTTTTCTTTTTCTTTGGTTTTTTTTGGGTTTTTTTTTCTCCTTTTTTTTGGGCACTAAAATCACAATTTTTCCCCAGTGCCCCCTATAAAAGGGAAGGGGACACTAAAAACACCGGCAATTAAAACAAATTAAACTTTAAAACGTAAAATCAAATTAAAATTTGGTTGCCGGGCGTGATGATGCACTCCAGTCCCTCCGGTGCCCACCTCTCGCGGAAGGCCGCGAGCGTACCGGTGGACACCACGTGCTCCATCTCCAAGGACACCCTGGACCGGATGTAAGAGCGGAAGAGAGGCAGGCAGTCAGGTTGAACGACCCCCTCGACCGCCCGCTGCCTGGACCGGCTGATGGCACCCTTGGCCGTGCCCAGGAGCAGTCCTACGAGGAGGCCTTCGGACCTACCTGCTCCCCTCCGCGCAGGGTGCCCAAAGATCAGGAGAGTGGGACTGAAGTGCAGCCAGAATTTCAGGAGCAGCCCCTTCAAATAATGGAACAGGGGCTGCAACCTCGTGCACTCAATAAAAACATGGAACACGGACTCTTCCAGACCGCAGAAATTGCAGGCAGCCTGTGTTAGTTTGCAGGTGCAGCAGGTAATCAGGAAGGCGAATGGAATGTTGGCCTTCATTGCGAGAGGGATGGAATACAAAAGCAGGGAGGTCCTGCTGCAACTGTATAGGGTATTGGTAAGGCCACACCTGGAGTACTGCATGCAGTTTTGGTCACCTTACTTAAGGAAGGATATACTAGTTTTGGAGGGGGTACAGAGACGATTCACTAGGCTGATTCCGGAGATGAGGGGGTTACCTTATGATGATAGATTGAGTAGACTGGGTCTTTACTCGTTGGAGTTCAGAAGGATCAGGGGTGATCTTATAGAAACATTTAAAATCATGAAAGGGATAGACAAGATAGAGGCAGAGAGGTTGTTTCCACTGGTAGGGGAGACGAGAACTAGGGGGCACAGCCTCAAAATACGGGGGAGCCGATTTAAAACAGAGTTGAGAAGGAATTTTTTCTCCCAGAGGGTTGTGAATCTCTGGAATTCTCTGCCCAAGGAAGCAGTTGAGGCTAGCTCATTGAATGTATTCAAGTCACAGATAGATTTTTAACCAATAAGGGAATTAAGGGTTATGGGGAGCGGGCGGGTAAGTGGAGCTGAGTCCACGGCCAGATCAGCCATGATCTTATTGAATGGCGGAGCAGGCTCGAGGGGCTAGATGGCCTAATCCTGTTCCTAATTCTTGTTATGTTCCCTGAGAGGATGAGGCTGGGGAATTAATCATGGGAAATGGCAGAGGCGTTGAACAAATATTTTGTATCTGTCCTCATTGTAGAAGACACTAAAAACATTCCAATAGTGGATAATCAAAGGGGCTATAGGGAGGGAGAACTTAATGCAATCACTATCACTACTGAAGTAGTACTCTGTTTAAAAAAAAATAATGAGACTAAAGGCAGGTAAGTCCCCTGGACTTGAAGGCTTACATCCTAGGGTCTTAAAAGAAGTGGCTGCAGAGGTAGTGGATGCATTGGTTGTAATCTACCAAAATTTCCTGAATTCCGTGGCGGTCCCAGCGGATTGGAAAATCGCAAATGTAACGCCCATATTTTTAAAAAAAAAAAGGAGGCAGACATAAAGCAGGAAACTATCGACCTGTTAGCCTAACATCTGTTGTTGGGAAAATGTTGGAGTCCATTATTAAGGAAGCAGTAGCGGGACATTTGGAAAAGCACAAATCAATTAAATAGAGTCAGCATGGTTTTATAAAGGGAAATCATGTTTGATAAATTTGTTGGAGTTCTTTGAGGATGTAACGAGCAGGGTGGATAAAGGGGAACCAGTGGTTGTGGTGTATTTGGATTTCCAGAAGGTATTCAATAAGGTACCACTGAAAAGGTTACTGCACATGATAAAAGTTCACGGGGTTGGGGGTAATATATTAGAATGGATAGACGATTGTTTTCTGTTAGTTAGCCAGAGTCAAGATAAATGGGTCATTTTTCGGTTGGCAAACAGTGACTAGTAGGGTGCTGCAGGGATCTATGCTGGATCCTCAACTATTTACAATCTATATTAATGACTTGGATGAAGGGATCGAGTGTAATGTAGCCAAGTTTACTGCCGATACAAAGATAGGTGGGAAAACAAATCGCTAGGGGATTTGAGTACAGGAGCAGGGAGGTCTTACTGCAGTTGTACAGGGCTTTAGTGAGGCCTCACCTGGAATATTGCATTCAGTTTTGGTCTCCTAATCTGAGGAAGGATGTTCTTGCCATTGAGGGAATGCAGCGAAGGTTCATCAGACTGATTCCCGGGATGGCAGGACTGACTGACATGAGGAGAGACTGGATCGACTGGGCTTGAACTCACTGGAATTCAGAAGGATGAGAGGGGTTAAGTCATGGCAGGAGAGCTCGGTAACGTGATATGCTCCTCCTGTACCATGTGGGAACTCTGACACTTCCGGTGTCCCTGACGACTACGTGTGCGGGAAATGTATCCGCCTCCAGCTCCTGACTGACCGCGTTGCGGAATTGGAGCTGAGGGTGGATTCACTCTGGAGCATCCACGATGCTGAGAATGACGTGAGTAGCACGTATAGCGAGTTGGTCTTACCGCAGGTGAAAGGTCCACAGCCAGATAGGGAATGGAAGACCAGCAGGAAGAGCAGTGCAAGGAAGGTAGTGCAGGGGTCCCTTGCAGTCATCCCCCTGTAAAACAGATACACTGCTTTGAGTACTGTTGAGGGGGATGACTCATCAGGGGAGGGCAGCAGCAGCCAAGTTCATGGCACAGTGGCTGGCTCTGTTGCACAGGAGGGCAGGAAAAAGAGTGGGCGAGTGATAGTGATAGGGGATTCAATTGTAAGGGGAATAGATAGGCGTTTCTGTGGCCGCAACCGAGACTCCAGGATGGTATGTTGCCTCCCTGGTGCAAGGGTCAAGGATGTCGCGGAGCGGGTGCAGGACATTCTGAAAAGGGAGGGTGAACAGCTAGTTGTCGTGGTGCACATTGGTACCAACGATATAGGTTTAAAAAAAGGGATGAGGTCCTATGAGCCGAATTTAAGGAGCTAGGAGCTAAATTTAAAACGTAGGACCTCAAAAGTAGTAATCTCGGGATTGCTACCAGTGCCACGTGCTAGTCAGAGTAGGAATCGCAGGATAGCTCAGATGAATACGTGGCTTGAGCAGTGGTGCAGCAGGGAGGGATTCAAATTCCTGGGGCATTGGAACTGGTTCTGGGGGAGGTGGGACCAATACAAACCGGACAGTCTGCACCTAGGCTGGACCGGAACCAATGTCCTAGGGAGAGTGTTTGCTAGTGCTGTTGGGGAGGAGCAAAACTAATATGGCAGGGGGATGGGAATCAATGCAGGGAGACAGAGGGAAACAAAAAGGAGACAAAAGCAAAAGACAGAAAGGAGATGAGTAAAAGTGGAGGGCAGAGAAACCCAAGGCAAAAAACAAAAAGGGCCACTGAATATAAAGGGGCTGCAGGAGGGGTCAAAACTAAAAATCATGGTTTTAAAAACTAGGATTAAAACACTCCACCTAAATGCACGCAGCATTCGAAATAAAGTAAATGAGTTGACGGCACAAATCAGTACAAATGGGTATGATTTGGTGGCCATTACAGAAACGTGGTTGCAGGGTGGCCAAGACTGGGAATTAAACATACAGGGGTATCTGACAATCGGAAAGATAGACAAGAAGGGAAAGGAGGTGGGGTAGCTCTGTTAATAAAGGATGATATCAGGGCAGTTGTGAGAGACGATATTGGCTCTAATGAATAAAATGTTGAATCATTGTGGGTGGAGATTAGAGATAGTAAGGGGAAAAAGTCACTGGTGGGTGTAGTTCATAGGCCCCCAAATAATAATTTCACGGGGCGGGCAATAATCAAGGGAATAATGGAGGCATGTGAAAAAGGAACGGCAGTAGTCATGGGGGATTTTAACCTACATATCGATTGGTGAACTCAAATCGCATGGGGTAGCCTTGAGGAGAAATTCATAGAATGCATATGGGATTGTTTCTTAGAACAGTATGTTACAGAACCTACAAGGGAGCAAGCTATCTTGGATCTGGTCCTGTGTAATGAGACAGGAATAATAAACGATCTCCTAGTAAAAGATCCTCTCAATGAGTGATCACAGTATGATTGAATTTGTAATACAGATTGAGGGTGAGGAAGTTGTGTCAAACGAGCGTACTATGCTTAAACAAAGGGGACTACAGTGGCATGAGGGCAGAGTTGACTAAAGTAGACTGGGAACACAGACTAAACGGTGGCACAATTGAGGAACAGTGGAGGACTTTTAAGGAGCTCTTTCATAGTGCACAACAAAAATATATTGCAGTGAAAAAGAAGGGCGGTAAGAGAAGGGATAACCAGCCGTGGATAACCAAGGAAATAAAAGAGATATCAAATCAAAGACCAATGCGTATAAGGTGGCCAAGGTTAATGGGAAACTAGAGGATTGGGAAAATTTTAAACGACAGCAAAGAATGACTAAAAAAGCAATAAAGGAAAGATAGATTTCGAAGGTAAACTTGCGCAAAACATAAAGATAGTAAAAGCTTTTACAGATATATAAAATGGAAAAGTGACTAAAGTAAATGTTGGTTCCTTAGAAGATGAGAAGGGGGATTTAATAATGGGAAATGTGGAAATGGCTGACACCGTAAACAATTATTTTGCTTCGGTCTTCACAGTGGAAGACACAAAAATCATGCCAAAAATTGCTGGTCATGGGAATGTGGGAAGGGAGGACCTTGAGATAATCACTATCACTAGGGGGGTAGTGCTGGACAGGCTAATGGGACTCAAGGTAGACAAGTCCCCTGGTCCTGATGCAATGCATCCCAGGGTATTAAAAGAGATGGCGGAAGTTATAGCAGATGCATTCGTTATAATCTACCAAAATTCTCTGGACTCTGGGGAGGTACCAGCGGATTGGAAAGCAGCTAATGTAACGCCTCTGTTTATAAAAAAAAAAGGGGGCAGACAAAAGGCAGGTAACTATAGGCCGGTTAGTTTAACATCTGTAGTGGGGAAAATGCTTGAAACGATCATTAAGGAAGAAATAGCGGGACATCTAGATAGGAATAGTGCAATCAAGCAGACGCAGCATGGATTCATGAAGGGGAAATCATGTTTAACTAATTTACTGGAATTCTTTGAGGATATAACGAGTATCGAGGTGTATCGATGGGTGTGGTGTATTTAGATTTCCAAAAGGCATTCAGTAAGGTGCCACACAAAAGGTTACTGCAGAGGATAAAGGTATGCGGAGTCAGAGGAAATGTATTAGCATGGATCGAGAATTGGCTGGCAAACAGAAAGCAGAGAGTCGGGATAAATGGGTCCTTTTCGGGTTGGAAATCGGTGGTTAGTGGTGTGCCACAGGGATCGGTGCTGGGACCACAACTGTTTACAATATACATAGATGACCTGGAAGAGAGGACAGAGTGCAGTGTAACAAAATTTGCAGATGACAAAGATTAGTGGGAAAGCGGGTTGTGTGGAGGACACAGAGGCTGCAAAGAGATTTAGATAGGTTAAGCGAACGGGCTAAGGTTTGGCAGATGGAATACAATGTCAGAAAATGTGAAGTCATCCACCTTGGGGGGGGGGGGGGGGGGGGAGGGGAGGGAAGGGAAACAGTAAAAGGGAATATTATTTGAATGGGGATAAATTACAACATGCTGTGGTGCAAAGGGACCTGGGGGTCCGTCCTTGTGCATGAAACTCCTTGTGCATGAATCCCAAAAAGTTACTTTACAGGTGCAGTAGGTAATCAGGAAGGCGAATGGACTGTTGGCCTTCATTGCGAGAGGGATGGAGTACAAAAGCAGGGATGTCCTGCTGCAACTGTGTAGGGTATTGTTGAGGCCGCACCCGAAGTACTGCATGCAGTTTTGGTCACACTTAAGGAAGGATATACTAGCTTTGGAGGGGGTATAGAGACGATTCACTAGGCTGATTCCGGAGATGAGGGGGTTACCTTATGATGATAGATTGAGTAGACTGGGTCTTTACTCATTGGAGTTCAGAAGGATTATTCACGCCTTGGATGAACTTGGCCTTTTGTAGAGTTAAGTTGAATTGAAGTGTTTGAGCAAATCGCTTCTTACAGCCACCTTAACAGTGGAGAAAATGCGGGAGTTCCATTTAATTTGAGGAGCTGGTGAGGCGAAGAATATAGATAAAGGAAGCACTGAATGGAACCATCAGAAGTAAGAAGTGGTAGCAATTGTTTGGAGTTGAGACAAAATTCTTTTGTAGGGTTAAAGAAACCAAGATTGCCCATTCAAGGTCATTAATGAGATCAACATGGAGCAATTAAGCTTTTGTACTAAGATGAATGGAGGACTAAGGCCATGGCATCTGAAGGACATTGATTCCCCCTTTATCAATGAGGGTGGATGCAGTTGGAGATCATTGATATGAAAAGGAAAGAGTGGGAGAGAACAGATCCCTGGGACACCATTTATTGGTATTTCTGTCGGGCGGGGGGGGGGGGGGGTGGTAATTTTTTTTTTCTGTTTCTTTTCTCTTCCCCCTCCCTGCCCCTTGGGAAAAAATGTTACCGTTTCCAACTTAGACACTATTGCTTTGTAATGGGGTCCCTGTTGAAATGTGTTTATTTTTTACAATATTCTAATTGTAAAGTATGTATTGCTATAATGCATGCAGTGTCTTTTTTGATTAAAAGCAGAAAATACTCAGCGGATCAATCAGCATCTGTGGAGAGAAACAAAGTTAATGTTTCAGGTCGATAAATTTTCATCAGAACTGGCAAAAGTTAGATGTACGAGGTGCGTGGGCAGGGGGAGGAAAGAACAAAAGGGGAAGATCTGTGATTGGGTGGAAGGCAGGAGAGATTAAATGACAAAAGGGATGATGGTGCAAGGTGAAAGGAGATGGTAATGGGACAAGTAAAGAAACAAAAGATGGGTCGAGAGGTGTAGTAAATGGGACATCCTTAAATGGGACCGCCTTGATAAAATGCAACATCCCCACCGATACCTGGGAGTCCCTGGCCAAAGACCGCCCTAAGTGGAGGAAGAGTATCCGGGAGGGCGTTGAGCACCTCGAGTCTTGTCGCCGAGAGCATGTAGAAAACCAGCGCAGGCAGCGGAAAGAGCGTGCGGCAAACCAGACCCCCCACCCAGCCTTTCCTTCAACCACTGTCTTTCCCACCTGTGACTGAAACTGTAATTCCTGTATTGGGCTGTTCAATCACTAGAGTGGAAGCAAGTCTTCTTTGATTTCAAGGGGCTGAAGGTGGCGACGACTGAATAGCAGAATCATCATCAACATTTGCTGTCTGGGGAAATGGGAGCAGTGGTTATAATCTGAAATTGATGAACTCGAGTCTGGGAGGCTTTTGTAAAATGCCTAATTGAAAGATGAGGTGTTGTTCCTCAAGCTTCTGTTCTTTTATAAAAAAAAAAAAAAAAAAAAAAAAAAAATTTTTTTTCTGGGTTTCCAATATTTCTGGTGGTGTGCTAGATATAAAACATTAGACTGTTACTGATTCTGTAAACCATTTATTTTAGTGATAGAATTAGTGCCACATTAATGGCAGAAATAATTCTTATGCTAGAAATGCACAGCAGGCTTGTTTGGATCTTAAAAACCAACATTTTGGATCTGCACCATCTTTCATTTCTCTATCCAATGGTGATGGATCTACTTTATATTTCTAGCATTTTGTTATTTTTATTCCATCACACACTTTCTTTCACATCTTCTGCCTAAAATGGTAAAATGCAACTCCAACTCTTGTGCCATAAAGTACTTTTTCGGAATATCTACATAGTTTTCCTGCTCTTGATGCAAAAACTGTTCACTAAAATAGTTAATTTGTAACAAAGCTATTCTTATTCTCGAGTTTATTTTGAAGTAGCAGTTGTACCCGAGGATTTGTTCAGAAGTTTAGTTTGGTTTAGTGAACACAAACAGATAAGCTTGCATTAACTTTCTTGCACCTACTCCGCAATAGATGTGTCAGACGCTTGCCTCTAACAGGTCACTTAATTCACTCAGTAATCTGCAGTTTCGAAATCTGTTTCATTACCTGTTGTAAGAATCCACCTGACCAGTGACAGTAGGATGTAATTGTTCCTTGTTCCAATGATGACGTGCTTGGAACATGTTAGAAATTCTTCCACTCTCCTTTGTGTCCACCTCCCCAACCCCATGTTGTTAGGTTGGCTATTGGGGTTCCAGATCCTGAGATTGTTGTCTTTAAATTACTTTTTCAAAACATAAGTATCATGGGCTGCTTTCTCTCAGAAACCGCTTATTTTTTTAATTTGAAAATTAAGTTTTCTATGTATGTAGTAAATGCCATTTAAAAAAAAAAAAGTTTTGTTGCAATTTGAATGGTAATCTGCCTGAAGGGGACACTAATGTTACTTACAGGTGACATGTGCAACAATAAAGATTCTCTCAAAACCAATCTCTTGGAATTTTAAACTTCAGTGTGGGTAAAACATGCGAAGTAGAAACTAGATTCTCCAAAAGAGAGACTGCAAGCTAAAGATTTAATTGTACAGAACAGTTTAATAAGATTCTAAATGCAAGATAAATTCTAATTGTAATTACTATTACAACAGTTTAGCTGGCCTTGCACATTCAACACCGCCACTGACTATTTCTGACCTTTAACCTGTTTTTTTTATTCTAAAAGGGGGGAAAAAAAGAGGGCAGCATGACTGATACTGGAGTTTGTTTATTGCTTTATCCAGGGAAGTGTTAACATGCATTTAATCTGAAAATGTACATTTGGCATGTGTGGAGTAACAAATGGTGCGCTGTCAGATGACCCTGGAATGTTTGTGATTTCCTTTAAATGTTGGTATCTGAGGTGTGTGATATATATATATACAGTGATTGAGGGAGTCCGAGGGGCATCTGTAAATCCTCAGCATGAAAATGGGACATACTGCAGAGTCATATTAGTATATTGCAGCCCTGTGTATCTGTGGAGAAGGTGATGGAGTGGGCTGAATGGGAAACTGTATTCAGTTTGAGGTTTGGGATCTGGTTTATTTAAAAAACAGAGCTAAGGGGATGGGATTGAAGTCCCAGTCAGCCTCCCTTGAATTTATCTTTGGTCACAGCCTGTTTTGCATCAGATAGTTGACAGTTTGCTTGATTTTTCTTCATGGTAACTTCTACTTTTAAAATTGAGTGGCAGTGCACTATTTTATTAAAACTTCCATCTTTGAGTTGAAATTGTTGATGCTTAATGCAGAAGATTTAATGGGAGTTCTTTTATTTATTTTTCTTTTTAGGTCATTTACTAACTTAATCCTTTCTTTTCAAGGATGTTAGTTGCCCTATCAAGCAAGTGCCTACAGGTAAAAAGCAGGTGCCTTTGAACCCAGACAACAGCCAATCCAAACCTGGCAACTGTCCTTCCCTAGCAGTCCCTAGCAACGAGTTTGAGCCGAGCAACAGCCATATGGTAAAATCCTATTCATTGCTATTCAGAGTGACCCGACCAGGCAGGAGGGAAGTGAATGGACTGACCAATGGGGAAATTAATGAAAATATTGGTAAGTATGGTTTATCATGAGGCTGTGGTGAGATATTCGTTCTAGCTGAAACTACTAAATAATTAGCATGGAACCATGTAACGTTTGATGTGATCAAGTCCTCACTAATGTTGTGTTTAGAGCTATATAGAAAATGTCAACTTGTAAAATGTAGAAAGTGTCGTGTTTAGAAATGTTAACTTGTCTTTAAATTGAGATTTTAGTCTGTGCTAAATCGACTTAATTGAATTGTTCAACACTGCTTATTCATGTCTGCAAATCTAACTACATTTTTTTTAAAGCAAGAATTCTTGATTTAACTATCTTTGAAGCTCAAATCATCTTGGTGGGAGGAACCATTTGAAAAGCAAGGTGTTCCCTTAGGTTTATTATACTGTTGAAAAGAAAGACTTGAATTTATATAGCATCTTTCACGATCACCGGATGTCTCAAAGCGATTTACAGCCAATGAAGTACTTTTTGGAATGTAGTCACAATTGTAATGTAGGAAACGCGGCAGCTAATTTGCGCACAAGTAAGCTCCTACAAACAGCAATGTGATAATGACCAGATAATCTGGGTTTTTTTGTTATTTTAATTGAGGGATAAATATTGGCCAGAGCACCGGGGATAACTCTCCTCTTCAGGTGATCTTTTACTTCCATCTGAGAGGGCAGACGAGGCAAATGAAGTAATTTTTGAAATGCAGTCACTGTTGTAATGTAGGGAATTTCAGCTCCCAATTTGCACACAGCAAGCTCCCACAAACAGCAGGGAGATAAATGACCAAATTTGTTTTTTTGGGATGTTAGTTGAGGGATATACAAGTCTCCGCAGTAGGAATTGAAAACATGACCTGACTGAGGTGAGGGCTATCCACTGAGCCAAGGCGGACGCTTAAATGTTCACAATGTGCTCAAAACTTTTGGTAAAGGTCACCGCATTCATAGTTTAGTAAAGAAATTTGCAGTGGTTTAGTAGCAGTGGATTAAATGTTACAAGCCCTAGTTTAATAGCATTTTGAATAGTACCATAGAAAGACATGAGCATTTTGTGTTTGAACATTTAATGTACACAGAACCTAGTGGCCTAATTGAGAAATAAAAAATCCAGATCTCAACATTTTAAGCACAACATTTTTCTTTTCTTTTCAGTCGTGTTCTCCTCATCAAATGTAGCTTGGTCACCTGCTGCACTTTTTCTGTTTGACACTTCAATTTGACAGCCCCTTTAGACTGATATTTCCTCCACCTTTTGATACAACCAGCAATAAGAACTTTGTGTGCTTGTATTCAGTGTGGACTCAGCAGTGGGTGTAAATTGAAGTGGGGAAACTGCTGTGATCAAACTGGCCGGCCAGCTTTTCTGTTTGTTTGACCATTTTCCCCCTTCTAAATATTCTCTCCCTTCATTAGAGAATAAATCTCCCAGGTGTGCTGCTTGTTGCTGAGATAATGACCTCCATTTAAGATGACTCAGCTGAGAGCTGACTGGCACATTACCAGTTCGATGAGCTGCTCTTGGGCTTTTGACATGTGAAAGCTTCCTAAAATACTAAACCTGCCGTTACTACATCGCCATTTATTCACCAATGCAATATACTGAGGCACAACAATGCAACGAAAGTGTTTCTAATTAAAAGGAATATTTAAAAACTGAGGATAATTTTGTAGCTGAACACCTGTTACTGCAGTGCATGTTCATCGATCACTAATTGCACGGTGCAGTGCATCCTTCTGTTGTTTTCACTATCCCACCCTCAAATGTGCCACTTGGCTAAGTCGCATCATCGGAGGAAAGTCAGCTATTTATTCCTGAAACAGAATTTGGAATGCTCTGACAAGCCTACTGTGCGACTTGTTGAACTAAATTAAATCCAACCCTTTTTATGGAATATCCATCTGAATGGCGAATTATTCCAACACTTGTGTGTAATTTGTTCAAATGCATTAGGAAACATGAATGCTCATTTACTTGTTCCAGATACAGTTTTCAGATGTTATTTCAGTCTCTCTGAAAAGCGACTCCCCACGTCACATTTGTTAATGGGAAAGGACTGGAAACCTATTCCTAATATCTTTAATACCTGCCACTAAGGTGTAGAATGTTCAGAACCAACAAAAGAAGCTAGACTTGAAATTGTAAACTTGCAACGTAAAGTTGGAAAAAAACTGCATTTTGTGTGCAATTCGGAAAGATAGACAAGAAGGGAAAGGAGATGGGGTAGCTCTGTCAATAAAGGATGATATCAGGGCAGTTGTGAGAGACGATATTGGCTCTAATGATCAAAATGTTGAATCATTGTGGGTGGAGATTAGAAATAGTAAGGGGAAAAAGTCACTGGTGGGCGTAGTTTATAGGCCCCCAAATAATAACTTCATGGTGGGGCGAGGAATAATGGAGGCATGTGAGAAAGGAACGACAGTAATCATGGGGGATTTTAACCTACATATCGACTGGTCAAATCAAATCGCCCGGGGTATCCTTGAGGAGGAATTCATAGAATGCATACGGGATTGTTTCTTAGAACAGTATGTTACAGAACCTACAAGGGAGCAAGCTATCTTAGATCTGGTCCTGTGTAATGAGACAGGAATAATAAACTATCTTCTAGTAAAAGATCCTCTCGGAATGAGTGATCACAGTATGGTTGAATTTGTAATACAGATTGAGGGTGAGGAAGTAGTGTCTGAAACGAGCGTACTATGCGTAAACATAGGGGACTACAGTGGGATGAGGGCAGAGTTGGCTAAAGTAGACTGGAAACCGACTAAACGGTGGCACAATTGAGGAACAGTGGAGGACTTTTAAGGAGCTCTTTCATAGTGCCCAACAAAAAAATATTCCAGTGAAAAAGAAGGGTGGTAAGAGAAGGGATAACCTGACGTGGATAACCAAGGAAATAAAGGAGAGTATCAAATTAAAAACCAATGCGTATAAGGTGGCCAAGGTTAGTGGGAAACTAAAAGATTGGGATAATTTTAAACGACATCAAAGAATGACTAAGAAAGCAATAAAGAAAGGAAAGATAGATTACGAAAGTAAACTGGCGCAAAACATAAAAACAGATCGTAAAAGCTTTTACCGATATATAAAACTGAAAAGAGTGACTAAAATAAATGTTGGCCCCTTAGATGAGAAGGGGAATTTAATAATGGGAAATGTGGAAATGGCTGAGACCTTAAACAATTATTTTGCTTCGGGCTTCACAGTGGAAGATACAAAAACCATGCCAAAAATTGCTGGTCACGGGAATGTGGGAAGGGAGGACCTTGAGACAATCACTATCACTAGGGAGGTAGTGCTGGACAGGCTAATGGGACTGAAAGTAGACAAGTCCCCTGGTCCTGATGCAATGCATCCCAGGGTATTAAAAGAGATGGCGGAAGTTATAGCAGATGCATTTGTTATAATCTACCAAAATTCTCTGGACTCTGGGGAGGTACCAGCGGATTGGAAAGCAGCTAATGTAACGCCTCTTTTTTTTTTTTTAAAAAAAGGGGGCAGACAAAAGGCAGGTAACTATAGGCCGGTTAGTTTAACATCTGTAGTGGGGAAAATGCTTGAAGCTATCATTAAGGAAGAAATAGCGGGACATCTAGATAGGAATAGTGCAATCAAGCAGAAGCAACATGGATTCATGAAGGGGAAATCATGTTTAACTAATTTACTGGAATTCTTTGAGGATATAATGAGCATGGTGGATAGAGGTGTACCGATGGATGTGGTCTGTTTTGATTTCTAAAAGGCATTCGATAAGGTGCCACACAAAAGGTTACTGCAGAAGATAAAGGTACGTGGAGTCAGAGGAAATGTATTAGCCAGCCAATTCTCTATCCATGCTAACAGAAAGCAGAGAGTCGGGATAAATGGGTCCTTTTTCGGGTTGGGAATCGGTGGTTACTGGTGTGCCACAGGGATCGGTGCTGGGACCATAACTGTTTACAATATACATAGATGACCTGGATGAGGGGACAGAGTGTAGTGTAACAAAATTTGCAGATGACACAAAGATTAGTGGGAAAGCGGGTTGTGTAGAGGACAGAGAGAGGCTGCAAAGAGATTTAGATAGGTTAAGCGAATGGGCTAAGGTTTGGCAGATGGAATACAATGTCGGAAAGTGTGAGGTCATCCACCTTGGGAGTGGGGGGGGCGGGGGAGGAAACAGTAAAAGGGAATATTATTTGAATGGGGAGAAATTGCAACATGCTGCGGTGCAGAGGGACCTGGGGGTCCTTGTGCATGAACTCTTGTCAAAGCTGGGATTAGCTGCAGTGCAAGTGTTGGTTGCACCCACATTAAAGATTGCAGTTAGCAGAGGATGGTATGAAACTCTTTTAGAGATCCCAAAAAGTTAGTTTTCAGGTGCAGCAGGTAATCAGGAATGTTGGCCTTCATTGCGAGAGGGATGGAATACAAAAGCAGAGAGGTCCTGCTGCAACTGTACAGGGTATTGGTGAGGCCGCACCTGGAGTACTGCGTGCAGTTTTGGTCACCTTACTTAAGGAAGGATATACTAGCTTTGGAGGGGGTACAGAGACGATTCATTAGGCTGATTCCGGAGATGAGGGGGTTACCTTATGATGATAGATTGAGTAGACTGGGTCTTTATTCGTTGGAGTTCAGAAGGATGAGGGATGATCTTATAGAAACATTTAAAATAATGAAAGGGATAGACAAGATAGAGGCAGAGAGGTTGTTTCCACTGTCCGGGGAGACTAGAACTAGGGGGCACAGCCTCAAAATAAGGGGGAGCCAATTTAAAACTGAATTGAGAAGGAATTTCTTCTCCCAGAGGGTTGTGAATCTGTGGAATTCTCTGCCCAAGGAAGCAGTTGAGGCAAGCTCATTGAATATATTCAAATCACAGATTTTTAACCAATAAGGGAATTAAGGGTTACGGGGAGCAGGCAGGTAAGTGGAGCTGAGTCCACGGCCAGATCAGCCATGGTCTTGTTGCGTGGCGGAGCAGGCTCGAGGGGCTAGATGGCCTACTCCTGTTCCTAATTCTTATGTTCTTATGATGGGTGCACTGAGCACTGTCGACTGGCTTTTGAATAAGATTTATAATGATTGTAACTGGCTGGATTGTTTTCGGTGGTCTTGCTGTGGCAGCCATGACTCAGTTGGTAGCAGCTTCACCTCTGAGTTCGAGGTTGTGGGTTCAAGTCCCACTCCAGAGACCTGAACACACACATCTAGGCTGACACTGTAGTACAGTGCTGAACTGAGGGAGCGCTGCACTGTCGGATGAGACGTTAAACCAAGACGTCTACTCTCTTGGGTGGATGTAAAAGATGCCATGGCGCTATTTCGAAGAAGAGCAGGGGAGTTCTCCCCAGTGTCCTGACTAATATTTATCCCTCAAACAACATCATAAAAACAGATTATCTGGGCATGAATGATCACATTGCTGTTTGTAGGAGCTTGTTGTGCACAAATTGGCTGCTGCATTTTCTACATGACAGCAGTGACTACACAAGTACTTCCTTGGCTGTAAAGTGCTTCAGGACGTTCGGTGGTTGTGCTATAGAAATGCAAGTCTTTTTCTTGCTGATGTCACATATTTTCGCGCTGTTGCTGATTGGTTGGTTTTGTACTACACTTCTAGCAGTGGGTTGGTGCTGAAGATGCAAGTGGGAAGAACTCATCGCATCTGGTTTTTCTCCCACATTTTACGCTTCCTTGTGTAAAGTGGTGCTGTTTCAAGAATTGTTGTATTATCGAGGCAGAGTGCATGTTTTAGGGCCACAGCATGCTCGATGTTAATATTGTAGCAGCCTTTTTTTCCATGCATGCTGCGCCATTTTCAGGTGGTTGCAGACCTGCTTTTGGGTCTCTGATAGTACCAGTGATTGGTAGATAGGAAATGTATGAAAAAGACATCCCTGATTTCTCCTCCTCATATGGATGCTTCTGGTTTCTGCTTTCCACCCATGACCAACTATTCCCCTGAGACCCTATGCTATTTCACAAGGCATCGGAGCCCCTTAACGGTAGCTATTCAGTTGAGTGAGATGTCAGCAAATACACTGGACCTCAGCTGAGTTGTGAGCTGGTGGTCTAATTTCTTTTCCATTCGGAAAGTTTTTGTACTTATTCAGTGACCATGTAGTTTACTGCGTAAATAAGTTTGTAGATTTTGTAGATTTACTGAGTAGCCTAGCGTTCTGGTTGGTGGTTGTGTCCATTAAAAATGTTGCATTTCTGACTGGCTGTCTTTTACTGTCGGTCGGTATTTTTTAAACTCTTGGAAACTAGTTTATAACTGGCTCCTGTTGAGCTGCAAATGTGGCACAAAGAACTGGTTTAACCAAAAAGTAACTCCTGGGAAAACAGCATGTTAAAATGGATTTAAATTTACAGCCATCATTGTGTTTTAATGCAGTTTCAGGTTCTTCATTGCCGAATGTGGTTATACTAAAGTGTTTCTGGCAAGTTTACAGCGTGCACGTGCTTAGAAACTAATGAATTATTGAGCTGTTCTGATAACTTGATCTTGGGCAGAATGATAAAACTGTCATCACTGATACCAGTGCTATTTTTCTTTTAGAAGTAACAGATGAGCTTCCTAGCAGGAGAAAGCGGAATTCATCTCACAAAGATGATGGGGAGAAGACCTTTGTAGCTCAGATGACCGTCTTTGATAAGAATAGGTAAGAACACAGCCAAGCGATCAGTGTGATGTTCAGCTAAAGGTATATTTATGTATGTATACTTTGTCTTTTATTACAGATCAATAAAGGATTGTTTCTGTTCTAAAGTTGTGTATAGCTAGCCAGAATCTGCAACAGTTAATCAGGTTTGAAAAGAATTTATTAGGAAATATATTATAAGAACATAAGAAATAGGAACAGGAGTTGGCCATAAGGCCCCTCGAGCCTGCTCTGCAATTGAAAAGATCATGGCTGATCTGATCATGGATTCAGCTCCACTTCCCCGCCCGCTCCCCATAACCCCTTATCCCCTTTATTGTTTAAGAAACTGGCTCTTTCTGTCTAAAATTTATTCAATGTCCTGGCTTCCACAGCTCTCTGAGGCAGAGAATTCCACAGATTTACAACCCTCAGAGAATAAATTTCTCCATCTCTGTTTTAAATGGGCGGCCCCTTATTTTAAGATCATGCCCTCTAGATCTAATCTCCCCATCAGTGGAACCATCCTCTCTGCATCCACCTTGTCAAGCCCCCTCATCATAATGTACGTTTCAATAAGATCATCTCTCATAATTCCAATGAGTAGCGGCCCAACCTATTCAACCTTTCCTCATAAATCAGCTCCCTCATCCCTGGAATTAACCTAGTGAACCTTCTCTGAACTGCCTCCAAAGCAAGTATATCCTTTCGTAAATATGGAAACTAAAACTGCACGCAGTATTCCAGGTGTGGCCTCACCAATACCCAGTATAGCTGTAGCAAGACTTCCCTGCTTTTATACTCCATCCCCTTTGCAATAAAGGCAAAGATACCATTGGCCTTCCTGATCACTTGCTGTGTACCTGCATACTATCCTTTTGTGTTTCATGCACACATACCCCCAGGTCCTGCTTGTACTGTGGCACTTTGCAATCTTTCTCCATTTAAATAATAACTTGCTCTGAGTTTTTTCTGCCAAAGTGCATGACCTCACACTTTCCGACATTATACTCCATCTGCCAGATTTTTGCCCACTCACTTAGCCTGTCTGTCCTTTTGCAGATTTTGTGTGTCCTCCTCACACATTGCTTTTCCTCCCATCTTTGTATCATCAGCAAACTTGGCTACGTTACTCAGTCCCGTCCTACAAGTTGTTAATATAGATTGTAAATAGTTGGGGTCCCAGCACTGCTCCCTGCGGCACCCCACTAGTTACTGGTTGCCAACCCGAGAATGAACCATTTATCCAGACTCTCTGTTCTCTGTTCGTTGGCCAATCCTCTATCCATGCTAATATATTACCCCCAACCCCGTGAACTTTTATTGTGCAGTAATCTTTTATGTGGCACATTGTCAAATGCCTTCTGGAAGTCCAAATACACCACATCCACTGGTTCCTCTTTATCCACCTTGTTCGTTACATCCTCCCAGAACTCCAGCAAATTTGTCGAACATGGCTTCCCCTTCATAAATCCATGCTGACTCTGCCTGACCAAATTTTGCTTTTCCAAATGTCCTGCTACTGCTTTTTTAATAATGGATTCCCAACATTTTCCCAACCACAGATGTTAGGCTAACTGGTCTATAGCTTCCTGCTTTTTGTCTGCCTCCTTTTTTAAATAGGGGCGTTACATTTGCAGTTTTCCAATCTGCTGGGACCTCCCCAGAATCCAGGGAATTTTGGTAAATTTCAACCAATGCATCCACAATCCCTGCAGCTACTTCTCAAGATCCTTGGACCTGGTGCATCCCAACCAGCAGTAATTTCCCCTCCCCCAGGCAGTTTGCTTTGTGACTTACTGGGTGTGATTATCCAACTATTCCTGGTGTGGGCTTAGATCAGTAGAGAACTGGATTTGATTTGAGCCTGGGTCCTAGACATTAGCGTGCATCACCCAGCCATATTTGAATATTAAAATCCAATTAGTTGAAAGTAGTTTTCCACCTTGACCCATGTCTCCGGAACGCAGCTCATCTTAGTCATTATTTTATATAACCGAGTCTTGTGTAGATGGTTGTGGTATTCTGAATCTAACTGTTGATTTGCAGGCGGTTGCAGCTCCTCGATGGGGAGTATGAAGTAGCCATGCAGGAAATGGACGAATGCCCCGTCAGCAAGAAAAGAGCAACATGGGAAACCATTCTGGATGGGAAGGTATGTATTACGCCCCCCCCCCCCCCCCCCCCCCCCGGACATTTCACCTCATTTCATTCATTGTTGCAATGCTAAATTGCTGTTTTCTAGGTGCGTTGAAACATTATTCGCTGTGACCAGTAGGTGGCTGTTTCAGACTTACGGGAATAGTTGTTCAACTTGCTGCCTGGGCATAACACTGACATTACGGATCAGCTGCCTGTTGTAGAAACTGACAACTTCGCCAGTTTTATACCCGGGCAACAAGGTGAAAATCTATCCTGTGGTTTCTATTCTGTTCTGATATCTACTCAACTCAACTCTGCTCATCGTTATTTTGAAAGTCAGCTGTAATGATGTGTGTCTCAAAAGTACGTGTTTGCTGTAATTAATGTCTTGTTTTATTTTTTTTTTACACAGCGGTTACCTCCTTTTGAAACCTTTTCTCAGGGTCCCACACTCCAGTTCACCCTTCGATGGACGGGCGATGCTGCGGATAGATCCACTGCTCCGGTTGCTAAACCTCTTGCAACTCGCAATACGGATACCACAGCCGCAGAGACCAAGCTCAACTCTGTGAAACCAGCACAGACCCTCGGTAAGAACGACCAGTAAACTTAATGCACGCTGGGAGATTTACCACTCTTCAGTCCATAAAGGTGCCATTTTAAATCCTATATATCATCCTATATAAATGGGAGTTGAGGTACAGATAAGCAATGAGCCGATTCAAATGGCAGAACAAGCTCGATGGGCTGAATGGCCTACTCCTGTTCTTTAGACTCAGCTCATTTTTAAAAATTCATTCTTGGGATGTGGGCATTGCTGGTATTTATTACCCATTCCTAGTTGATGCGGTGATGGTGGTGGGCGACTTGATACAACTGAGTGCCTTGCTCGGCCACTTCAAAGGCAGTTAAGTCAACCACATTGGTGCAAGACTGGAGACCCCGATCAGGTAAGCATGACCGGTTTGCTTTCTTAAAGTACATTATTGAACCAGGTGTGTTTTTACAACAATAATCCGACTGCTTCATGGGCACTTTTACTGATGCCAGCTCTTTATTTCCAGATTTTAAAATAACAATTTAAATTGTTAGCTGGCCATGGTGGGATTTGAACTTGCGTTCTCTGCGTTACTAATCCAATAACAGTTACACTGCCGCGCCCCGCTGTCTTTATTTGCCCGCTTTTTATTTTTAAAAAGTAATGAAGATGTGATGTATGAAGATGTATCTCAATGAGGGGGGGGGGGGGGGGAGGTGGTTTTCAAGCTCTGTGGTGATGGATTATTCTGCATATTGGACACCTGGCTGACCCAGAAAAGCGATAATGGTCACGTGCGTTATACTGAAGCATATCTTTAACTGAAATAGGAACAAATTAATTTTACATTTAGCAGGGATTTGATGGGATGTTTGTAGAAAGGTGTTGTTTGTAATCTATTCTTTGAATGAAAGAATGGACTTGCATTTAAACGGTACCTTTCACGTCCTCGAGGCCTGTGATTTCACTGCCCATAAGCTACTTTTGAAGTGCAGGCAACATTATGCAGGCAAACATGGCCAATTTGAGCAGCGTAAGGCCCACAAACTCTGATGAAAAGAATCACCAGTTGATCTGTTTTGGTGATGTTTACCAGGAGAACGCCCCTGCTCTTCAATCGTTTATGTTTACTTGGGGGAAGACAGGATCTCAGTTGCTAAATTTATCCGTGTGGCTTTTGGCTCTTGCTGAAAATTTGCCATTAGTTATTTTGAAAGTAAAGCTAAATGAAATTGTGTGTGTGTATATATTTGGTATAAAAGTGGAATGCAAACTACCAGAATTGCTGTTGTATTTGATCATGAGCACTATTGCAGGGAGTGAAGCAGCATATTTGTGCTTGATAATTATTTACTTTGTCCGAAGCTCGTTTCCTTTCTGAATTTGAGTAGGATCCAGAGCCAATTTACAAAAATACATTTTCTGTGGTTTTAGGAGTTTTTTCTTGCACTTTGCATTTTTTAAATCAACAGCATGTGATGGTCCAAATTCAGGCTACCTTTGTGAAGCTGCTGCTTAGTGCTTAACACATGGGAAAACCATGACTGAAAACTTAATGGGGTATTCGCAGCACAGTGCAGTGAGTTAAGTGGAATATGATGGCAACGGTCACATCCATCGATATAGTCACCTCATCCTCTGGAAGATTTTAAACTTCTTGTATAGGTTGTTTTACCTCTTAAAGTGGAAATAGCCTTCATGCCCATTGAATCTTTATTAAAGCAGATTTAGTGTTGAGACTTTCCCTGGGATTTTACCGGCTGTTTAGATAATCTCTGGAAAAAGTGGCTGCTGATGGCTGAAATTCCTATTCCCGAGAGAGGCTGTTAACTTGTTTACTGCACATGCTGTCTGTCTCTGCAATTGTGTTGTACGTGTGATTTTGGGGAGTGAAGTGGTGAAGTGCATCTCTCAACAAGCAAAAGGTAGCTTAAAAAAATTCACGTTATAGACCTCTTCTCGGATAATCTGGCTGCCTTACTTATCAGAGCTCTGCAAAGGTTTTTGTTGAATTACTGATCATTGATGGGGGAAATTGATTTTCACCCAATTACCATCCCATTTTTCTGCAGCCAGCTTAAAGAACAAATACTCCTGGGGCAGGTATAGCTCTAATTGGGAGTAAAGCGTCCTCTACCATCTGCTATAGCCCCAACCTAAACATCCCTTGCTGCACAATTATATTTCCATTTCCCATCCGTGTGGGTTGTATGAAGATTATTACCAATAAATGGCTTGTTTTTTTTTCTTTGCTGTGTGCTCAAAGCCAGGACTGGGTGCAACTGCCCAAATGGGGTATTTTAAGAACCTTAGTAAAGTGACTGCTATGAAAGTTTACAAACGAGTTTGCATTTATCACGTCTTTCGCAATCTCAATGTCCCAAAGCGTTTCTTTACAGTCAGTGAAGTACTTCTGAAGTGTTGTAATGTAGGAAACGTGGCAGCCAATTTGTGCACGGCAAAATTCCACAAACAGCAATGAAATAAATGACCAGTTAATGTGTTTGTGATCAAATATTTTATATCCGTCTTCATGGTAGAAGTCACTAAAAACATCCCAATAATTGATAATCAAGGGGCTGTTGGGGGAGGGGAACTTCAAACTAGCACTGGAGGAAAAACTACTTGGCAAACTAATGAGACTACTGTTGGACATGTCCCCTGGACCTGATCGCCCTGTATCATAGGGTCTTAAAAGAGGTGGCTGCAGAGATAGTGGATGCATTGGTAATCTACCAAAATTCCCTGGATTCTGGGGGGGTTCCAGCGGACTGGAAACCGCAAATGTAACATCCCTATTTAAGAAAGTAGGGAGACAGAAAGCCGGAAACTGTAGACCAGTTAGCCTAGCATCGGGAAAATGCTGAAGTCCATCATTAAGGAAGTAGTAGCAGGACATTGAGAAAATCATCATGCAGTCAAGCAGAAACAGCATGGTTTTATGAAGGGGAAATAATGTTTGACAATTTTGCTGGAGTTCTTTGAGGATGTAACGAGCAGGGGGGATAAAGGGGAACCAGCAGATGTGTATTTGGATTTCCGGAAAGCATTCGATAAGGTGCCACATAAAAGGTTACTGCACAAGATAAGAGCTCACGGGGTTGGGGGTAATATATAAGTGTGGATAGAGGATTGGCTAATTAACAGAGCAGAGAATCGGGATAAATGTGTCCTTTTCCGGTTGGCAAACTGTAATGAGTGAGGTGTCACAGGGATCAGTGCTGGGGTCTCAACTATTTACAATTTATATTAATGACTTTGAAGAGACACAGTATAATGTAGCCAAATTTGCTGATGATACAAAGATAGGTGGGAAAGCAAATTGTGAGGAGGACGCAAAGAATCTGCAAAGGGATATAGACAGGCTAAGTGAGTGTGCAAAAATTTGGTGGATGGAGTATAATGTGGGAAAATGTGAGGTTATCCACTTTGGTAGGAAAAATAAAAAAGCTAATTATTATTTAAATGGCGAGAAATTACAAAATGTGGTGGTAGAGAGATCTGGGGGTCCTTGTACGTGAAACACACAAAGTTAGTATGCAGGTACAGCAAGTAATTAGGAAGACAAATGGAATGTTGGCCGTTATTGCAAGGGGGGTCGAGTATAAAAGTAGGGAAGTTCTGCTCCAACTATACAGGGTATTAGTGAGGCCACACCTAGAGTACTGCACACAGTTTTGGTCTCATTATTTAAAGAAGGATATACTTGCATTGGAGGCAGTTCAGAGAAGGTTCACTTGGTTGATTCCTGAGATGAAGGGGTTGTCATATGGAGAAAGATTGGGCCTATACTCATTGGAGTTTAGAAGAATGAGAGGTGATCTTGCTGAAACGTATACGATTCTGAGGGGGCTTGACAGGGTAGATGCAGAGAGTATACTGTTTCCCCTCGTGGGGGAATCTAGAACTCGGGGGCATAGTTTTAGAATAAGAGGTCGCCAATTTAAAACTGAAATGAGGAGGTATTTCTTAAGGTCGTGCATCTTTAGAATTCTCTACCTCGGAGAGCTGTGGAGGCTGGGTCATTGAATGTATTTAAGGTGGAGATAGATTTTTGAAAGATAAGGGAGTCCAGTGTTATGAGGAGCGGGCGGGGAAGTGGAGTTGAGGCCGAGATCAGATCAGCCATGATATTGAATGGCGGAGCAGGCTCGAGGGGCCAAATGGCCGACACTGCTCCTATTTCTTATGTTCTTATGTTGGGTGAAGGATAAATATTCGCCAGGGCAGTAGGGAGAACTCCCCTGCTTTTCGAGCAATGCCATGGGATCTTTTACGCCAACCTGAGAGCAGATGTATGTTTTATGTCTCGTCCGAACGATGAGACTAAATATCTGGTTACATAACTTTCACTATTTAAGAAACCCAACTCAGAATGGTATTTTTAAATAAAATCTAGACCAATTATAATTACTGTTTGAAACAAGCTGGGACCAGAGTTCCCGCTAAAGTGTGTGCACGCAGCTGCACGGTGGTCAGAGATCCTGCACAGGCCGTTCACTGACTTTTATACTGTAGATACCGCACATGCACAAAAATTTGAATGGACTGAGCATTGGGGAAGGCAGGCCGTGCAGGAGGCAGTGCAACTTATGGGGGGGGGGGTTGGGGGGGAGACATTGGTTTGGACAGTCTACCAGTGAGAGCAAGTGACCGAGAAATTCCAGATGAGCACTTTTTATTTAATTAATTTTTTTTTTTAAACACACAGCTGTAAAAGATTCTTTAACAACTGAACTTCAAACTAGAAAGGAGCAAGTTTCAATGGAACCACGACAGAAATTAAGGATATTTTATCAGGTACAGTAAAAGTGTTCATATATCTTAAGGTTGCAACATTTTTCTGGTGTTGCAGATTATGCAGACGTGCACTGGCAGTGAGTGAAACTCCTACTAAAATCTGTAATGGTGCTTCAATGCTCTTGAAGGAGATTTAAATGTTGAGCTTGTTTTTCTGGGGGCAAGAGGAGGAGGAGGAATTTGTTTTCAACTAGAGTTAGGGATTGGAGGGCAGGCCCATGAGTGGGTGTTCTGCACCAGGACTGCTTGCTGGGGAAATGGGTACGGGCCACCGTGAATTGGAATGTTTGGCTGCAGTCAGTTCAGTCGCATCCCATATGAGGGCAGGATTCTTGGAGGTGGCGGGGTGTTAATTGTACAGCAGCTTTTTAAAATTTGGTTGTGCCAGCAAAATGAACTCGCACAGGTCATGTAAGGAACTAAATTACTTTTATAAATCATAGAATTATAGAACGATACAGCACAATTAACTGGAGGCTATTCGGCCCATTGTGCCTGTGCCGGCTCTTTGAAAAGGCTAATGAATTAGTCCCACCCCTCCCTGCTCTTTCCCATAGCCCTGCAACTTTTTTCTTTTCAAGTATTTATTCAATTCTCTTTTGAATGTTACGATTGAATCTGCTTCCACTGTCCTTTGTGGCAGTGCTTCAATACAATGCAACCTCTCTCTGAGGTAACTTGTCCTGAACAACCAGCTCTCTGCCTTCATGCTAAGCTTGTCATCAAGACTCATTCTTGTAGCAGGCATCAAAGCAGTTTTGAATAATCATGCTACCTCTGGTTTCCCAACTGTGTACTAAATCGGTTTTATTAGTGTCTTTTAGTTACTGCTCAATTCAGTTTTTTTTAAAAACATTTCCGAGTTTTCTTTTACTTGGTCACTTTGATCTGTCATATTTATTAATGACCTTGGATGCAGGTGTACAGGGCACAATTTCAAAATTTACAGATGACCCAAAACTTGCAGATACAGTGAGCAGGAAGGAAGATAATGGTAGATTTCAAAAGGACATAGACAGGCTGGTGGAATGGGCGGACACGTGGCAGATGAAATTTAATGCAGAAAAGTGTGAAGTGATACATTTTGGTGAGAAGAAATATAAACTAACGGGTACAATCCCAAAGGGGGTGCAAGAACAGAGAGACCGAGGGAGTTATATGTGCACAAATTGTTGGAAGGTGGCAGGGCAGGTTGAGAAAGAAGCTAAAAAAGCTTGCAGGATCCTGGGCTTCGTGAATAGAGGTATAGAGTACAAAAGCGTGGAAATTATGATCAACCTGTATAAAACACTGGTTCAGCCTCAACTAGCGTATTGTGTCCAATTCTGGGCACCGCACTTTAGGAAGGATGTGAAGATCTTAGAGAGGGTGCAGAAAAGATTTACGGGAATGATTCTAGGGATGAGGGACTTCAGTTACGTTGACAGACTAGAGAAACTGGGGTTCTCCTTGAAGCTGAGAAGATTGAGAAGATTCAGAGGAGATTTGATGGAGGTGTTCAAAATCATGGGTTTAGACAGAGTAGATGGAGAGAAACTTCCTATTGGTGAAAGTGTCAAGAACCAGAGGACACAGAATTAAGGTGATTGACTAATGAAACAAAGGCGACACGAGGAAAAACTTACACAGCAAGTGGTTAGGATTTGGAATACCTGAATGGGTCTGCCTCCACCCCCTATCACTGCTTTCAAAAGGACGTTATGGGAAGTGGGCAGGGAAGTGGAGTTGAGGCCAAGATCAGATCAGCCATGATCTTATTGAATGGCGGAGCAGGCTGGAGCGGCCAAATGGCCTACTCCTGCTCTTGCTCCTAATTTATGTTCTTCTAAAAAAAATTGATGGCTATGGGGAAATTGCAGGGGAGTGGGACTAGTTGAGGTGCTCTTGCAGAGTGCTGGCACGAGCTCGACGGGCCAAATGGCCGCCTTCCGTGCTGTAGTCATTCTATGAAAGGCAACTGAACAATTTTTGTTTTTAAATGGCCTTATTCTCTACTGACCTTTTGCTCCAAACTGCTTTAAGCACCCACAGACCAAATATGGAATGGCTGCTTTCTGTGGAGGGATCGCCCACCCTGAACAGCGCCCTGACAGATGTGCTTAAACCTGATCGCTCACCCCTTTGCCAGTGGTGACAATACTTCAGTGCCCTGTTCACATGGAACAGGCCCATTAGTTACAATGTGGCTGATTCAGTTCATATTTAGTCCTTAGTTATTATTCATAATTCAGTGATTTATTGTGCCCAGACCTAGTTCATTAGACTTGTCTAAATCCAACCATTCCATTTTGAGGTTTCTACTCTACTGCAGTGGGAAATCATAGTGGAGGAAAATTGGGAGCCAATTAGTTGGTCATTAATTATACAACTTCCAGATAGGTTAAACAAATGGCCATTTTGTTCGTTATAAATGTAAGCTTTAGATTTTCCAGGTTAGTGACTTCTAGACACCCAGCTGATAGGTTGTCAGTCGAGATGTGTGATAAGTCAGGTTTAAACCAAAAGATGTCCTTCGATTTCTTTTTTAACGATTTGAATTTATTATTGCAGTTTCTTTATAACAACAATACACGGCAGCAAACTGAAGCCAGAGACGACTTGCACTGTCCCTGGTGCACGCTGAACTGTCGGAAGCTGTACAGCCTGCTCAAACACCTCAAGCTTTGCCATAGCAGATTTATCTTCAACTATGTGGTGCGTGATCTTTATTGAAGCCTTTTAATGGGAACTCGCAGCTTGCTGAGAGTAGCCACGGTGCTGTCAATGTTTTGTTCTTTGTGAAATTTATTTTCCTCTTTTGCTGTGCACCCTCTGATACCTCATCCAAGATGTAATCAATCATGATTAAAGCCAAACAGATGTTTGACTGGAGGGCTTTGCAGTGATCACTCCAAGGAGCATTGGCATCTGTAACACACTGACCCAGCCTTGGCTGTGATCAGGTGACTGCACAGGCTTGGAATTCAACCTGGAACTTAAGGTGTATTTACCCAAACGGCCATTAAGGAAACCGTGATTTTTTTTAAAATCCGAATTTGATAACTGAAATGCCTTGTTATCAATGCCATAGATTCCTGTTGAGAACAGGATTGAAAATGCTACTTGCATCTTTGCAGTTTAAGCACCAGGTAACTACTTGGTATCCGATGTATATAATCTGAATTCCATTCTGTTGGGGAATGTGGAAAATCGACTTCGAAGTGGCTGTAGCTTTACTGGATGTAGGATTCAATAAATCTACTTCCATTGCTTTTTAATTGGACGACTTTGAAACTGGATTAGATTGCTTGTTGTTTCTGCCGACACTGACTTATGAATATTATTGCATGAAAGTTGGCATTCAAGCATGCATATGAGTGTCATGTCTGTTTATAGATACGAGATGGCCTTTAAAGTAGTAGTTGCTCTGTGTAGTCCAGGTTACTTCTGCAGCTGCCCGTTACTCCAGAAGCCTGCTATTGACTTTGTGTTATAACTGTTCTGTAGAATTCTTCATGGTAATCGATGGCTCATTGAACATTCCTCTCAATTTGTTTTTCTCCGCAGCCTCATCCTAAAGGTGCTAGGATAGATGTATCCATCAATGAGTGTTATGACGGCTCTTATGCAGGAAATCCTCAGGATATTCACTCCCAGCCTGGGTTTGCCTTTAGCCGCAACGGTCCTGTGAAAAGGACAGCAGTGACTCACATCTTGGTCTGCAGGTAAAACGCATACTGGTGCCCTTGTAGTTCCGAGGGTCACTTGTAAGTTTCTGTATAGGTTCCCAGTAAATTTTAGATTTTTACAATCCAGCTGATTTCCTATTTAATCTGCTCCCACTAAAGCTACTTCTGAAGTTCGCTAGTGGCCTGTTTTGCAGCACTGCCCGATGTAACATTAAACCTTACAGAGCAGAAGATCTCAGGTTCAATGGCCAGTCCCTTCTGTGTTAGTGAATCTTGAGCAGGAAGTGGAGCACTAAGCTTAGCCCCTCCAATCCTGGGCTACATTTGGCCCTCTAGTGCTCTGGGAATCGTCTGAGAGTTGGTACCTTCAAGAGAAGGAGGCAGAAAATAGGTTGCAGCTGTAAATTGTAGAACACATTGGGTGCACTGGGTCACCAAGAGAAAATGAGCAAATGCATGAATGTCTCTATACACGTGTTTCAGGGGGAAAGTACTTGTTTGCCTTGTGGGTGTGGAGCATTTATTCTGTGCATAGTTTGGAACATGAAGGACAATGCACTCACTTTTTCTTCTAACTTTTTTTTTGAAGACCGAAACGTACCAAACCCAGTCTCTCGGAATTCTTGGAGTCTGAAGATGGGGAAGTGGAACAACAGCGGACTTACATCAGCGGCCACAATCGCCTTTACTTCCACAGCGACACCTGTCTCCCGCTCAGACCGCAGGAGATGGATGTGGACAGCGAGGATGAAAAGGACCCCGAGTGGCTACGGGAGAAAACCATTACAGTTCGTGTTCAGATACTTCATTCCACCATCGGGGGGGGGGGGGGGGAGCTGAGAGGGACTGAGTGTGCAAGCTGGTCTTTGCTCTTCCGTTTAAGAATGTCGGCCAAGAAATTTCCCCCCTTCCTCACCGGTCTGATTTCCTTTCCCTCCTTCCTCTCTTTGAAGGTGATGACTCGTGTTGAGGAATGGGTCTGTTGATGCTGACCCCTCCTCCATGTGGCCATTCTTTTGAATGTCAGATGAACATTTAGTCTTGTTTTGGGTTGAGGGATGGAGAACAAAATCACAGCTCAGATTGTCCCCACTAAGCATTCCTTAAATGTTCACTACAGAAGCCCTGCTTGAATCTCTCCAGCTCCCCTCCCCAGCACTGCTGGAGCTAATTGTATGACCTTCATAAGTTCAGCTGACTTGGTCTGCAATGTAGAAGTTGATTTTTGTCAGCCGTGCCTCAGTGGGCAGCACTCGCTTCTGAGTCAGAAGGTTGTGGGCTCAAGTCCCACTCCAGGGACTTGAGCACAAAATTCCAGGCTGACACTCCCAACGCAGTACTGAGGGAGCGCCGCACTGTCGGAAGGGCAATACTGAGGGATCGCTGCACTATCGGAGGTGTACTCTTTCGGATGAGACCTTAAACTGAGGGCCTGTCTGCTATCTCAAGGGGACGTAAAAGATTCCAGGGCACTATTTCGAAGATGATCAGGGGAGTTGTCCCTGGGATCCCAGCCAATAATTATCCCTCAACCAACATCACTAAAACAGATTATCTGTTCATTATCACATTGCTGTTTGTGGGAGTTTGCTGTGTGCAAATTGGCTGCTGTGTTTACTACATTACAACAGTGATTACATTTTATAAAAGTACTTCATTGGCTGTGAAGTGTTTTGAGGCAGCTGAGGGTCATGAAAGGCTAAATAAATGTTGGTCTTTATTTCTGGACTGGGGATTGAACCTGGGACCTTAATGGTCTGTGGCCCTACTGCAACTGACGGCACATTAATCGATTGAGTGAGTGAGCTTCTGCAATATAAATCCTTTATAGCTTGAATATAAGCTTACAGTTCAGTGGTATTGTAAAGATCATCACATTGCAGTTTCATGTTGATTTATATGGTTAAGTTGCATTTAGTCCTACTGCAATCTGGCATGTTTTCCAGACAATTTTGAACTGATGTTTAATTGAACTTCCTCATTTTCTTTTACTATAGCAAATTGATGAGTTCACTGACGTTAATGAAGGAGAGAAAGAAGTGATGAAACTATGGAACCTGCACGTTATGAAGCACGGGTAAGTCAGATCTTTTCACTCTCTATTGTGCTGCTTTCTGTGGGATGGTGCTTTCTGAAGGTGGCAGTGAATTTCACTGACTTCCGATCTAGACGCAATGAAACTTGAGCTGTTTAATGAATGTTGGAAAATCCCAGCGATGGAGTTAGTTACCCCGTTGTTTGTAACTTTGAAGAAGAATAACTTCAAACAGCAATCTGGAAATTGGATTTGGGGCTAACCCAGGTCTTTCAAAATCAATTGATTTATTAAAACAAAGTTTAATCGGTTAAACTGAAGAATTTCACAATTAGCCATCAGCTTGAGGACTAGTCTGCTTTTGCAGTAAGTACTGCCTCAGCTGAAACATTCAAAGGGGAATTTGAGCAATTCCTGATTCGGGGGAGTGTGGAGAGAGGGTTGGGAGTATCTACAACCCCTGTGTCCCAGTGTAGAATTGTATTCTACCGACTGGGGAAATAAACTGCACTGGAATAACGAGCACTATATCCACATATCTTGTAAAGCTGGCTTTTGTGTGGCGAAATCCTGTGCAAATTAACCAGATTACTTGAAGGAAATTTGGTCCACACACACACATACAATAGCGAGTGATGGGAATTATCAATCCAGTTGTCTCTGGGATAGCATTCCCTCCATCTGTCAGATGAAATGTTCCAGTGGATATAAAAGATCCCATGGTACGTTTTCCAAAGAGCAGGGAGATCTCCTCATCCTGGGCCAGCATCCATCCCTGAACCAGCACCATCCAAGCAGATTAATGGGTCACTTTTCTCACTTGCTGTTGGGATCTTGCTGTGTGCAAAATTGGCGCTTGTGTTTGGCAAAACAATGACTATCCTTGAAGAATTGGATGTTTAAGTGCTATTTTTCCAAAATAGGATCCAAAAGGATGTCCTGGAGGGGTCAAGGACAGAATCTATTTGGTTAGAGTTAAGAAACAATGGAGGTTGCCTTACATTACTAGGTGTATTCTATAGGCCACCAACTACTGGGAAGAATATGGAGGAGAAAATTTGTAGGGAAATTACAGAGGAGTGATAATGGGGGAATTTCAGTTATACTATTACTATCCCTGTCTAGATTAAGATAACGTCAGAGAGGGGGAAGAACTTCTGAAGTGTGGTCAGGAAAAGTTTCTTCATCAGTACATTTCTGGCCCAATGAGGATCCATTGCTGGATCTGATTCTGGAGAATGAGGTGGGTCAGGTGGATTAAGTTTCAGTAGGGGAATATTTAGGGAACTGATCATATCATAAGGTTTAGACTAGCTATGGAAAAGGACAAAGAGCAACCTAAGAGTCAAAATACTTAATTGGAGGCAGGCCAATTTCAACGGGTGCAGAAACAGCGACTTGGGGGGTATGTGTGCACAAATTGTTAAAATGGCAGGGCAGGTTGAGAAAGTGGCTTAAAAAAAGCATACGGGATCCAGGGCTTTATAAATAGAGGCATAGAATTCAAAAGCAAGGAAGTATTGTCCAATTTTGGGCACTGCACTTCAGGTAGGATGTGAAAGCTTCAGAGAGGGTGCAGAAAAGGTTTACAAGAATGGTTCCAGGGATGAAGGAGTTCAGTTACCTGGAGAGGCTGGGGTTGTTCGCCTTGGAGCACAGAAGATTGAGAGGAGATTTGAATGGGCCGCCCAGCCCCTTCACCCCTCAAAAAATTAGGGGGAACATTGATGGGACCTGTAATCTCCAATTTACCATTCACAACATGCAGACGGGAGCTGCTCCCCTGACAATGTTCCACTGCTGTCAGCCCAAACTTGTCTGTTCTCGTCTTAGAGATGGGGTTTCAACCCACGGCCACAACCTTTAATCGAGGTATGAGTGCTCCCAGCTGAGCCAAGCTGGCACTGTAGTTGTGATTGCTACTTCATTAACTCACAGTCCACCTGCCGCTTCTGTCTTTCACAAACACTGACCACTTCAAAAAGAGTTTCAACTGCACTCCAACAGCTCTGATGGGTCAATCCACTGCCTGATGGAAATGGCCCAGGTTCCATCTGTGGTTTGTGCTGTTAACTGATCTCGGCCAGCTCAGCACTTGGGGTGCTGCAGTTGACATCCATGTCCCTGGAGTGGAGGCGGGTGAACTCTGCTGGAATGCTGTTTGGATTAGATCTTATTTGCTCTCTGACTGCAGGACTCTGTGGGCTTGGTAATGCAATGTATATTAATGGGCGCTCATTACTCTCTGCAGGTTCATTGCTGACAATCAGATGCATCAATCCTGCCTGCTTTTTGTAGAGACTTGTGGACCAAGAATAGTTGAGAGAAGCCTCTGTCGGAACTTCCTGCTTCATCTGGTTAGCATGCACGACTTCAACTTGATTAATTTAAACACCATAGATAAAGTAATGGCCAGGCTCGGTGAGCTGCAACAGAAGCTACAGAGGGATTACTCTGCTTTAAAACTGAGACAGGAGCAGTCAGACGCGAGCCGGCCAAACAGCGAAGACAGTGGTACAGGCACGAGAGACAGAAATTCTAGCACTGACAGTCTCTCCTCAGGAGTCCCCAAACAGAGCAAAAGGCACAAGCTCTGAAACCAAACCATTCCCCCCCCCCCCCCCCCCCCCCCCCCGTCTCTGCTCTCTTCCCCCTTTCGCGCCCCCCCATCCCTTTCCTGGACACTGGATCGTTCGTCACTGAGGAGAGAAGGGACAAAACAAGATTGTTCCATAAGCGACTCCGCTGAAATAGACAGAAGCTCCCAATGGATACTGGGCCAATCAGTAACCGAGTGAAATGAGACAACAGTGTTGTATTAAGATTCTTTATTCTTGTAAATGTTGGTGTTCAATTAATTGTACTTAATTAGCAGGTGGAGTACAATTTAAAAAACATTGCATTCACCAGTGAACTGAACGAGCACAGTTCAGCTCGCTGCAGATGTTTTTGTGCTAATCATTCTTTCTAGAAGACTTATTTTGGCTACAAAACCAAATCTTTCTCAACATCCACACTGGCAGTTCAAAAAAATTTTTACGGTAATGTATAGTTTTAAAATCTTTCTCTCTGAAAAGTTTTTTTTTGTCATAATGAAATCTCTGAAGGACTGGGATTCACTTTACATTCTCCATTTGGAAAAAAAAGCATGTACTTTAGTTGAAGTATGATGTATAAAACCATGCGTGTAACAAAAATCTTCTGTAAAAACAAGTGCAATTTAAATAGTGGATGAAGTTTGCGTGTGTATATCTCACGGTCTTAATCTCCTTGTGACACAGGAGTAGCACTTCTCTATGTTCCTGTTTGGAAGGACTTTTTTTTAGTGTCTTTATACATATATATATATATATATTCTGTTTTAAGATGCCATCTCTACCCTCTCCCTCTTTACCCACACACCTTGCTTTTTTTTTTAAAAAAAGCTCGTGTCTATCGTTCTTCCCAGCAGGTCTGTTTTTGTACATTTGTTTTGTTGCTTACTGCCAGTCTCGCCAGACTTGAGCGCACACCTGATGTGCTGCTTCTTCTGAAACGTTGCTCTTTTTATGGCGTAGGAGGGATGGTGCTCTCCTTTTTGGTGCGTTTCACTCATGCTTTGTGCTGGATACAACATCGGGACTGTCGTTTCGACAGAAACGTCAGCGAAAGTCTATACAAGGGAGGGACGGGTGGAGGTCAGCTTGAGCATTGTTGAAATTTGAGCAGTGGTGCTGCAGCGCACAACGAGGCTGGGCCAGGAATACTTACTAATCTCTTTATGCAATAGTCTGAGACACTTTTTTTAATTTCCCTGCTACCAACACACAGGGTATTTATTGCAGGAGACACTTAAACAAAAAAAAGGCGGATGGAAGGTATGTATTTTACACAGTATTTTGCTGCATCAGAACAGTCATTTGTGCAGTCGAACACATTTTGGATAATGTAAATGTTTACAGTTTTTTTTTCCAATGGAAAGCAATCTTTCACTTGGTACAGTACCAGGGATGCAGGTTTCTAAACTCAGTAAGCACTGTGGGCCGAGTGACTATCACCTCGGCTCTTTATTTTTAAACTTCCATAAAGTGTGCGTATTCTTTTTTTTAAAAACACATTTATAATGAGGGATTGGGGTGGGGGGGGGGGGGGGGTGCGAGAGAGAGAGAGAGAGAGTGTTGCTGTTTAACCAATATTTCTTTGAGCTACAGATTTTTTTTAATATCCCACTTGAATCACTCGGATGTAATGGTATGCATTTCTGTGAATCTTTTTTTTTTAAACCTGTTCTTCCCTCTTTTTCGAAGGATGTCTGTCGCCTGCGCATATCTTGTCCGTGGCTTTGATCTGCTAATACTGTGCACATGTAAATTAGATTTTTTTGTATTTGGGGCTGGGTGCTGTAGTGTGTTTTTCCTGCTGCTAATGTTTCTATCCAAGTAAAATAATTCTGCTGTCCTGCCACAGACGGCTGGCATGGTCTGCACAATTTTGACAGCCCGAGATTTTGAATTAACGCTGGAAATTTTGGATTTCACGATATTTTACAGACACTTCCTTTTTTTAAAAACAAAACCCGTACCTTCCTGTCAGTTTTTGTAAGCAAACCGATCATAGAAATGTTAATGGGTTTTTCTATTTTAAAAAAAAAACAAATAAAAAATAAGTCATTTTCCTACATCAAATTGAATGCCTGCAATGCCAACCGTGCAAAATGTTTAAATTAAAATGTTAATTTAGAAATTGAGATTTAAGACTCCTTAATGAAGCTGAGCTTGAGTAACCTGGAAATGGCACAACGCTTGTGCTGATGTCAAATTAAAACCAGGCTGTTGCTGGGTCTTCACACTTTGCTTTGTAATCAAGTCGTCTGGAGGGGGGTGGGGGAAAACAAGTCAGTCCATTGCCGAAACTTGCAAGAGAGTAGCCGTTGATGTCTTCGGCTTGCTGCTTTCTCTTACTTGGTTTCTGCTCCTTGTGGTTCGAATAGCGCCAGCGGGTGATGTTTTCGTGCAGACGAGCTGCGCTGCTATCACGCCACCTTTTGAAAACTGCAAGAAGTCCAGATGATGCTGAAAAGGAGCATCGTGAATTACAGAACTCGCCTACATCTACAGTTTTAATCATTTTGCCACTCTCGGTAGCTGTCTATTAAAATGACATTCCCTGCCACTTTGTGCAGACTACCTTAACTTACTGAAAAATGGCTTTCTTTTTAGAAGGATGAGGCTCAAAAACATGGATCAACAATCTGATTTGCTGGATCATCAAATATGAATACTAAAAATGTCTTCAGAACTGAAATGCACCCTTTAAGATGCATCAGAATTGTTTTTAAAGGTTGTGACAATGTTAAAATCCTAATCTCTGCGCTTGTATGCACCACTTGATGTACAACTGGAGCTGCGAATTTGATCTCTTCATTTCTCTTAACTGTGTAGGGATTAACTCGTGTTTGCTTGGTTCTTGCAGCTGAGAATCGAGTTAGGAATGTAAAATTCACAGTCACAAACCAACGTCAATTTTGACCAAGATTTGGAAATTACAGATTGAAGGAAAAGGATACTAAATTGGACAGAAATGTAGAAAATGTAAGCTATCTTGACCCATGAAATCTGTAGGATGGGTGAGGATGGGGGCGAGCGTGCGAAGGTATTTAGCCATGCTCTCTTGCCCATTCCCATGTAGCAGCCCTTTTTGCTTTGTCTCTTTTTGAAGCTGTTAACTCCCTTGCTGTGGGATACAGTTCCACAGGTGCTAGCCAACATCCAGTGCCTCCTAAATGGCTGTTGTTCCTGTATCTACCCAGCTCTACTTCACTAACATTTCTCTCGACCCCTCCGTGGTCTCTAAATTCAGATTGTTTGTCCGACATCCAGTTCTGGATGAGCAGAAAATTTCTCCAATTGAATGTTGGGAAGACTGAAGCCATTGTTTTCGGTCCCGCTACAAATTCTGTTTCCTAGCCACTGACTCCATCCCTCTCCCCAACTTCTGTCTGAGTCTGAACCAGGCTTTCCGCAACCTTAGTGTCATATTTGACTCTCAAATGAGCTTTCAACCACACATCCGCAGCATAACTTAAGACTGCCTATTTCCACCTCTGTAACATTGCCCAACTCTGCCATTGCCTCAACTCATCTGCTGCTGAAGCCCTCATCCATGCCTTTGTTACCTCTAGACTTGACTACTCCAATTCACTCCTGGCTGGCCTCTCACATTCTACCCTACGTAAACTTAGAGATGATCCAAAACTCAGCTGCCCGTGTCCTAACTCTCACCAGGTTCTGCTCACCCATCATCCCTGTGCTCGCTGACCTACATTGGCTTCCGGTTAAGCAATGTCTCGATTTCAAAATTCTCATCCTTTATTTTCAAATCCCTCCCTGGCCTCACCGCTCCCTATCTCTGTAATCTCCTTCAGCCCCACAACGGCCCGGCCCCCAGATATCTGCACTGTACTAATTCTGCCCTCCTGAGCATCCCTAATAATCACTCAACTATTGGTGGCCATGCCTTCTGTTGCCCAGGCCCCAAGCTCTGGAACTACCTCCCTAAGCCTCTCTTTCCTCCTTCAAGATGCTCCTTAAAACATCCCTCTTTGGCCAAGCTTTTGGTCATCTGCCCTCATTTCTACTTGTGTGGCTTGGTGTTTAATTTGTATCGCATAATACTCCAGTGAAGCGCCTTGGGACATTGCATTATGTTAAAGGCACTATATAAATACAAGCTGTTGTATGCCTTTTGAATATCTGTCGAAGGTCTCACGCACTATGGCAATCAGAAACTAGGGTGGTCTTTTCTCACTTCCCTATCCAGCGTGCATTGGCCAATTCTGCTACCATCTACACACTCAGCACACCAGAAATCCAATCTGGGACCATCCCGAGTTGCTCCTCAGTGACTACCTCAAAGGATGTGAAGGCCTTGGAGAGGGTGCAGAAAAGATTTACGAGAATGATTCCAGGAATGAGGGATTTCAGTCTTGTGGATAGACTGGAGAAGCTGGGGTTGTTCTCCTTGGAGCAGAGAACATTGAGAGGAAATTTGAGAGGTGTTCAAAATCATGAGGGGTCTCGACAGAGTAAACACATGGCTCCCATAGGTGACATAAAAAACTTTTTTTACACAGTGAGGCGTTAGGATCTGGAATGCACTGCCTGAAAGGGTGGTGGGGGCAGACTGAATCTGCTTTCAAAAGGGAGTTAGATAAGCACCCAAGAGTATTTTTTGCAAAGCTATGAGGAAAGGGCAGCGGAGTGGGACTAGCTGAGGTGCTCTTGCAGAGCTGGCATAGGCTCGAAAGGCTGCCTCCCTCCTATGCTGTAACTATTCTTAGTTTGCATTATCCCCAATAGAATGGAATCTGTTTTTTGTCGTCGATTTGAGGCAGTTGGAAGTGTAAAGTTCTTTAGTGGAAATGGGAAAACAGTAATTGGTGTGTCAAAAGCTTACATTTAGGTTTCATAATGGGCAGCAAATGCAGTATTGTAGCACAAGGGAAAGGCACGGATTGATGGCGTTGGGTTGACTGCAGATTTGTGCAATTGAGCAGCTGCAGCGAGAGATGTTCAGATGCTCAACGGAGCGTTGGGCAGCAGCTTGTGGTCATTTGTTGGAATTGAGACGAGCACAAGCCACCTGTACAAACTGCTGCCAAAGTAGGACAGGTTCATGATGAGTACCAGATCTTGACCGAGTTGTATGAGGTGCCAGGAATACCCATACAAACACAATTTTTGGGAATGTAGTCTGGTTTACTGGAGCTGCATTGGTTGGAAACTTGCTAATGTGGGTATTCTGCCCTTAGATGGTGGGCAGCGAGCAAGGGAATGATGATGCATTTTTAAAATGGCACTCGTTTCCATATTGTCTTCAGTCCATCGCTATTTCCATTCTGTATGTGATTTTTGACAGTGGTGGCAGCCTTTTTGGCCACAGAATGTCATCACAAGTGAATATAAAACCCTCTCCTTACCAGATGCCCCATGTTCAGGTGGTGACTGGTTCTTTTTGTTGCCAGGGAAGTAAAAGTTGTGACTCTGTTGTCACATTGGCTGGGATCTTACTGCTGGTAGAGGTGAGGCATGGACCATTTAGCACATTTAAAAAAATTTGTTCATGGGATGCGGACATCACTGACAAAGCCAGCATTTATTGCTCATCCCTAATTGCCCTTCAGCAGGTGGTGGGGAGCCGCCTATTTGAACCGCTGTAGTCCATGTGCTCCCACTGCAGTTTGGTAGAACTGAGTGACTTGCTTGGCCATTTCAGGGGGCAGTTAAGAGTCAACCACATTGCAGTGGACTTGTGGTCACAAAAAGACCAGACCAGGACAAAAGAGTTCCTTCCCTAAAGGACATTAGTGAACCAGTTGGGTTTTTTCCCGACAATTTGATAGTTTCATGGTCACCCTTACAGATGCTAGCTTTTTAATTCGATTTATTTAATTAACTGAATTTAACTTCCTCAGCTGCTGTGGTGGAATTTGAACTTGCATCTCCCAGGTTAGTCCAGGCCTCTAGATTATAAGTCCAGTAACATAACTACTATGCTACTAACCTATGGGTTTCAATTTTTCTACCATATTTCTGAACCTTTAAGCCTGAAGATCTACCTCAACGTAGTCATTTAGTGAAGAAAATGGAATTATGTGATTGGGATGTTGGAAGAGGCATAATCGAGAATAAAACACTATGATGTGAGTGTTACATTTACATTTATCTACCTCCACCTGCATTGATTGCTTGGATCCTAGTGTTTTTAGGAGATGGGCAGTAAAGCAACATTTATTGCCCATTCCTAGTTGTGGTGAGGGCATAGACTACATGTAAACTAGATAAGGGTCTGAAGTTCCCTTCTCCAAAGCACAAGTTGGGTTTTTACAACAATTCAGCAATTTTCTGCTACTAGTTCACATGACCAGATTTATGGAATTTGTTTTCGTAGCATGCCACCGTGGCCTCAGAACATGCCCATATCCGAGGCATTGTAGCACAGGAGAAATCTATTTAGCCCATCACACTTGTACTAGTACTTTCAGTGTGGCACTTTAGTCCCAAATTCCTGTCCTTTTCCAAATATTTACCAATTCCCTATCAAAGGGTGACTTGCATAAGAACATAAGAATTAGGAACAGGAGCAGGCCATCTAGCCTCTCGAGCCTGCTCCGCCATTCAATAAGATCATGGCTGATCTGGTCGTGGACTCAGCTCCACTTACCCGCCCTCTCCCCTTAATTCCCTTATTGGTTAAAAATCTATCTATCTTTCACTTGAAAACATTCAATGAGCTAGCCTCAACTGCTTCCTTGGGCAAAGAATTCCACAGATTCACAACCCTCTGGGAGAAGAAATTCCTTCTCAACTCGGTTTTAAATTGGCTCCTCCGTATTTTGAGGCTGTGCCCCCTAGTTCTAGTCTCCTCTACCAATGGAAACAACCTCTCTGCCTCTATCTTGTCTATCCCTTTCATGATTTTAAATGCTTCTATAAGATCACCCCTCATCCTTCTGAACTCCAACGAGTAAAGACCCAGTCTACTCAATCTATCATAAGGTAACCCCCTCATTTCTGAAATCAGCCTAGTGAATGGTCTCTGTACCCCTTCCAAAGCTAGTATATCCTTCCTTAAGTAAGGTGACCAAAACTGCACGCAGTACTCCAGGTGCGGCCTTACAGTTGCAGCAAGACCTCCCTGCTTTTGTACTCCATCCCTCTCGCAATGAAGGCCAACATTCCATTTGCCTTCCTGATTACCTGCAAACTAACCTTTTGGGATTTATGCACTAGGTCTCATGGTGCAACGGTAGTGTGTCTGACTCCAGATCAGAAGGTTGCGTGTTCAAATCACGTCGGGGTCACTGTTCTTCGCACGCGGCCTTCCGCGAGAGGTGGGCACCGGAGGGACTGGAGGGCATCATCACGCCCGGCAACCAAATTTTAATTTGATTTTATGTTAAGTTAATTTGTTTTAATTGCCAGTGCTTTTAGTGTCCCTCTCCCCTTTTATAGGGGGCACTTGGAGAAAAATTTGATTCTGTGCCCAAAAAATAAAAAGGGCCTTGTAAATGTTGGTGTTTCCCCCAGATCAGGGGGGCACAGTTTAATGTTTTTTGTTTACTCCTAAGAGTTTCATGTACAAGGACCCCCCAGGTCCCTCTGCACCACAGCATGTTGTAATTTCTCCCCATTCAAATAATATTCCCTTTTACTGTTTTTTTTCCCCAAGGTGGATGACCTCGCACTTTCCAACATTGTATTCCATCTGCCAAACCTTAGCCCATTCGCTTAACCTATCCAAATCTCCTTGCAGCCTCTCTGAGTCCTCTACACAACCCGCTTTCCCACTAATCTTTGTGTCATCTGCAAATTTTGTTGCACTACACTCTGTCCCCTCTTCTAGGTCATCTATGTATATTGTAAACAGTTGTGGTCCCAGCACTGATCCCTGTGGCACACCACTAACCACTGATTTCCAACCGGAAAAGGACCTATTTATCCCGACTCTCTGCTTTCTGTTCGCCAGCCAATTCTCTATCCATGCTAATACATTTCCTCTGACTCCACGTACCTTTATCTTCTGCAGTAACCTTCTGCATCAATACCTGTTTTGGTGTTGAAGCATTCCATGTTCTGACAATGCTACATGGAAAAGGGTTCTTCTAATTAGAGCCTAAATGAATTTCCCCCTTATTACTAATTTGCCAGTGGGAAAAACCATCTCACTATTTTGTCAGCCTCTCTTGCATCCTCTCTTTAACCACTTCTCATTCCCGTGGGATAAGGCACACTATTTGTTCAAGTATTACCTCCTATCTTTCATCTCAGTCCTGGCATATTTCTAGTGTATTCCCTAGACAGCAGGAATATCCTTCCTGTAGTGGGATGCCTCGATTTCCCTGCAATTCCCCAGTTGTGACCTCACCAACAATATTTCCCTGCTTTTGTATTTAATGGCCACATGAACCCAGATACCAATTTTGCCTGTTTATGGCCTACTCTACTTCTGTTCCTTTACATGTATGTATCTGCCCTCATCTCCTTCCACTTCTGTTTTAAAATACCATTTAGGGTATTTCACTTATTTTCCAGAAAACTCAACAGTCACTTTTTGTGCCCATTCTACTAATCTTTCCTTGGTTAACCCTACCCCTTAATTTGATGTCTGGCACAAAAAGCTATATTTAAGTTTACATTGTCCCAAGTGGTGCCAGCCTGATTCCTGAGCCCTGAACACTTGCATTTCCACTCTGAAAAATATCCATTTACCTCTACAGACCTGCTTTCTGTCCCCTGGCTGCCTTACTATCCATGTGAGTACATTTCCTTTATTCCATGCCATGATTTTCATCACAACTGGTACATTAATGAACACTTGGAAAATTGGTATGTACAACATCCACTTCTCTGTACACCAATTTCTTCAAAAAAATAAAATCAAATGCATGCTTTAAATATTCACTGATTTTATTACAAGTTCTAGGTTTACCTATAACTAAACTAAAACTAGCTGATCTATTTCCTGGGTGCACTCCACTTCTTGAACGGGTGTGAGATATTTGTCTCAGAGTCTATTAACTTTCAGTAGTTTCATTTCTGAATATCCTCTTCCAGTCCCATCTGTGTAAAACTGACATTAAGTTTGCAACCATTCTTCTGCTCTGTCCTGAATTATAAACATTTAAAGGCTTGACTACATGAAAGCTCAGACATTTTGCTCTCCACTGGTACCTTAACACCCATTTAGCATCAAATGTATTTTAAATATCTGGCACATTCTTTGCTATCCTTGTTTCAAAACCTGTCTCTTGAGCTTTGTGGTATTTTAACTTCAGGGATTTAAATTTACAGCCTCTCCTGTCTTTGTTTGAAGTATATTCTGCGCTTATCTTATCTGTACCATTTAGTGTTTATCCCTCATAAGACTGATGGATGTATATAATGTAATTCAAATGACTAATCTTGCTCTGGAACTTGTTGCAGATGGTTAGGTTTCTTTTTTTAACTTGCATACATCCAAACAGGCCATTAGGCCCAAGTGTTCTAAATGAGCCTGCTCATCCTAACATAACCACCTATTCCTCTCTTCCCTCATGTATTTCTCACTTACCCTTAAATGCATCAATTGCACCATGTGGGAGCAGGTTCCATAGTCTCACCACTCTGCATAGGAAAGTGTCTCCTGAATTCCTTACTGGGGATTTATCTTCTGTCAATTTTAATAACCTCATTAGGTCACCCCTCAACCATAGAATCATATACCATCCAGCATATGTGGGAGGAATCATAAAGGCTGTCTGTCTTTCCTGCTATAACCTCGCTCTCTGTTCTGACATCACTCTTGTTGGAGATGGTGTCTTTTTGATGAGATGCCAAACTTGTATTTTATCAGCATCTTGGAACTCAGAGTGGAGAAATTAAGCCTTTAACACCATGAATATTTTGGGCTGGACTGAAAAATGAAGTAGCAGATTTCATGGGTAAGGCAGCTTATATAAACACATACACCAGCAGCAAGGAGGGTGTTTACATCAACTCTGATTCATGATCAATGCCCAATTTGTAACTGACATTTCTTTGGTGTTGACTCTCTTCCTTTGAGAGTGGCTGCCAATTCTTTACGATATGGTGCAATACTTGTGTTCCAATTGTAACACAATGTGGAGGCTTGGTGAGGGAATCTTACTTCCGAAATGGCAAATACAAAGCAACAGTAAACCAATTTAACAGCAACAGTAAACTTGCCATTTGGCTAGGCAAGGTTGTGTACATCAGCCATTTTAGCTGTACTGGGTACTTTCTATCCCACTCCCATAGCATAAGGTTAACAACTGGTGCTCCTGCTTTCCTGCTCTGAGGGAGCAGGAGCAATATAATGAGCAGCACTTTTAGTAAATCGAGTGATCGAGACTTAAAACTATTCAAATGAGATTCTTTTCCGATACAGTAAACTAGTATCAAACAATCTGTAATAGATACTTAAAGCAATGGAACTTTTCTTCACTTTATTAGAAATACTTAAATGTATTACAAGATTAAAGGCTAGCGAGGTACAGAAGGCTGCAATACTTTTTTAAAAAAAATGTACAATATTGAGACCCTGATTGACCTGGAGTTTTGTTCATTTGGAGTTAACCTACAGCCATAATAGAAAAGACCCTCACCATTGAGTCAACATGCTGGCATTGCATTACTGATAAACATACCCAAGCTTTTTGCATGAGCAGAAAGCCAATTTTCCCACTGTATACAATGGCCCATTCCAAGCCAACATTCATTATTGGATTCCCACCCACGGAGAGGAAAAGCAGCGACCCCTGCAATGGCACAGTTCCACAGCTGGTAGCAGCCCTGATACTTCCACCTTACTGGTTCTTTACAGGCAAGTTTAGTGTCAGGAGCATATTTACCCATTGAAGACTTCCTGTGCTCGTCAGATAACCAGCAAATGTTACTGGATGTCAATTAGGATTGGAAAACTTACCCAAGTTTTTCCAACCCCAGCCCAGAGGGAGTGGAGGGCAGTTGTACTCCTCTCCAATAGCAGACAGATATATAAATTATGAAACTTTAATCTACACTACCACACTCCACAATGGCCTGGATGAGAGGTGGCTCAGCCCAGATGCAGGAAACAAACCTACATCGTTCTAAGGTGCAAGGTGTAGTACCACCCCAGGCTGTGCATTTACCCGCTGCGCCAGTTAGGCAGCAAGGGTGCTTTTAAAAACCCGCACTTTGCTTCAAGTACTATTTAATACACTGGACTGTGAACCGAACTGTCCAATCTTTTTTTAGATCTTCCTACTTGCTTCTAAGCAGAGTATTAAGTATTGGAAGACTCCAGATATCACTTCAATATTATGAAATGATTGATATGTATATAGGCACGTTTAATCACCATGATTGTCCTATAAAAAGGATGCTTCTATCTACAAATAAAGGCACTTCTCGATCAGTAATTTAGCCTCTGATTTTTTTGGGTACTTCCCAAAACCATTTCACACAAACGTGAAAATACACCATTATAAAGATAACAATCCATACGCATTTCCGGTCAACTTTGTGCATTAGCAATATACTCCTGTCCACCTATATATTGGAAACTATGTAAACTTGGCATGCGGTAGTTACATCCTTCCACCAGTGGAGGTGCTATAGCAACAGATGGATATTACTGTATCTAGAGGCAGTTTCCATCAAATATGGGCACAGTAATTTCTAAAATGGAACTATAAGGATAGAATGTATGACTTTAAAATGGAAACTAAATTATATCTGCGTACCCTGATCCAATTATCCAACGTCAGACCCCGTTTCACCTGAAGACTTGGTCTTCACTCCCTGTATGCAATATAGGGGATCAACTTGTTTTACAAAAAAGTGCAAGCACCAGTTTCACAGTAAAGATACCGGAGAGCTATCCGCTAGTGCAAGCAGACCCATGCCTGCTTTTGCGTTAGAATTTTTAAATGTTTACAATTGTTTCTGCTTGTCGAAAGTCTGGTGAGAAATGGAACACACACACACACCCCAAATAAAATCCCCCCCCCCCCCAAAATCTAGTTTTGGAACCAGCGCCAGTCCTGAAGTACAGGTTAGATATAAAGTTTCCTCCACTCTTTCCAAACAATGTTAACTTTTGAGGATCAGAATAAAACACCCGTTTTACTGCCCCAATTTCCAGGAAATTTGTGGCGAGCTCATGGATTTTGCACCCAGGCGGGAGCTGGGGCGACTGTCAGAATATCGGGCCCAAGTTTCAGCATCAGGTGAAAACGGCGCACCTCCAAGACTTGTGACCTGCCTGGGCTCGAAGGTGCGCCGGAATATTTTGCTGCAATTCTCCGGTCCTCCTGGACCATGGCGTGGCGCAGCACAGTTTTCGTGGGGCGGAGCAAGCTGCAGGTGGGCAGGGCCAAGCCCCTGCGTGTCTGAAGACTGCCGGCTTCGTTGCGCCTGCGCAATAGCTCAGCAAGGCGTTTTCCCCCAGCCTGGGTACCGGGGAAGGATGGAGGAGCGTAGAAATAGGGCACTGGGGAGGTGATCGGTGGGAGAGAAACATGGGGAGGTGATCGGTCGGGGAGGAGCGAGGGATGGAGGAGCACTCTAAATGATCGATGGGTGCCTCCGTCCAGCCCCCCCCCCCCCCCTCCTCCCTCTGCTGTCAGATAGAGAGAGACAGATAGAAACACCTTCCCTTCACAAAGGTAGGACTTCTATTTTTTTATTGGTTGCTTATTACTTTGCTCTTGGAACTTTAGGTGCAGGGTTCCTTCTATTTTTTATTAATTAATTGCTTATTTTTTGTGCTTTGTTTTGTGCTTACTGCTTTAAATGTATTTGCTTCTTTAATGTTGTTATGAAGGAGTTTATGGAAAATCCTTTAACCCCCCCCCCCCCCCCTCCCTCCCTCCCTCCCTTGTTGTGATGTTGATGTGTCCTTTGTGTTTAATGCTTCCCACCCCCCTGGCTGTGCCTGCACTAAACTTAACTCTAGGTAAGGTTTTTCAGAACTTACAAAAGGGGATACTTACTCCATCCTAAGTTAGTTTGTAGTAAGTTTTCACTGCCGAAACTTGCAAAACAGGCCCGAATAGCTGGACACACTACCTTTTTGGGGGGAAAAAAATACTTTACCTAAACTAACTCACTAGAACTGGAGCAAACTATTATCCGAGAATTGCAATTTCTAACATACTCCAAACTAAATTAGTTGCACCAAAAAACTAGGAGCAACTCCACCCGAAACTTGGGCCCATCATCTCGGATGGGGAAAAGCTCAAACTGGATTGTTACGAGAAAGTTAACACAATGCCACAACCTTGCATGTAAAAATCACCCTTTTGAGGTACAGTTCAAGGCTGCAACATTCACTGGGGTGCCCCATCCCCTGCTCATCTGCCGTTCACAGCTGCCCCAGGAGTGTCCAAGTCTTTGTGGGTCTCTCAGGGGGCTGAGTACAAATTTTAGATCCATTAATCTGTATATTTTTCAAGCCTTAAACCAATTGTTCGAATCAAAGATTTATCCACTAACGAAATAACTGCCTCAGAACAGCCCTTCCCAAACCCCCAAAATATCACTGATGAAAAAGCAAATAATCACGAAGCACAGATTGGAATGAATGGCCTGTGTGAGATTCACAGGCCAAGGAATGCAGCTTTGGATGGCCTGTGTGAGATTCACAGGCCAAGGAATGCAGCTTTGGATAGCCTGCTCTGTGTGTCAGTAACCCAACAAAGCACTGGGTAGAAGTCAGAGGGTTTCAGGTTGACAATTCTCAGTCCATTAAAATACTAAATGTCCCTCTGTGTTCTGTCCTACAATATATTTTTTTAAATAAGCTCTCAAATTGCACCACATCATATAAGGCCAAGTGTGTGAGGGGGGGGGTTTGGTGTGTTGGAGGAAGAGAGGGGGGGTTAAAGGAAGTAATAACAATGATGAAGCAGCTTTACTTGGCGTATCAGTGATACAAAGATCTAAAGCCGCTCACTGTTGCACTCTGGAGATAGGCTCAGGCCGACCGTTTACACGAAGTCAGATTCTCTGCTGGGCTTTAGACTGGACACAGAGTGCAGCAGAAAGATTTTCTATGACAACTAACACTTTCACCTTGTTGGGCCAGGGTCCAGGCATTGCGTCTCACGGGCTGCAATGAACAATTACCCTGGCATTTCTCCGTCCAAAACCCCCCACGGCTCCAAAGTTTTTAAACGGAAATATGTCGGCGAAGGGTCACAGCGCAGGCTGGCCCGTCAGAAGGACACGCAGCAGTTTACGCCTCAAACTGACCACTGATCGTCCATTAAAGACTCTCAAACTAAAACGCGATGACAAAGTTCAGTAACATTTCATCTCGGTTATTCACCGAACACACGCTCGCTTGACCAGTCACTCTGCACAGACAGGTTTCTGTAACACCGCAATGAACTTGTGAAAGAATATATTTTCATCAAAGCTTTTGCTCAAATAATTATAAAATAAAATTGTTCATTTCTCTTCCCTCCCCACCACTCACACGCACACACACACACACTCAGAGCCTTCCCAATGATGAGATGAGAACCATTCCTTACTGCGAAGCCTCCAGCTCTCACACAGGCTTTGAACAGTTGGACCTTGCATGCTATCCGATCCGGTTGGAAGTGAGGAGTTGCCCCGTCACTGGAGTCTAATATACCAGCACTTTCCAGCCTGGGTAGGCGAAGGAACAGCCAAAATACAAGGCATCGCAGGGGTGATCGAGCAGCCAGTCGAACACCACTTCTCGGTTTCCAGAGCTGATGATCACGCGAAGCTTGAAACTCGCAGCATCGTTGAAGACGGAGCCCAGGCTGACCACCTCCATGTCAAAAGTGACCGAAGACCCGGCAGAAACACAAGGAAGCTGATTGGTCATTTCTTTGCCATTCACAAATACCGCCCCTAAAAAAAAATGACGAGTTATTCCGCCTGACATTAAGCCTACTATGCAGACTGTATAATGTTTTATGGGAGGTAAAAGAGAGACTAGACATACAACAAGCAATGAGGAAACAGATGGTCCTGCACGTGAATGATTTCTACCTTTCCCCTATTCCATCCCCAACAGCTCAAAGTCACACCATCTGTCCGAGTGGAAGAAAAGTTACATTGATATAGCTCATCACGTCTCGGGAAAGTGATTCATACACACAACCAATGCAGAAATTATTGTTAGAGGCAGCTGCTGTGTGCACAGTTTGCATTTTGTTCAACAGAAATGAGATACATAACTTGTTAGTGCTTCGCGTTGATGGTTGAGGGAAGGCTAGCCCATTAGGAGACCTCCCTCCTCCTCTTTCAGGGTGTTCAGCACCAGAACAGGCAGTCAAGGGCCTGGGTATAACATCTCAGCCAGTGGGAAACATTTGGGGAATGCACTACTTTCTCAACACTGGACTGGAGAGTCAGCTTGGACAGGCTCAAAATCCTGGTACGGGGCTCAAATTCAGCCTACAATCGAGCCGAGCACACACAGCAGCATGGTGCCAGGGTCCATACCGAGTTAGCCCATTGCAGCCCTCCTACCCCAGATTGGGAGGAAGGAAAATCAGCCAGGAGCCTGGTCCTGAATGTTAGGCAGCGACACCTACTGGATGATACGTGCGTGTGGTGCTGTGCATGCATGTTGCTAACTAAACACTCAAGGGCACCCTGGTGGTGTAAGCACATTGTAGCAAGTGCATGCCAATGTCTTCTCCTGTATTACCTTTGTTCCAGAGGGTCTGGAAACAACAATTATAACATAAGTAGGAGTAGGCCATATGGCCCCTCGAGCCTGCTCCGCCATTCAGTAAGATCATGGCTGATCTGATCATGGACTCAGCTCCACTTCCCTGCCCGCTCCCCATAATCCCTTACTTATCCCCTTATCGTTTAAGAAACTGTCTATTTCTGTCTTAAATGTATTCAATGTCCCAGCTTCCACAGCTCTCTGAGGCAGCGAATTTCATAGATCCACAACGCTCAGAGAAGAAATTTCTCCTCATCTCAGAATAAAGGGCCGCCCATTTAAAACTAAGATCATGCCCTCTAGTTCTAGTCTCCCCCATCAGTGGAAACATCCTCTCTGCATCCACCTTGTTAAGCCCTCTCAATCTTATATTATAAAAGCAATTAGTTATTGACAGACATCAAATGACACAGAAAATACAGCACAGAAACAGGCCATTCAGCTCCACGAGTCTGTGCTGGTGATTATACTCCACACCAATATCCTCCTGTTCCATCTGTCTTATCTCAGCCTTTCAGCATCTCTTTCTATTCCCTTCTCTCGCAAAAGGGAATTTGAAAGCATCTAAGCTATTTGCCACAACCACTTCTTGTGGTAGCGAGTTCCACTCTTGAGTAAAGAAAATTCTCCTTATTTCCCGATCAGATTGATTAGTAACTCTCTTGTATTTATGGCTCCTAGTTTTGGATTGCCCCACAGGTGGAAACATTCTCTCCACATCTGCCCTATCCAACCCATTCAGAATTTTAAAGATCGTTAACAGGTCTCCTCTAAGTCTTCTCTTTTCTAAGGAAAAATCCGGTTCAATCTTTCCTGACCGCTGTAATCGCTCAGTTTTGGTACCATCCATCTAAATTATTTTTGCACTTTCTATAGTATGGAGACCAGAACTGTGTACAGTACTCTAAGTGTAGCCTGACTGGAGTCTTATACATGTTTAATATAACTGTTACATTTGAATTCTATACCCCTGGTAATAAATCCCAGGTTTAATTGCTTTGCTGGCCTGTGATGCTGCTTTCAAGGATTTGTTCGCCTGTATCCCTCGATCCCTTTGCTCTTTGACCACATTCAGTTTCTTATTTTCTAAAAGGTACCGCCATTTTGAGTGTTTACTCGGACAGAACAGGGATCAAGGTCAGCTACAGTGTCCTCCATTGTGGGATAGTCACTATCAAAGGTTCACACAAGAGTAATGGATGATCCTTATAGAAAGCTCTCTCCATCCCACACAAAGCTGCCCCCATTCAGCTTTATTACCATTTGAGCTGATGCAAACGGCCTTGTCTCTTTGCAGGGAGTCACAGCCGTTCTGAGGCTCAACACACACCCCGATACTATCCCGCTTATCCGGCTGTCCTGCCGCTTCCATCCTGGGAACAAAACAAAAGCACAGCCTGTAAAAAACACATTCCCTCGTGAATAATGTGTTCGTCGATGGCAAGTGAAGGTAGTGCTGAGGGAATAAAACAAGCAACTTGCATTTATAATCGCCCCGTCCACGTTCTCAGGACGTCCCAAAGCACCTGACTAGTTAACGAGGTACTTTTGAAGTGCAGTCACTGTTGTAATGTAGCAAACACAGCAGCCAATTTGTGCACAGCAAGCTCCCACACATCGGATAATCTGTTTTACGCAGGATTTCGTAAGATATACGGCACAGACACAGGTCATTCAGCCACAACCAGTCCATGCCGGCGTTTATGCTCCACTCGAGCCTCCTCCCGTTTTTCCTCATCTAAATATATCGGCATAACCCTCCATTCCCCTCTCCCTCATATGCTTGTCCAGCTTCCCCTTAAATGTATCGATACTATTCACTTCAACCACTCCCTGTGGCAGCGAGTTCCACATTCTCACCACTCTGGGTAAAGTGGTTTCTTCTGAATTTCCCATTGGATTTCTTGGTGACTATCTTATATTGGTGGCCTCTAGTTATGCTCTTCCCCACAAGTGGAAACATTCTCTCTCTGTATCCACTCTATCAAAACCTTTCATAATTAGGTCACCCCTCAGCCTTGTTTTTTTCCCCCCCAAGAGAAAAGAGACCCAGTCTGACCATCCTTTCCAGATATGTTTACCCTTCGCATTTCTGGTAGCATCTTTGTAAATTCTCTCTGCACCCTCTCCAGTGCCTCTATATCCTTTTTATAATATGGCAACCAGAACTGTACGCAGTACTCCAAGTGTGGTCTAACCAAGGTTTGATAGAAGTTTAGCATAACTTCCCTTTTCAATTCTATTCCTCTAGAAATAAACCCTAGTGCTTGGTTTGCTTTTTTTATGGCCTTGCTAACCCGTCGCAACTTGTAGTGATGTGTGTATTAATATTCCGAGATCCCTTTGTTCCTCTACCCCACCCAGACTCGCACCCTCCAAGTAATAAGTGACCTCCCTATTCTTCCTCCCAAAATGTAATACCTCACATTTATCTAAGTTGAACTTCATTTGCCAATTCTATGCCCATTCTGCAAGTATATTAATGTCCCCCTGTAATTTGTTGGTCCTCCTCAGTATTGACTATTCCCCAATTTGGTGTCATCCGCAAATTTAGAAATTGTGTTTTTGATCGTTAATATAAATTGTGAACAACAGTGGTCCCAGCACAGATCCTTGTGGAACACCACTACCCACCTTCTGCCACGGTGAATAGCTACCCTTTACCCCTACTCTCTGCTTTCTGTCTTGAAGCCAGCTCGCGATCCATTCTGTTACCTGTCCCCTGACCTTGTTCATTAGTCTATTTTGGGGTACCTTATCGAAGGCCTTTTGAAAATCTAGATAATTTATATCTATTGCATTCCCCTTGTCTACTCTCTCTGTTACCTCTTCAAAAAATTCAGTAAGGTTGGTCAAGCAAGACTTTCCCTTCTGAAATTCTTGCTAACTATTCATTTATATTTTTGGTTTCTAGATGTTCTTCTATTTTCTCCTTTAGTAGGGATTATTCCCTGGACATGTTCCATCTCCCTTCTTAAATACATATTTTTTAGTGATGTTGGTGGAGGGATAAATATTGGCCCGGACACTGGGGAGAACTCCCCTGCTCAAGTCTCTGGAGTGGGACTTGAACCCACAATCTTATGATTCGGGGGCAAAAGTGTTGCCCCACTGAACCACAACCTGTGTACAGCACCAACTGCTCCTGGATCAGTCAGCTAAACTCTACTCTACCCCAACAATACGCTTTGCCTCTAACCTCGGAGCAGCTCCCCATTACTGTACTTGGGTGACCTGTTTCCCACGACTGATGAGTCAGTGGCAGATTAAGGGCAGTGTCCACTGGGAAGCCACATCACGATGGACCTTCATAGCCAGTGGACAGGGGAAACTCTCATCCAATCAGCCTGGGCTCAGATTTCAACCTGGTCTGCTAACTCGCCGCCACACCTTTCGTAATGTGATCAGTGTCAGTCACAAGAACTTTCCTTAAAACACATCAAATTGCACACGAGCAGAGAGTGTTAAGGCACCAACTTCTGCTCCTTAAAGTAAGTGATCAACAGGTGGTGAGGGCAAAATCCATGATAGAAAAATCATACATGGAATCTGGATGGAGTGAACCTGATAGTCTGTTTTAGTCATGTCAATCTGGTCATTTATCACACTGCTGCTTGTAGGCGCTTGCTGTGCACTAATTGGCTGCCGCATTTCCTACTTTACAACAGTGACTACACTTCAAAAAGTATTTCATTGACTGTAAAGTGCTTTGGGACATCTCAAGGTTGTGAAAGGTGCTATAGAAATGCAAGTTCTTTAGCTTCCTTCTAACTTCGATCTGTGCCAGCCGTGGCTCAGTCGGCTGCACACTTGACTCGGAGTCAGAAAGTTGTGGGTTCAAGTCCCACTCCAGGGACTTGAGCACAAGAAAAATCTAGGCTGACGCTCCAGTGCAGTATTGGGGGAGTGCTGCACTGTCGGCGGTGCCGTCTTGCGGATGAGACGTTAAACCGAGGCCCTGTCTGCTTTTAAGTGGATGTAAAAGATCCCGCGGCACTATTTTGAAGAAGAGCAAGGGAGTTATCCCCAGTGTCCAGGCCAATATTTATCCCTCAATCAACATAACAAAAGAAACTGATTAGCTGGTCATTATCACATTGCTGTTTGTGGGAGCTTGCTGTGTGCAAATTATCTGCCGCGTTTCCCACAATACAACAGTGACTACAGTCCAAAAGTACGTCATTGGCTGTAAAGTGCTTTGAGACGTCTGGTGGTCGTGAAGGGCGCTATATAAATGCAAGTCTTTCTTTCTTTTCTCTTTTGGGGTTTTGAAATTCACAAAGTGCTCAACCTTCACCCGTATGGTTTGGGTGTTTGCTGCGGCCCTGTTGAAGATCTGCCTAATACCTCACCGCCAATCACTCAATGCAGCACAGGGCTGAATATCTGCAGCGAAGCAATGCATTCAGGGACTTCTAACCACCGGGTAAAATGAGAGATTAGGAAGAGAAATCTTCTTCGCTTACGGCTGTTGTTTTTAAACAGAGACAGCTCATCCTGGTACCTTCATTGAAAGTGATCGGGGTCAGACTGTTCTTCTTTGCCATAGGAATACTCAGGACCAGAAGCCCATCAGTCTATCCAAAAGCATAAAAGTCCTCGTACATTAAATCGCTCTCATTCCCCTCAATCCCTTTCTCATCCAAATATCTATGCAGCTCTGTCTTGAATTTGCTGTCAGTCTCCACAGACTCCCCAGGCAGACTGTTTCACACATTGATCACCTTCTCTATGGAACATTCAACCTGAACTCTCAATTCACCTTCCCTGTTCACCACGATAGGCAGCAGCTCCCAGGGTGGGTTGTACTGGACTTCATGACCTTAACTCTTGGGAGTCCGCAGCCCCAATTGTTCAGTTGAAGCTGGAGCAGATTACATTTACCGTAAATGTACCAGACGGGTTTTTAAAGACAATGACAGCAGTAAAGTACTTACCGAAAGGTCAGGGTCTGTCCACTGGTGTAAGTGGGCTCCTTGGAGTACAGCACGCCACAAGTCGGAAAGTCGTTCCTGAGCGCCATGTCTCTACGACTGCTGAGGCTAAATCCTTCGCAGCCTGTGATCCATTCTGTCAACAAAATTCAACATTCATGAGTGTGCAGTCCTGTGTATTTAAGTTTCAGTCAGCTCCCCCAGAGAATAACTCAGCCTTGTTAGTGCAGTTTTTATATCTAAACGGGACACACAATGTTCTCGATTAAGGAGCAGTGCATATGGTAGCATAGTGGTTATGTTACTGGGCCAGTAATCCAGAGGCCCAGACTAATGATCCAGAGACAAGAGTTCAAATCCCACCACGGCAACTGGGGAACTTAAAATTCAATTAATTAAATCAAATCTGGAATAAAAAAAGGATGGTTTTAAAAACTCATCTGGTTCACTAATGCCCCACACTCCCACTCTTTTCTCTTCCTCATTCTACAGCCCCCCCCCCCCCCACACCAGTTTCCAGGCCTCTATCTGCCATTGTTGAGTGGGTCATTAGGAAGTCCATGAGGAACCGGAGAGACTTTTAAATGATCTGTTCCGGGATGTGGGCATCGCTGGCAAGGCCGGCATTTATTGCCCATCCCTAATTGCCCCTGGAGAAGGTGGCGGTGAGCCGCCTTCTTGAACTGCTGCAGTCCGTGTGGTGAAGGTGCTCCCACAGTGCTGTTAGGGAGGGAGTTCCAGGATTTTGACCCAGCGACGATGAAGGAACGGCCGATACATTTCCAAGTCAGGATGGTGTGTGACGGGGAGGAGAACGTGGAGGTGGTGGTGTTCCCATGCGCCTGCTGCCCTTGTCCTTCTAGGGGGTAGAGGTCACGGGTTTGGGAGGTGCTGCCGAAGAAGCCTTGGCAAGTTGCTGCAGTGCATCTTGTAGATGGTGCACACTGCAGCCACGGTGCGCCAGTGGTGGAGGGAGTGAATGTTGAAGGTGGTGGATGGGTGGACAATCAAGCGGCTGCTTTGTCCTGGATGGTGTTGAGCTCGATTGTTGTTGGAGCTGCACCCATCCAGGCAAGTGGAGAGTATTCCATCACACTCCTAACTTGTGCCTTGTAGATGGTGGAAAGGCTTTGGGGAGTCAGGAGGTGAGACACTCACCGCAGAATACCCAGCCTCTGACCTGCTCTTGTAGCCACAGTATTTATGTGGCTGGTCCAGTTAAGTTTCTGGTCAATGGTGACCCCCAGGATGTTGCTGGGGGGTGATAGAGCAGCATCGCCACGATAGGCAGCAGCTCCTAGGTGGTGTTGCACTGGACTTCATGACCTTAACCCTTTAGCTGTGAAACAAAACCAGAATCGAGAGTTTCAGCAGTAAGGGACTAACTGACCGTGTGCAGTCAGGGTGGTGTGCGCTGTCTGAGGAATACTCCAGGGGCTCCACTCCATGCGTCCTTCTCTCCGGGCGCACACACGGAACGTGTAGCCAATATTGGGGTCAAGATGCAGGACCACAAACTCTGTATCGGGTCCAATGTAGACATCTTCAAAGTGGCAGATGGTGTTTTTACAGAACTGCAGCCGGTATTCCTGCGCCACAAAATCGTCGTCGTCCTAACACCAAAACACAAAACATCCGTTACACTTCAGTCCGCGAGGTTTACAAAGCCGAGGACCAGTCAGTGGATAACTGTACCTCCCAGCGTGCCACCAGGAAAGACCACCCCCCCCCACCCCGAGCTCAATACTCTGCCTGTCCAGTGTTCAAGTCTCGCTCACTCATCACCCCTTGTGCTCGCCGGCCAATATTGTCCTGGGTTTGCACAGTGGAGACGTGAATAATTATGCGAATGAAGTTAGAAATTTACAGCGCAGAAGGAGGCCATTCCGGCCCATCGTGTCCGTGCCGGCCGACAAAGAGCCGCACGGCCCTCGGTCAGCAGCCCTAAAGGTTACATATAAACCTATGAACAATGACGGAAAGGCAAAGAGCACCCAGCCCAACCAGTCCGCCTCACCACAACTGCGACACCCCTTACCCAAACATTCTACACTCCACTCCAACCGGAGCCATGTGATCTCCAGGGAGAGGCAAAAACCAGATTAAAAACCCAGGCCAATTTAGGGAAAAAAAATCTGGGAAAATTCCTCTCCGACCCATCTAGGTGATCGAAACTAGTCCAGGAGATCACCCTGGCCGTATTCTATTCCCCGCAGTACTTACCATTATATCTACTCCGTCCAACAAAAGGTCATCCAGTCTAATCCCAATTACCAACTCGAGTTCCGTAACCCTGCAGGTTACTGCACTTTAAGTGCCCATCCAAACATCTCTTAAAAGTGCTGAAGGTTTCTGCATCCACCACTCTTCCAGGCAGTGAGTTCCAGATCCCCACAACCCGCTGTGTAAAGAAGCCCTCCCTGCCTCAAATCCCCTCTAAAACCTTCCACCAACCACCTTAAAACTATGCCCCTCATTATAGACCCCTCCACCAATGGAAATAGACCCTTACTATCCACTATGTCCAGGCCGCTCAATATTTTGTACACCTCAATGAGGTCTCCTCTCAACCTCCAATGAGAACAAACCCAGCCTATCCAATCTGTCCTCATAACTAAGATTTTCCATTACAAAAGAATTTAGAACATAAGAATTAGGAACAGGAGTAGGCCATCTAACCTCTCGAGCCTGCTCCCCATTCCAGGCAGCATCCTAGTAAATCTCCACTGCACCCTTTTTAGTGCAATCACATCCTTCCTATAATACGGTGACCAGAACTGCACGCAGTACTCTAGCTGTGGCCTAACCAAAGTATTATATAATTTAAGTATAACCTCCCTGTTCTTATATTCTATGCCTCAGCCAATAAAGGCAAGCATTCCGCATGGCTTCTTAACCGCCTTATCCACCTGGCCTGCTACTTTCAGGGATCTGTGGACAAGCACACCAAGGTCCCTTTGTTCATCTACACTATTAATGTGTATACCCTTTCCTTATTAAACCTCCCAAAGTGCATCATCTCACACTTCTCTGAATTAAATTCCATTTGCCACTGCTCTGCCCACCTGACCAGTAGATTGATATCCTCCTGCAGCCCATAACTTTCCTCTTCATTATCAACCACACAGCCAATTTTAGTGTTTTCTGCAAACTTCTTAATCATATTCCCTATATTCAAATCTAAATCATTGATACATACCACAAAAGGCAAGGGACCCAGTGTTGAGCCCTGCGGAACCCCACTGGAAACATCCAGTCACAAAAACATCCATCAATTATTACCCTTTGTTTCCTATCTCCAAGCCAATTTTGGATCCAACTTGCCACTTTGCCCTGTATCCTATGGGCTTTAACCTTCATAACCAATCTACCATGTGGCACCTTATCAAAAGCCTTGCTAAAGTCCATATACACACTACATTGTATGCACTACCCTCATCGACCCTCTTGCTTACCGCCTCAAAAAATTTAAATCAGGTTAATCAAACACGATCTTCCCTCAACAAATCCGTGCTGACTGTCCCTAATTAATCCTTGCCTTTCCAAATGCAGATTTATCCTGTCTTTCAGGATTTTTTCCAATAATTTTCCCACCACTGAGGTTAGACTGACTGGAAAATTGAGTGCTATTAGCACTCGGGGTTCCGTGAGTTAGAAACATAGAAAATAGGTGCAGGAGTAGGCCATTCGGCCCTTCGAGCCTGCACCGCCATTCAATGAGTTCATGGCTGAACATGCAACTTCAGTACCCCATTCCTGCTTTCTCGCCATACCCCTTGATCCCCCGAGTAGTAAGGACTATATCGAACTCCTTTTTGAATATATTTAGTAAAATGGCTTCAACAACTTTCTGTGGTAGAGAATTCCACAGGTTCACCACTCTCTGGGTGAAGAAGTTTCTCCTCATCTCGGTCCTAAATGGCTTACCCCTTATCCTTAGACTGTGACCCCTGGTTCTGGACTTCCCCAATATTGGGAACATTCTTCCTGCATCTAACCTGTCTAAACCCATCAGAATTTTAAACATTTCTATGAGATCCCCTCTCATTCTTCTGAACTCCAGTGAATACAAGCCCAGTTGATCCAGTCTTTCTTGATATGTCAGTCCCGCCATCCTGGGAATCAGTCTGGTGAACCTTCGCTGCACTCCCTCAATAGCAAAAATGTCCTTCCTCAAGTTAGGAGACCAAAACTGTACACAATACTCCAGGTGTGGCCTCACCAAGGCCCTGTGCAACTGTAGTAACACCTCCCTACCCCTGTACTCAAATCCCCTCGCTATGAAGGCCAACATGCCATTTGCTTTCTTAACAGCCTGCTGTACCTGCATGCCAACCTTCAATGACTGATGTACCATTACACCCAGGTCTCGTTGCACCTCCCCTTTTCCTAATCTGTCACCATTCAGATAATAGTCTGTCTCTGTTTTTATCACCAAAGTGGATAACCTCACATTTATCCACATTATACTTCATCTGCCATGCATTTGCCCACTCACCTAACCTATCCAAGTCACTCTGCAGCCTCATAGCATCCTCCTCGCAGCTCACACTGCCACCCAACTTAGTGTCATCCGCAAATTTGGAGATACTACATTTAATCCCCTCGTCCAAATCATTAATGTACAATGTAAACAGCTGGGGCCCCAGCACAGAACCTTGCGGTACCCCACTAGTCACTGCCTGCCAGCCATTCTGAAAAGTACCCATTTACTCCTACTCTTTGCTTCCTGTCTGCCAACCAGTTCTCAATCCATGTCAGCACACTACCCCCAATCCCATGTGCTTTAACTTTGCACATTAATCTCTTGTGTGGGACCTTGTCAAAAGCCTTCTGAAAGTCCAAATATACCACATCAACTGGTTCTCCCTTGTCCACTCTATTGGAAACATCCTCAAAAAATTCCAGAAGATTTGTCAAGCATGATTTCCCTTTCACAAATCCATGCTGACTTGGACCCATCATGTCACCTCTTTCCAAATGCGCTGCTATGACATCCTTAATAATTGATTCCATCATTTTACCCACTACTGATGTCAGGCTGACCGGTCTATAATTCCCTGTTTTCTCTCTCCCTCCTTTTTTAAAAAGTGGGGTTACATTGGCTACCCTCCACTCCATAGGAACTGATCCAGAGTCTATGGAATGTTGGAAAATGACTGTCAATGCATCCGCTATTTCCAAGGCCACCTCCTTAAGTACTCTGGGATGCAGTCCATCAGGCCCTGGGGATTTATCGGCCTTCAATCCCATCAATTTCCCCAACACAATTTCCCGACTAATAAGGATTTCCCTCAGTTCCTCCTCCTTACTAGACCCTCTGACCCCTTTTATATCCGGAAGGTTGTTTGTGTCCTCCTTAGTGAATACTGAACCAAAGTACTTGTTCAATTGGTCTGCCATTTCTTTGTTCCCCATTATGACTTCCCCTGATTCTGACTGCAGGGGACCTACGTTTGTCTTTACTAACCTTTTTCTCTTTACATATCTATAGAAACTTTTGCAGTCCGTCTTAATGTTCCCTGCAAGCTTCCTCTCGTAGTCTATTTTCCCTGCCCTAATCAAACTCTTTGTCCTCCTCCGCTGAGTTCTAAATTTCTCCCAGTCCCCAGGTTCACTGCTATTTCTGGCCAATTTGTATGTCACTTCCTTGGTTTTAATACTATCCCTGATTTCCCTTAATAACCACGGTTGAGCCATCTTCCCTTTTTTATTTTTTACGCCAGACAGGGATGTACAATTGTTGCAGTTCATCCATGCGGTCTCAATGTCTGCCATTGCCCATCCACTGTCAACCCCTTAAGTATCATTCGCCAATCTATCCTGGCCAATTCACGCCTCATACCTTCAAAGTTACCCTTCTTTAAGTTCTGGACCATGGTCTCTGAATTAACTGTTTCATTCTCCATCCTAATGCAGAATTCCACCATATTATGGTCACTCTGCCCCAAGGGGCCTCGCACAATGAGATTGCTAATTAATCCTCTCTCATTACACAACACCCAGTCTAAGATGGCCTCCCCCCTAGTTGCTTCCTCGACATATTGGTCTAGAAAACCATCCCTTATGCACTCCAGGAAATCCTCCTCCACCATATTGCTTCCAGTTTGGTTAGCCCAATCTATATGCATATTAAAGTCACCCATGATAACTGCTGCACCTTTATTGCATGCACCCCTAATTTCCTGTTTGATGCCCTCCCCAACATCACTACTACTGTTTGGAGGTCTGTACACAACTCCCACTAACGTTTTTTGCCCTTTGGTGTTCTGCAGCTCTACCCATATAGATTCCACATCATCCAAGCTAATGTCCTTCCTAACTATTGCATTAATCTCCTCTTTAACTAGCAATGCTACCCCACCTCCTTTTCCCTTTATTCTATCCTTCCTGAATGTTGAATACCCCTGGATGTTGAGTTCCCAGCCCTGATCATCCTGGAGCCACGTCTCCGTAATCCTAATCACATCATATCCATTAACATCTATTTGTACAGTTAATTCATCCACCTTATTACGGATACTCCTTGCATTAAGACACAAAGCCTTCAGGCTTGTTTTTTTAACACCCTTTGTCCTTTTAGAATTATGATGTAGTGTGGCCCTTTTTGTTTCTTGCCTTTGTTTACTCGGCCTTCCACTATTGCTTTTTACCTTTCTACCATCTGTTTCTGACTCCATATTACTTCGCCCTGTCTCGCTGCATAGGTTCCCATCCCCCTGCCATATTAGTTTAAACACTCCTGAACTGCATTAGCAAATGTTACCCCCAGGACATCAGTTTCAGTCCTGCCCAAGTGCAGACCACCCTTTTGTACAGGCCCCACTTCCCCCAGAACTGGTTCCAATGTCCCAGGAATTTGAATCCCTCCCTCTTGCACCACTGCTCAAGCCACATATTTATTCTAACTATCCTGCTCCCTCTACTCTGATTAGCACGTGGCACTGGTTCTTAAAGCTGCGGAAACCAAATTAGGTCCAATTTAACCCTGAAGACAGAAATCAGAGCTGAATTTCCAGCATTTTCTGTTTCTCAGATTTCCAGCATCCAGTAGTATTTAGCCTTTTACAGCAATTCTGTTCCCTCTGGTGGTCGCTTGCAGAATTGCTGCAACAAGTTTCCGGTGTTAAACACTTAAAATGATGCAACACAAGAGGCCATTCAGCCCATTGTGCCTGTGGCAGCTCTGAAAGAGCGATCCAATTTGTCCCACTCTCCTGCTCTTTCCCCACAGCCCGGCAATTTTCTTCCTATTCAAGTATTTATCCAATTCCCTTTTGAAAGTTACTACTGAATCTCCTTTTCAGGCAGCGCATTCCAAATCGCAACAACTCTGAAAAAAATAATTCCCCTCATCTCCCCCTCTGGTTCCTTTGCCTTAAATCTGTGTCCTCTGGTCACCGGCCCTCCTCCTGGCCCCACAAAGAACAGTTTTGAACTGACCTGATCCTCCACCGCTGGGAGTCCGCCCGTTTTACTGAGGGGGTGGCCGCCTGAATCGGAATCTCCGCTCTGTATCCCGTTAAAATTACATCGGGGTCCAAATGACATCATAGGACCCTGACCGACATGTACTCACCGGCTCCTCAACCGCCCGAGGAAACAGCCGCTAAAACGGCCGCAGGGCAGGAAAGGAACGGCAAGTGCAGCGCTGGGATCGTAACCCCCGTTCTGCCAAGCCTCTGCCTTGATCTCACCGAATGGGGGAACGGGCCCCGAGGGGCTGAATAGCCTACTCCAGTTCCTATGTATCAGCTTTTCCGACAGGGTCAGCAGGCTCTGGGTTGGCTCCGAAATCAGTCTGAAGTTGTAGTGTCTTTTAATATGAATTAAGCAATCCCCATTGCAATGTATGCACCGGTAAGGATGCTCACAGGTTTGTAGAGCTGTTGCACTGAGTGGCTTAGCCAGTCACGTGATGTTCACAAGACTCAATAAAACCCCAGCCAGTTGGGTTTGGGGGATCCACGATGGGGCAGGTGGTTGTGAGCCTGGTGGATGAACTGGTAATGTGTCGTGTGATTGTTAAACCTTTGCTAATAAACCAACTAGTTCTTAATAGCAATGTGTTGCCATGAATTCTTAAGCAAAGAACTCATGAAGCGAATACATTACACCCATTAGTGAAGATTTGGGGGTGGGGCGTAGATGAAGAGAGGAGGGAAGAGGGAGAAATCGGTGGAGCCCCGTTCAGTTCCAGTTTGGAGATTCGCTCACCTTGCACCATCGGACGAGAATCCCTCCAGGCCTTTCGGTCAATTCCTCGATCAGGACGGGAGGCCGCGCTGCCACAGCTCCGTGGCGGAAGATTCGATCCTTGACAAAGCCGAGGAAGCACTCGTCCAACTGAGCCGATAAACATGGCACTTCCACCAGTGAAGGGACTTCTGGCAAACTGGATTGAAAAGGAACCAGAAGAAAAGGGACTTTTCAGTGAATCACAAAGCGGGACATCAGGTAACAGGAGGCATGTGTGGCTGGTACACGATTTACTCACTGAACTCCTCTAGTATTTACAGCCCTCCAGCAGGCAGCACCTCTCCACAGACCACTCGAGGAGCTCCGGCCTCGAAATTAACAATTCTCCACAACTACACGGTCACAAATTAGGGGTGTGGGAGAACAAATATACTCCCTTTCACTGGAATACTGAGCATCAGAGAGGCCTGGATATACTCCTTTTCACTGCAGTATGGAGCATTTTGGGGAAGCAGATGAGAGAGGGCAAGAGAAAAAAAAAAAGAGAGCAAAAGAGAGAGACAGAGAAAGATAAAGATAAAAGCACCGTTCATAGCCTCGGGACCTCCGAAAGCACGTTACAGCCAATGAAGTACAAGCAGCAGTGTGATAATGACCAGATAATTGGTTTTCAAATGATGATTTTTGAGGGATAAATATTGGCCAGGATATTGGGAATAATTCCCCTGCTCTTCTTCAAAGTTTTACGTCTCATCTGAAAGACGGCAACTCTGACAGTGCAGCACTCCCTCTGCAGTGCAAGCCTGGGTTATGTGCTCAAGTCTCTATATTCCGCACCCACCTTTAAAAAAGGGAGCAAAAGTGAGAACTAATTTGATCAAGTAGAGAAATATTGACCTGTCGAGTTGGATTTGCAGAGCTTTTTTTGTGAAGTTTCCAAGTTTCTCCTCTGCCGTCCCACAGAGCACAGCGACCTCTCCTGTAAAAAACAGTAAAAAACTCCCTTAGCCAAGCAGCATCGGCAAGACAATCCCAGAAATGTAACGTTTCTTTCTATCTGATATTGCACCCCATCCCTCCCCATGAGAGTTTAACCAAACTAACTGCATAGAATGTACAGCACAGAAATAGCCCATTCGGCTCAACAGGGTTTATGCTCCATACCAGCCTCCTCCCACTCCTCTTTATCTCAGCCTATCGACACAGGGTCACCTTGGTTACCCAGCTCTGGGGGAGGTCTTCATTACTCCAGCACTGACCACACTCAACCAGCTCTGCTGGGCGGGCCACATTGTTCGCATGCCTGACACAAAACTCCCAAAGCAAGCGCTCTACTCGGAACTCCTACATGGCAAGCAAGTCCAAGGTGGGCAGAGGAAACATTTCAAGGACACCCTCAAAGCCTCCCTGATAAAGTGCAACATCCCCACTGACACCTGGGAGTCCCTGGCCAAAGACCAGTGGAGGAAGTGCATCCGGGAGGGCGCTGAGCACCTCGAGTCTCATTGCTGAGAGCATGCAGAAAACAAGCACAGACAGCAGAAAGAGCATGCGGCAAACCAGTCCCACCCATCCTTTCCTTCAACCACTGTCTGTCCCACCCGTGAGAGACTGTAATTCCCGTATTGGACTGTTGTGTCATCTACGAACTCACTTTTAGAGTGGAAGCAAGTCTTCCTTGATTTCGACGGACTGCCTATGATGATGATGACGACGACCACGACATGAATTACATAGTATTTACAGCACAGAATAATTGCATTTATCTACCGAGTAGTTTAACTGTCTTTTAAAGCTTTCATTAACATTATTACCAGGAACCCTCAGGCCTCTCACCAAAGCCCGAGCTTGGAGTGAATGTTGTTGCCCAGAGTGGTGACTCTCAGTTCGCAGTCTGAGCACGTGCAGTGTACTAGTACTTCCGGGATGCACCAGTACCCGTGTGGCCAGCTGCCTTGCCAGCGGTTCTCCGATCCCGCGGAACACCCGACGACCTAAACAAAATCTCGACTGAATTTCTCGCGCTGTGACACCAAGAGGCAGCTTTGTAAGTAACAGTTCCTCGTGCAGACGGCCTCTACTCACAGCCGAGAGAGAGAACAGTGAGGCAGTGCTGGCAAGAATGAAGGAAAAGATAAACTTGCATTTCTATAGCACCTTTCACGACCACAGACAATTTTTGAAGTGTAGGAAACTAGGCAGCCAATTTACGCACAGCATCTCCCACAAACAGCCAGTGTGATAATGATAAGGTGTTTGAGTGATGTGGGTGAAGGGATAATATTGGTCAGGTTGCCAGTGATAACTTCGCTGCTCAATAGTGGCATGGGATCTTTTACATCCACTTGAGAGGGCAGACAGGACCTCGGTTTAATGTCTCATTCAAAAGACGGCAACGCCGAAGGTGCAGCACTCCCTCAGTACTACCCCTCCGACAGCGCGGCGCTCCCTCAGTACTACCCCTCCGACAGCGCGGCGCTCCCTCAGTACTGCCCCTCCGACAGTGCGGCGCTCCCTCAGTACCGCCCCTCCGACAGTGCGCCACTCCCTCAGTACTGCCCCTCCGACAGTGCAGCACTCCCTCAGTACTGCCCCTCCGACAGCGCGGCACTCCCTCAGTACTGCCCCTCCGACAGCGCGGCGCTCCCTCAGTACTGCCCCTCCGACAGCGCGGCGCTCCCTCAGTACTACCCCTCCGACAGCGCGGCGCTCCCTCAGTACTACCCCTCCGACAGCGCGGCGCTCCCTCAGTACTGCCCCTCCGACAGCGCGGCGCTCCCTCAGTACTGCCCCTCCGACAGCGCGGCACTCCCTCAGTACTGCCCCTCCGACAGCGCGGTGCTCCCTCAGTACTGCACTGGGTGTGTCAGCTTGGTTTATGTGCTGAAGTCTCTGGAGTGGGACCTGAACCTACGACTTTCTGACTCAGAGGCTGGTTCTGGGGAAGTCCAGAACCAGGGGTCACAGTCTAAGGATAAGGGGTAAGCCATTTAGGACTGAGGTGAGGAGAAATTTCTTCAGAGAATTGTGAACCTGTGGAATTCTCTACCATAGAAAGTTGTTGAGGCCAATTCGTTGGATATATTCAAGAGGGAGTTAGATGTGGCCCTTTCGGCTAAAGGGATCAAGGGGTCTGGAGAGAAAGCAGGAATGGGGTACTGAAGTTCCATGATCAGCCATGATCTTATTGAATGGTGGTGCAGGCGCGAAGGGCCGAAAGGCCTACTCCTGCACCTACTTTCTATGTTTTCTAAGAGAGTGACCCACTGAGCCACGGCTAGCGCTGGTGCCTTGGTCGGCAGACGGACACTATCGGGCTTACCTTCTCGGAGCAGCTCCTCGGCCGTGTGCACGCCATGCTCAATTAACTTCTGACAGTCGTCGAGGGGCTTGACGCTCTCCTGCTCAACTTTGTCCACATCCTGGAGCAGCAAGACTAACCGTTCGTCCAGCAGCTTGATCAGCGAGGCTTTCAGCACATCGAAGTGACGCCTCAGAACATCGCGCGTTTCTACAGAACTTCCATTGATCTGGGAAGAAAAATCAAACTCAATAAAGCGACAGAAAGCAAAGACGGAGATCGGTCTGTGACAGGGAAAGGTGTAGTGGGTTAGCGCACTCTGGGGTTGGGCTGTTTTCCATTCCAGCAGAGACTAACAGTACCCTTTCTTATAATGTACTAATGCTTCCATTAAATACTTCCCCATGATTACAGTCTGGATAAAAAGGCAAAAATACAAGTGTTTTGATGTTCAGCAATTTTAGTCTCTCTGCTGGCTGTGGGGGTACCATCCGATACTAATTTCCACAGTGCCCGCCTCCACCCCTGACTCGGCTCATCCGCTGCTGGAACCCTCATCCATGTCTTTGTTACCTCTAAACGCAACTATTCCAATGATCACCTGGCTGGCCTCCCACCTTGCACCCTCCATTAACTGCCGCTTATCCGAAACTGCTGTCTATATCCCAATTCGTACCAAATCCTGTTCACCCATCACCGCCTGTGCTCGCTGACCTACATTGGCTCCCGGTCTGGCACTGCCTCGATTCGGAGAGCTGTGGAGGCTGGGTCATTGAATGTATTTAAGGTGGAGACAGATAGATTTTTGAAAGTTAAGGGAGTCAAGGATTGTGGGGATCTGTCTCTGTGCGCTATATAAATGCAAGTTATTGTTTGTTTCTGCAGTTAATACACTAGCCAATGTGGAACTGAGGAAAGTCCCAGGTATAATCCTCAACCTGTGCACAATTAGTCTCGCTCAGCCAGAACACAACAAAGTCACAACATTCATGGACCAGGGAGGGGAACAAAGCCATGCATAGACCCTGTTGAGTATCGAGTGGATCGTTGTAAAAGATACTGTGCGCAGATAGTGGGTGAAGACAGGGCCAGGCTAGGTGGTGTTACCCCGTAACAGGTGAATAACCTGCCAACGCTCACTAACTAGACACACACCTGAAGACTGGCCACCTGGACAAGGGCCTAGAGGGCAGCTGGTGTTTGCTAAACCTGCACATTCCTGGGATGAATGGATCTTCTTATGAAGAAAGGTTGAGAAGGTTGGGCCTGTACTCACGAGTTTAGAAGAATGTGAAGTGATCTTATTGAAACATCTAAGATTCTTGAGGGGTTTGACAGGGTAGATGCAGAGAGATTTCCCCTCGTGGGGGAATTTAGAACTAGGGGGCATCGTTTCAGAATAAGGCATCGCCCATTTAAGACGGAGATGAGGAGGAATTTCTTCTCGCAGAGGGTTGTAAATCTGTGGAATTCTCTGCCCCAGAGAGCTGTGGAGGCTGGGTCATTGAATATATTCAAGGCAGAGATAGACAGATTTTTGAACTATGGGGGGTCCAAAGGTTATGGGGAACAGGTAGGAAAGTGGCGATGAGGCCAAGATCGGATCAGCCAAAATCTTATTAAATGGCAGAGCAGGCTCGAGGGGCCGTATGGCCTACTCCTGGCTCCTATTTCTTAACTTCTTATGCATACAACACCAGCATGTTGGGGGCGAGGGTGGCAGTGATGGAGAAGAGGGGGCCAATGAACCAACTGAACACACAGGGTGGAAATACTCCAATTGCCAGAATAAAAACCCAACCATTCCCCAGTGTTAACTAAGAATTTAAACAACTGGCCCACTGGTCATAACACACCTTTTGGGGTGGGAGTTTTTCAGGAATTCAGTGACATGTGCTGCATTCCATCTTCACTGGAGCAAGCACCAGTACACAGGACCGAACACAACGCATGTATTTTAGGTAAAAGATCGGATACCTCACACCAACTATTGTTGGAGAAGGGATTACACATGTGGGGCCCCAGAGCTACTTGTGGAACTGGTAATCCCACAGTTCTTCAAAGAAAGAGAGAAACCTGGATTTCTATTGCGCCCTTCATGACGTCAGGATGTCCCAAAGCGCTTTTCAGCCAATGAAGTACTTTTTGAAGTGTAGTCACTGTTGTAATGTAGGAAATGCAGCAGCTAATTTGTGCACAGTAAGTTCCCACAAACAGAAATGTGATAATGACCAGATCATGTGTTTTAGTAACATTGGTTGAGGGAGAAATATTGGCCCCAGGACACCGGTGGGAACTCCCCTGCTCTTCTTTGAAATAACGCCATGGGATCTTTTACATCCACTTGAGGGAAGGTGGGGTCCCAGTTTAATGTCTCAAATGAATATGGCAGCTCCGACAGTGCGGCGCTCCCTCAGTGCTGCCCCTCCGACAGTGTGGCGCCCCCTCAGTACTGCCCCTCCGACAGTGTGGCTGCCCCTCCGACAGTGCGGCGCACACACACACCACATACACACACACACACACCACACACAATTGGGACTGAGAAGGAACATCTCACGGTTGAGGAATCCTCAGTCACCTTTGTGCTTTTCACATTTCTCCCCCCTCTCCTTCCAGCAGATGCTTCAGATAAAATGTGGATCTAGTTCAGATCTATGATTTGTGCTCCGTTAGCTGATCATAACCAGCACTCTATAATTGGCTTCAGCACCCATGGGCTGGTGGTCCTTGGGGTGAATCGCCTTCAAATCAGTGTCTGGTGACCCACTGCTGTAAAGTGTTCACATGTGGATGTTGAGGGAGTACAGGATCAGGCCAAGCTGCGATTCTCCCAATGGTCAACAACAACAACTTGCATTTATATAGCACCTTTAATGTAGTAAAACATCCCTAGGCACTTCACAGGAGGGTTAGCAGATAAAATTTGACACCGGGCTGCAGAGATATTAGGACTGAAGACCAAAAGCTTGGTCAAAGAGGTAGGTTATAAGGAGCGTCTAAAGGAACATCAGAACACAAGAAATAGGAACAGGAGTAGGCCATACAGCCCCTCGAGCCTGCTCCGCCATTCAATATGATCATGGCTGATCTGATCATGGACTCAGCTCCACTTCCCTGCCCGCTCCCCATAACCCCTTATCCCCATATCGTTTAAGAAACTGTCTATTTCGGTCTTAAATTTATTCAATGTCCCAGCTTCCACAGCTCTGAGGCATGGAATTCCACAGACTTACGACGCTCAGAGAAGAAATTCCTCCTCATCTCTGTTTTAAATGGGCGTCCCCTTATTCTAAGATCATGCCCCCTAGTTCTAGCCTCCCCCATCAGTGGAAAAATCCTCTCTGCATCCACCTTGTCAAGCCCTCTCATAATCTTATAAGTTTTGCTAAGATCCCCTCTCATTTTTCTGAATTCCAATGAGTAGAGGCCCAACCTACTCAACCTTTCCTCATATCACAATCACTATCACTAGGGAGGTAGTGCTGGACAGGCTAATGGGACTCAAGATCGACAAGTCCCCTGGTCCTGATGAAATACATCCCAGGATATTAAAAGAGATGGCGGAAGTTATAGCAGATGAATTCGTTATAATCTACCAAAATTCTCTGGACTCTGGGGAGGTACCAGCGGATTGGAAAGCAGCTAATGTAACGCCTCTGTTAAAAAAAGGGGGCAGACAAAAGGCAGGTAACTATAGGCCGGTTAGTTTAACATCTGTAGTGGGGAAAATGCTTGAAGCTATCATTAAGGAAGAAATAGCGGGACATCTGGATAGGAATAGTGCAATCAAGCAGACGCAGCATGGATTCATGAAGGGGAAATCATGTTTAACTAATTTACTGGAATTCTTTGAGGATATAACGAGCATGGTGGATAGAGGTGTACCGATGGATGTGGTATATTTAGATTTCCAAAAGGCATTCGATAAGGTGCCACACAAAAGGTTACTACAGAAGATAGAGGTACGCGGAGTCAGAGGAAATGTATTAGCATGGAGAGAGAATTGGCTGGCGAACAGAAAGCAGAGTCGGGATAAATGGGTCCTTTTCGGGTTGGAAATCGGTGGTTAGTGGTGTGCCACAGGGATCGGTGCTGGGACCACAACTGTTTACAATATACATAGATGACCTGGAAGAGGGGACAGAGTGTAGTGTAACAAAATTTGCAGATGACAAAGATTAGTGGGAAAGCGGGTTGTGTAGAGGACACAGAGAGACTGCAAAGAGATTTGGATAGGTTAAGTGAATGGGCTAAGGTTTGGCAGATGGAATACAATGTCGGAAAATGTGAGGTCATCCACCTTGGGGAAAAAAAAAAAACAGTAAAAGGGAATATTATTTGAATGGGGAGAAATTACAACGTGTTGAGGTGCAGAGGGACCTGGGGGTCCTTGTGCATGAATCCCAAAAAGTTAGTTTGCAGGTGCAGCAGGTAATCAGGAAGGCGAATGGAATGTTGGCCTTCATTGCGAGAGGGATGGAGTACAAAAGCAGGGAGGTCCTGCTGCAACTGTATAGGGTATTGGTGAGGCCGCACCTGGAGTACTGCGTGCACGAGTCCAGGATCCCAGGGGAAGGGGGCGAGGGAAGAGACAACAAGGATTTGGAGAAAGTGCAGGCGGACACGAGCAGCAGTTCCTCAACTCCCCCAGTTTTCCTGCTGAAACAAACGCGGTTACATCTGCTCGTGTCCACCAGCCCACTCAACAGGCGCTTTGAATAATGTGTGTGCTTTTCAAATTTCAACACACTGGTGACAGGATGTGATGCAACATGCCACAGAAGCCTTTTGCATCCTTATCTCGACTGCGATTTTTCCTGTCGACAGTTACGGAATAAACAGGAAGTAGTTTAGTTCAACAGAAGCCTGCGCTTCCTTTTTAGGTGAATTCCACTATCTGTTGGTGTCGTTACTTTACACACAACTCAGACGCGGATTATGAATGTAAAAATATTACCTCGAGCGGCCATTCATATAGAAAAAAATATATGGGTGCCAGGCAGTTAAACACGCCATTGTTTCTGTTTAAACAGTTACCCCACCCCCTCCTCGCCGTAAACATAACTAGCGGAAAAACTTACACCAAAAAGTAGAAAAGCTGCATAAAATAAAATCAGAAAATGGTTGAAATGCACAAAATGGGCAGTCTGCATCCAAAAGAGAGAAAGCTATTGGTGAAGATTCTGCTATTCCCACTTAAACCTCCTCTAGACCAATCCTTTGTTTACTTGTCCCATTACCATCTCCTTTTGCCTTGCACCATCATCCCTTCTGCACTTAATGCGTCAGCCGTGGCTCAGTGGATAGCACACTCGCCTCGGAGTCAGAAGGTTGTGGGTTCAAGTCCCACTCCAAGAACTTGAGCACATAAATCTTGGCTGACACTCCAGTGCAGTATTGGGGGAGCGCTGCACTGTCCGAGGTGCCGTCTTTTGGATGAGGCGTAAAACCGAGGCTCCATCTGCTCTCTCAAGTGGACGTAAAAGATCCCATGCCACTATTTCGAAGAAGAGCGGGAGAGTTATCCTTGGTGTCCTGGCCAATATTTATCCCTCGATCAACATAACTAAACAGATTATCTGGTCATTATCACATTGCTCAGTGTGGGAGCTTGCTGTGCACAGGTTGGCTGCTGCGTTTTCCACATTACAGCAGCGACTACACTTCAAAAGTGCTTGTAAAGCGCTTTGAGACATCCGGTGGCCGTGAAAGGCGCCATGTAAATGCAAGTCTTTCTTTTTCTCTTTAATCTCTTCTGCCTTCCAGCCCATCACAGACCTTCCCTTTTGTTCTTTCGTCCCCTCCCCCCCTTTCATGTCCCTGCACTTGCTTAAAACCTATTCCATATCGAAAGTTATTCCAGTTCTGACGAAAGGTCATCGACCTGTGTTTCTCTCTTCACAGATGCTGCCTGACCTGCTGAGTATTTCCAGCAATTTCTGTTTTTATTTGAGGAGAGAGATGGATGCACATGTTTTTAATATTTCAGGGCCAACACTTAAGAAGTGCCACACTTCGACTGCAATAGTCCTTAACTAATGCAAGAAAACACACTCCCCTTTTTATTTTGGTGACTCTTGCAAATGCGGCTATTCCACTCTGACCATGGGTCCGGCAGCCTAGTGGTTATGGTACTGAACCAGCGTTGAATTCAAAGTTCAATTCCCACTTGGGAAACTAAATTTATTCCGGGGGCTGGCTGGAGCTGCCGGATTGGAAAACACTCCTCCCTCATTTGGTAGATATGAACCAATGAGACAACTCCCTTCTTCCACAAATCAGGGAGCTGCATCGGGACCTGGAAAGTTCGAAACACTGCAATCAGCAGGAAAAGGAAGTCCAGCGTCCAAGAGTGGATAACGGTGGAAATCAGGGAGGGGGAAAACATCGTGGAGGGGGAACGCAGAGGCAGCAGCAGTGAGCGGGGCAGGTGGAGCAGAACATAGTCCAGCGACAGAGGGCAACAGTGCAGCGCACGTAATCAGGGCTACGAAAGGCAAACAGAGAGCTGAAGCAGAGATAGAGAGAGCAGGGAGCCAAGGAGGGCAGTGAAGAGCAGCCGATAATTTTTGAGACAGAGTTTCAATTCCGTAATGTGCGCGTGTTCGATCCTCTTTGGATTCTACTCGTCTCAAAGGCATTTTTCAATCATATGCATCCCAGTCGTGGTACATGGACATGGACCCTGTTTCAAAAGATTGGACAACCCCCCTTTCCTCCCTCCCATAGTTAAACGACCATTCTGACTCATAATGGCCGTGAACAGCTGAGCATTTCAGATCTGGAAGGCCCCACGCTCGATCCCCAGTCAGCACAGAGCCAGGGAAATTGCAACAATTAATATTAAAAGAACTGGAGTTGGGACGGGGACGATCAACCAGGGTTCCTGCTCAACCAGGGTTCCTGCTCAAGAGCTCTGTTCCGTGACCCCCAGCTAGAAGTGCGTGTGTGGACTTCAAGCACAGACAAGACTGGGCTCAGCTGTCAAATCCCCTGCGGGTTGAACAGATGACATGGTGACAGACAAGGTCCAGACTCTGATGAAGAATGGTCACTTCGGTCCCACGTCAGACCATTCATTCGCACACTGCCAGATGGGGAGACAGAGAGAGTTCCATCACATAGACCTTGGCGGACAGTGAAAGACTACAGCAGTGATGGCTACATCTCGCTTTTGCCTGGCTGCAGTCTAAATGTCTTTTCCTCCAACCTTAGCCTCCCAGCCAGTTGTCTCTGTACATCACCCGGCCACAACCCTCCCTCCAAGGGCGAATGACAGGTTAGATCGGAGTTACAGCAATCCACGACACGTTTATTCAGGCTCCGGCTGTGAGTGGATCAAATGTCCCCCAACTGCAGCCGTTTGGGGAAACTTCACTCAAAACATGCAAGCTTTGACTTCCTGACTTCACCCCCTTGTGAGAATTTCTCACCAATGTGTGAAACTGTGATAGAAATCTAGTTTTAAACTCTGAAGATTACAAGTGACTGGGTGAAAATCTGTTCTTCTCAAAAGCCTTTTTGGATTTTTACACACCATTCATTCACACGCTACCAGATGGGGAGCAGATAGAGCTTCATCACATAGACCTTGGCGGACAGTGAAAGACTACAGCAGTGATGGCTGCATCTCGCTTTTGCCTGGCTGCAGTCTAAATGTCTTTTCAAGGCATCTATCAGAGCTACCCTGTACCCAGATTTGAAGTTAGATGGCCAGGGGAGGTCCTTGGAGATTTCCACTCCACAATTACCCCCGCAACCAATAACAAAATCCATTAAGTTTAAGAAAAACACACAAATGCTTGAAAATCGGGAAAAAAAAAAAAGAGAGAGAAAATGCTGGAAATGCACACGCAAAGACTTCATCAAAAAGAAAAAGACTTGTATTTCTACAGCACAACCTCGGGACGTCCCAAAGCGCTTTCAGCCAATGAAGTAGTCACTGTTGTAATGTGGGAAACGCAGCAGCAAATTTGCACACAGCAAGCTCCCACAAACAGCAATGTGATAATGACCAGATAATCTATTTTCAGTGATATTGGTTGAGGGATAAATATTGTACAGGACACCAGGGAGAACTCCCCTGCTCTTCTTCAAATAGTGCCAATGGACAGTGCAGCACTCCCTCAACACTGCACTGGAGTCTCAACTAAACAACTTGCATTTATATAGCAGCTTTAACGTAGTGAAACGTCCCAAGGCGCTTCACAGGAATATTAGGAGCTAAAAAAATTATGACACTGAGCCAGATAAGTCGAAATTAGCACAGGTGACCAAAAGCTTGGTCAAAGAGGTAGGTTTGAAGGAGGAAAGAGAGGTAGAGAGGAGGAGGGCTTTAGGCAGGGAGTTCCAGAGCTTGGGGCCTAGGCAACAGAAGGCACGGCCAGCAATGATTGAGTGATTATAATCAGGAATGCTCAAGAGGATAGAATTTGAGGAGCGCAGACATCTTGGGGGGGGGGGGGGGGGGGGTTCTGGGGCTGGAGGAGGTTACAGAGATAGGGAGGGGGCGAGACCATGGAGGGATTTGAAAATAAGGATGAGAATTTTGAAATCGAGGCATTGCTTAACCGGAAGCCAATGTAGGTCAGCGAGCACAGGGGGTGATGGGTAAGCGGGGCTCAGCCTAGAATTTGTGCTCAAGTCTCTGGAGTGGAACATGACGTCACTGGAGTGGGAGTGCAGCGCTCCCTCTGTTTTGTACTAAAGCGTCAGTCCACTGAAAGAGGAGTCTTCAACTGATGATACTAGATCTGATGAAGGGCCCACTTGAAAAGTTAATTTTTCATTCTCTCGGACAATGATCGACTTTCTAACTCTTTCTGCCGATACCCCGTAATCATCGCACGCATTTAGCTATCTCATACCCTAGTTCTACAGCTCGCTGAACTGGACCAAATTCAGCCGAAGCCCATTCCAAGCTAGTCCCAGTTTGGGATAATGTGGAACAAAGGGGAGCTGCATTCCTTGCAGGTTTTCTTCACATTTCCGTTGAAACCAGCAGTCAGCTGCTTGGAGTCCCAGACTCTGGCAATACACGGGATCTCAGTGTAGTGAGCAATGCATTCGGATAATCCATGTGAATATAACTAAATTATGGGTTGTACTTCTACTCTCCAACTGCTAAATGAATGCATCACTCAATTAGCAGGAAACCCAACAGTGTTAGTTTGACTGAGTCCGAAGTTTGTGGGTTCAAGCACAACTTGAGCACGTAATCTAGGCCGACACTTCAATGCAGTTCCGAAGGAGTGCTACATTGTCAAAGGTGTTGTCTTGCAGATAGGACTGTTAACTGAAGCACCATCTGCCAGTTCAGGTGGACATAAATGATCCCATGGTACTTTTTACAAGGTGAACAGAGAGTTCTCTTGATGTTGTGGTCAATATTCATCCCTCAACAAACCCCACCAAAATAAACTCCTCCCAAACCACACTTAGCAGGACAAGGGCAGCAGGTGCATGGGAAAACCAGAACCTCCAAGTTCCCCTGCAAATCACACACCATCCTGACTTGGACATATATCGCCGTTCCTTCATCGTTGTTGGGTCAAAACCCTGGAACTCCCTCCCTAACAGCACTGTGGGAGCACCTTCACCACACGGACTGCAGCGGTTCAAGGCGGCGGCTCACCACCACCTTCTCGGGGGCAATTAGGGATGGGCAATAAATGCCGGCCTTGCCAGCGACGTCCATGTCCCAAGAATAAATAAACAAAAGATTAACTGGCCATTCACCTCACGGTCAGTTGTTGAATCTTGCTGTGCACAAATTTGGCTCCAAAACAAGAGTGACTGCATCTCAAATTATAATTCAGTGGCTACGAAGTGCTTTGGAATGTCACGAGGATGCAAAAGGTGCTAGATAAATGCAAGTTCATCCTTAGTGCAAGACCTTCCCCTCCCAAAACAGTAAAAGTAACTGACCTGTTTTCTTGCCTGATTCAGCCCTTGTAGTCGCTGTTCCAGCTCATCTTTATAGTTCCTTGCTGCCTCAATACTCTCCTTGGCTTCTTGAAGCAGTTCAGTCTGGACCTCAATCTCCATCATTGTAACTTGCCCCTAAGCACAGTAACAAAACAGTGAGAAACTGGGCCCAGCAGTTAGCTTCACAAAGGAATATTGGCGAGTTTCGATTTAAATCAAAGTCAACCATTTGCTTTACTTACTTTTCTGATGAAAGGTCATTGACCTGAAACGTTAACTCTGTTTCTCTCTCCACAGATGTTGCCTGACCTGCTGGGAGTTTCCAGCATTTTCCATTTATATTTAATCTATTTACGTACTCATTCTATCGTTAGAAACCAGATTAGCCCATACCAGATTATTACTTACAGAATAGTACTTCAGTGCAAGTGTACACTCATTTCGCCAAATGTTGCGTCACAGGAACACAGTCATCAACTGTTCAAATATAAGAACATAAGAATTAGGAACAGGAGTAGGCCATCTAGCCCCTCGAGCCTGCCCCACCATTCAATAAGATCATGGCTGATCTGGTCGTGGACTCGGCTCCACTTACCCGCCCTCTACCCGTAACCCTTAATTCCCTTATTGGTGTAAAATCTATCTATCTTTGACTTGAAAACATTCAATGAGCTAGCCTCAACTGCTTCCTTGGGCAGAGAATTCCACAGATTCACAACCCTCTGGGAGAAGAAATTTTTTCTCAACTCGGTTTTAAATTGGCTCCTCCGTATTTTGAGGCTGTGCCCCCGAGTTCTAGTCTCCCCCACCAATGGAAACAATCTCTCTGCCTCTATCTTGTCTATCCCTTTCATGATTTTAAATGTTTCTATAAGATCACCCCTCATCCTTCTGAACTCCAAGGAGTAAAGACCCAGTCTACTCAATCTATCATAAGGTAACCCCCTCATTTCTGGAATCAGCCTAGTGAATGGTCTCTGTACTTTTTCCAAAGCTAGTATATCCTTCCTTAAGTAAGGTGACCAAAACTGCACGCAGTACTCCAGGTGCGGCCTTACCAATACCTTATACAGTTGCAGCAACACCTCCCTGCTTTTGTACTCCATCCCTTTCGCAATGAAGGTCAATATTCCATTTGCCTTCCTGATTACCTGCTGCACCTGCAAATTTCATGCACAAGGACCCCCAGGTCCCTTTGCACCACAGCATGTTGCAATTTCATCCCCATTCAAATAATATTCCCTTTTACTGTTTTTTTCCCCCCAAGGTGGATGACCTCACACTTTCCGACATTGTATTCCATCTGCCAAACCTTAGCCCATTCGCTTAACCTATCCAAATCTCTTTGCAGCCTCTCTGTGTCCTCTACACAACCCGCTTTCCCACTAATCTTAGTGTCACCTGCAAATTTTGTTGCACTACACTCTGTCCCCTCTTCTAGGTCATCTATGTATATTGTAAACAGTTGTGGTCCCAGCACTGATCCCCGTGGCACACCACTAACCACTGATTTCCAACCGGAAAAAGGACCCATTTATCCCGACTCTGCTTTCTGTTCGCCAGCCAATTCTCGATCCATGCTAATACATTTCCTCTGACTCCGCGTACCTTTATCTTCTGTAGTAACCTTTTGTGTGGCACCTTATCGAATGCCTTTTGGAAATCTAAATACACCACATCCATCGGTACACCTCTATCCACCATGCTAGTTATATCCTCAAAGAATTCCAGTAAGTTAGTTAAACATGATTTCCCTTTCATGAATCCATGCTGCGTCTGCTTGATTGCACTATTCCTATCCAGATGTCCCGCTATTTCTTCCTTAATGATAGTTTCAAGCATTTTCCCCACTACAGATGTGAAACTAACCGGCCTATAGTTACCTGCCTTTTGCCTGCCCCCTTTTTTAAACAGAGGCATTACATTAGCTGCTCTCTGCTGGTACCTCCCCAGAGTCCAGAGAATTTTGGTAGATTATAACGAATGCATCTGCTATAACTTCAGCCATCTCTTTTAATACCCTGGGATGTATTTCATCAGGACCAGGGGACTTGTCTACCTTCAGTCCCATTAGCCTGTCCAGCACTACTCCCCTAGTGATAGTGATTGTCTCAAGGTCCTCCCTTCCCACATTCCTGTGGCCTGCAAATTTTGGCATTGCTTTTGTGTCTTCCATTGTGAAGACGGAAGCAAAATAATTGTTTAAGGTCTCAGCCATTTCCACATTTCCCATTATTAAATCTCCCTTCTCATCTTCTAAGGGACCAACATTTACTTTAGTCACTCTCTTCTGTTTTATATATCGGTAAAAGCTTTTACTATCTGTTTTTATGTTTTGCGCCAGTTTACTTTCGTAATCTATCTTTCCTTTCTTTATTGCTTTCTTAGTCATTCGTTGCTGTCGTTTAAAATTTTCCCAATCTTCTAGTTTCCCCACTAACCTTGGCCACCTTATACGCATTGGTTTTTAATTTGATACTCTCCTTTATTTCCTTGGTTATCCACGGCTGGTTATCACTTCTCTTGCCGCCCTTCTTTTTCACTGGAATATATTTTTGTTGCGCACTATGAAAGAGCTCCTTAAAAGTCCTCCACTGTTCCTCAATTGTGCCACCGTTTAGTCCTTGTTTCCAGTCGACTTTCGCCAACTCTGCCCTCATCCCACTGTAGTCCCCTTTGTTTAAGCATAGTACCCTCGTTTCTGATACAACTTCCTCATCCTCAATCTGTATTACAAATTCAACCATATTGTGATCACTCATTCCGAGAGGAACTTTTACGAGGAGATTGTTTATTTTTCCTGTCTCATTACACAGGACCAGATCCAAGATGGCTTGCTCCCTTATAGGCTCTGTTACATACTGTTCTAATAAACAGTCCCGTATGCATTCTATGAATTCCTCGTACAGGCTACCCCCTGCGATTTGATTTGACCAGTCGATATGTAGGTTAAAATCCCCCATGACTACTGTCGTTCCTTTTTCACATGCCTCCATTATTCCCTTGATTATTGCCCGCCCCACCGTGAAGTTATTATTTGGGGGCCTATAAACTACGCCGACCAGTGACTTTTCCCCCTTACTATCTCTAATCTCCACCCACAATGATTCAACATTTTGTTCCTTCGAGCCAATATCATCCCTTACAACTGCCCCGATATCATCCTTTATTAACAGAACTACCCCACCTCCTTTCCCTTCTTGCCTATCTTTCTGAATCGTCAGCTACCCCTGTATGTTTAATTCCCAGTCTTGGCCACCTTGCAACCATGTTTCTGTAATGGCCACCAAATCATACCCATTTGTAATGATTTGTGCCGTCAACTCATTTACTTTATTTCGAATGCTGCGTGCATTTAGGTAGAGTGTTTTCATCCTCGTTTTTAAACCATGATTTTTAGTTTTTACCCCTCCTGCAGCCCTTTTATATTCAGTGGCCCTTTTTGTTTCTTGCCTTTGGTTTCTCTGCCCTCCATTTTTACTCATCTCTTTTCTGTTTTTTGTTTTTGTTTCCCTCTGTCTCCCTGTATTGGTTCCCATCCCCCTGCCATATTAGTTTAACTCCTTACCAACAGCACTAGCAAACACTCCCCCCTAGGACATTGGTTCCGTTCCTGCCCAAGTGCAGACCGTCCAGTTTGTACTGGTCCCACCTCCCCCAGAACCTGTTCCAATGCCCCACGAATTTGAATCCCTCCCTGCTGCACCACTGCTTAAGCCACGTATTCATCTGTGCTATCCTGCGATTCCTACTCTGACTAGCACGTGGCACTGGTAGCAATCCCGAGATTATTACTTTTGAGGTCCTACTTTTTAATTTAACTCCTGGCTCCTTAAATTCGTCTCGTAGGATCTCATCCCTTTTTTTAAACCTATGTCGTTGGTACCAATGTACCAAACGGAACAAGGTTAGAAGCAGAGTATCCCGGGGTTGATCATATCGTGACCTGGATGAGGCTATAGAATATATAATTCTCCCAAGTTTCCACACAATACCAGAATGGAATTCAAAGGGATTTATAGATCACTGGGCCAATAGGTGGCAAGTGCTATTTAATAAGTGTAAAATAATTAGTACAGGAGCAAAGGGCCAGAAAAGTAACAAGGTGTTAAATGGGACCATGATATTGTGTGCTGAGCAGTAGAGAAATCTACAGGTTATAGTGAACAAATCTATGAAATTATCACCACACCGCCTAGCTGCAGTAAATGACAGGCCAGGTACAGGGCTGCAATAGCAGAGATGCACAGCAACAATACAGATCACAAAAAGTTACATTGCTGCTGTGCAATGGACCAGTTGATTATCATAGGAAGGATACGATTGATCAGAAAGGAAGGATACTATACTGCTCAAGAGCAACAACGATGATTGCAGCTATATTAGGAAGTTAGAAGGAAGAGAGTCAGGGAGACCCTGTTCTCCCAAAGGAGAAGAGAATTGTGGAATACATTATGTGGGAAGGACATTAAAACAGACAGTACAAAGAGGGACAGAGTAGAACCAGTGTGATGAAAAGGCAGGTGTGAGGGGTTGGCTTGTTTGGACTTAAAATCCCCTTCCCTGTTCCTAAGAGATTCTGCTTTAATTGCAATGGTTTGGAATACCATGAATTTTAAATCTTCTTTCAGATCTGGAGAGCGAGCGAGCAAGCGAGAGTTTGTGTGCGAGTCTCGCTCTCTCTATGTGCTTTCCTGATCTCCTGAACCGTTAGCTGGAAAAATACTTGTCCATCGATGGCCCTGTTGTAGATCCCTCCTCCTTAATAAACAATCTCCTAGTAAAGGATGCCCTCGGAATGAGTGATCATAGCATGATTAATTTCAAATTCAGATGGAGGGTGAGAAAGTTGGTTCTCTAACCAGCGTACTAAGCTTAAATAAAGGAGACGATGAAGGTATGAGGGCAGAGTTGGGTAAAGTGACTGGGAAAATAGATTGAAGTGTAGGACGGTTGATGAACAGTGGTGTACATTTAAGGAGATATTTCACAACTCAAGAAAAATATATTCCAGTGAGGAAGAAAGGGTGTAAGAGAAAAGATAGCCATCCGTGGCTAACTAAAGAAATAAAGGACGGTATCCAATTAAAAACAAGGGCATACAAAGTGGCCAAAACTAGTGGAGGACAGAAGACTGGGAAGCTTTTAAAAGCCAGCAAAGAACGACTAAAAAAATGATTACGAAAGGGAAGATAGACTATGAAAGTAAACTAGCGCAAAATATAAAAACAGACAGCAAGAGTTTCTATAGGTATATAAAAAGGAAAATAGTGGTTAAAGTAAATGTTGGTCTCTTAGAGGGCGATACCAGGGAATTAGTAATGGGGAACATGGAGATGGCAGAAACTCTGAGCAAATATTTTGTATCAGTCTTTACGGTAGAGGACACCAACAATATTCCGACAGTGGATAGTCTAGGGGCTATGGGGGGGGGGAGGAACTTAACACAATCACAATGACTAAGGAGGTGGTACTCAGTAAGATAATGGGACTAAAGGCAGATAAATCCTCTGGACCTGATGGCTTGCATCCTAGGGTCTCGAGAAGTAGCGGCAGGGATTGTGGATGCATTGGTTGTAATTTACCAAAATTCCCTGGATTCTGGGGAGGTCCCAGCGGATTGGAAAACTGCAAATGTATCACCCCCATTTAAAAAGGAGGCAGACAAAAAGCAGTAAACTATAGACCAGTTAGCCTAATATGTGTGGCTGGGAAAATGTTGGAGTCCATTATTAAAGAAGCAGTAGCAGGACATTTGGAAAAGCAAAATTCGGTCAGGCAGAGTCAGCATGGATTTATGAAGGGGAAGTCATGTTTGACAAATCTGCTGGAGTTCTTTGAGGATGTAACGAACAGGGTGGATAAAGGGGAACCAGTGGATGTGGTGTATTTGGACTTCCAGAAGGCATTTGACAAGGTACCACATAAAAGGATACTGCACAAGATAAAAGTTCATGGGGTTGGGGGTAATATATTAGCATGGAGAGAAGATTGGCTAACTAACAGAGAACAGAGAGTCGGGATAAATGGTTAATTCTCAGGTTGGCAACCAGTAACTAGTGGGGAGCCGCAGGGATCAGTGCTGGGACTCCAACTATTTACAATCTATATTAACGACTTGGAGGAAGGGAGTGGAACGTAGCCAAGTTTGCTGACGATACAAAGATGGGAGGAAAATGTGTGAGTAGGACACAAAAAAAATCTGCAAAAGGACAGACAGGCTGAGTGAGTGGGGGCAGAAATTTGGCAGACGGAGTATAATGTTGGAAAGTGAGAGGTCATGCACTTTGGCAGAAAGAAAATCAAAGAGCAAGTTATTATTTAAATGGAGAAAGATTGCAAAGTGCAGCAGTACAGCGGGATCTGGGGGTACTTGTGCATGAAACACAAAAGGATACAGCAAGTGATCAGGAGGGCCAATGGAACCTTGGCCTTTATTACAAAGGGGATGGAGTATAAAAGCAGGGAAGTCTTGCCTAAGCTATACAAGGTATTGTTGAGGCCACACCTGGAATACTCCATGCAGTTTTGGTTTCCATATTTATGAAAGGATATACTTGCTTTGGAGGCAGTTCAGAGAAGGTTCACTAGGTTGATTCCAGGGATGAGGGGGTTGGCTTATGAGAAAATGTTGAGGAGGTTGGGCCTCTACTCATTGGAATTCAGAGGAATGAGAGGTGATCTTCTCGAAACGTATATTGAGGGGGCTTAATAAGGTGGATGCAGAGAGGATGTTTCCACTAATGGGGGAGACTAGAACAAGAGGGCATGATCTTAGAATAAGGCGCCGCCCATTTAAAACTGAGATGAGGAGAAATTTCTTCTCCCAGAGGGTTGTAAATCTGTGGAATTCGCTGCCTCAGAACTGTGGAAGCTGGGACATTGTCTTAAATTTATTCAGAGATAGACAGTTTCTTAAACGATAAGGGGATAAGGGGTTATGGGGAGCGGGTGGGGAAGTGGACCCGAGTCCATGATCAGATCAGCCATGATCTTATTAAATGGCGGAGCAAGCTCGAGGGGCCGTATGGCCTACTCCTGCTCCTATTTCTTATGTTCTTATTGAGGATTTCAGGTCATGATTGGGAGCTATGACCAACCAGAGGCTTACAGTAGAAAGCAGCAGCATTAAAGGGGCAATGTATTTCTCCACAGTAACATCCAGCCAATGTGTTAATTTGCCTGTTCAGGCAGAGTGAGTCATGCATCATTTGCATATTGACATGACACACAGTGATAAATATCCATGCTCATGCAATGTTTATTGGTCCACTAAATGTTTGCTTAAAAGAGAGTCAATAAAAAGTTAGTCATTGTTTTATAATAAAAGCAGTGGCCCCTATTTACTGCCCCCCCCCCCCCCAACGCAGGCATTTAGTAATTCAGAACAAGTACAAGTACATTAAAAAAAACCTAACCCAAAGAAACTGCAAGATGGGAGATTTTTTTTTCCAAATGATTGAATCCTGGTTCCTGGGCTGGAAGGTCATGTCCCTGCGATCCATATCCGGCTCATTTCTACACCGAGGTATTCCCAAGACAAGTTTGATAGAAACAGATTCAATTCCCTTAAAGGGTTAAAATAAATAATGATGAATGGTCATCGACCGAAACGTTAACTCTCTCTCCACAGGTGCTGCTTGACCAGCTGAGTGTTTCCAGCAATTTCTGGGTTTATTTCAGATTTCCAGCACCCCCAGTACTTTGTTTTTATGAAATTAATGAGGACAGGTTGCATAAACCGCTCTTGTCCTCCCTCGAGTTTTAAAGGTTATGGCGTGATCTAATAGTGTGTGTTTAAAATGATAAAATAATTCGATAGACAGATACAGAGAAACTATTTCCTCTGATGGGGAATTCAGAACAAGGGGGTCAGAATATTAAAATTAGAGCCAGGCCATTGAGGAGTGTAATCAAGAAGCACTTTATAACATGAAGGGTAGTGAAAATCTGAAATTTCGCAAAACACTGCAGGCTGGGGGTCAATTGAAATTTTCAAGACCTAGATCAATAGATTTTTATTGGGCGAGAATGTCAAGGGATATTGATCAAAGGCGGGTAAATGGAGTTGAGACATCAGCGAATGATCTTACTGAATGGTGGAACAGGCTCGAGGGGCTGAATGGCCTCCTCTTGTTCCTATGGTCCACAGGGTAATAAACAAAAATAAAACAATGCACTTTATTGGTTTCAAAATACTGAGAAATATAAAACAAAGACCAGCTAACTACTGACTGCGCTTTACTCTTCCATTACTCCCAGTCTCCGCAGCCTTTACAGAATAAGACTGCACGGGGGTTTTTGTGGCAAATACCCGTTTGTGCCTGGAGTCGGAACATCTTGGGGTGCCATTCCACAGGTGCTGGAAGTTCTCCAGTACCTCAGCCAAGTGGCCACGTGTACCTAAACAGTGAAGATCAGTGAGGAGGACATCACAGCCAAGCCAGGTGTGGTCCTCAACCAATGCTCAACATGTGGATTTTCCAGTGGGAATCTTGGGATAGCCGTCAGGAGATTGAACCCTGGCTGATTCCGCTCCGCTCTGCCCCCCCTCTCCTCCTCCGAGCTCGATGACCAGGAGACTGAATGTCCTGCCCGAGCTCTGATCAGCAGCACAGACCGGATACGAAACCTCGGAGTTTTCTTATTCCCTATCATTTCAGCTCACACAGTAACCGCTCTGACTAGGCAGTCAACCCTGCTCTGTCCGCACACAATACAAAGCAATAACCTTTCACCATATTTAAATATCGTGACACCACAATGGAAAATGCAAGCCCACATTCTCCGCCTTTTCCACAACAGATACCACAAATCCCCAGCATATGGTTGGAATCGCACTAAAAACTGCTGAGGAAGTGACACTTAAGTTCTTGATTACAATGTTATACACTAGAGATATAATTAGGTAATCTGCCTCAAAATACAGGTTACTGCAGCTCATCCCTGCAGGCCAAATACAGCTCAGCATTTGCTGCTTCCATGAAAATGATTTTCCTGATATTGAAATGGCTTAAAGTCTGTCTCACGCACAGAGAAATGTAGTGACAGTCAACCCCACCCCAGAGTTCATAAATCACTTTCCAAAACTGGTAGGAAATCGGCATAGGAAGCCATTCACACAAAAAACATTATTTGCTTCATGGTCTCACAGGAGACAAGAGAGGGGGCAACTGATTTCCCCCCCTACTTAGTCAATTATGAAACCATGACTGTTTTCACAGCTAACTCAGCTTAGACGAGGGATTGGATGGTCCTGGTCTGTTTGGCTCAGTTCCAGGAAGCAGTAGGTTTACTGACTGAGCTATCAGGAGAAGGGGAAGGGGATATCACGGTGTTGCAGAAAATGTATGGTACAGCACATTTGAATAACGCATTTCAGCTGCCCTTTTTACACTGTTGTACAAAGCAAAATTATAGAACTCTCCAGGAAACAGGACAGGCTGCTTATAATGGGTTTTTTAATTCCATTGAGGTTAGCAGGTTGAGGGATGATGGAACTGTGGAGTTTAAAATGATAAGGGGATTCGATAGGGTAGAGAGAGAGAGAAACAGTTTCCTCTGGTGGGGGAATCCAGAACAGGTGGGCAGAATAAAATGAGAGCTGGGCCATTTAGGAGTGAAATCAGGAAACACGCTTTCACACAAAGAGCAGTGGATGTTGGGGGTCAGTTGATTTGTTCGGCAAGGATATAAGGAATATGGAGCAACGATGGGTAAATGGAATTGAGGCACACATCAGCCATGATCTAATTGAATGGTAGAATAAGCTTGATGGGTTAAATGGCCCACTCCTGGTCCTATGTTCCTAAACAGTTAATTTTAAGAGGTCAACAATCTCCCACTCCAGGGACTTGAGCACTTATTTGTAGGTAGTACTGAGGGAGTGCTGCACTGTCAGAGGTGCCTTCTTTTGGATGAAACATTAAACCGAGGCCCTGCCTGCGCTGGGTAGGTGTAAAAGATCCCATGGCACTATTTTGATGATGAGCAGGGGAGTTACCCCCGGTGTCCTGGCCAATATTTATCCCTCAACTAAATCACTAAACCAGATTACGAGGTTGCTATCATGTTGCTGTGTGTGGGAGCTTGCTGTGCGCACATTGGCTGCCGCGTTTCCCACATTACAACAGTGACTACACTTCGAAAGGCGCTATATAAATACATGTCTTTTAAAAATTATTAATGCAGTTTCACACAGCATTCCTAGCACACCCAGAAATTGCAGAGATACTAGAAGGCATTGTAGGAACCGTGTGATATGGGAATGTTGTGGTTAGACATTATTTGTCTATCATAAGAATTCTAAAGGGTGAATCGTTCCCAGGGTCAGACAAAATAGAGGCACAGCAGTTAATGTTACAAGGTTTGGATAGAGTCTTCGTGTTTTTAGTCACAATATTGGAGGGCAATGTCATCCAATCTCCCAGAGCTGAACCGTTATTATGTTGGAAACTGCCCAAATATTTTAATGCCTGTAATTCTGAGCCTTTCCATTTATTTGTCAGTACCAACATTTACATTTGCAATATGGCCACCCATTTTATAGATTAAACATCACACTGTTTCCAGAGAAGCTGCCTTTTAAAAAATAAGAAAAATTACATGTAAATCTATAATTTGGGGTAAAATGTCTGTGTTCAAAGGCAAGAGTCACCAGTGATGGAAAGTGGATCATTCTGACACATTCAAAGACACACTCGACTTTTTACACCCAGTGTCAGCATCAAGCATGATACGAGTCAAATGTACAGCAACACTCCCTCTGCACACACTGATGTCCTTTAAAAGACTTGCATTTATATAGTGCCTTTCACGACCACCGGACGTCTCAAAGCGTTTTACAGCCAATGAAGTACTTTTGGAGTGTAGTCACTGTTGTAATGTGGGAAACGTGGCAGCCAATTTGCGCACAGCAAGCTCCCACAAATAGCCATGTGATAATGACCAGATAATCTGTTTTAGTGATGTTGATTGAGAGATAAATATTGGCCAGGACACCGGGGATAACTCCCCTGCTCTTCTTCGAATAGTGCCATGGGATCTTTTCCGTCCACCCGAGAGCGCAGACGGGGCCTCGATTTAACATCTCATCCGAAAGACAGCACCTCCGAAGGTGCAGCACTCCCTGAGCACTGTACTGGAGTGTCAGCCTGGATTTATGCACTCAGGTATCTGGAGTAGGACTTGAACCCACAAACTTCTGACTCAGAGGCGAGGGCGCTACACACCGAGTCATAGCAGACAACCAAAATGAATTTAGGATACGGGGGCGGGGGGGAAAGAGAGCAGGGGAAGGTGGTGAGACGACAAGAAAAAGCACGAAACACATTCATATGCACGCACAGTCCCCTTCTGTTGGTTTAAGACCAGTGTTACATTCTCAAGTATGGGGCAAGCCAAGATATATATTTTTTTTATAACAGACTCTCTCATGTTTGAATTGTGGATAACGAGCTGCATTGAGTAAAAACAGAAAACTGCATTTTAAAAACGAAGAGTAAAGTGAGAATTGGGTGGGTTTGAGAGACCCAGGAATAATCACTCGGATGCGGCTAGTCACTGGTGCCAACAGATCTGAGCCAAAGTACGATGTAGAAGGTGAGCTCACGAGCTTTGGGAAACTGGGTCACCCCAAAAATGTTGAATGCTGGGCCCAACCACAACGTTTCTTCTCCTGTACTTTTAAAAAAAAAACGCTTGGAGAGGAATCAGAACACAACATTTTAAAACTGGAAATAGAGGAGGGCCAAAAATCAGCTTTTAACTGGGTTTGTACCCAACAGTCACTGTAGTTCAAAAAGGTAATTCATTGTGTTTTAGGAACACTTCAACACAAAAACTGCTACCTAACTGCAAGTATTAAATCAGGGTGACCTTGCTGGATTAATTGCTACTGTGCCCTGCGATTTTCTGGATGTCACAGCTTGATAATGGCAGCTGTCATGTCACCTAGATCAAATCTGATAAACCCAACCCAAGTTTCAGGAATAGTCAAGTCAAAACACATCCGCTCCCGTGCCACACCGCACATGGGGGGTGCGTGGTGTGGGGACAGGGGGGGGACCCTCTGTATAAAAATTCCAGCACCGGGAGAGGGGGGAAACCGGGACACACAACTGCTGTCCCTAAAGCAGATCGTGGCATTCTGCTTTAGGGAATAGCCCCCGGTGAGACAACAAACAGCCAGGAGGAGGAACGAATGAGTGAGAAATATGAGTGCAAACAGAAGGTCTGGGATTCATTCGTGGGCCAAATGGTCACTGATGAGGTCCACGACCCAACATTTTGGAACCATCTAGCTCAGTAACTCAGATACCCCAATGACATCAGCACTTCTTGTTTAAACAAAAAATATTTGCAGAAAAAGAATAGGGTTACAACTACAAGAAGAAACAGCCCTTAAATTTAGCACCAAATCACAGCCCCAGGATATTCCAGAGTTTCACAACTAATGAAGTACTTTCGAAGACTTGTCGCTGCTGTTATGTTGGCAAATGTGACAGCTAATGTGCCCATGGGATGGAAGAATGTTGGCCAGGAGACTGGGAGAAGGCCTCTGCTCTCCTTCAAATAGTGAAGCAATAGCTGGGTCCAACAGGGTGCCAGGGTACAGTAACAGGGCAATTCAAAATAAAACCAAACTATACTATTTTGTCCTTTTACAAGATTTTGGTTAGGCCCAAGTTAGAATGCTGTATCTAGTTTTGATCTCCTCACTTGGTGGGCGATATTGAGGCTTTTAAAAGGGTGCAGAGGAGGACCGCGATTAATTCCCAGTTTAAAGCATCTAAGTTACCCAGATAGGCTGGAACAGCAGGGTCTCCACAGTTTAGAGAAGCGTAGATTTAGGGGTGATCTGATTTAAGTTTATAAGATGATGAGGGGCCTGACTGTGTTTGAGTAGTCAGGTTTTTTCAGCTAATAGGGATGTTTGCTGATGATGGCACAGTGTTCAGTTCCATTCGCAATTCCTCAGGTAATGAAGCAATCTATGACCGCATGCAGCAAGACCTGGACTGATAAGTGGCAAGTAACACTCGCGCTGCACAAGTGCCAGGCAATGACCATCACCAACGAGAGAGCCCTATGACATTCAACAGCATTACCATCGCCAAATCCCCCAACATCCTGGGGTTCACCATTGACCAGAAACTTAACTGGACCAGCCACATAAATACTGTGGCTACAAGAGCAGGTCAGAGGCTGGATATTCTGTGGCGAGTGTCTCAACTCCTTTGAACAGAGCTTTGAAGGTTTACTTGTTTAACTTGGCTTTGATCTGACTATACACCTGCTACGAAGCTTTACAGTTTCAGTTCCTGAACGCCACTGTCCAGCTCCAATTTGATTTCCTCTGGCCCAGATAGATCAGCACCTGTCATTTTGGAGTTCAAACACAAGCAAGCCCAAATCATCATCATAGGCAGTCCCTCGTAAATCGAGGAAATCTTGCTTCCACTCTGAAAATGAGTCCTTAGGTGGCTGAACAGTCCAATATGAGAACCATAGTCCCGGTCACAGGTGGGACAGATAGTCGTTGAGGGTAAGAGAGGGTGGGACAGGTTTGCCGCACGTGCTTGATTTCTGCAGGCACTCGGCGACAAGACACAAAGCTGGCTCATTCAACTGATAGAATGGTTATACAACCCCTTCCTTTGCCGTGCGCAGCGTCGCTAAGTCAGCGAATCTGGAACTCTCCTGGTGTGTGTGGTTCAGTATCTCAATAGGCACTGAACCAAGAATGAGAGGTGATCTTATTGAAACATATAAGATACTGAGGGGGCTCGACAAGATAGATGCAGAGAGGATGTTTCCTCTCGTGGAGGAATCTAGATCTAGGGGGCATAGTTTCAGAATAAGGGGTCACCCATTTAAAACTGAGATGAGGAGGAATTTCTTCTCGGAGGGTTGTAAATCTGAGGAATTCTTTGCCAGAGAGCTGTGGAAGCTGGGTCATTTAATATATTTAAGGTGGAGATAGACAGATCTTTGAGCGATAAGGGAGTGAAGGGTTATGGGGAGCGGGCAGGAAATTGGAGATGAGCCCAAGATCAGATCAGCCATGATCTTATTAAATGGCAGAGCAGGTCTCCTGTCATCCTGGTTAACCCTTGCCACTGGATAAAGGCCTAACTCTGTTGAGCCCATGTGGTGGCTGATGTGCAACGGCCACCACAAATTAAAAAAATCCACACACAGGCATCTTCCACCCCAGGTGGTTAGGACTGGAATATCAGGTCCTTCATTGAAACATCTACAAACTCATCCCTTTTGGTGTGGAAGCAAGTCATTCTTGTTCAAGGGACTGCCTATGATGATGATGATGGGCACTGAACCACACAGGCTCAGCTGTACAGCTTGCTCAAAAATGGAGGCACTTTTGTTTCAAAATTTATCAATATAAACAGAATTTGGTTTAAAATATATTTTTCCTCATACTGGTTTCACTTTTTAACAACACATCAAAGCGTTTCATGGACAACACCCCTTCAGAATGGATTTTTTTTTTTAAAACAGGAAAGTTAGAGGGTATTTAGTCAGCTCCCCCGGTGGTAAATACACTATCCATCGAGGTACTGAACCACACACACCAGGAGAGTTCCAGATTTGCTCTTCTGCTGACTTAGCTAAGCTACGCACGGCAATGGAAGGGGTCGTACATTTAGTGTCAGTAGCTGGGAAATAGTATCGAACCAGCCAAAATTCCAGCCTCTGGACGCTAGGATTGATCAGACTCAGCGATGATGCCCTCCACAGTTAAAATGCCTACCAATACTTACATAGAGAATTGTTACTTGTGCATGGTACCAGAATGAACTTGGGAGCCCATGGAACCAGCCCCAGCAAGTCAGTGCTTTGGGGAGGAGGAATTAAATTGGAGAAGGGGTGGGGCCAGAGAAAACAAAAAGGGAAAACATTTGAGAGGGTGGGACTGAAGAAATGAAAAGTGAAAACTGGACATAAAACAAAAGCCAGAAGGTTTCCATTGAAAATTTTCCCTTATTCTTACACCCGAGAGAGTCATCACGGGGATATATCACACACACACACACACACACACAAAGACCATGTCTTGAATTGGGGATTCAGATGGTTTGAAAATTGAAAAAAAAGTCAGATCATTGCAAAAAACTATATAATATACGATATCAAGATGAGGAAGGTGTGTGTGGTTTCACTTACCCTTCACAATTGTGTGTGTGAGATCACTCCAGCGCGGTGGTGGTTTTAAGCTGCAATGTCTGTTTCTGTGGGTAGGTAGGTAGGCTAGGGACAGTGACCAAAGTTACCTAACTTCTCCAGCACTAAACTTGACATTTTCCAAAAACATCCTGTCTAACACAGACAGATGTCTAGTTAAACTACCTTTTAAATACTAATTGTTTCTATCCAGAATACATTGTCACCCTCACAGCGAGTTTCTAAAGCCAGGTGGTTTTTCCTGCAGCACAGTAACTTTTTTTTTTTAAACCCAGCTGGTCTCTCATTGGATTGTACACAGGGTGGTCAGTTGAAGCAGAGTTAGAGGCTGGAAGAGAATTCAACCAGGGCATGTAGAAGCAATTCAGTCTCTGTTTTATAAAGTCTGTCTTGCTAGACCACACCTAGAGTATTATGCAGAGTTTTGGTCTCCTTATCCAAGGAGGGATATATTTGCCTTAGAGGGAGTGCAACGAACATTCACGAGATTGATTCCTGGACTGGTCAGGTGGGCAGAACAGTGGCAAGTGGAATTCAATCCAGAGAAGTGTGAGGTAATGCATTTGGGGAGGGCTAACAGGACAAGAGAATACACAATAAATGGTAGGATACTGAAGTGTATAGGAAAGAAAGATTTATATTTATATAGCACCTTTCACGACCACCGGACATCTCAAAGTGCTTTGCAGCCAATGAAGTATGTTTGGAGTGTAGTCACTGTTGTAATGTGGGAAACGCAGCAGCCAATTTGTGCACAGCAAGCTCCCACAAACAGCAATGTGATAATGACCGGATAATCTGTTTTTGTTATGTTGATTGAGGGATAAATATCAGCCAGGACACCTGGGATAACTCCCCTGCTCTTCTTCAAAATAGTGCCATGGGATCCTTTACGTCCACTGGAGAGGGCAGATGGGACCTCGATTTAACATCTCATCCGAAAGACAGAACAGAGGCACCTTGGCGTGCATGTCCACAGGTCCCTGAAGGTAGCAGGTCAGGTAGATAAGGTGGTTCAGAAAGCATACAGGATACTTGCCTTTATTAGCCGAGGCATAGAATACAAGAGCAGGAAGGTTATGCTTGAACTGTATAAACCACAAGTTAGGCCACATCTAGAGTACTGCATGCAGTTCTGGTCACTGCATTACAGGAACGATGTGATTGCACTGGTGAGGGAACAGAGGAGATTTACGAGGATGGTGCCAGGACTGGAGAATTTTAGCTATGAGGAAATATTGGATAGGCTGGGTTTGTTTTCTTTGGAATAGAGGAGGTTGAGGGGAGACCTAATTGAGATGTATAAAATTATGAGGGGCCTAGATAGAGTGGATAGGAAGGACTTATTTCCTTAGCAGAGGGGACACTAACCAGGAGGCATAGATTTAAAGTAGTCGATAGGAGGTTTAGAGGAGATTTGAGGAGAAATATTTTTCATCCAGAGGGTGGTGGGGGTCTGGAACTCACTGCCTGAAAGGGTGGTAGTGACAGAAAGCCTCATAGCATTTAAAAAGTACTTGGATGTGCACTTGAAGTGCCGTAACCTACAAGGCTATGGACCAAGAGCTGGAATGTGGGATTAGGCTGGATAGCTCTTGGTCGGCTGATGGGCCGAAATGGCCGCCTTCCGTGCTGTAAATTTCTATGATTTTATGAGCGGGTTGTCCTATGAGAGATGGAGTAGAATGAGCCTATACTCTCTGCAGTTTAGAATGAGTTCTCATTGAAACATGCAAGATTCTGAGAGGGATTGATACGGTAGAGATGCTGAGAGGTTATTTCCTCTGGCTGGAGAGTCTACAACTAGGGGCATAATCTCAGGTAAGGGGTCAGCTATTTAGGACTGAGATGAAGAGGAATTTCTTCACTCAGAGGATTATGAATCTTTGGAATGCTCTACCCCAAAGGGATGCTGATTTGCTGATTAAATTCAAGACTGAGATAGATTTTTGGACTTGAGGGGAATCAAGGGATATAGAGATCGGGCGGGAAAGTAGAGTTGAGGCTGAAGATCAACAGGCTCGAGTGGCCATATGGCCTACTCCTGCGCCTAATTCTTATGTCTATTAAAAATTCTTACGTCCACAACGGAAATTGTCTATGTAAACTGGTCACACTGCAGTTACACCCTCTGACCAGTGGTGGCACCATAATGCCTCTACTGCATTGGGTTGGGGTGGAAGACAGTGTTATTACAGTGACATGTTCATATAAACAGGTTCCATCATAAATGTGGCACAGAAATTTATAGAAGGAAAAATTAACTTCAGGTATAAACAATTTTAATGAAGATTAGATTTAAGAGAAAGAGCATAAAGTAATCACTTGTACAGAAGGCAATACAAACAATCTGAATTTCATCATCGTAGTTCATGTAATAGAGCTCAAAGATTAATGCACAGCCACAGTGTAGCACTGAACCAAATTAAATCAGGAAGGTCCAACATCTGGTATGATCTGAGAGACATCAGCCAGGCTGGTACTGGGATTGGCAGGGGGTGAATCAGCCATGGTGCCTCCCACTCCTTTCAGCAACTGACCCCCTATTGGACCGACCGCAAATGTGGACAGGATCAATTTGTTGGAATCCTAATGGGAACTCCACCTCTCCTCATGGGACACAATTGCCTGGGTAACAGTTTCCCTCATGTACCTCATTCCTCATACATGGGCTTAGAGCAGCAAGCTTTTCGACCGTGGCTATGTATCAGAATGAAACTCAATCCTGCTCTCACCCTCACACTGTCAGCCATGAGGGTCCACATCTGAGCCATACAGGAGGGTGGGTATCACTATAGCCCTGTAGACCATGAGCTTGTTGGCAGATTTGAGGGCCTGATCTTCGAACACTCGTTTCCTCAGGCGGCTGAAGGCTGCGCTGGTGCACTTGACGCAGTGTTGAATCTCATCATTGATGTCTGCCCTTGTTGACAAGAGGCTCCCGAGGTATGGAAAGTGGTCCACGTTGTCCAGGGCCGCGCCGTGGATCTTGATAACTGAGGGGTAGTGCTGTGTGGCGCTATCTGTGACAGAGACTGTAATTCCCGTTTTGGACTGTTCAGTCACCCAAGAACTCTTTTTAAAAAAAAAAGAGAGTGGAAGTCTATGATGATGATGTGTCAACCTTGGCTCAGTGGGCAGCACACTCGCCTCGGAGTCAGAAGGTTGTGGGTTCAAGTCCCACTCCAGAGACTTGAGCACAAAAATCTAGACTGACACTCCAGTACAGTGCTGAGGGAGCACTCCACTAATCGGAGGTGCCGCCTTTCGGATGAGATGTTAAACCGAGGCCGCGCCTGCCCCCTCAAGTGGACATAAAAGATCCCCCGGCACTATTTCGAAGAGCAGGACAGTTATCCCCGGTGTCCTGGCCAATATTTATCCCTCAACCAACATCACTAAAACAGATTATCTGGTTATTATCACATTGCTGTTTGTGGGAGCTTGCTGTGCGCAAATTGGCTGCTGTGTTTCCTACATTGCAGTGACTACATTTGAAAAAGTACTTCATTGGCTGTAAAAGCACTTTGGAACGTCCCGAGCACTTTGGGTGCCTGATAAATCCAAGCCCTTCATTCTTCTGTTCACACATCGGAGCAAGTGTGCGAACCTTAGCTGATTTCCTCTCTACCCCCTCTTCCAAGGGCACTGAGGCAATGAACCCAGGCTGTCCTGTTCAATTATCAGCCAACTTGGCACAGATCAAGGGCTGGAGTTGCGGCCTTCCTGGGTCTGGACGACCTAGTAACAAGACTCAGCTTACTTGCCAACTAAGCCTTGCTTTGGATCTTCAGGAGGAGTGTGAAGGTCAAGGAATTAAGGAAAATAAAGTCCTTGCATGCCTCTCATGGTGCAGCAAGGACTTCACAATCCATGCATGTTACTTGAAAAAACGACAGCCCACATGCTGCAGCTAGCAAAAGAAGAAGTGCAAGGATGACAAATAAGGCAAGATAATAACTGTGGTTTCTGCAAGTTTCCGCCTGTTGCAGTTGAACCAGTTTTCATTTTGAAAAGAGTTTGAAAGGCAAGTAGTATAAAGTATATCGTTAGCAGTTCGGAACCGCACAACCACATCCTTGAGCTAGCTGATTATTAAAAAAAAGTTATTATATTAAACTTAAAAAATGAAAATGGTATTTAATTAAAAAAGCATTTACTGGGGCACACATTAGCTATATAAAATTGCAGAGGCTTTTACAGCACAGAAACAGGTCACTGGGCCCACCGCTCCATGCCAGGGTTTATGCTCCACACCAGCCCCCTCCCACCCCTCTCCATATCCTTCTATTCCTTTCTCCCTCATGTGTTTATCCAGCTTCCCCTTAAATGCATCGATACTATTCACCTCAACCACTCCCTGTGGCAGTGAGTTCCACATTCTCACCCCTCTCTGGGTACGGGTTTCTCCTGAATTCCCCATTGGATTTAGTACAGTCCCATTTCAGAGCAGCCAAATTATTCCTCAAACTGGATTTAGGAAGGTGTCATTTCCACTGGTTCTGCTATTTCCTCCTGCCTAGTATAAAAATAAAGAAACAACTTGTATTTATATACTTGTAGCATCTTTCACAACCAAAGCACTTCGGAAATATAGTTACTGTTGTAATGCAGGAAACGCATCAGCCAATTTGTACACAGCAAGATTCCACAAACAGCGAGAGATAAATGATCAGATAATCTGTTTTAGTGATGTTGATTGAGAGATAAATATTGGCCAGGACACTGGGGAGAGCGGCCCACTCTTTTTCAATAGTGCCAGCACCCAAGAGGGCAGACAGGGCCTCGGTTTAACGTCCCATCTGAAAAATGGCCCTCCGACAGGCCAGCATTCACTGGAGTATCAGCCTAGATTATGTGCTCATCTCTGGGGTGGGGCTTGAGCCCACAGCCTTTTGACTCAGGCAAGGATGCTATATACACGGAGCCATGGTTCAGTACCAGCTCCAGAGTGTACAATACATCATCTGCAAGTTTTGTTGAGTGGAGAAACATTGCTGAAGTGAAACCTAACATGTAAAGTTAAGGCAGGAATCCAAAACACACTGTAGTATCTGCTTGTGACAGCTGTATCATCTACATATAGTTTCATTATAATCATGCAATGCAGTTTGATTTGCATGCTTCCCTTTTCCTCCCCCTCACTAACTTCTACCATCCTCTTTTAAGGTCCTGACTCATTGAGCATGAGCGGCCATTAAACAGACAATTGGCTTTGGAATTCTTCCCCTTTCCCTCCTACCACCTTTCTCCGCTCCTCACCGAAGGTTGTGCCTCCTTCAGTCCCACTGACATCAGAAGCGCTCTCGTACTTCAATAAAAGTGGCCACTCTTCCCTGTGGAGCCTACATCAGCCAACAGAGCATCAGCCAAGTCCAATCAGTGCAGCACCCAACACTCTCACAACTGTAGAGATCAATGATAACTAGTCATTAGGATCAGATCAGGGGAACTGAAGTCAACTGCAGACCCTGGGTGACTCTGGCCAAACAAGCACAGACCAGGCATTGAACATGGTACCTCCTTGGTCTGCTTGGGCTAGGTGCTGCATTTACTCAGAGTCAGGCAGACAGCTCCATTTCTGAACCTCTATTATTTTTCGTATCCCTCCCCTTTCGTGTGCCAGAGACAAAAGAATGGGCACTAGACATGATCCCCGCTAAAATAAACACTCTAAAAATGCATGCAGAGTTACATTTGGATGTGCTTTTCATTATCGATAATATATGATGTGTCCAGTCTTGTGTAACAGGATCATTAGTAGCAGTCTCCAAACCGAAGGTACTTTCTCCACAGTTTAAAAAAATTCATGCACGGGATGTGGTCGCTGGCAAGGCCGGCATTTATTGCCTATCCCCAATTGCCCCTTGAGAAGATGGTGGTGAGCCACCTTCTTGAACCGCTGCAGTCCGTGTGGTGAAGGTGCTCCCACAATGCTGTTAGGGAGGGAGTTCCAGGATTTTGACTCAGCAATGAAGGAACAGCGATTATTTCCAAGTCAGGATGGTGTGTGCCTCGGAGGGGAACTTGGAGGCGATGGTGTTCCCTTGCTCCTGCTCCGCTTGTCCTACTAGGTGGTAGAGGTTGTGGGTTTGGGAGGCTGTCGAAGAAGTTTGGCTGATACAGTGAAGCTCATTTACCACCTCAGTCCACTTGCCTTTCTACACAATTAAACTCACACCCAAATATGTAAATACTTCCCTTCAGGTTTCACTTATTTGACCCCCATGGTTTCTTCGCCTGGACTCTCGACACATGAAGGATATTCTGTGGATTACTATTGTAAGTTTTAAGGTCACTCTAATGTGATTGAAGGTCCAATCTTTATGGAGCAAAGTACACCACAGCCTAAACTGTACCATAATTCCCCAGTGTGATGTTCCAATATACCACAATCTTGCTCAGGAAATACATGGTGTTCCCAATCATAGAAATTTACAGTACTGAAGGAGGCCATTTGGCCCATTTTTTGGCTGGCACAGAGACAAAGAGCTATCCAGCCTAATCCCACTTTCCAGCTCTTGGTCCATAGCCCTATAGATTACGGCACTTCAGGTGCATATCCAAGTACTTTTTAAATGGGGTGAGGGTTTCTACCTCTACCAACCTTTCAGGCATTGAGTTCCAGACCCCCACCACCCTCTGGGTGAAAAAAGTTCTCAACTCTCCTCTAATGCTTCTACCAATTACTTTAAATCGATGGCCCCTGGTTATTGACCTCTCTGCTGGGGAAATAGGTCCTTCCTATTCACTATCTAGGCCCCTCATAATTTTATACACCTCAATCAAATCTCCCCTCAGCCTCCTCTGTACCTAAGAAAACAACCCCAACCTATCTAATCTTTCCTCATAGCTAAAATTCTCCAGTCCTGGCAACATCCTTGCAAATCTCCTCTCTACCCTCTCAAGTGCAATCACATCCTTCCTGTAATGTGGTGACCAGAACTGTACTCAGTACTCTAGCTGTGGTCTCACTAGTGGTTTATACAGTTCTAGCATAACCTTCCTGCTCTTGTATTCCACGCCTTGGCTGGTCAATCAACATCTGAAAGGAGGAAAAAAAAATGGCTTACCGCTTCACGTGTAATCACACATCATCTCTTTATAGATGTTTATTTTCAAAATGTTCTGCATTTTATTTCATCAGATTAGCTTGCTTTACAAAATTTCATATCTCCTTCACTAATATGATCTAATCTAGCCACAGCAATATACTTGCTCACCTTCCCAATTTAAAAATACCGACATGCCTGCTCTAACATACCTGCATTATTCACTATACTCTGCACTGATGAATGATTTTCACACATTCCTTTTATGGGCACAGAATACACCGAATCTGAAAACTCACTACAGAAAATGGTATCAGCATTAGCTGAGGTTGCTCCAACAGTCACCTGAAAGCACTGGAAATTCACAGCCACACACAACCAGACTGCTCAACTGGGTCGCATTCTCTGCTCGAAGCCGCTACTTTCACATCAAATGCCTTTTCCACCTAGCCCTCGGCCCTCAGTAAATGGCCATTCCTGCTTTTCCCAAGCACTCCAAATCAGGAAGGAAGGAGATATGCAAGAAGAAATACACAAAAATAATATTAAACTTGAAAATGCTTGCAGGAAATATGGATGACATAAGGGAATGTACAATACAACAATATTGGTAAGATAGTAGATGCCCTTAACAAAACTGCAAACAAGGTTTTTACACTCAAATCTGTTGCAGCGAATAATCCAGTAATTTAAAAACACTAGTGAGTTATTAATGTATGTAGTCACTTTGGAGAAGAACCAGAATAGTTCTCCCTCTATCCCTCTTCTACAATGTCACTGCATCACCTCCATTCACAACAACCCAGTGTTGGTTTTACCACCGTTCCTTAAATCAATTCAACACACCACTGCTCAATGCTGGAGCCCCCCAAAGGACTAACAAACTTCATCAGTCAGGTCAGTCAATCGATAAATATTGTGTCCAAGTGGTCCTCCATCTAGAATGTGACAACGTTAATACGTTGATCAAACAAGAGACACACACAACTCGGCTTTATGAAGCTAAAGCTGTTGTCCCCTCTTTTTAAAAAGAAAGTTCTAGAAGCTTGCAACATTTCCCTCCCAAGCGCAACTCCCAGGTGCTGGCATTGAGAACTTTACAAATGATATTAATAAAAGAGCTTTTAAATCTGAAATAAGAACAGAAAATGCACTGTAGGTCAATCACTGTTTGAATGGGATAAGATCGGCTTTTATTTGGGGTCGGGTTCTTTGAGAAGAAAATGATAATGATGAGAAAAGGCCATTGAGCCCAGTGAACTGGTCCCTTTAGCTCATTCACTGGATGACCCATAAGAACATAAGAATTAGGAACAGGAGTAGGCCATCTAGCCCCTCGAGCCTGCTCTGCCATTCAACAAGATCATGGCTGATCTGGCCGTGGACTCAGCTCCACTTACCCGCCCGCTCCCCGTAACCCTTAATTCCCTTATTGGTTAAAAATCTATCTATCTGTGAGTTGAATACATTCAATAAGCTAGCCTCAACTGCTTCCTTGGGCAGAGAATTCCACAGATTCACAACCCTCTGGGAGAAGAAATTCCTTCTCAACTCGGTTTTAAATTGTCTCCCCCGTATTTTGAGGCTGTGCCCCCTAGTTCTAGTCTCCCCGACCAGTGGAAACAACCTCTCAGCCTCTATCTTGTCTATCCCTTTCATTATCTTAAATGTTTCTATAAGATCACCCCTCATCCTTCTGAACTCCAACGAGTAAAGACCCAGTCTACTCAATCTATCATCATAAGGTAACCCCCTCATCTCCGGAATCAGCCTAGTGAATCGTCTCTGTACCCCCTCCAAAGCTAGTATATCCTTCCTTAAGTAAGGTGACCAAAACTGCACGCAGTACTCCAGGTGCGGCCTCACCAATACCCTATACAGTTGCAGCAGGACCTCCCTGCTTTTGTACTCCATCCCTCTCGCAATGAAGGCCAACATTCCATTCACCTTCCTGATTACCTGCTGCACCTGCAAACTAACTTTTTGGGATTCATGCACAAGGACCCCCAGGTCCCTCTGCACCGCAGCATGTTGTAATTTCTCCCCATTCAAATAATATTCCCTTTTACTGTTTCTCTTTTCTTCCCCCCCCCCCCCCCCCCCCCAAGGTGGATGACCTCACACTTTCTGACATTGTATTCCATCTGCCAAACCTTAGCCCATTCGCTTAACCTATCTAAATCTCTTTGCAGCCTCTCTGTGTCCTCTACACAATCCGCTTTCCCACTAATCTTTGTGTCATCTGCAAATTTTGTTACACTACACTCTGTCCCCTCTTCCAGGTCATCTATATATATTGTAAACAGTTGTGGTTCTAGCACCGATCCCTGTGGCACACCATTAACCACCGATTTCCAACCCGAAAAGAACCCATTTATCCCGACTCTCTGCTTTCTGTTAGCCAGCCAATTCTCGATCCATGCTAATACATTTCCTCTGACTCCGCGTACCTTTATCTTCTGCAGTAACCTTTTGTGTGGTACCTTATCGAATGCCTTTTGGAAATCTAAATACACCACATCCATCGGTACACCTCTATCCACCATGCTCGTTATATCCTCAAAGAATTCCAGTAAATTAGTTAAACACGATTTCCCCTTCATGAATCCATGTTGCGTCTGTTTGATTGCACTATTCCGATCTAGATCCCACTATTTCTTCCTTAATGATAGCTTCAAGCATTTTCCCCACTACAGATGTTAAACTAACTGGCCTATAGTTATCTGCCTTTTGTCTGCCCCCTTTTTTAAAAAAAAAGAGGTGTTACATAAGCTGCTTTCCAATCCGCTGGTACCTCCCCAGAGTCCAGAGAATTTTGGTATATTATAACGAATGCATCTGCTATAACTTGCGCCATCTCTTTTAATACCCTGGGATGCATTTCATCAGGACCAGGGGACTTGTCTATCTTGAGTCCCATTAGCCAGTCCAGCACTACCCCTCTAGTGATTGTGATTGACTCGAGGTCCTCCTTTCCCACATTCCTGTGACCAGCAATTTTTGGCATGGTTTTTGTGTCTTCCACTGTGAAGACCGAAATAAATAATTGTTTAAGGTCTCAGCCATTTCGACATTTCCCATTATTAAATCCCCCTTCTCATCTTCTGAGGGACCAACGTTTACTTTAGTCACTCTTTTCCATTTATCTGTAAAAGCTTTTACTATCTGTTTTGCACAAGTTTACTTTCGTAATCTATCTGTCCTTTCTTTATTGCTTTCTTAGTCATTCTTTGCTGTCGTTTAAAATTTTCCCAATCTTCTAGTTTCCCACTAACCTTGGCCATCTTATACGCATTGGTTTTTAATTTGATACTCTAATTTATTTCCTTGGTTATCCACGGCTGGTTATCCCCTCTCTTCCCACCCTTCTTTTTCACTGGAATATATTTTTGTTGAGCACTATGAAAGAGCTCCTTAAAAGTCCTCCACTGTTCCTCAATTGTGCCACCGTTTAGTCTGTGTTCCCAGTCTACTTTAGCTAACTCTGCCCTCATCCCACTGTAGTCCCCTTTGTTTAAGCATAGTACGCTCGTTTGAGACACTACTTCCTCACCCTCAATCTGTATTACAAATTCAACCATACTGTGATCACTCATTCCGAGAGGATCTTTTACTAGGAGATCGTTTATTATTCCTGTCTCATTACACAGGACCAGATCTAAGATAGCTTGCTCCCTTGTAGGTTCTGTAACATACTGTTCTGAGAAACAATCCCGTATGCATTCTATGAATTCCTCCTCAAGGCTACCCATGCGATTTGATTTGACCAAATCGATATGTAGGTTAAAATCCCCCATGATTACTGCCGTTCCTTTTTCACATGCCTCCATTATTCCCTTGATTATTGCCCACCCCACCGTGAAGTTATTATTTGGGGGCCTATAAACTACGCCCACCAGTGACTTTTTCCCCTTACTATCTCTAATCTCCACCCAGAGTGATTCAACATTTTGTTCGTTAGAGCCCATATCGTCTCTCACAACTGCCCTGATATCTTCCTTTATTAACAGAGCTACTCCACCTCCTTTCCCTTCTTGTCTATCTTTCCGAATTGTCAGATACCCCTGTATGTTTAATTCCCAGTCTTGGCCACCCTGCAACCACGTTTCTGTAATGGCCACCAAATCATACCCATTTGTAATTTGTGCCGTCAACTCATTTACTTTATTTCGAATGCTGCGTGCGTTTAGGTAGAGTGTTTTAATACTAGTTTTTAAACCATGATTTTTAGTTTTGACCCCTCCTGCAGCCCCTTTATATTCATAAATATTGTCCCTTCCTATCACCTTGTGGTTTACACTTACCCCAGTGCTACTCTGCTCTGTTGCCTCCTGCCTTTTGTATTCTTTCTTGGGATCCTGTTCATCTGAGCTCTCACCCATTCTAACTAGCTCAGAGCCCTCTCCTGTGTTCCGAATACTCCTTGCATTGAGGCACCGAGCTTTCATGCTTGCCTTTTTATTACACTTTGTCCCTTCAGAATTTTGCTGTACAGTGGCCCTTTTTGTTTTTTGCCTTGTGTTTCTCTGCCCTCCACTTTTACTCATCTCCTTTCTGTCTTTTGCTTTTGTCTCCTTTTTGTTTCCCTCTGTCTCCCTGCATTGATTCTCATCCCCCTGCCATATTAGTTCAACTTCTCCCCAACAGCACTAGCAAACACTCCCCCTAGGACATTGGTTCCAGTCCTGCCTAGGTGCAGACCGTCCGGTTTGTACTGGTCCCACCTCCCCCAGAACCGGTTCCAATGCCCCAGGAATTTGAATCCCTCCCTGCTGCACCACTGCTCAAGCCACGGATTCATCTGAGCTATCCTGCGATTCCTACTCTGACTAGCACGTGGCACTGGTAGCAATCCCGAGATTACTACTTTTGAGGTCCTACTTTTTAGTTTAGCTCCTTAAATTCGTCTCGTAGGACCTCATCCATTTTTTTACCTATATCGTTGGTACCAATGTGCACCACGACAACTGGCTGTTCACCCTCCCATTTCAGAATGTCCTGCACCCGCTCCGAGACATCCTTGACCCTTGCAGCAGGGAGGCAACATACCATCCTGGAGTCTCGGTTGCGGCCGCAGAAACGCCTATCTATTCCTCTTACAATCGAATCCCCTATCACTATCGCTCTCCCACTCTTTTTCCTGTCCTCCTATGCAGCAGAGCCAGCCACTGTGCCATGAACTTGGCTGCTGCTGCCCTCCCCTGATGAGTCATCCCCCTCAACAGTACTCAAAATGGTGTATCTGTTTTGCAGGGGGATGACCGCAGGGGACCCCTGCACTACCTTCCTTGCACTGCTCTTCCTGCTGGTCTTCCATTCCCTAGCTGGCTGTGGACCCTTCGCCTGCGGTAAGACCAACTCGCTACACGTGCTACTCACGTCATTCTCAGCATCGTGGATGCTCCAGACCCGTAGCGTATTCCCAGAAATATCTGACTTTACTATGAACACATGCAAGGTTTATTAGATGTTTGAAACTCCTGCGTGTAAAGGTACAAAAAGGATGAGAAAAGACCATTGGGCCATCAATGCTCAACCCATCCATTGGATAACGCAACTTCATGCACCAGCTTCACCTCATCACTGGTGGAGCCACCTCCCGGGGCAACAGGGAGCCACCTCCCGGGGCAACAGGGAGGAGAGGCAGAACCTATAAAATTAAAAAGAAATATATATTGTCCAGCTTCATACCGTGATGTACTGACTCTAATATATGACCCTTTGAAAATAAGATGCAGAATCCTTGCTGCAATACACTTTTCTGATGGGAGTGCGTACCTCTGTTCAATCTGCACAGCAATCAGTGTTTAAGTTACAAACTAATATTACATCAATTTTGTAGTCATTGAGCACTTTTTAAATTATACAATAAATGCAGCGATAAAAATAACCATCACTCGAGGACACCAATAGATTAGTGAGCGTTAGCTTTTCTGTGAGCATCCCAGATTATAATCGCTCAACTATTGATGCCTTCTGTTGCCTAGGCCCCAAGCTCGAACTCCCTGCTTAAACCACTCTGCCTCTCTCTCCTCCTTCAAGATGCGCCTTAAAACATACCTCTTTGACCAAGCTTTTGGTCACCTGTGCTAATTTCTACTTGTGCGGCTCGGAGTCAATTTTTTAAATCTCATAATATGCCTGTGAAGCGCCTTAGGACATTTCACTATGTTAAAGGCGCTATATAAATACACTTTGTTATTGTTAAGAGTCACTTGGCTTGTCTTGTGTGCACCCATATTCACTATCATTTGAAATGATCTGAATTGCAGGATTTCATTTTCAATACTTAAAAATTCAACATAATGAAATCAATACACGCGATTAAATTGACACAATCTTGCATCCACCATGGGCGGAGGGGAGATCTTGAGCCTCACACTTGAATCAATTATATTTAAGCAAGTGATTTGATGAAGCACAGCACCACGTGTACAATGTGTAGCACAATCTACTTCCTGAATACCACAAAAAAGTGTCCCGGTTTCTGAGCAGACCTCAGCACACTTGCTGCACAAAAATTAATTGTCTTACTCATACTGCAATTGTGAAAGGGTCTTCATTTAAAAAAAAAAGTTTGGCAAACTAACTTTTCCCTCCATCTTTTCTGAAGGTATGGACTCACACTGGCATTTGGTTCCATGGTGTTCAGGTACTAACTTATACCGTAGCCATTTTTCATCTACTACCAGTGTTTGCAAGGCTATTCAACCACAAAGGGCATCACAGCCCCGATCCTGTTCTCATCTGATATCCACATGCGCATACTTGCAGTAGGGGGTCACAGGTTAGTGACCAGAGGCAGGAATTGACTGTAGCTGATAGTTTTCCTCGTCCATATCACAGAGAGCTATTGTTATGCCCCAACCAGCTCAGCACAGACCAGAGATCACACTTGGGACCTTCTGGTCTGCAAGGCCCAGTTTAACATTGGGTTGCCAGGACACTCTTTTCTTTGTTTATTATGTGAGGTGAACTGTCAGAAAAGGCACCATGTCACTGGCATGTCATCATAGTATTGAAACTAATCCATGCTATTCACCCACTCCAAACAGTTCTTCATATAAACACAGTCACCTCCCTTTGGGCCCAAGTTTCCACACGAAAAAAAACGGGCGTCCGTTTTTCACGCCTAAAAAAAACTCGCGATCCTCGAGCGCTTTGCAGCTCCTTGTCTGCCTGGCGCGGCGACCAGGGGGGCGGAGCCTACACTCGCGCCAATTTTGTAAGTGGGAGGGGGCGGGTACTATTTAAATTAGTTTTTTTTCCTGCCGACAACGCTGCACGTGCGCGTTGGAGCGTTCGCGCATGCTCAGTGTGAAAAAAACATTGGCACTCGGCCATTTTTGTAGTTCTTTGTAGCTGTTTAGTTTTTGAACATTTTTTTAATAAAAGTACATTGCCATCAGCACTGAGGCTTCTTGCAGCAGTGAGAAGGGTGCAGGAAGCCTCAGAAAGTTGAGCCAGCCGTTTCCCGACGACCTCCCCCTTTTGCCGTCGGGAAATGGCTCCTCAATTTTTCAGGCTTCCTGCAGCCTTTTCTCTTTCCCGCCAGCCGTCTGGAACGGCTCCCTTCCCTTTCCCCCCCGTTCGGTCGGCTCCCTTCCCTCCCCTCCCCACCTCCGCGTTCGGTCGGCTCTCTTCCTTCCCTCCCCCCCGCGTTCGGTCAGCTCCCTTCCCTCCCCCCCCCCGCGTTCGGTCGGCTCTCTTCCCTCCCCCCCCCCCCCCGCGTTCGGTCGGCTCTCCCCCCCCCCCCCCGGCGTTCGGTCGGCTCTCTTCCCTCCCCCCCCCCCGCGTTCGGTCGGTTCCCTCCCCCCCCCCGCGTTCGGTCGGCTCTCTGCCTCCCGCGTTCGGTCGGCTCTCTTCCCTCCCCCCTCCCGCGTTCGGTCGGCTCTCCCCCCCGCGTTCGGTCGGCTCTCCCCCCCCGGCGTTCGGTCGGCTCTCTTCCCTCCCCCCCCCCCGCGTTCGGTCGGTTCCCTCCCCCCCCCCCCCCCCGCGTTCGGTCGGTTCCCTCCCCCCCCCCCCCGCGTTCGGTCGGTTCCCTCCCCCCCCCCCGCGTTCGGTCGGTTCCCTCCCCCCCCCCGCGTTCGGTCGGCTCTCTCCCTCCCGCGTTCGGTCGGCTCTCTCCCTCCCGCGTTCGGTCGGCTCCCATCCCTCCCGCGTTCGGTCGGCTCTCTCCCTCCCGCGTTCGGTCGGCTCTCTCCCTCCCGCGTTCGGTCGGCTCCCATCCCTCCCGCGTTCGGTCGGCTCTCTCCCTCCCGCGTTCGGTCGGCTCCCATCCCTCCCGCGTTCGGTCGGCTCCCATCCCTCCCGCGTTCGGTCGGCTCCCATCCCTCCCGCGTTTGGTCGGCTCTCTTCCCTCCCCCCACCCCCCGCGTTCGGTCGGTTCCCTTCCCTCCCCCCCCCCCCGCGTTCGGTCGGTTCCCTCCCCCCCCCCCGCGTTCGGTCGGCTCTCTCCCTCCCGCGTTCGGTCGGCTCTCTCCCTCCCGCGTTCGGTCGGCTCTCTCCCTCCCCCCACCGCGTTCGGTCGGCTCTCTCCCTCCCCCCCCCCGCGTTCGGTCGGCTCTCCCCCCCCCCCCGGCGTTCGGTCGGCTCTCTTCCCTTCCCTCCCCCCCCCCCCCCCCCCCCCGCGTTAGGTCGGTTCCCTCCCCCCCCCCCCCCGCGTTCGGTCGGCTCTCTCCCCCCCGCGTTCGGTCGGCTCCCATCCCTCCCGCGTTCGGTCGGCTCTCTCCCCTCCCGCGTTCGGTCGGCTCTCTCCCTCCCGCGTTCGGTCGGCTCCCATCCCTCCCGCGTTCGGTCGGCTCTCTCCCCTCCCGCGTTCGGTCGGTTCCCTCCCCCCCCCCCGCGTTCGGTCGGCTCCCATCCCTCCCGCGTTCGGTCGGCTCTCTCCCTCCCGCGTTCGGTCGGTTCCCTCCCCCCCCCCCCCCGCGTTCGGTCGGCTCTCTCCCCCCCGCGTTCGGTCGGCTCCCATCCCTCCCGCGTTCGGTCGGCTCCCATTCCTCCCGCGTTCGGTCGGCTCCCATCCCTCCCGCGTTCGGTCGGCTCTCTCCCCCCCGCGTTCGGTCGGCTCTCTCCCCCCCGCGTTCGGTCGGCTCCCATCCCTCCCGCGTTCGGTCGGCTCTCTCCCTCCCGCGTTCGGTCGGCTCTCTCCCTCCCGCGTTCGGTCGGCTCTCTTCCCTCCCGCCCCCGCGTTCGGTCGGCTCTCCCCCCCCCGGCGCTCGGTCGGCTCTCTTCCCTCCCCCCCCCCCCGCGTTCGTTCGGTTCCCTCCCCCCCCCCGCGTTCGGTCGGCTCTCCCCCCCCCCCCGGCGTTCGGTCGGCTCTCTTCCCTCCCCCCCCCCCCCCGCGTTCGGTCGGTTCCCTCCCCCCCCCCCCCCCGCGTTCGGTCGGCTCTCTCCCTCCCGCGTTCGGTCGGTTCCCTCCCCCCCCCCGCGTTCGGTCGGTTCCCTCCCCCCCCCCGCGTTCGGTCGGTTCCCTCCCCCCCCCCGCGTTCGGTCGGCTCTCTCCCTCCCGCGTTCGGTCGGCTCTCTTCCCTCCCCCCCCCCGCGTTCGGTCGGCTCTCTTCCCTCCCCCCCCCCGCGTTCGGTCGGCTCTCTTCCCTCCCCCCCCCCCCGCGTTCGGTCGGCTCTCTTCCCTCCCCCCCCCCGCGTTCGGTCGGCTCTCTTCCCTTCCCTCCCCCCCCCCCCGCGTTCGGTCGGCTCTCTTCCCTCCCCCCCCCCGCGTTCGGTCGGCTCTCTTCCCTCCCCCCCCCCGCGTTCGGTCGGCTCTCTTCCCTCCCCCCCCCCCGCGTTCGGTCGGCTCTCTTCCCTCCCCCCCCCCGCGTTCGGTCGGCTCTCTCCCTCCCGCGTTCGGTCGGCTCTCTCCCTCCCGCGTTCGGTCGGCTCCCTCCCCTCCCCCCCACCCCCGCGTTCGGTCGGCTCTCTCCCTCCCGCGTTCGGTCAGCTCCCTTCCCTCCCCCCCACCCCCGCGTTCGGTCGGCTCCCTTCCCCCCCCCCCCCCCTCGTTCGGTCGGCTCCCTCCTCCCCTCCCGCCCGCCTGCGTTCGGTAACAGCTGCCTCGTTTTGTGAGGCTTGCTGCAGCATTCTTCCTGGCTGAAGCACTTTCACACAGGTAGGAAGATGGTTTATTTAATCTTTTCTTTGCTTATAAATGTTTATTCAGGTTGGATTTATTTGTATAATATTTGTATAAGTATAAATAAGGATTTATTGTAGAATTTAATGAGTTCCCCTCCCCCCCAACCTCGTTCTGGACGCCTGATTTGTAACCTGCGCCTGATTTTTTTAATGTGTAGAACAGGTTTTTCAGTTCTACAAAAATCTTCACTTGCTCCATTCTACTTTAGTTTGGAGTACATTTTCACTGTGGAAACGTTGAAATCAGGTGTCAGTGGCTGGACACGCCCCCTTTTGAAGAAAAAATTCTGTTCCAAACTAGAACTGTTCTACCTGACTAGAACTGCAGAAAAAAAAAATGTGGAGAATTGCGATTTCTAAGATAGTCCGTTCTCCACCAGTTGCTCCTAAAAATCAGGTGCAAATCATGTGGAAACTTGGGCCCAATATGTCTTATCTTCCTTCCTTTTAAGTCCAGAAGATACACATGCATGGATATTGGGTGAAGACAGGATCAGACTTTGTTAAAATGCACCCTACAGTTAAATAGCCTCTCAAATTTAACTGTGTCAGCTGTGACTCAGGTGGGTAGCAAGTCCCACTCCAGGGACTTGGCTGACACTCCAATGCACTGTCAGAGGCACCTTCTTTCAGATGAGACATTAAACCGAAGCCCTGTTTGCTCTCTCAGGTGAACGTAAAAAAATCCCATGGCACTATTTTGAAGAGGAGCATGGGAGTTATTCCTAGTGTCCTGGCCAATATTTATCCCTCAAATCAACATAACAAAAAACAGATTATCTGGTCATTAGCACATTGCTATTTGTGGGAGCTTGCTGTGTGCAAATTGGCTGCCGTGTTTCCCACCTTACAATAGTGACTACACTCTAAAAGCACTTATTGGCTGTAAAGCGTTTTGAGACATCCGGTGGTCATGAAAGCCGCTATATAAATGCAAGTCTTTTTTTTCTTTTTATATTTACACATAATAAATGGGCGAGTTACTGGAGGAAACCTGACACCCATTAAATCCTAGCATGAATCAGTGCATTTGGTAGGTAGGGGAAGAGAAGAGGCTAGAAATAATCATAGTCTATTGCATATCAGTTAAAATAATTTAAAGGCTGATAGGGAAAAATCACAGAAAACACAAAAGTACAATGCAAGATTACAAAAACAGCAGTGAAGTTAGTCCAATATTCCAGACTTTTTCCCTTCAGAAAATATTGAGAAACTTTTTTTTACACTTAAATGAAGAACTCCAACTTAACTTTAAATCTCCCAAAAGCATCTGCAGTTATATTACCACATACGCATTCTGGCAACCGAAGGCATTCTTCATTTTCATCATTCTCATTCCAACACAGAATGAGCTGGGCTGCTCGCTGACCTTTGCTTATTTAGCTGAAGGGAGGCGCGTGAGAGCAGCACACATCGTTGTCCCTGATCATCACCTGTGCGCTGCCGTTCCCGGTAGCCTCCTCACTGGGATCAGGGACTAATGAATAGCCCAACAAAAATAAAAACGCATGCACACAAGACGCATTCCCACTCCACTCATACACTTGCTAGTCAAGCCAATACCAGCAGGGAGCCTCAATAACAATATCCAACAGTAATTCACTCAGAATTTCCAATGGGCAAATCAACCTCACTTGCCTGCCAAGTATCAGCAATCTCACTGGGCAAGAAAGACATCTTATCTCATTAACACTGGAGTGCAAATGCTCAGGAGAGAGAGAGAGAGAGAGAGAGAAGCAATCAAGATTGAAGCAATGAACTTCCTTTGCAATACATAAATCCAATTAGGTGTTTCCAGCAGGCAAAACATTACTTCACTCACCTCACTCCAGATTAGTCTACTTTTAATCAAAAATTGTTAGTCTAATAATCAAAAAATGTTTTTTTTTTTAAATCTTTAAATTCAAGTTATCGCAATGCAGACACAACTTTTAAAGAATGCCAACTCAGACAAGTCTGAACGAAAACACACAGCAAGTTCCTCGGCCAAAAGAAGTCAGTAATAATTTTGCTGGGGATTGTGTGCTGACATTATTTGGGAGGGCTGCAGCACCCATCGCCGTTACACGACAGTCAATCTGGCAAACCACTTCCTATCGCACAGCGGCCGAGGTAAAATAAAGGGGAACTTTTGAAAAGGTGACGATTTCTACTTCAACAATAAATGTTAAAAGTCTAAAAAAAAAATACTTACCGCCTCAATAATTCATAGTGAAGTGAAAGGAGACAGAAAATCACCACCGCGCCGGAGTGAGGCGGCTGACAGGATGGGGCCAAGGCCCACGGTCGCCTTCGCCTCTCCTCACGTCAATCCAGAATGATTGACGGCCCGTCGGAACCAATCCGCTGCTGCACCCGGGCCTGGGCGGGAGGGAGAGGGGGCGGGAAGCACCAGTAGTGGGCGGGGCACGGAGTTTTTTTTTGGGGGGGGGGGGGATTGACAGGCGAGTCCCTCAATCAAACCTTGCCGGAGTCGAATGATTGACACCACCAGCGGGAACCAATCCGCTTCCCGGGGCCTGGAGGTGGGGCCGCGGGATACACTTAATAGTGGGCGGGGCGTTGTTGTGATTGACGGGTGAGCGCCTCAATCAAAGCCTCCCGACCCAACTGATTGGCACTAGCGCCGGGACCCAATCCGCTGCTGCGCCCGGGCCTGGAAGGTGGGCGGTGCGGTGCATCAATGGTGGGCGGGGCGGGGGCGGGGACGGGAACGGGGGCGGGGAAATGTTCTGTGATTGACGGGCGGGCGCTGGTCGGCAACGCGATTGGTCGGCGGAGCGGACGGTCAAAGGTCTAAGTGAATTGGCGCCATTTCTCGCTGGCCCGAAAAGCTTTCGGCGCCCGTTTCAAAGAGGTTCCCCCCTCGCACGCTCTGGGCTGACCAGGGCAGGGGGGGAAAGGCAACACAACGGGGAAAGAAAGAAAGATCTCCGGCAGCTTCATTTTAAAAATATGTTTTCCACAGAATATGCGGCGTAAATTTAAGCGAATGCGAGCAACTGACGGCTTGCCCCTTTTTATTTTGCAACGCGAATTACAAGAGGAGGCTGCTCCGACCGAGGGCCCCGCTCTTGTTGTAAATGTTAGAGGGCAAAAGCGGGGCAGCGAAATGTGGGTCCACAGCCTTCGACCCGAGCTCTCTTAAAGGCGAGTGTGTGGCTTTGAATATGGGATGTGTAATGTGTTCAACATCTGCCGGAGACACATTTTAGTCCCAAAGGGGGGTCTCGGTCCTTTTCATGTCGCGCAAAGCTGAAAATAACATTGTCTTTTAACTTGTGTGTATTTTTACCTGCTGGCTGGGCGAGGGGATCATTGTGACTGTACGTGCTGGTTACTCTGGTGTGTAATGCTCTTGGCTCGTCCCTTCACAGGTTTCTGAGTGTCCGGGGGGGGAGATTACTGATATGGTTGGGATTATTGCTATGGCCGGTACAGTGGAGGAATATGATCAGGTGAGGATGTTTGGTTTGGTGTTGATTTTTTTTTCTCTCCGAAAACCCTCTTACATTTGTCTAGCTTTCAGTGCATGCTGTAGTTTTGAAACTAGAGCAGCAACGACAGTTGTTAATATCACTTGTCACTCACTGACGAGTGAATATGTTTATCGGTTTCCTGTACTACTTCGCTGATTCAATTCACAGAGTATGTTATATGCAGCAAGATGTAAATAGAGCATACGAGATCCCCTTGTCAAATATACTGGACATCACATTTGCTGGTGATCCACTGCAGTTTAATGATTAAACAGGCAGTAAATTGTGTTGCAGTCACTAATCCACAAGTCCCATCATCGAGAACAAGCAGAAACCAAGTGTCGACAGCAGAAGGAACGTGTGTCAACCCAGGCTCCCCACCCACCCTTTCCTTCAACTACTGTCTGTCCCACCTGTGACAGAGACTGTAGGGTCCCACATTCACCTGATAACTCACTTTTAGAGTGGAAGCAAGTCATCCTCGACTATGATGATGTAGAACAGTTATTGCGGAACAAGGAGATGGAATGTGCAGGTGATTTGAATTTTTCTGCTGGAATTTTTCAATGCTAATTATTTGTTTTACAGCTGTGTAAGAAGCAGAAAAAAGATGCCGAGGATTCCCCCACAAACACGATCACAAGCTACTTTTCACCAGTGTCTAAATCCATTGACGCAGCCCTGCCATCACCCAAATCCAGCAACATACGGGATTACTTCAAGAAAACTCAGAGTGGGCAGAACATTGCTTCAAGCACCTCCAGTGAATGTGATGGAAATAACTCAGCCGTAACATCTGTGGACCATAACAAAGAATCAACAGTGGTCTCGGAGGGGACGCACCAAACACCACCGGGGAAACGGCTCAGTCGAAGAGTTAATTTAAGCCGCAGACTGAATGAATGTCGCGAGGTGGTTGAAATTAGCGATACTAGTAACTCGAGTATTGTGGAGGTGTGTGGCGTGAGATCAGGTGGCGGCATTCTGGGGAGTGATACAGCTGCACTGCTTGCTCAGCTTTGCGCAGAAAGCCAGGACCTGTTCCAAGAGAATGAGGAGGATGTTTCTGTGGATTCCAGCGCCGTACGAAGAAGGACGACAGCGAGGAACAGAAGGAAAAGCTGCAAGGAACCTGCAAACCATTCAAGCAAACGCGTCTCCAAAAAAGCACAAAAAAGAAAGTTTGGGGGAGAGGTGGAGGATTCCTCAGGACAATCATATGTTGAGCTGGTGGCAAAGGATGATTGCGGTGAAAAAGTGGATGAAGGGGCAGAGGCTAAGGCAGCTACTACGCCCGTGGTTATTGAAGGTGAAAGGATGAGTGTCAGTGAGACAAGTTTGGATACGACTACTGACGAGACTTGTCAGGTGAACGACAGCACGGTTACTGTGTCGTTTGAAGACTTTATGAAGAACCAAGAAACTGAAGAGTCTTCAGCTGAAAAAGCAGCATGGGACTGCTGTGAGATAATGGAGGAAGGTAACCAGCTCCCCAGTGTAATGGAAGACGCAAGTTCCAGTGCTCCTCAGCCACTATCCCCTAAAACCGTGACAGTCCATGTTCAGATTCACTCTAGTCCTATATCTACCTCACCTCAAAAATCCAAAGCAAAACACAAAAAGATAGCGTCAATCTTTTTGAGAAAGAAAGCGGACTCTGAAAGCGAAGTGGTCGAAATCCAGTCAGTGAGCCCGCATGCCGCGGAGAGCACGGATCAGACTCCTACACGGAGATCCAACGTGGTGATAGCGGAGGAGGAGTTGGAGCTGTCGGTGTTGGATGTCACCGAGAAGAGTCCCGTGAAAGCCAAATGTAGTCGAGCCGACCGGGAGCAGTTTATGAATGCTTTCAGGCGACCACCTTCCTCGGAAGGGACAAAAAATGGGCTCAAGAAGGCGACGCAGAAAGTGAAAACCTCGAAGCAGGGTTTAGCGCAGAATGAAACAGCTGAGGGAGATGATGAGGGGCCCAACCAAGAGAAGGGAAAAGAGAACTCTGTCCAGGCTACAAGCTCTGAGACGTCAAGCCAAGGCAGTAAAGATTCTAGGTTGAAAAAACGAGACTCTGGAGGTGTAACCAAGAAAAAGAATAAAAAGTTAAAAGGCAGGAAAGGTTCCCAGAAAGTTGGGAAAGCAGAATGTAAAAATCTAGATGATTGTGAAATAACAGAAGGGGAAATTGATCCTAATGTGAAAACGTGTGAGGAGATTACTAAAGGATCAAGACATCCAAAGCCTTTGGATCCAGCAACCACTCGATCGAGTGAAACTTGTAGAATTACACGGAGGAGCCTTAGACAGCAAGGAGATGCTCTGGGCTCTTGCCCAACGCCAAATAAAACCATTGGAGAGCACTGTCTGGGTGTCCCAGCTCATATGTCAACCCCAAAGTTGACAGATTGGTCTTCTGAAGGAGATAGCATCTACAGAGCAGAAATGATGCCTGTGACTTCCAACAAAAGTCCAATCAGGTAAAGTGTCATTCAAATCTCTACACGATGATCTATCTGGTATGGTTCTATTGTATTATGATAAAAGGTGATTATTTTTTTATCCGGCTGCAGAGATTTTTCTTTTATCCTTTTCTGGGATGTGGGCATCACTGGCACCAGCATTTATTGCCCATCCCTAACTGCCCTTCAATCATAGAATCATAGAAATTTACAGCACAGGAGACCATTTCGGCCCATCGCGTCCGCGCCAGCCGACAGAGCTATCCAGCCTAATCCCGCTTTCCAACTCTTGGTCCATAGCCCTGTAGGTTATGGCACATCAAGTGCCCATCCAAGTACTTTTTAAATGCGGTGAAGATTTCTGCCTCTTACCACCCTTTCAGCCAGTGAGTTCCAGACCCCCACCACCCTCTGGGTGAGAAAAATTCCCCTCAAATCCCCTCCTAAACCTCCTGCCAATTACTTTAAATCTATGCCTCCTGGTTGTTGACCCCTCTGCTAAGGGAAACAGGTCCTTCCTATCCACTCTATCCAGACCCCTCAATTTTATACACCTCAATCAAGTCTCCCCTCAGCCCCCTCTGTTCCAAAGAAAACAACCCCAGCCTATCCAATCTTTCCTCATAGCTAAAATTCTCCAGTCCAGGCAACATCCTCCTAAATCTCCTCTGTACTCTCCAGTGTAATCACATTGTTCCTGTAATGTGGTGACCAGAACTGCACGCAGTTCTCTAGCTGTGGCCTAACTTGTGGTTTATACAGTTCAACCATAACCTCCCTGCTCTTGTATTCTATGCCTCGGCTAATAAAGGCAAGTATTCTGTATGCCTTCTTATCCACCTGGCCTGCTACCTTCAAGGATCTGTGGACATTCACTTCAAGGTCCCTCCGTTCCGCTACACTTCTCGGTGTCCTACCATTTAATGTGTATTCCCTTGCCTTATTAGCCCTCCCCAAATGCATTACCTCACACTTCTCCGTATTGAATTCCATTTGCCACTGTTCTGCCCACCTGACCAGTTGATTGATATCTTCCTGCAGTCTGCAGCTTTCCTCTTCATCAACTACACAGCCGATTTTAGTATCATCTGCAAACTTCGTAATCATACCCCTCTACATTCAAGTCTAAATCATTGATGTATACTACAAAAAGGGACCTAGTACTGAGCCCTGTGGAACCCCACTGGAAACAGCCTTCCAGTCACAAAAACACCCATCAACCAATACCCTTTGCTTCCTGCCTCTGAGCCAATGATCCAACTTGCCACTTTGCCCTGGATCCCATGGACTTTTACTTTCGTGACCAGTCCTTCATATGGGTGTTCATATGAGAATGTGATGGTAATCCGCTGTTGTCCGTGTGGTGAAGGTGTTCCCACAGCCCTGCTAGGTAGGGGGTTCCAGGATTTTGACCCAGCGACGATGAAGGAATTACTATATATTTCTCAGACCGGATGGTGTGTGACTTTGAGGGATGCAGAGATACACTCATCTTTCTTTGGCTGCATTTTGTTACAATCGATTAGAATTTGTTGCTTAATGTAAAATTGATGTACATGTTCCAAGTAGGCATGTGAGTGTTAATATGGGGAGTGGTGAAAAGTACTGAGTGTGGAGAGGGACTATAACATAAGGGTGCTGTAATTTGTGATTGAAGGTTATTACATTGTTGATTCTTACAGCTAGTGGAAATGAACATAGCTTTCCCTAGCCCTGTTTTTTTAGAACCATCTATATTCTGAGCATCCATATACCTGTACCGGTATAATTTCTTATCTTCCTACGTACTTGGGGCAAATCAAAGCATGGGCTCAATTGGTATCCACCCTCTCCTCTGAGTCAGAAGGTTTTGGGTTCAAGTCCCATTCCAGACACTTTTTGGCCTACATTCCAGTTCAGTGCCGAGAGAGTGCTGCACCGTTGGAGGTGCCGTCTTTCGGATGAGACGTTAAGCAGAGGCCCCATCTGCGCTCTCGGGTGGACATAAAAGATCCCATGGCACTATTTGGAAGAAGAGCAGGGGAGTTGTCCTTGGTGTCCTGTCCAATATTTATCCCTCAATCAACATCACAAAAAACTTGGTTTAACGTCTCATCCAAAAGACAGCATCTCCGGCGGTGCAGCGGAGCTCCCTCAGTACTGCATTGAAGTGTCAGCCTAGATTTTTGTGCTCAAGTCTCTGGAGTGGGACTCGAACCCACAACCTTCTGACTCGGGTGAGAGTGCTGCCCACTGAGCCACGGCTGACACTTGGATGGGAAGCAAGTGGAAGAGTGAGTGGGTCCATCCGAAGAAAAAAACCAGTGCAGATTTGAATCGCCTGTTTCTGTAACATTCTTTTGCTTCTATAAGATTGAAAGCTAATAGTGACTTGGAGACCTGTTGTCTGCACAACTGGTTGTTTCGTATGACAAGAAAAGCTTATAATGGGATGTCTAGTTTGACCATCCATTCGATGGCCTGAGATGCTGAGTGGAGAAATGAGGTGCTTCCTGCAATAGATCTTGGGCAGCAGGTTGATGTGATGTCTCATGGCCACAGTCATTCGTGTCCTGTGTGGATTCAACTGAGCACTGTCTTCGAGGGAGGTTGAAGCCAGGGACTTCTGCTGTTGGGTCAATGTTGAGGTGTTGCTTCTTTGTGTTGCATGCGTCCCACGATTCCATTCACCTAGATGATGGGTCGATACCAGCGTCATGAATGTTGGCTGCTGTTTCCCAAAATCGCCGACGTGTTTTTAAGCGCTTTCGTGGTGGTCGTCTTCGTCAATGGGAAGGTCAATGTGCATGATTTTTTCCATCTCACAGAGCACAGTGGCATCGCGACAAATGGAGGGGGGGGTGGGACAGTGTGGGATAGCACTGGGAGCCACTCTCACTGTGTGTGCGCTAGTTCACCGAGAACTTGCCAGCTAATGTCTCCCAGTGCACCATCTTGGCTTGGAAATATATCGGCCGTTCCTTCATCGCTGGGTCAAAAATCTGGAACTCCCCCGCAAACAGCGCTGTGGGAGCACCTTCACCACACGGACTGCAGCGGTTAAGAAAGCAGCTCACCACCCCCTTCTCGAGGGCAATTGGGGATGGGCAATAAATGCTGACCTTGCCAGTGATCACATCCCAGGAATAAATTTTTTTAAAGTTCATGTGTCCAATAAGGTCCACATTAAACCTGTGCAACACTGGACAAGTGGCTTATAACGCCACACAAGAATTGGAATGCCATTTATGTATTCTAAATTTTTATTAATCTTTGCTCCGAGTGGTTTGAATGTGGAATTGGCTACCGCATGGAGTAGTTAAGGCAAATAGCATAGATGCATTTAAGGGGAGCTAGCGGGAGAAAGCAATCGAAGGATATACTGGTAGGGTGGAGTGAGGCTGGTGTGGAGCATAAACACCGGCAGGGACCCGTTGGGCCGAATGCTGTTAATACTTTGTATAATATAATGTGATACTACGTAAGGTACTGGAATATTGGTGGTGTTGTGTAAAATTGTAATGTCTACAAAATGCAGAATAAGGTTTTGACTGTGTATTTTATGTACTGACTTTTCAGGATGAAGTTTACACGACTCGCTCGGTCAAAAAATGCTGCAAAAGCAAGAAACCTGGTGGAGAACGTGGAATTTACTCCCAGGAGCAACCAGGTGTTTGTACTTTCTGAACGAACTTATTTTGAATGAGATTTATTTTTATGTAACCAGCAATTTGTGCAGAGCTGAAAAACCTAGCACTTGTAGGGGGCTGTGTGGTATAGTGAGCTAGAACACTGTCCTTTCAAATCTGAACTTGAATCAACCTAGGCAGAATGATATCTCAAAATATGGTTGGAATTTTTTTCTTAAACTGTTTTCACATGTTTAAAATATTAGAATAGACACACAATTTCCAAAATTATGTATTTGGGAACGATCAGCGTTTTAATTGACTGTTTGGGTTGGTCTATTTGATTGTGTAGGATTGTTATGGAACTGATTGCACCAGCCTGGCAATACGTGCGCAAGGCTTGTAGTCTTCGTGTTTGTGGTTCTCTTATTACTGTCTTTCATTTGGTCTCTGGTATCAGCCATGGCTCTGTGAGTATCACTCTCTTCCCCCTGAGTCAGAATTCTGGATTCAAGCCCCACTCCAGAGACTTGGGCACATAATCTAGGCTGATACGTCAGTGCACTATTGAGGGAGTGCTGCATTGTCGGAGGTACTGACTTTTGGATGAGACAATGGCCTGGAGTTTGCGGTTGGCGGTGTAACTCTGGGTTACTCTGCCGGCTGGCAAATGCTGTGTAATAGAGGGCAGCGTAGTGGCCCTTGGATCCTGGGGACACTGAGTTTGCGGATGCATCGCTGGGATCACGTAAGCCGGTGCGCCAATCAGCAAACAGAAGGTGTCTCGTTATTTATAACATGTTTATACTCCGTGGAATCTGCGGAATTCTCTGCTCCAGAGAGCTGTGGAGGCTAGGTCATTGAATATATTTAAGGCAGAGATAGACAGATTTTTGAGCGATAAGGGAGTGAAGGGTTATGGGGAGCGGGCAGGAAAGTGGAGCTGAACCCAAGATCAGATCAGCCATGATCTTATTAAATGGCGGAGCAGGTTCGAGGGGTCAATGGTCTACGCCAACTATTTCTTACGTTCTTATTCACATTAAATCCCTGAAGGCTCTAGTAATGAGGTTTTTTTCCCCCCCTATCCTCCACTTTCTCCACGGATTTCTTTTAAGCTTTTGCTCCACATAGATGCAAAAAAAACACCCTCTGAGTAGCAACTGCTTCCTCCAAACTTTTCATGAACAAATAAATACTTTTCATGGACAAAATCCTAAAATGCTTCCATTTCTGGCCTCGTATAGCCTTTAAAATGATTGGATTTGTCAGGAGCTGTACAAACAGGCCCAGCGCCATAAAATTGTCATATGTAATTGCTGGGCAGAGTTGGCCCATTAGCCCAACTCCCCTTGGATTTCCCTGTTGGTGCGTTCATCTGTCAAGTCGGAACTTGATAGATTGCAAGTTCGGGATTTAGCGCATGCAGAAATCCTGAACTTGCTGTCCATTTCAACGGTGGTATGACGGCGTACTCTGAGAGCACGTCGTCATACCAACCACAAATTCTGGCCCATTAAAGTGAGACCCCATCTGCTCTCTCGGGTGGATGTAACAGATCCCATGATTCTATTTTGAAGAAGAACAGGGGAGTTCTCCCCGGTCTCCTAGCCAATATTTATCCCTCAGCATCACTATAACACAGATTATCCGATCATTATCACATTGCTATTTATGGGAGCTTGCTGAGTGCAAATTGGCTGTCAAGCTTTCTACATTACAACAGTGACTACACTACAAAAGTTATTCATTGGCTATAAAGCACTTTGGGATGGCCTGATGTTGTGGAAGGTGCGATATGAATGCATGGTCTTTCTTTTCTCATTTATGTGGTGATATTTTTCAAATTGTTAATGTGTTTCGTTATTTAGCGGATGCACAGATCCAAGAATGTAGCCAAAGCAAAGAGGCTGGTTGAAAAAGCCAAAGCACAGAGCAAGTGTCGAACTCCTGTGGAATCCATTACACCTCTGAGGCGGTCTACTCGACAGAAGACCAGATCCGAAGGGAAATCTCACGGGACTGAGGTTAATAGTAATTCAAGTTCTTCATGAAAGAAAATAAAACAACATTTAAAAAGTAGGAAGTGGTGGCTTGGTACACTGTCCCAGTTTAACTTTTTCACCACAATTGTATGATTTGCCTCGGAGAGCTGTGGAAGCTGGGTCATTGAATAAATTTAAGACAGAGAAAGACAGTTTCTTAAACGATAAGGGGTTATGGGTAGTGGGCAGGGAAGTGGGCCAGAGTCCATGATCGGATCAGCCATGATCGTATTAACTGGCGGAGCAGGCTCAAGGGACCGTATGGCCTACTCCTGCTCCTATTTCTTATGTTTGCTAAACAGTACCGAACCTTTTTATTTGTTTGGAATTTGTCCATCGGGTTTGGCATTTTGAAGAGAGTTTTCAAAAGGCACTCGGTATGCAGATAGGTATCTGAGTGCCAGTATAAAATGTTACAATCTATTCCAAAATTACTTGGATAAAAGTGAGACAGAGAGAGAGATGAAAACGTCACCTTAAGGAGGGTTGTTCCAGCAAGCTTGCCTCCTTAGCATTGATTCTGATTGAAGTGATCTGATGGGAATTGTGTATTTGTCAAACACCTCAAAATGTTTCACCGACAATGAGTTATGTAGGCGAGTGGAGCAACCAAATTGGTGCTTCAGGGATCTTGCTGCGTGCAATGAGATTTTCAACCAGCTAATGTATTTTTGATGTTGGTTTCAGGAGGAATGTTGTTCAGGAGACACAACTGCCTGCTCCCAGTCAAATAGTCCCATGGAATCTTTGATCTCCATCTGAACCATCAGCAAAGGCAGACAATGCCTTGGGTTAACATGTCTTTTGAAGGACCTGTATTTACCTTGTTGGGATGTCTCTGACTTTAAATGGACAGTAGGAGCTGGACTGAAGTTGGAAGGGAAACCAGCCAGCAGGGAGAGCAACGAAAATAACTTGGCGCTTGAGTGGCACCTTGCTCGCCAATGAATTACTTTTGAAGAGTAGTTGTTTGTTTTTGTGCACAGCCAATGTACGCTGACACTCCGTATGAAAGCTTCCACGTGAGTCTTTGGGGCGAGGTTGTGAAGCTATATCCCAGCTCTGCGATGCTGTGTTCAAGAGGAATAGTTGCTTTAACGTAGGGCAACCCCTTTGCAATACCCCTTTTCGATACTGTTTTTTGTTTTATATTTAACTGAGTGTAATATTTTACAAATTCATTGTTGAGATTCCTGAATGCTGTTGTGCAAGATTTTTGCTAATCCTGGATGGAACCCCTTCAGTAGAATCCTGTTTACATGTAGAGTATCTGTCATAAGAACATAAGAAATAGGAGCAGGAGTAGGCCATTCGGCCCCTTGAGCATGTTCCGCCATTCAATATCATGGCTGATCTTCGACTTCAACTCCACCATCCCACCATAGCCCCTGCGTCCCTTAGTGTCCAAAAATCTATCGATCCCGGTCTTGAATATACTCAGTGACTGAGCATCCACAGCTCTCTGGGGCAGAGAATTCCAAAGATTCACAATCCTTAGTAATGACACTTCTGATGGCCCTGTCTGTTTAACACCACTGCATTTAAAAAAAATGTAATGTTTTGTTTTGTACAGAACTTGGCAATTGAGTTGACTTCAAGTACAGAAAGCGACTCTGGCTCTATACTTCAACATGAAAAGAAGCCCAGGAAATTGCAGAATTTAAGTGACGCGTTGGGAAAGAATCCAGTCAGCACAGCGGGTTAGTACACATTAACTCCAATATCGTTTCCAATATTGCTTTGTTGTTTCCTAAATCACTGCCTTCCATATAGATCTTCCCATTTGGTCATTTACTGAAGGGTGCAGCTGTACACTTTTTTGAAGTCCTTTCTCTGCCCATGTTCCTCATTTGCTATGGCTAAGAAATTGATCTCACCACTTCTACCAGTTCCTCACCAATGCTGCTGTACAGTGAGATGCAAGAGCTTGCTGGAACAACCCTCCTTAAGGTGACGTTTTCATCTCTCTCTCTCTCTCTCTCTCTCTCTCTCTCTCTCTCCTTCTCTCTCCCTGTCTTTGTCTCTCAGTCTCTCTCTCTCTCTATGGCCTGAGCTCAGCACTTCTTTCTGACATTTTCTGGATGAAATCAGGAACTCGCTGTGTGGTGGGAACTGGCATAAACCTTATTCTACAACTCCAATGTGCTGCACAACTGCACTATCCTTCTCTTTAACAATTTCAGTGGTTCTTTTATTTGCTAATTTATTGAGTTAAAGAGCATTCGGAGTAAATGCAGAAGATTCATCGCCTGAGCGGGTTGGAGAGGAATGTTTGGAGGGAGGAGGAGGGGAGGGAATGAAGTATTTGGTCATGTTGCTCCAGCCATCATGTGCGTGGGGCAAGCTTGATGGAGCAGCTGGTTTTCCTCTGCCTGCAATTTCTGTGTGTTTGTATGTCATAAACTAAAGTTTTGATTTCAGTTTGCAATTATTCAAAACCCAAGTTTAGGTCATGGCTTTGAGATTACTTGCTGGCATCTTTGGGAGGCCAAAATGCACATCTTTCTAAATACTGCCAGCAAGGACACTTTCTGAACAAAACCATGCAGTGAGCTCTCCTTGATGCATGTCTTTCACACACACCGATCAGTGCTTACAGCATCAATCGTGAGGCTGTGTGTTGGCAGAACCGAGAGCCAAGATTTAATGGCCAATAATTAGTTGGCAATTGTGCATACAGTATTAATATATCTGCACCACTAATACCTTCCAGGCTTGGTAGTAAATTTTACTAATTGGCAAGATCCCAAGGAGTGTTTTTGTGATGAGAACTTGCATTTATATAGAACAATAACATAGGAAATCGCCCTAAAGTGTAATCAAAGAATGGACATCCAGCAAAGAAGGAGATAATCTAGAGGAATAGAATTGAAAAGCAGAGAAGTTATGTTAAACTTGTACAGAACCTTGGCTAGACCACACTTGGAGAACTTTGCGCAGTTCTGGTCTCCATATTACCAAAAAGATATAGAAGCACTGGAGAAAGTGCAAAAACGATTTACACGCTGAAACCAGAACTGTGATGTTATACCCATCAGGAAAGACTAAATGGGTTGTGGTTTTTTTTTCTCTAGAGAAGAGAAAGCTGAGGGGTGACCTGATAAAGGCTTTAAAATTATGAAGCGGTTTGATAGGTTAAATGTATTGAAAATGTTTCCATTTGTGGGTGGGGGGGGGGAGGGTCCTAAATGTAAGCTAGTCACTAATAAATCCAATAAGAAATTCAGGAGAAACTTCTTCAGCCAGAGAGTAGTTAGAAGGTGGAACTTTCTACCACATGGAGTAGTTAAGGCGAATAGCATGGATGCATTTAAGGGGAAACGAGATAAGCATATGGGGGAGAAAGGAATAGGGGTATGCTGATAGTGTAATAAAGCAGCGTGGGAGGAGGCTCGTGTGGAGCATAAACAGTTGGGTTAAATGGCCTGATTCTGTGCTGTAAATGTCATGTAATATTAGGAGGAGTGACCAAAAGCTTGTTCAGAGTTGGGTTTTAAAGGAGGAGAGGGATGGGGAGGGTGGCGACTCGGTGGCTGAAGGCATGGCCGCCAGTGGTGGGGTGAAGGGAGGTGGAGGACATATCACCGGTCCGAGTCAGAGGAACAGAGATTGTGTGGGGGAAGGGTGGGGGCGGGAGGAGTTGCAGGGCTGGAGGAGGTTAGAAATGGGGAGACGTGATGTCCAGAAGGGGTTTTAATATGTGGCACTGGGGGAGCAGGAGTCAGTGTAGCTCTGTGACGTGATGGGCAATGTGCATTTATTTAGGATGCATGGCCCACCACGCAGGCACGGTTTTTCCTATTTAAAAGTCTGTCTGCTGGCTGCATGGGAGCTGCTGAGAGTTGTGCAGCCGCACAGTTTTAGGGAACATTGGCGATAGGCGAGTATAACGGTGCAAGATCGTGTACGGGCAGTGGAGCTTTGCATGAGCTGATGGAAGATGGAGACCAGCTAGGACCGCGTTGGAACAGTCAAGTTTGGAAGTGACAGCAGCATGTGAGAACCTAATGCTGCTTTCATAAAGAAATTGGCACACTTTGCATAAAGTAAATAGAGTTGTACTGAAGAGCCACTTTACTGTGTCGTGTTTGTTTTAGTAGGAAGTGATGTGTAGGAATGCAATAACACTCTTAGTGTTTAGAATGATGATACCAAGCTTGACCTTTGCTCATGTCCGTTATGATAATATCCGATGCTTTCAAGTATCTTATTTTCTTGTAACACAATCCTAAATATTGTTTATTTCTTGGCTTATTTTGAAATAAATTTGAGACTTTTCTTTTACCTGCAAACTAGGAATGGCCTTTGTGGACATAATTCTACCATGATTTGTTCACCACACATGCTTTAAAACCGTCATATTTATGCAACAACGACCCCCAAGATTAAACTCTCATCTCCCAAGTAACTGCTGTCTGGAAATCTCTAAGATTCCACCACATCTCCCACTCCAGTCTCCCATCCGCCCTGCCTGCATTTGTCTTGCTTGCAATGTGGCTCTTTATCTTGCAGCCACCAGCCTCTCCTGCTCTGTTTCTGCAATCCCCGTGCGAGTGAAAGTCCTTTCAATCAAAGGTGGCAGCATAGCTGTCAGTAGATTGAACAAATGAAGGCTGTTGACTCTTTCCCCTCTCCTACCGGTACTGTGTGTGCCGGGCATCCTGCGACCATCGTTTTACAAATGGACACGATTGTTTTCACTATTCGGGGAACTAGTTTTAATTTTAATATTTGACTTTAATCTAGCTGATCTCAAGGTTGCTTCCATCTTTTTCGGTAAAAAAGCAGTCAAAGCTACACCATCGGAGCCCATCACCATTCTCGATGAGAGCAGGTGAGTAGATTATTAGCTGTGTATGTGTCCTTTCATAGAATCATAAAGACAAAAGGAGGCGATTCGGCCCATCATGGCTGTGCCAGCTCTCAAAGAGCGATCCAATTAGTCCCACTCCCCCCGCTCTTTCTCTGTATGCCTACAAATGTTTCCATTTCAAATATTTGTCCAATTCCCTTTTAAAAGTTACTGCTTTCACCAGGCTTTCAGGCAATGCATTCCAGATCATAACTCCCCCTGGTTCTTTTGGCAATTATCTTAAATCTGTGTCCTCTGGTTACTGACCCTCCTGCCAGTGGAAATGGTTTCTCCCTATTTACTCTTAACAAAAACCCCATGTAATTTTGATCTATTTAATCACCCCTTAACCTTCTCTGCTTTTAAGGAGAACGATCCCAACTTCTCTTGTCTCCATATAACAGTTGTGTCTCATCCCTGGTACCATTCTGGTAATTCTCCTCTGCACCCTCTCCAAGACCATTTAAAAAAAAAGGAATATTCCGTCTGCTGCTGCATCTCAGCCGTTTAATATACGGAACTTGCTTTTCCATCAATACATTTTAATACTCAAACCTGCCTTGGAATTTGCATTAAGTTTATAATCTCAGTTGGGTCGCCTCGGGCTACTATCGTTTGCTGTCAGCGGCACTAGGAGTGCGCAGTCTGCTTGCTCCCTTGGCTAAGAAATGAGTTGGAGAGGGGACTATTTATTAAAGAAATGAAGCAAGCATTGCCAAATTTCAAACTTGACTACTGTTTGAATTTATTCCAAGAATTGAGGCTGATAAGGTGACATGGTGTTGGTTCAGTCCCTTTGTCAAATATCCCCCAACTTCGGCTAAATGACTGGTGTAGGTACAGAGTAGGAGCCCAGTGTTTCTCTGGTGAAACGGCTGCAGCAGATTCTGATGCATATGTCCTGGTGGCCTGTCTGCACTGCAGTGACCTCTAGCTTCCTGGAGGTACATGGCCTAGAAAGGAAACCAGCAATTTTGGGGATGGTGGGGTCGGGGGTGGGTGGGGGGGGGAAGAAGATGGATTTAGAATCATAAAAATTGACAGCACGGAAGGAGGCCATTTCGGCTCATTGTATCTGTCCGGCCGACAAAGTGCTATCCAGCCTAATCCCACTTTCCAGCTCTCGATCTGTAGCCCTGTAGGTTACGGCACTTTAAGTGCACATCCAAGTACTTTTTAAATGTGGTGATGGTTTCTGTCCCTGCCACCCTTTCAGGCAGTGAGTTCCAGACCCCCACAACCCTCTGGGTGAAGAAATGTCCCCTCAAATCCCCTCTAAACCTCCTACCAATGACTTTAAATCTATGCCTCCTGGTTGTTGATCCTTCTGCTAAGGGAATCTCTCCACTCTATCCAGGCCCCTCCTAATTTTATACACCTTAATCACGTCTCCCTTCAGCTTCCACTGTTCCAAAGAAAACAAACCCAGCCTATCCAATCTTTCCTCATAGTTCTTATGGGAGAGTAACACAGGAGAGTAAAAGAGTACAGGCTCCGAAAGGTTAAACTGATTTGTCTGCACCCGCTTTTCATTTTTGATAATTGCCGACGGTGATATTTGGATTGGGTTCGAATTGTGGGGAAATTCCTGAGACTGCCAATGTGCCCTTGGGTAAAATGTAAAACTGCAAATCACATCTTCAATACAAATGGATTATGGATTTTTCCAGATTAAATTCCTTTAATATGAAGACTGTTCTCTGGCTTAGTCCTTGCATTCTATTATTTGAGCATATTCTGGCAATCTTTGAAGTTGCATATTCTGGCAATCTTTCAAGTTGCTAAATTCAAATTATCTGTTGATTTAAATTGAAATTGAGCATTAAAAGGCATTGGTACTTTATTAAAATTGCTTGATTCGTATTATTGGATAATTTGATTTTTTTGTTAATAGAAGAAATGACTTTGAATCTGTCGCCGGCTTGAAGGAGTGTGCTCTTTTTCCCTGCTGGGGTTAAAAGGGTTAAATTATGAAGACAGGTACAGACTAGGCTTGTATTCCCTTCGGTTTAGAAGATTAAGGGGTGATCTAGTTGAGGTGCTTAAGATGATTAAGGGATTTGATTAAGAGATAAACTATTTCCTCTGGAGTGTCAAGGACAAGGGGGCGTAACCTTAAAACTAGAGCTCGGCCATTCAGGGGTGATGTCAAGGAACACTGCTTCACACACACGGGAGTGGGAATCTGGAACTCTTCCTCCAAAAAGCTGTTGGGGGTGGGGGGGGTCAATTGAAAATTTCAAAACTGAGATTGATAAATTTTTGTTAGGCAAAGGTATTAAGGACAACGAAACCAATGCAGGTAAATGGAGTTAATGCATGTTCTAATTGAATCACAGAATGGGCTCGAAGGGCTGCATGGCCTCCTGTTTACCGAGTACTATCATTCTTTTATAAATGGCAACAGCCATTGTCGTATCTTTACATCCAAAAAATTGTTTACCGGCTTGTTGAAAGCACCAGATTTCATTGCGCCTGCTCAGTAGCTACCCTGCCCCTGTACAAGACGTGTGCGTAATGAGACGGACCAGTACAGAAATAAATCTGCCGGCTTGAAGGAGTGCTGTTTATACTGGAACTGTGCTCAAGAAATATAATGCAAATTTTCATTTATTTTTTCAAAGCTGTAATGGCTCAGAAAACTCTCAGGACAACGAACAATTCCGAGCTAAGCGTCAGTTTCTCATGAGTGGGTTACCGGATACGTTGAAGAAACATATCGCCAGGACTGCGGCAGCGCTGGAGGTCTACTCCACTGCAGGAGCTTCGTTCCAGACCGTCGTTCACATCCAGCAAAAAAGTCAAGGTGAGATTTTTAAGTTTGGGAGCGGGACATGGTGGCTCTTACATTCAAAGTATAAAATGCAAATTGACTCTTTTTTTTTTAAGATGCAAATTCTTTCTTTGAGCCTATGCAAAATTCTGAACATATGAAAAAGGATAGGAAAAGAGCAGCTTGTCAATCAAAGCCTGTGCCATCACCTTATGCTGCAATCTACACGTCGCGTCAACTAAACCTTCCCCTCCGCCCCTCCCCAACCCCCTCCCCAAAGCCATATAATCGCCTGGGAGAAAAACATTTGACCATTATAAAATTCTCACTCTTGTGTTTAAATTATTTTGTGGCCGCGCTCCTCCCGATTTCTTTGACCTTCTGCAGCTCCCCCACAACTCTGTTCCTCCAACTCTGGCCTCTGGTGCTTGTCTCCATCCTTTCGCCCCACCATTGGTGGCCATGCCTTCAGCCACCTAGGCCCCGCACACTCTGGAATTCCCTTTGTAAACCTCCTTTAAATCCCACCATTTGGCCTAGCTTTTGGGAACCTGACCCAACATCTATTTAGGTCAATTTTTTCCTGATTATGCCTCTGTAAAGCACCTTGGGACATTTTTCTATGTTTTGAGTTGCTATATGAATGCAAATTGTTGTACGATAGCATAACTCGGCATGTAACAATAGCATTCCCATGCAATCTGGATCAGATATTCGTGTCTTTCACGTGTAACTCTTCAATCTCTCTGATCATGGATTGAGTTGACCATAGTAAGGGCGAGGTTTGGCTCGAATCGTAAGCTGCTTTATTCTATAGTAAGGTACAAAGAGTTATGATCCATCATTCGGGTCAATGGGTACAACTTTTATTTGGGTAAGAATACAGAATAAAAATGTCACGGCACTGTTCTATAGATTTTTGCTCGCCAAAGGTATAAAAGGATATGGAGCCAAGGTTGGTGGATGGAGTTAAGATACAGATCAGCCATGATCTCGTTGAATGGTGGAACAGGCTCGAGGGGCAAAATGACACACCCCTGTTCCTATGTTACTATCCTCATTATGCCTTACTTAACTTAAACAAGAGCTGCTTTAGCTATTCCTCCAACACTCTAACCGTTACCTCATTACATGGTCTGGCCATCATGATGTGGGGCAGGCTTGATGGACCAGCTGGTCATTTCCTGCCCATCCATTTTGTACGTTTGTGAATGCTCTCTCAACTTTTCCTTTAACAAAAGACCGAGTGCCTTTTTGGCCTATTTCAAAAATGCTCCCTGCATGGGAAGTTGTTGTGATTCTCCTCCTGGCTCTTTTCAGGACCAGTACACCTGCCAATCCAGTTGGCCTTGATGCAAGTTCGTCTTAAAATAGCTACATGCAAAACAGAAAAGGATGCGGCATTTGAATACCTATCTATGCCACAGACTGATTTTAACAGACCCCCTTCACCCTTTTCTAAAGCCATTTAGCTAAATGCTTCATCCCGCTTCTGATTCACATCTCCCAGCACGGAGATGTCCTGAGAAGCCAACCCTTCTTGAAGCAAGCTTCAACTTAATAGCGCATTTTAAAAATAAATCCTCACGATGGAAAAATGGTTAAAATATCCAGAAATGTGATAACATCCTTCAACTTACTATGAGCAGCACCACAGGGAAATCCCTAGCAGCTTGCAATAGAGATTAGAGCTCCTTCTCCGTCATTTCTACACGTGTTGACAACTGCCCAGTCGGTGCAAATGGGCAAAGACACATTTGGGTTGCTGTTTTCACTGACTCGGATCAATGTGCTTAGTTGGCTGATGTGGCGAGAGGAGGATGAGACAGATGAAAAGATTTACTTGTACTATAACATGCCCATATAACAATCTATTGGTCCCTGTCCCAGCAGACTCCTGGGTACATCACGAGATCAAATCACCATTTCATAAATTCATTCAAGCTAATTGTTGTAAATGAATTTGATGACTTGTAGATGTATCTCAGTGGGTAGCACCCTCTCCTCTGAGTCAGAAGGTTGTCGGTTCAAGTCCCACTACAGAGACTTAAACACACAAATCTAGGCTGACACTCCAGTGCAGTGCTGAGGGAGTGCCGCACTGTTGGAAGTACCGTCTTTCGGATGAGACGTTAAACCGAGGCCCCGTCTGCTCTCTCAGGTGGACGTAAAAAATCCCATGGCACTATTTTGAAGAACAGGGCAGTTATCCCTGGTGTCCTGGACAATATTTATCTCTCAATTAACATCACTAAAACAGATTATCTGGACATTGTCGCATAGCTGTTTGTGGGAACTTGCTGTGCGCAAATTGACTGTTGTGTTTCCTACATTATAGCAATGGCTACACTTCAAGAGTACTTCATTGGCTGTAAAACACTTTGGGATGTCCTGAGGTTGTGAAAGGCACTATATAAATGCAAGTCTTTCTTTGTTTTTATTATCTAGTATCATTATTGTGGAACCTGGCTTGGCCCAGCTGTGCTATTCTGAATCGGCTCCAGGACGTGAGTGAAGGAATAGAAGGAATTCTGAAAGTCTCCCTTTCTCTTGGCGATTTCTCCGAGGTGAAATGCACATCCACAACCGTTGCATCTTGGACTGGGGTATGTGTGTATTGCGGTTGCTCTTGTTTTCATTTGTTATATTGATGTTTAGTTACAACAGTTCAGTTGAGCTTTTGCTTACAATGTCTCTCACAACACTGGAGGCCAAGTGCTTTCCCACCGAGACGGAGGAACGATTGGAGGGCGAGCCAGCAGACCACGCCGGTTCGGAACAACAGTAGCAGAGGCCCCGGTGCAGGTCACTTGTCTTTAGGTGTCGGCCTCTGAGTCCGGAGGTCACAGTTCAAACCACGCTCTAGGACTCGGACACATAATCTCAACTGACACTTCCGCGCAGGGCTGAGGGAGTCCTGCAGTGTCGGGAGTTACCGTCTTTCGCATGAGGCTTCAAACCGAGATCCCATCTGCCCTCTCGGGTGAATGTAAAATCCCACAGCGCCTTTCGAAGAAGAGCAGGGGCGTTCTGCTGGTGTTCTCAGCAATATTTATTCCTCAACCAACCTCACCAAAAACAGATTATCTGGTCATTTATCTCATTTGCTGTGTGTGGGAGCTTGCTGTGCCCCAATTGGCTGCCATGTTTCCTACATTACAACAGTGACTACACTTCACAAAGTACCTCATTGGTTGTATGATGCTCTGAGGATGTGAAAGTGGTCTGAATGCAAGTTCTTTCCTTCCTGTAAAACAAAGTGGAAGTCTAAAGGAATTGCAGTAAACTCGACCGCTCCATGATGCCAAATTGGCTGCTTAAGTACCTCATTGGCTGTGAAGCATTTGGACGTGGTGGTGAAAGGCACGACGTGAATGAAGTTCTTTCTTCCAATCAGCACTGCAACAACAACAACTTGTATTTATACAGTGCCTTTAACATAGTAAAACGTCACAAGGTGTGTCACGGGCGTTATCAAAACAGCATTTGACACCAAGCCACATAAGGAGATATTAGGACAGATGACCAAAAGCTTGGCCAAAGAGGTAGGTTTTAAGGAGAAGGGAGAGGTGGAGAGGATTAGGGGAGGAATTCCAGAGCTTGGGGTCCAGGCAGCTGAAGGCACAGCCGCCAATAGTGGAGCGATGAAAATCGGGGTGGGGGGTGGAATTGGAGGGGCGCAGAGATCTTGGGGAATTGTAGGGCAGTAGTGAAGAAAATTCTTAATTTGTTGCTGATGACTTGTACTGAGCAATGGGTTGTATGTGCTATTAATATTTGTTTGAAACATAAAAATATAAATGTAAGCATGAGCTGCTGTTCCATCTAACCATAGCTACCTGCTTATCGTTGTCAGTTATAACACAATGACGAGAGTTTAATGTTACAATTAGGACCATGAGCATGGTTATATGTGTAAAATTTTCAGTTGTATGTTTGGAAACCACCATACACTCTGAGTCTCTTTACTTTACTGATACTCAATTCATCACCTTATTTAGCAATAATTCACCGTCGTGATGGACAACTCAGAATACCCCTTCCAGATATAAGCCAAATTTGGCAGAATAAAGTATATACTGCTACTGCTGGGGTTTTTCCACAGTTCATAGGGACCTAGAATTAAAATTTCACATGTTTGCCGTTACACTTTACTGAACCATATTGGAGCAATGTTCTCTTTAAGTTGTGCGGCCACTGTCTGGATTTCCCGCGTAGGCCGCTTGCTGGCTTTCACAATAGGAAATAACCGCGCGTGTGCGGGAATTTGAATGGGCCGCACAGCCCGTTGGAGGGGCCGCACACCCAAAACAAGATTAACGGGAAGGTTGATCAGGGGTGGAACCTTGTAACTGCGTGGAAATTTCACACATCTGCTGCTAAGCTTCACTGAGGTTCTGAGTGGCCGCACTGACTTTGCTTCTGGGGCTGTTTATCAGGAAGGAGGTGTCCGTAGGATTTGTAGGAAATTGACTGCTTCAAAAACTTGCCTTTCGTTGTCCGAAAGACCACACGGATTTAAAGTCTGTAATTTTACGCTGCAGCTGTCTAACTGGAAGATAGAATTCTCACAGGACATCCAGAACTGCTTACTGGAAGAGATCCGGTCATCCAACCCAGACTTTCCCGCACGGAGACTTTTCAAACCATTACTTCAGAAAAGAAATGAGCACCTTGCAGAAAGTCTCAAATCAGGTCAGTGATAGCAGATCGTTTGGTGTTTGTCCACAGCTATATTTCCATTCAGTTAACAAGGAAGAATGGCTTGGTGTCTTGGGGGTTGCATTTTTGGAAGACTTTAACATTAGATATTCGGCTTGGGTTCAGCGTTACCAATGACCCAGCTAAGTGCACTACAAGAACCCTACAGATTTGGAGTATGTCTTTACCTGCACGATATCGTGGCAAACCACAGCAAGACTTGGGTTGAACAGGGATCGCACGGCCATGAGTTGGACAAGAGATCCCTTGTCACTATACTCTGATTTACTGGATCATGCCACTTCCTGTCAAATGATATTTCTTGTCTGCAGCAGACAGATTGAATATACGCTCATGAACAGAAGCTTACGCTGCAAGCCAGCAGATAATTTTTTTTTATCCTAGAAGAACTAAATGGACAGCATTAAGAATAAACCATATATTTACACTGATTTACAAACTTTGTTATCCTGCCTAACACATCGGAACAACAACGATGCTTCTCCTAAGCTAGCTCAACATAAAATTGAACTGTAAATGGGTTCGAGAGAAGGAAGCAAACATTCCACAATTCACTCCTCAAATTCCCAGCCTGAATAACTGACCTCAGTCAGTGACCTTTTTCCAATCCATTACAAGTTATTTTAGTGATTTGATTTTAAAACATTGGGCGAATTACAGAAGATCTTGCAGTGCATTCTCTGCACTCGGTCACAGCAGTACACCTCCTTCAATCTGCTGTGTGTGTTTGTGAGGAGTTCTGGGTCAGCAGCTGTAGTTACTTAACCTGCTCTGCAAACTTTGTGTTTTTTTTAAACCCGTAGGATCCTCTAATAAATCGGATGGTTCTGTAATAGAGCTTGATGCAGAGCCCCAAGAAATGTTATCTCTGTGTAGCAGTCCACAGCAGCGTTTGGGCAAAAGGAAGAGAAAGAAGGAAAGGCAAGAACAAAAGCATAAAAGGAGGAAAGCACTTGACGGAGAGCAGGACTTGGTTATTATGGTCGATGGGGAAGAATGCACTCGGGAGTTGTCCGCGGAGCCCACCAAGAGGAACGTAAGAGGCGTTCAAAACCAGAACTACGTGGCTCCTACCAAAAATCGACTCAGTCGATCAGTTAAGAGAAAGCAGCAGGAGTTGGAATGCAAAAGCAAAGCAGCAGAAACACAGAGTCTGCCTGCTCCATCACAGGCTTCTGAATTAACTGACCAACCAAAGAGGGAGGAAGCTGCTGCTGTTTCTGATGGTAACTTCATTTTCATTACTGAGCAATCCTTCAATATTTAATGGGATCTACGTGTTTGGCATGTGCATAGGAACAGGAGTGAGGCCATTCAGTCCCTCGAGCTGCTCCGCCATTCACTTAGATCCTGGCTGATCTGTAGCTCAGCTCCATTCACCCGCCTCGATAACCCTGGCCATAAAATAAAATAAAACCTGTTGGCAGGTGGGCTCAGAAGGACTAATTGTCCTAAATAGAGTCTTTAAAGCTGAATTCTATAAAGGTTGCGGCTGAACAAAATATATAATTAATATTGCATGATAATTCATGGGGTACTAATTCAAGGTAAACCTGTAATATTGTCCCAATCGGTAATCTCTCGAACAAACATCTTTAGTGCAGCAAGGACATGGTGACATCTAGTGTTTGTTTCTAACCCAAGAACAACATGAATAGAAATCTGTCTGCACACAGTGTAAATATCATACACATGTTGGTATTTACAGTATAATCCTGGGGTCACTTGCAGCTCACTTTCCCTCTAATCTGCTGCTCCAGATGTCTTTGAGCTTCTGTTTAACCTCCCACCATAGAGAATGTGATGGAATACTCTCCACTTGCCTGGGTGAGTGCAGCTCCAACAACACTCAAGATGCTCAACACCATCCAGGACAAAGTAGCCTGCTTGATTGGCACCCCATCCACCACCTTAAACATTTATTCCCTCCACCGTACTATTACAAGATGCACTGCAGCAACTCGCCATGGCTTCTTAGGCATCACCTCCCCAACCCGTGACCTCCATCACCTGGAAGGACAAGGGTGGCAGGCGCATGGGAACACCACTACCTCCAAGTTCCTCCCCAAGTCACACGCCATCCTGACTTAAAAATATATCAGCCGTTCCTTCATCGTCGCTGGGTCAAAGTCCTGGAGCTCCCTCCCTAACAGCACTATGGGAGCACCTTCACCACACAGACTGTCGTGGTTCAAGAAGGTGGCTCACCACCACCTTCTCGAGGGCAATTAAGGATGGGCAATAAATGCTGGCCTTGCCAGCAATGCCTACATCCTGTGAATTAATTTATTTTTAAAGTAAGCTCCTTGACAAAAGGTCAGTGTGTACTATAACTAAAGGATACCTGGCTCTTCTGTCCTCTGAGCCCCTTAATTAATTGAGTCGTGTAACCCATTCATCGGTGTCCATTTTTCTGTATCCAATTACTAGGGAGAATTAATATTACAAGCAACTAATTTTAATGACTTATAAAAGGGAATATGTCTAACTATAAATTTGAGCAATTAGTTGCTGAATTCTCTGATCTAACGTTCACCGCTGTAGTTTTGTGTTTTTGGAAAAAATAAGTTATTAGCAGTGAGAATGTTTGTTTTGTTTTTATGCTTAGCCTTTAAATGTGGTTACATTGCCTTGCCTGCTTACAACAGGATATCACACTAGTTTTGTACAGTATTATATTAGCAAATCTGTTATGATGTGTACTAGATATTACGGAGTGTTTTGAGTCTAGTGATTATTTTCATTTTAGCAGCATGATCTCATTGACTGGTGGAACAGGCCGACGGGCTAAATGGCCTCCTCCTGTTCCTATAAAAAGGCAGAGAACTTGTCCCCAGAACTCTGCCGATCCTGTTTGTTATGTAAAGATGCAGTCAGTGACCAACCAACCATTGTTCACTCATCAGAGGACTCTGCTGACATTACTGACTCTGAACCATCAGTCTCTGATGTGGTCATGACCACTCCCATCAGATCGACTACTCAGCCTCAGTCTTAACTGACTCAGAACGCTCGCCCAGAGCCAAAGTTGAACTAAGACGATCAACTCGTGAGAGGAAAGCCCCAGACCGTCTTAATTTGTAAAAAGGCTGTTGTTAAGATTTTAAACGGCCGATGTTGTTATGTATTAAAGCTTGGGGGATAACCAGACACCAGAGGGCGCTGCAGTCGTAGGTCATCGGGCTGTACACATGTGGCATGTGTGCTTGGTCATCTGTATATAAGCTGGGCGTTTTTGTCACGCTGGCACTCTTGGGCTGGAATAAAGATGGATCAGGTTGCACCTGAGTGAGTTTACAGTAACCAGACTCTTGAATCATTACACTGTTCTTCAACTGGTTGCTACGAGATGCAAGAAAGTTATGAAACATAGAAAATAGATGCAGGAGTAGGCCATTCGGCCCTTCGAGCCTGCACCACCATTCAATAAGATCATGACTGATCATTCCCTCAGTACCCCTTTCCTATTTTCTCTCCATACCCCTTGATCCCTTTAGCCGTAAGGGCCATATCTAACTCCCTCTTGAATATATCCAATGAACTGGCATCAACAACTCTCTGCGGTAGGGAATGCCACAGGTTAGCAACTCTGAGTGAAGAAGTTTCTCCTCAACTCAGTCCTAAATGGCCTACCCCTTATCCTAAGGCTGTGTCCCCTGGTTCTGGACTTCCCCAACATCGGGAACATTCTACCCGCATCTAACCTGTCCCGTCCCATCAGAATCTTTTATGCTTCTATGAGATCCCCTCTCATCCTTCTAAACTCCAATGTATAAAGGCCCAGTTGATCCAGCCTCTCCTCATATGTCAGCCCAGCCATCCCGGGAATCAGTCTGGTGAACCTTCGCTGCACTCCCTCAATAGCAAGAACGTCCTTCCTCAGATTAGGAGACCAAAACTGAACACAATATTCCAGGTGAGGCTTTCCAGTTTTCTTTCTGTTCAGCTGGAACCACAAGCTCACTGTATGAGGGATCCACACTCGCAACACTTGCATAACAGCGACAACTTGCATTTATATAGCGCCTTTAATGTAGTAGAATTTCACAGGAGCGTAATAAGGCAAAAATTGACAGAGCCAAAGAAAGAGACATTAGGAAAGGTAACCTAACGCTTGGTCAAAGAGGTAGATTTTAACCAGTGTCTTAAAGGAGGAGAGATTTAGCGAGCAGACTCCAGTGCTGGTGGCCGAGGCAGCTGAATGCACCCTCGTCAGTGGCTGATAAGCTGACCTGTGGGACAATCTTTGCCCCTTCCCTTCTCCTGCCGGTGATCTCTGTTCCATTCCAAATCCCAGCACTATCGTTAAATAGTTTGGGTGTGGTTTTTTTCCCCTATACTTGAAATTCTAATTGAACTTTCCTTTTCAGACACGGTCAAGGAAGATCTTCTGTGGACCGAGAAATACCAACCACAGCACTCCAATGAACTTGTGGGAAATCTCAATGCTGTGAAGAAATTGCGCAGGTAATGTCCTTGCCAGTGATCGGTATTTACTGAGCAGGCTGAAAACAGCTTCCCTCACTTCCCCTACAATAGAAATTCCAAGATCTTCCTCAGAAAATAGTAACTGGAACTGGTCATCGGATTGGAGAGATTGAGAAAGCTATTTGTGGAATGATGTTGGGGACAGAATGCTTTCAGTACCCAATAATACTGGTTCAGGTTGATCTGCTTGATGGCATGGGAGTGCTAGATTTAGCATAGAGGGCTGAAAATTGGTGCTGATCCCATCAAGTATGATATATGTCATTTAGCAACACTAACCTGACAAGATTGGACTTCAAAAACATGTTCCGCAATTGTGAGCACTTGGAAAACCAATCGACTTATTAATCAATTATCGACAATTATATGGTATATTCCCATTTCTCATGTTTATGTTCTATTTATATGTAAAGCAATATTTGTATGTTTGACAATATTCTTCTCCCTCCTCCACCTTCCCCCACACACTGGTGTACACATTGCATTCATCTAAAAACGTAGAGAAGTTAATTACAACAACAACTTGCATTTAAATCTTGCATTTAAATCGCACCTTTAACGTGGTAAAACATCCCAATGTTGACACCGAGCCACATAAGGACAAATCAGGACAGGTGACCAAAAGTTTGGTCAAAGAGGTAGGTTTTAAGGAGGAGAGAGAGGTAGAAAGGTTTAGGGAGAGAATTCCAGAGTTTAGGCCTGGGCAACAGAAGGCACAGCCGCCAATGGTTGAGCGATTATAAACAGGGATGCTCAAGGGACCAGAATTAGAGGTGCGCAGATGCAAGTTGTCAAAACAAAACTTCAGGCTCAAGCCCCGTACCCAACTTTCATCCACTACAGAATAACAGTAGTTGTACGTCGACTTGTGTCTCCTGGGAGTTGCCGGGTTCCACAAAATTGTTTCACCTTCGAATCTTTGAGTATGTCAAACTAGGGAGCGTTGAATTCTGTCGCTGGATTGATGCACATCTGCTACTTACTTTGTTTTGCCCAAACTTTCACTTTCTTTTTTCCCCCTCCCCTGGACTTGCGCTGGGGTTCAATTCCGCAGGGGCTGACGACCATCGATTACCTTGCCTATGTGGCCATTCTTCATTTTGTGAATGGGCATCAGCAGGCTGTCTAATGCCGGGAGATGTCACAGCCAAGTCCGATCCTGCCTCTGTTGGATGTCTGTGCCCACCTCCTTTTCAGCAGAGGTCATTCCTTCGTGATCAGGAGTGGGAACCCTGTTCTGCCTCCCTATTCCAAGAGGACTCGGGCTAATTATAATGTCTATTGCACCTTCAGTTAACAACAACCACTACTTTTATATAGCGCTTTTAATATCTTAAAAGGTCCCAAGGTGCTTCAGAGGAGACAAAATCTGACACCAGGCCACATAAGGAATTAGTAGGACATTGTACAGCAAAATTCTAAAAGGACAAAGGATGTGAAAAAAACAAGCCTGAAGGCTTTGTGTCTTAATGCAAGGAGTATCCGCAATAAGGTGGATGAATTAACTGTGCAAATAGATGTTAACAAATATGATGTGATTGGGATTACGGAGACGTGGCTCCAGGATGATCAGGGCTGGGAACTCAACATCCAGGGGTATTCAACATTCAGGAAAGATAGAATAAAAGGAAAAGGAGGTGGGGTATCATTGCTGGTTAAGGAGGAAATTAAGGCAATAGTTCGGAAGGACATTAGCTTGGATGATGTGGAATCTATATGGGTAGAGCTGCAGAACACCAAAGGGCAAAAAACGTTAGTGGGAGTTGTGTACAGACCTCCAAACAGTAGTATTGATGTTGGGGAGGGCATCAAACATGAAATTAGGGGTGCGTGCAATAAAGGTGCAGCAGTTATAATGGGTGACTTTAATGTGCACATAGATTGGGTTAACCAAACTGGAAGCAATACAGTGGAGGAGGATTTCCTGGAGTGCATAAGGGATGGTTTTCTAGACCAATATGTCGAGGAAGCAACTAGGGGGAGGCCATCTTAGACTGGGTGTTGTGTAATGAGAGAGGATTAATTAGCAATCTCGTTGTGCGAGGCCCCTTGGGGAAGAGTGACCATAATATGGTGGAATTCTGCATTAGGATGGAGAATGAAACAGTTAATTCAGAGACCATGGTCCAGAACTTAAAGAAGGGTAACTTTGAAGGTATGAGGCGTGAATTGGCTAGGATAGATTGGCGAATGATACTTAAGGGGTTGACTGTGGATGGGCAATGGCAGACATTTAGAGACCGCATGGATGAACTGCAACAATTGTACATTCCTGTCTGGCGTAAAAATAAAAAAGGGAAGGTGGCTCAACCGTGGCTATCAAGGGAAATCAGGGATAGTATTAAAGCCAAGGAAGTGGCATACAAATTGGCCAGAAATAGCAGCGAACCCGGGGACTGGGAGAAATTTAGAACTCAGCAGAGGAGGACAAAGGGTTTGATTAGGGCAGGGAAAATGGAGTACAAGAAGAAGCTTGCAGGGAACATTAAGACGGATTGCAAAAGTTTCTATAGATATGTAAAGAGAAAAAGGTTAGTAAAGACAAACGTAGGTCCCCTGCAGTCAGAATCAGGGGAAGTCATAACGGGGAACAAAGAAATGGCGGACCAGTTGAACAAGTACTTTGGTTCGGTATTCACTAAGGAGGACACAAACAACCTTCCGGATATAAAAGGGGTCAGAGGGTCTAGTAAGGAGGAGGAACTGAGGGAAATCCTTATTAGTCAGGAAATTGTGTTGGGGAAATTGATGGGATTGAAAGCCGATAAATCCCCAGGGCCTGATGGACTGCATCCCAGAGTACTTAAGGAGGTGGCCTTGGAAATAGTGGATGCATTGACAGTCATTTTCCAACATTCCATTGACTCTGGATCAGTTCCTATGGAGTGGAGGGTAGCCAATGTAACCCCACTTTTTAAAAAAGGAGGGAGAGAGATAACAGGGAATTATAGACCGGTCAGCCTGACCTCAGTAGTGGGTAAAATGATGGAATCAATTATTAAGGATGTCATAGCAGTGCATTTGGAAAGAGGTGACATGATAGGTCCAAGTCAGCATGGATTTGTGAAAGGGAAATCATGCTTGACAAATCTTCTGGAATTTTTTGAGGATGTTTCCAGTAGAGTGGACAAGGGAGAACCAGTTGATGTGGTGTATTTGGACTTTCAGAAGGCTTTCGACAAGGTCCCACACAAAAGATTAATGTGCAAAGTTAAAGCACATGGGATTGGGGTTAGTGTGCTGATGTGGACTGAGAACTGGTTGGCAGACAGGAAGCAAAGAGTAGGAGTAAATGGGTACTTTTCAGAATGGCAGGCAGTGACTAGTGGGGTACCGCAAGATTCTGTGCTGGGGCCCCAGCTGTTTACACTGTACATTAATGATTTAGACGAGGGGATTAAATGTAGTATCTCCAAATTTGCGGATGACACTAAGTTGGGTGGCAGTGTGAGCTGCGAGGAGGATGCTATGAGGCTGCAGAGTGACTTGGATAGGTTAGGTGAGTGGGCAAATGCATGACAGATGAAGTATAATGTGGATATATGTGAGGTTATCCACTTTGGTGGTAAAAACAGAGAGACAGACTATTATCTGAATGGTGACAGATTAGGAAAAGGGGAGGTGCAAAGAGACCTGGGTGTCATGGTACATCAGTCATTGAAGGTTGGCATGCAGGTACAGCAGGCGGTTAAGAAAGCAAATGGCATGTTGGCCTTCATAGCGAGGGGATTTGAGTACAGGGGCAGGGAGGTGTTGCTACAGTTGTACAGGGCTTTGATGAGGCCACACCTGGAGTATTGTGTACAGTTTTGGTCGCCTAACCTGAGGACGGACATTCTTGCTATTGAGGGAGTGCAGCGAAGATTCACCAGACTGATTCCCGGGATGGCGGGACTGACCTATCAAGAAAGACTGGATCAACTGGGATGGTATTCACTGGAGTTCAGAAGAATGAGAGGGGACCTCATAGAAACGTTTAAAATTCTGACGGGGTTAGACAGGTTAGATGCAGGAAGAATGTTCCCAATGTTGGGGAAGTCCAGAACCAGGGGACACAGTCTAAAGATAAGGGGTAAGCCATTTAGGACCGAGATGAGGAGGAATTTCTTCACCCAGAGAGTGGTGAACCTGTGGAATTCTCTACCACAGAAAGTTGTTGAGGCCAATTCACTAAATATATTCAAAAGGGAGTTAGATGAAGTCCTTACTACTCGGGGGATCAAGGGGTATGGCGAGAAAGCAGGAATGGGGTACTGAAGTTGCATGTTCAGCCATGAACTCATTGAATGGCGGTGCAGGCTCGAAGGGCCGAATGGCCTACTCCTGCACCTATTTTCTATGTTTCTGTGACAGGTACCAAAGCTTGGTCAGAGGAAGGTTTTAAGAAGTCTCTTGAAGGAGGAGAGAGAGGAGGAGTGATTTAGGGATAGAATTCCAGAGCTTTAACCCAAGAAGCTGAAGGGACGGCCACAATGGCGGAGTGATGAAAACCGGTGATGTGCAAGCGGCCAGCATTGGAGAATCAACTAACTGCACAAAGCGGGGATTAAACCAAGAGCCTCTCCAGTCGTCATGACTCATAGTCACGCAGGGAACTGCATTTGCAAACTAAATCATCATGTTGTTAGCAGTTTAAAAACTAGCTCTGTGAATTAGATGATGGGAAAAATTAAATGCAGTATTCGCGGGGAGTGGGAGGGTTCTGATCGAAATATGCATTTAATGCACATTATTTGTGTTTTGGAAATAAAACAGTTGGTTAATGGAATGGAAGAAGAGAGCCGATCAGGAAGAAAAGAAAAACCAGAGGGAAAAAAAGACTGAAAAAGATAAGAAACTGGGTATGTGACATTCCTAAACGTTGCCGTTCTGTAATGGTTGTGGCTTGGTGATTCAGCATGCTGTGCCACAAAATGTTCAGTTGAGTTCCTGCTCTCTGCATTGCTGGATCTGGGGCTACGCACCTCACTGAGCAGAAACTGCTGTTTCCCCTGCCAGCTTCCAAATGGAAAAAATGATGAAATACAATTGCATGTTTTTAATACCATGATTCAGTGTATTAAAATAGTGTCCGGCCCAATATTTATCCCTCAAACAACATCACTAAAACAGAATATCTGGTCGTCATCACATTGCTGTTTAGAAACATAGAAAATAGGTGCAGGAGTAGGCCATTCGGCCCTTCGAGCCTGCACCGCCATTCAATGAGTTCATGGCTGAACATGCAACTTCAATACCCCATTCCTGCTTTCTCGCCATACCCCTCGATCCCCCTAGTAGTAAGGACTACATCTAACTCCTTTTTGAATATATTTAGTGAATTGGCCTCAACAACTTTCTGTGGTAGAGAATTCCACAGGTTCACCACTCTCTGGGTGAAGAAGTTTCTCCTCATCTCGGTCCTAAATGGCTTATCCCTTATCCTTAGACTGTGACCCCTGGTTCTGGACTTCCCCAACATTGGGAACATTCTTCCTGCATCTAACCTGTCTTAACCCGTCAGAATTTTAAATGTTTCTATGAGATCCCCTCTCATTCTTCTGAACTTCAGTGAATACAAGCCCAGTTGATCCAGTCTTTCTTGATCTGTCAGTCCCGCCATCCAGGGAATCAGCCTGGTGAACCTTCGCTGCACTCCCTCAATAGCAAAAATGTCCTTCCTCAAGCTAGGAGACCAAAACTGTACACAATGCTCCAGGTGTGGCCTCAACAGACTCTGTCCCACATGTGACAGCGACTGTGGCTCTCGTATTGGACTGTTCAGCCACCTAAGGACTCATTTTTAGAGTGGAAGCAAGTCTTCCTCGATTCCGAGGGACTGCCTATGATGATGTGTGTGGGAGCTTGCTGTGCACAAATTGGCTGCTGCGTTTCCTACATTACAACAGTGACTACACTTAAAGTAGTTAATTCGCATAAAAGCCCTTTGGGATGTCCTGAGGTTGTGAAAGCCATGATATAAGTGCAAGTTATTTTCTTGCTTTCACAACTTCAGCAGCACATGGAAACACAACCCTCAAGTTGATTCTCAGTGGAGTGTTGCATCGAGAAGATGTGTACACATCGTGAAATTAAAGTCTTTGATTTAGAGTGACGGTGAAAATGTTCTTGAGGTATTTTTAATTAAATTTGGCTGCCTTATTATTGTTGCTAAGGTTCGTATCATTACATTAATCAATATTTTTATGCAAGTAAATTTAAGCCCATGTTGTAGGCTATTCTGGAACGACAGTGTAAAAGGATCATTGTTAACCTGGGTGTTTTACCGACTGCTGTCTGTGCTTCTCTACCCTGTCTAGTTCAGTGGCTTTTCCTCAGCGCCTGCTGATACGAACAAAAACATTGTAGAAAAGTTGAAATATGTACAAGCCCAACTTCAATTTAAGAGATGGCGGTTTCAGCCAAGGTTGCAATCTTTCTCTTTCAGGTGCTGGCTGTCCTGTGTATTTCCAACTTTTTTCAGTTTTTCCATCATCTGTGCTTTTATCTCTGATTTGTTTTGTTTTTCCTACCTCTCCGTCTGTTTTCAGATGCTTGGGACAACAGTGACTTTAACAATGAGAGTTCTGAGGGTGAGGATTTCTTGTGCAACACCGTGCTAATTACCGGACCGCCTGGAGTCGGGAAGACTGCTGCAGTTTACGCCTGTGCTCAGGAGTTGGGTTTCAAGGTTTGTGCTCCAATTTCCGGTACAATGCAACGCCTTTTCTCCAGTGCGATGCCTTCTCTTTTTCCCCCCCCCCCCCCCCCCCCCAAGCACCTGAGGTTATATCACCGGGATTTCGCGTTCGAGGGTTTTCCCTTCACGTCAATGGAAGATCAGTGGGGACCCCGGATAGACACGGAAACAGGATTTCCGCCAAACTCAGCGGACAATCAAGTGGAACACTCCCTCTCCCTGAGGAAATTCTCGGTGCCAGTGTTCCTTGTGTCTCTGGCTATGTGTGTGTGTGTGTGAGAGAGTATGTGCACTCCACCTTTTGAGCAGTAATACTGTTCATTTTGAAAGCTAATCTAACTGCCTTTTGTTTTTCTGATGGGAAGGAAGTGCCTTTTATTGTTCAGGCCTAGCGTGTATAGATGTTGTTTCCTGCTCATTTAAGATGTGTATGACATAATTTGTTTTTCTCCAGTTTTCTTTCCTCATTGCACTGACCCAAGCTGGGCTCAGCCTAATCCCAATCTCAGTTGAACTCTGCATAAATTCACTTCTGGGGAGGGCAGGGAGGGGGAGGGAATAATCATTAGGATTAGGGATCCCGGCTGATTACCTGCTCCCCAGCCCAGAGGCACTGAGTACATTTGTAGCCTCCCCCACCTGACCATTGTTAAATTAAGCCATCTCTTGTGTCAAAGTTGTTCTGTTAGCCAGTATCGGTGCTTTTTATAAGTACTGTATTACCTTGTATTTCTGGCCAATTCTGCACAGCAGACTGAAAAATTGATTGACCAGTTGTGGGAATGGCAGAAAGATAAACATCCAAATAGTGAAACTTAAATTATTCCAACCAGTAAACCTTGAAATCTTAAGTTTTTAATGGGTGGTGTGCAATTACACTTCCTTCGGTGTCCCTGCTGCTGATATGTTTTAGCATTGAGTTAATTCTGATTCCCCGTAAGATGGGGTTAGTGTCACAGGATAGCATTAAAGGTGAACCAGAATGTCTGTGTTGCCAGCGTGCCTTGTGTTATTTAATATCTATTTAATGTCATCAAGGCACAGTATGCTGCAGTCACGATGTTGGTTGCGTTGTAGGAACCTGAACTGGCTGGTATGGAAAGGAAATGCAGCAAGTAAGTAGCACCAACCACACTGGCGTAGTTTCCACGTGGTCAACTCTTGGTAGAAGTGGAGGCAGTGTTTGACTGCTGCGTACCTTCGGAGTGAGATATGTTTAACACTTGGTGCTTGGAGAGTCAATGCTTCTGCCGCAATCTCAGCACTGAGCATTCCCAGGTCGGGTACAACCTTTGTGGAGTTAGCCGTGGCTCAGTGGGTAGCATTATCGCCTCTTGAGTCAGGAGCTCGTGTGTTCAAGACGCACTCCAGAGACTTGAGCCCTGGCCAATATTTATCCCCCAATCAAGAAACAGATTATCTGATCATTATCACATTGCTGTTTGTGGGAGCTTGTTATGTGCAAATTGGCTGCTGCATTTCCTATATTACAAACTTCACTAATGACTACGCTACTACTTAATTAACTGTAAAGTGCTTTGGTCATCCAGTGGTCGTGAAAGGCGCTATGTAAATGCAAGTCTTTTTTTTCTTCTTGGATTACTACCAGAGTGCCTCTCAGGTCATGTAAAGTTTAAATCCGTGTTCCCATGAATTTGCATATATCTGAAATAACTGATACTAAGAGATCTTGATGTTCAGATGTAGGATTTATCCACGAAAGAGAGGACAGCCTGTTCCAAACCTCCACAAAATTAAAATGGGTCAAAATAGCAAGGGCCCTGATATGAGTCGACAATTAAGCCGCTTGTACCTTCCAATCAATCAGTCGGGATGGCGATCAGAAGGAAGCGATCTTGCTGAAGCTGATCTTAACGGTTACTCCGGGAGCAACCCCTCAGTGAATAAGCGGAAGGCTTTCTCGCAGTATAGTGCCAGACTAGACCTGTCCAATGTTCTTCCCACCAGATCACTTAGCAGCTACTATCGCTGGAAGAGATGCTGTGCATGCACAGTAAATTTAAAGGGCCCATGCAGGGGGAATAAAAAAATTAGAGGGAACATTAGTCCTGTCTGTGTTGGAACAAACCAGGTTAAATAAACGGAGTGTCGAATAACCCTTACGTGAGTGATTATGTTTGTAGGTATTTGAAGTAAATGCTTCCTCGCAGCGAAGTGGCAGACAGATCCTATCTCAACTAAAAGAAGCCACACAGTCTCACCAAGTTGATAAACAGGGAGTGATTGCCCTCAAACCAGCCTTTTTCAACAGCAACAGACCACTGTCTGCACAAACAGCCAAATCTCCGAGTAAGTACAAAATCCTTGTGCTCTCCCAGCAAATTCCTTATTTGTTTTAATTTTACGCAGGTAGTTATGATCTGGAATGCACTGCCTGAAAAGGCGATGGAAGTAGATTCAATAGTAACTCTTAATAAGGAATTGGATAAATACTTGAAGGGGAAGAAACTGCAGGGCTATCGGGAAAGAGCAGGGAGTGGCACTAATTGGACACCTCTTTCAAAGAGCCAGCACAGGCACGATGGGCCGAATGGCCTCCTATGCTGTATGATTCTATAACTCTGCGGCTAAGTGACATCACCAACGAGCACGTTCCCCAGGTCAGTTTATTCATACTGTCGGCTTGCAAACTGTTTTGAGATTCTTTTTACCTTGAGACGATCATTGAATGATCTCGCACAGAAGGAGGCCATTCGGCCCCTCATGTCTGTACCATCAGCTCCTGGCATGTAGATTCCGCCTAGTTGTCCCTACTGTCCGATATAAACCTAACCTGCCCACGTTTAGTCAGCTGTAATGGAGTCCCAGTTTTTCCTGAGATTTCCCCCCCCCCTCCACCAAGCCAGCATTGGAACTCCTCGCACTGCCTTGTAAACACGCTAAATCAGTCAAAGGTGTCAGCCGACTTTAATCGTGTCGCAATCCTGTGTCCCAGCAGCAGCGACTAACCCGTGCAACCAGCTGAAAATCAGCATGGTTTTATGGCATTGAATTTAAAACATTCGCCAATGTTCGGACTCTGAAACCCGTAGAGCTGCTGGATGGGGAAGGGGGAATGACTTGTGGCCCTACTGAGCAATCTGGAAGAACGTCCACAACAGGACATTGTAACATGCAGGGGTGAGAAAATATTTCTCGTTACTTCCTGCCTCCCACAGGGGAACCACCGCTCCTTGGCACCTGGATATTTTGACTAAAATCCTTAATGGACATTCTTCTGGGTGAAGAAGAGGTGTGAGAAATTTAATTTGTTCAGGGCATAGAATGTTTTGAGGGTGTGGGGAGAAGGCGGGAATAAGAAGGGAGCTCCTTGTAATCAGCACAGAAAATGTTGGAAATCTCAGCGAGTCAGGCAGCATCTGTGGCAAGAGAAACAGTTAACGTTCAGGCCTTGTAATCCTGGTCTATAGTTGAGGTGGTGATTAATTAATGCAGTGTTGATTATCTTCTCACTTCTTGCTTTGTAACTTATCTACCTGAAGAGAGTGGTACAGGTGTGTTTCCAGGCATTTGCCAATGAAATACTAGAACTGGGTGCCTGGAGCTATTTAAAAGTCCCCTGGATGACATGATGGCAGGACTGACATATGAAGAAAGCCTGGATCGACTAGGCTTATATTCACTGGAATTTAGAAGAATGAGAGGGGATCTCATAGAAACATATAAAATTCTGATGGGATTAGATGCAGGAGGAATGTTCCCAATGTTGGGGAAGTCCAAAACCAGGGGTCACAGTCTAAGGATAAGGGGTAAGCCATTTAGGACCGAGATGAGGAGAAACTTCTTCACTCAAAGAGTGGTGAACCTGTGGAATTCTCTACTGCAGAGAGTTGTTGAGGCCAGTTCGTTGGATATATTCAAAAGGGAGTTAGATGTGACCCTTGCGGCTAAAGGGATCAAGGGGTATGGAGAGAAAGCAGGAATGGGGTACTGAGGTTGCATGATCAGCCATGATCTTATTGAATGGCGGTGCAGGCTCGAAGGGCCGAATGGCCTACTCCTGCACCTATTTTCTATGTTTCTCTGATCCTCCCCTGTGAAGGTAAGCCTGGATCTTCAGTCCACTCTCTCTATCTTCACCATCACTGCATGGTTGATGTGAGAAACCATATTGTGCGTAGTATCGTGTGTGCAAAGCATTTTCTACTGTCGAGATGAATTGCAGCTCCATTGGGCCTGTGTATCATAGTTATGCGATTCCTTTCTTTGGCTGTTAAAATGATTTAATCCCCCTTATCTGCAGGGAAAGCAAACTCTCCCAGAAAAACAGTCTCCTCGCCCAGGAAGGCACCCCTATCTCCGAAGCGAAGGAGCTTAAAGAAGAACCTCACACCTACATCTTTAGCCAATTTCTTCAAAGTTCCGTCGAAATCTAATAAAAGTGAAGAAACAGACAAACTTGAAGGTAAGGAGATGAACGATAAGAAAAAACTATTTCCCCCAGCTATATGCTTTCTCAACTCTGCCAGCACTCCAAGTGATCCTGTGTGACTGGGCTGGGAATGGAGTGGGGTGAGGGGGGGGGGGGATAGAGATCAGAAATTTCCTCCACCTTGATTCGAATTTTGTTGTCTTCAGAAATCGCGGTTGCTACCATTCTGTGACACAGGACTTTAGAGTCCCACCCTAGAAATATTTTCCAGTTGCTCCCATTGTGGGCATGTGGGAGATTGTGGCTGCAAACCCAGTTTCCAACACTGCTGTAAAAATAACACTCAGGTGAAGCGTATTGGGATGTTTTACTAGGTTAAAGGTGCTATATAAATGCAAGTTGTTTTTTTAACTTTTGACACTTTTTAACTAAAAACCAGTTTGCAAGCTAAGTAACGTTACTTAACCTACTGAATAGCTGGGATTCGTTTTTGAGAGTTGTGGAAATACACAGTAGATTGTGATGAAGGTTTTTAATAGAGTGGATTGAGAGAGAATATTTCCACTTGTGGGGAAGAGCATAACTAGAGGCCATCAATATAAGATTGTCACCAAGAAATCCAGTAGGGAATTCAGAAGAAACTTCTTTACCCAGAGAGTGGTGAGAATGTGGAACTCGCTGCCACAGGAAGTGGTTGAAGCGAATAGTATCGATGCATTTAAGGGGAGGCTAGACAAGCATATGAGGGAGAAGGGATTAGAGGGTTATGCTGATAGATTTAGATGAGGAAAGACGGTAGGAGGCTCGAGTGGAGCATAAACTTAGTTGGGCCGAATGGCCTGTTTCTGTGCTGTATATCCTATGTAATCCTATGTAAGTATCCTGTCCTCTCCCTTCACAAATGCTGACGCGGAGAAGATGTTTCCACTTGTGGGAGAGTCCAGAACTAGGGACCATAAATATAAGATAGTCACCTATAAATCCAATGGGGAATTCAGGAGAAACATCTTTACCCAGAGAGTGGTGAGAATGTGGAACTCGCTGCCACAGGGAGTGGTTGAGGCAAATAGCACTGATGCGTTTAAGGGGAAGCTGGATAAACACATGAGGGAGAAAGGAATAGAAGGATATGTCAATAGGGTGGGAGGGGGTTCTTGTGGAGCATAAACACCGGCATGGACTAGTTGGCCTGTTTCTGTGCTGTACAATCTGTGCACCAAGCATAATATGAAATCTGGGCCAAACTTCAAACTACACTTGGTGACGAAACCGAACTGAAGGAAAGTTGCTGAAGTTTTTCCTGCTCTTTTTAGACAAACCGCGGAAGAATTGTAAAGCCCAGAAAAGCGTCCCCCAAGTTGCGGAAGTGATTCTGATCCCCTCCGTGTCCGAGAGCAAAGACCTGGGCTGCGAAGAATCCAACAGAAAGAATGCCACGTCACTCATCCTGTTTGAGGAGGTATGTTTGTGTAAATACTCACTACAGTCAAGCTCACTTAAATGAATAACTGATAAAGGAGTAAAATGTTTAGAACAAAATCTTTGCCGATGGTAGCTGTCCCTGTTAAATGAGTAAAATGTTTAAATTAAATCGAGATTTATTTGTTTGTGTTTCACTGCTTTGTTAAAACTGATATCTTAAGCCCTTGAATTCCCTCCCTAAACCTCTCCGCCTCTCTACCTCTCTCTTTTAAGATGCTCCTTAAAACCATCTCTTTGACCAAGCTTTTGGTCACTTGTCTTAATATCTCCTTATGTGGCTCGGTGTCAAATTATGTTTGGTAACACTCCTGTGAAGCACCTTGGGATGTTTTACTACGTTAAAGGCACAATATAAATACAAACTGTTGCGCTCTTTTTACAAGCGTTTTTGTCTAGGGGTGAAAATCTCCCAGTAACCAATTCAGTGATCTTTCCGAGTCTCTTTCACCTCGTGAGGTGCTAGGGCTTGAGCATTTTTGGCAATCAATGTGACGAGTGCTTTTCATGATGTGGAAATGCCTCTTCAGGTGTTGTTGCTCGAGCTTTGTCTTCTCTTAGGCAGTCCCTTGGAGCCGAGGGTGACTTGCTCCACGCTAAACATGAGTTCTCAGGTGACTGAAGTGTCCAATGCGTGACCTCCAGTCTCTGTCACAGGTGAGGCAGATGGTGGTTGGAGAGACGGGTGGGTGGGGGGTGCCTGGGTTGCCACGTGCTACTTGCATAGTCGACGCTTGGCTTCAGCTTGCTCCCGGCGATAAGACTCTGTGTTCAGCGAGCTTTGTCATGCTGATCATGTGCCCAAATTTTAGTGGCTCGCAGCCCTCTGAGCAACAACCCAGTCTCTGAATAATGGAATCATTGCCTCTAAAGAAGCTGCTTTCTCCAGCAAGTAATTTCGATGCTGAATGGGCCAAAAGTTTCCCACTGTACAAATCACCAAACTGTTTGGTGTTTATCACAGTCATTTAAAAAAAAATTGTTGTGCCCCATAATTGTATTGTGAATATTGTAATGAAGCAAATGACATAAATACGCTTCCAGTTATCCTTAATAACTGAGACCGTTTTTCCAGTCCTGTCACTCCAATCCAGTTTGCATTACACTGCTAGCTTCTTGCCAAACTTGATACAGCAGGTAAAATGGATAGAAGAATAGAAAAGTAAATTAAATGACTTGGCAAAATCATTTTTCATTTGACCGTTTCCCTCTATACGTGGGAACTGAAATTGCACTCTGTAAAAATAAAATGGATGTGCTAAAGGTTTGAAGTGGAGAAACCCAAACTGCGGCCAGTGGTCACACGTGTCTGCAAGCTCGGCCAATCCTGGCCCTTGAGTGGAGAAGATTAAGGGGTGATCTAATTGGAGTGTTAAGGTGATTAAAGGATTTAACAGGGTAGGTGGAGAGAAAGTATTTTCTCAGGTGGGAGAGTCCAGAACAAGATGCCTTAAAATTAGAGCCAGGCCGTTCAAGGGTGAAGTCAGGAAGCTCTGCTTCACACCGATGTGGAACACTTTCCCCCAAAATGCTGTTGAGGCTGGGGGTCAATTGACCATTTCAAAACTAAAATTTATAGTTTTTTTGTTTGGCAAGGACACTAAGGGTTACAGAACCAAGGCAGGTGGATGGAGTTAATATACAGATCAGCCATGATCTAATTGAGTGGCGGAACAGGCTCGAGGGGCTGAATGGTGGTCTCCTGTTCCTATAAAGGCCAGGCAGCTCACTTTCTATTTGTCTCTCTACGTGCTTCACTCAGAATTGTGAACCTGTGGAATTCTCTACCACAGAAAGTTGTTTCTATGTTTTCTATGCTGCTTTGTCCTGTTTGAATTTTATGGTGTTTCGGAAAGGCCGTTCTCGACACTTGTATTACTGGATAAATCCTAAATCAGAGTGCCAAGATCTATTGGTATCCGCTGCCTAAGATCCATGCAAGTTAATGAGAACATGGATTCAGACTTTACATGTGGCCCAGGGAGTTTCATTGCTCTGCACCTAAGTGTTGCACAGAGACCGAAAGCTTGGACGCTCCTGGTTTAAAGGAATGATCCAAGGTAACGGCCACACAATTATCTTTAACTATTGCCAATCCTTCAAAGCCGCTGGGTCAAAATCCTGGAACTCCCTCGTAACAGCACTGTGGGAGCACCTTCACCACACGGACTGCAGCGGTTCAAGAAGGCGGCTCACCACCACCTTCTCATGGGCAGCTAGGGATGGGCAATAAATGCCGGCCTTGCCAGCGACGCCCACATCCCATGAACACGTTTTTTAAATGTGTGTGTGAAGGCGGAGGGGAAAGCACTCTGCCTATAAATTTCAAACATAGTACATCATCTCATAATTGACATGTCACTTCCAAGGATGGGAAGCTGCAACATACCGCATCTACCACACGTGTCTCCAGACTCTGCTGCTCTTTGCTTTTAATGATGCTCTTGCTCCTTATTCTCATCTCCAATAGGTAGATGTAATATTTGACGACGATGCTGGATTTCTAAATGCAATTAAGACCTTCATGGCAACTGCAAAGCGGCCGGTTATACTCACCACCACTGGTAAGCATCCGTAGCGGTTTTTTTAAAAAGAGATACATTCTGTTAAAGCCAAGGTGAAACCCTTTCATTTCCTCGTGCTAGGTGATTAACCGTCACGTGACACTGGTCGTGTAATTTCCATAGCTTTCTGCCGATAGCAATGAGCTGCTTCATATTCCTCCCATCTCTTCACACAGGCACCAGTTACTGGCATGCCTTTACTAGAAACTTAAAGGTCGACTCCTTGTTATTTCTCTGCATGAGGATTCGAAGGTCTGTGAACATCGAAACTTTGATAAAATCTACCTCGAGTGTATTTTACAATAGGTTCAATGTTACCGCGGACGGGATCTTGGACTTTATCAATAGAGGCTTGGAGTACAAAAGCAAGGAAGTTAATGTTAAACCTTTCTAAATCACTGGTTAGATCTCAGCTGGAGTATTGTGGACAATTCTGGGCACCACACTTTAGGAAGGATGTCAAGGCCTTGGAGAGAGTACACAGCAGATTTACCAGACTGGTTCTGGGGGATGAGGGACTTCAGTTACGTGGAGAAGCTGGGGTTGTTCTCCTTTAGAGCAGAGAAGGTTAAGGGGAGATTTGATAGAGGTGTTCAAAATGATGAGGAGTTCTGATGGAGACATGGACATCTATGTTCGAGAGAAGTTGAAGTTCTGAAGGGGTGCTGTATTGTACCATCTTTTGGATGACATGTTAAACCGAGGTCCTGTCTCTGCCTGTTCAGGCGAATGTTACCCGCATTACTATGTGAACGATATGGGATTAGAGTAAGAGAAGGAAGGAGAGGTTTATAATCTGAGTTGGTACTGAGTCAGGGTTAGGATTAATACTGAACCTTGCTCAACTCCGTGGCAGCCAGAGAAAAACCCGTCAAATACGACATCAAATAAATTCCTACTGGAAATGGGGAGCCTGGGTGGACAAGCCCGTATGCTATCAAACTACGATCTAGTGGTTGCCCTAAATAAAGTAGTTTTCCTTCTTTTAAAAATTCAAAATGATGGTCTCGACGGATCTGTCTGCCATCACATTGTGGCAGATGTACCCACCAAAGTTCCCCATAAGATGCGCGTTTCCGCGCACTGATCTGGGGGTCCCCCGCGCAGGCCGCTCACCAGCTGTTGCCGCCGGTAAAGATGCCACGCAACAAATTTAAAGGAACAACACACACACACACACAAACATTTCGAGGGAGCATTGGTGCCCACCCAGTAACCTGGGAAGCTCTATTGGCAGCTGCAGAACTTGTTTGTGTCCTGTTGTGTGCGAGTACCTCTGGCTGTTGAAGTATTGTACTTTTTAAACATTGAATAGTTATCGGCCCTTGTGTTTGTTACTGATCCTCAGATCCCAACTTCAGTTTAATGTTTGAGTGCTGCTTCGAAGAAATCTGCTTCAAAGTGCCATCCTTGGTAAGTTTTGATTGTTCTAGTTTGTGATGAAACATCTTTAGTGAACTGATAAGTTCTCGGGTGTCCTTGGCCAATACTTAACCCTCAAACAGCACGTAAAACAGATTATCTGGTTATTATCTCATTGCTGTTTGTCAGAGCTTGCTGTGTGCAAATCGGCTGGTGTATTTCTATTACAAAAGTGACTATACTTCAAAAAGTACTTCATTGGCAGTGAAGTGCTTTGGGGTGCCCTGAGGTCATGAAAGGCGCTATATAAATGCACGTTCTTTTTTTTTTGCTTGGGTCTGAGTGTAATGAAATTTCTGTCGCCTGTTCTCCCTCCCTCCCTCCCTCCCTCTTGTAGGTACTGACTGGTCTGTGGTACAGTCTTATGGGCACTCTTACCCCTCCAATCCTTCACCCGAGTGTTGGCAAGCTCTCGGCAACGGAAGACATTATAAACAAAGCCCAATCCTGCCCTCGGCTTAACACTTGCACCGGCAGAGGGCGATCAGTGAGGAGCCAAAATCCTGTGTGTGGTTTACCTCCGGCCCAGCAATATGGAGTTGGGTTGTAATTCTCCCCACAGCCCCTCCTATTGCTTCCATCAGAGAAATGAATTACAGACCAGGGATAAAAAAAATGGCACCCATGAAATATTTTGGAAAGCCTACACCCAAGCTGCAGTTTAAAATGTAGACAATCCAAACATGCCCTTACTGTGGAGGGTTCTCAAACGCTCACCATGTATTTATAAGCCATTTTGGTCATAATATCTGACTCTGTAAACGGTGACATTTATGCATCAATTTGTGGCTTCTCTACGTTTTCCTCAACACATGAACAGAGGAGGCTTAGGGGAGACGTAATTAAGGTGTATAAAATAATGAGGGGTCTAGATAGGTTGGATAGGAAGGACCTATTTCCCTTAGCAGAGGGGTCAATAACCAGGGGGCATAGAATTAAAGTAATTGGTAGGAGGTTTAGAGGGAAGTTGAGAACTTTTTACACCCAGAGGGTGGTGGGGGTCTGGAACTCACTGCCTTGAAAGGGTGGTAGAGGCAGAAACCCTCACCACATTTAAAAAGTACTTGGGAGTACCATAACCTACAGGGCTACGGACCAAGAGCTGGAAAGTGGGATTAGGCTGGATGGCGCTTTGTCGGCCGGCACGGACACAATGGGCCAAATGGCCTCCTTCTGTGCCGTATATTTCTATGATTGATTTCTATGACAGCTCATCCACAGCGCTGTTTTGAGGGAGCTAAACTTCCTTCTCCATCACACCAGACAGTAAGAAATCCAGCAGGAGAACATTACCGGATATCTCTTGGGTGGATTACAGGATTGAAATGACTTGTGTAACCAGTTTACAAAACTGTCTTGAAGTTCAGTCAGATGTAGCTTTGCCGCACCAGGAACTCAATTATTCAGCACACCAATTGCGAATGGCGCTGTTAGCCATCGAACACTAGTCATGTGATATATCCAGATGCATTATCCTCAGAATATTCATCTGAAAAGGGCAGCCCAAGAAGCTTCAAATATGAGCATAACACCTGTTTTCCTATTGTCCCCAAGTGGTGCATTAACTGTAGGCAGTGGATAACGACTTGGAAGAAGGGACTGAGTGTAACGTGGCCAAGTTTGCTGATGATACAAAGATGGGAGGAAAAGCAATGTGTGAGGAGGACACAAAAAATCTGCAAAAGGACATAGACAGACTAAGTGAGTGGGCAAAAAATTGGCAGATGGAGTATAATGTTGGAAAGTGTGAGGTCATGCACTTTGGCAGAAAAAAAATCAAAAAGCAAGTTATTATTTAAATGGAGAAAGATTGCAAAGTGCCGCAGTACAGTGGGACCTGGGGGTACTTGTACATGAAACACAAAAGGATAGTGTGCAGGTACAGCAATGATCAGGAAGGCCAATGGTATCTTGGCCTTTATTGCAAAGGGGATGGAGTATAAAAGCAGGGAAGTCTTGCTACAGCTATATAAGGTATTGGTGAGGCCACACCTGGAATACTGCGTGCAGTTTTAGTTTCTATATTTACGAAAGGATATACAGGCAACTCTCGATTATCTGGGACCCTCGGGGATTGGGCTATGCTGGGTAAACGATTTCTCCGTTAGAGCGATTCACATTCTAAAGTTAAAACCCGATGCCTTCTCGGGCCGAAATTTTAAATCCCGTTACACTGGTTTCCCGTTAGATCCGTGTGCGGATAATCGAGAGTTGCCTGTACTTGCTTTGGAGGCAGTTGAGAGAAGGTTCACTAGGTTGATTCCGGGGATGGGGGGGGTTGACTTATGAGGAAAGGTTGAGAAGTTTGGACCTCTACTCATTGAAATTCAGAAGAATGAGAGGTGATCTTATCGAAATGTATAAGATTATGAGGGGACTTGACAAGGTGGATGCAGAGAGGATGTTTCCACTGATGGGGGAGGCTAGAACTAGGGGGCATGATCTTAGAATAAGGGGCCACCCATTTAAAACGGAGATGAGGTGAAATTTCTTCTCGGAGGTTGTAAATCTGTGGAATTCGCTGCCTCAGAGAGCTGTGGAAGCTGGGACATTGAATAAATTTAAGACAGAAATAGACAGTTTCTTAAACAATAAGGGGTTATGGGGAGCGGGCGGGGAAGTGGAACCGAGTCCATGATCAGATCAGCCATGATCGTATTAAATGGCGGAGCAGGCTCGAGGGGCCTACTCCTGTTCCTATTATGTTCTTATAACCTGCAAACCCACCTGGCAACACCACTTGGAATGTGTGGGTTGCACAAAGGAGTGACCCTTAACCTTTTTAATATCTTGTAGTCGAATCTCAATTATCCACCTTCCTATCATCTACCATCCTGATTATATACCTCAATTCACGCGGAACAAAGCATTGCCTGGGGCACTGCTGGCTTCATTTGTTGTTTGCATTCCATTTGTTGGTGATTAAAGTTGCATCCTGTTTCATTTGCTGTTTGTGTTGAACTTGTCTTCACTCCCATGCCTAGGATATTCTGTTCTGCGTGTCGATTCCCGAAATTGGCGAACTTGTGATTTCCTGGTGGGAACAAGGGAGGGGAGTCCCCTCCATTATGATGGATTATGTGTAATCCAAAATGTAACCTGATGCTACCCTCCCAATTAAGGCTATTGTCTTCATAGAATCATAGGAATTTACAACACGGAAAGAGGCCACTTTGGCCCATCGTGTCCGCACCAGCCGACCAAGTGCTATCCAGCCTAATCCCACTTTCCAGCTCTTGGTCCGTAGCCCTGTAGATTACGGCACTTTAAGTGCACATCCAAGTATTTTTTAAATGTGGTGAGGGTTTCTGCCTCTACCACCCTTTCAGGCAGTGAGTTCCAGACCCCCACCACCCTCTGGGTGAAGAAATCTCCTCTCGTATCTCCTCTAAACCTCCCCCCAATTAATTTAAAACAATGCCCACTGGTTGTTGACCCCTCTGCTAAGGGAAACAGGTCCTTCCTATCCACTCTATCCAGGCCCCTCATAGTTTTATACACCTCAATCAGGTCCCCTCTCAGCCTCCTCTGTTCCAAAGAAAACAGACCCAGCATCTCCAATCTTTCCTCATAGCCAAACTCTCCAGTCCAGGCAACATTCTTGTAAATCCCCCCTGCACCCTTTCCAGTGCAATCACATCTTTCCTGTAATATGGTGACCAGAACTGCACACAGTACTCCAGCTGTGGCCTGACCAGTGTTTTATACAGTTTAAGCATAACCTAATTGCTCTTGTATTCCATGCCTTGACTAATAAAGGCAAGTATTCCATATGCCTTCTTAACCACCTTATCTACCTTCTGGGATCTGTAGACCTGCACTCCAAGGCCCCTTTGTTTCTCTACACTTTTCAGTGTCGTACCACTTAATGTGTATTCCCTTGCCTTGTTAGACCTCCCAAATGCATTACCTCACACTTATCTGGATTGAATTCCATTTGCCACTGTTCTGCCTGCCTGATCAGTACATTGATATCTTCTTGCAGTCTACAGCTTTCTTCTTCTTTATCAACCACACAGCCTATTTTAGTATCATCTGTAAACTTCTTAATCATACCCCCAACATTGAAGTCCAAGTCATTAATATATACCACAAAAAGCAAGGGACCCAGCACTGAACCCTGCAGAACCCCACTGGAAACAGCCTTCCAGTCTCAAAAACACCCATCAACTATTACCCTTTGCTTCCTGCCTCTGAGCCAATTTTGGATCCAACTTGCCACTTTGCCCTGGATCCCATGAACTTTTACTTTCGTGACCAGTCTGCCATGTGGGACCTTATCAAAAGCTTTGCTAAAATCCATATACATTACATCATGCGCACTTCCCTCATTGACCCTCCTGGTTACCTCCTCAAAAAATTCAATCAAGTTAGTCAGACACGACTTTCCCTTAACAAATCCGTGCTGACTGTCCTTGATTAATCCATGTCTTTCCAATTGAAGATTTATCCTGTCCCTCAGGATTTTTTCCAATAATTTTCCCACCACCGAGGTTAGTGATTACTCGGTCTATCCCTTTCTCCCTTTTTAAAAACAAGTACACCATTAGCAATCCTCTGACACCGCACCTGTACCCAAAGAGGACTGAAAATGATGGTCAGAGCCTCTGCTATTTCCTCTTTTTTGCTTCTCTTAGCCTGGGATACATTTCATCCGGGCCTGGGGATTTATCCACTTTCAAAACTGCTAAGCCCCTTAATACTTCCTCTTTCACTATGTTTATCTCGTCTAATATTTCACACTCTTCCCTTATTACAAAGTCTGCATCGCCCCTCTCTCATGAAAACAGATGCAAAGAATTCATTAAGAATACATCAGTCCTCCAGTCTTCTGCCTCCACACAGATTTCCTTTGTGGTCTCTAATAGGCCCCAATCTTTCTCTAGTTATCCTTTTGCTCTTAATGTATTTATAAAACACCTTTGGGTTTTCCCTGATTTTACTTGCCAACATTCTTTCATGCTTTCTCTTTGCTTTCCTGATATCTTTTTTAATTGCACCACTGCACCACTTATACTCCTCTAGAGTTTCTGCAATACCCTGTATGTTTCTCCAAATGTCCCAGGCGAGACATTGAAATATGAAGTGCTTTCACTTAGTCCAGTAATGAGTTTTATTTTATCAAAGTGAGTAGGACGGGGCTTGTGGTAAGACTCACAGTAAAGAGTCTATTTTACAGCAAGCAGAGTCTCCATAAACTGCAGCAAACCGAACTCGTGACCAAAACTACAGCAACATCTCCCGATTAAAAGCAGATTATTTCTCCTGTAAAAGGCAGTTACATAAATACAAATTTGTAGAATCTTGCAATGCAGAAGGAGGCCATTTGGTCCATCGTGCCTGTGCCAACTCTTTGAAAGAGCTGTCCAATTTAGTCCCCCGCACACAGCTTTTTCCTCACAACCTTGCAGATGATGTGTGTATAATCAATCCCAGTCACTTATCACAGTGCGATTGACGGAGGGGATTATCCAATCATCTCCATTCTGGCTGGGGCTTGTGGTGTCATTATATATGCAGCTGTATTTTAGTCCAAATACTCTAGCCAATAAGGATGTTATAAGTGACTTAGCCCAGTGTAGGACTTAGTTTTCTTTTCTTCACACCAGGTAAACGTTGCCAGCTACCTTCAGCTCTTGTGCCTAGCTGAAAATTTACGGACCGATGCGAAGGACCTCACTGCACTCCTTGCTCTCAATAAATGCGATATACGACAGAGTATTCTCCACCTGCAGTTCTGGGTGAGAAGTGGGGGTGGCTACCAAGTGGATAAGCTTCTCCCTGCTGAAGGTGGGTGCCAGCTGTATAACTGGATGCTTCCCAAATGAATGACAGGAGATTTGTAATATTAAACTGAGAATTTTGAATTGCTTTGATCTGATCATTCTCCAGCCCATCAATATTTACTATGTCTGGTAAGTCCTAAGAAATTCCAGTATCCTGGGTCAGCCATTTATAAAAACAAAAGTATTTCAGCATTAGCCGAAAAATCACCAAGATTACAGGAATAAAGCTACTCCTATATTGATGCAGTCCAGTTACAGACATACTAAAATGATGGGACAGGAAAGGACCAGCCGATCCATCAAGCCCATTGACTCTTTATTTCTTCCCAATGCTGGCATCTATTTTGAGGAGCGGCCTGACTAATTGGCTTTTAAAGACTTGTTTCCCAACCAATCGAGTTTTAACAAGTCTAAAGATTAAGTTAATCTTTGACCTGTCAAAGCAGGGAGGCCAGTTCCCATTGGTGGCCTTGGAAACCCAGTCACACCCTGGGGATAATCGTTCTTTTAAAGAAATGTTCTAATGTTAAATTAAGCTTTGATCCCCAAACCCATCTTTCCTTATCCCTCTAATGGGACAAATAACTAATTAGAACTCCTCATCATCATTATAAGCAGTCCCTCGGAATCGAGGAAGACTTGCTTCCACTCTTAAAATGAGTCCTTTGGTGAGTGAACAGTCCAATATGAGAATTACAGTCTCTGTCACAGGTGGGACAGACAGTGGTTGAGGGAAGGGGAGGGTGGGACTGGTTTGCCGCACGCTCCTTCCGCTGCCTGCGCTTGATTTCTGCATGCTCTCGACGACGAGACTCGAGGTGCTTGGCGCCCTCCCGGATGCACTTCCTCCACTTAGGACGGTCTTTGGCCACGGACTCCCAGGTGTCAGTACCACTCTGTAGTTTAAAATATATTTTTAACAATGAAGTAAAAAGAAGCTGCATGACACACAGGGTCCCTCTTGTCTAACAGTCATTTCACCAGTTGGGGAAGATGGGTTGGGGGCTGCTGGTTACTGTCCCCTATTTTTTTGTATGCACTATAATGTATACTTGTTCCAAAATCAGAAATGTACTTTTTGTATTAAATAGTTGCCGTTACCTTATGATGTACATTTCATCGTTGTTTCATTTATAAACACAAGGAATGAGCCTGGTTCCGAGCCCGGCCGAGGGAGATTCAGTCGAAAATGCTGTTGTTGCTGAGGGCACCCTGGAGGATCCTTCAAAGGACGGCTCCATTGTGAGGACGCAGGATGTTCCCAAATGCAACACTGGATGTGCGGAGAGCCTGCTTGGCTTCAAAAACATTGCAGGACCTTCAAATGATCTCTTTTCTGTGTTCAAGGTAACTGCTCCCCACCGTCAAATAGCCCATGAGCTGACACTCCCCGTTCGAGGTTCCCGTGTAAATTGTGGTCAATTGGGGCAGAGGGGGGTGGGGGGGGTCCCAGTGGGAGTCGGCACCTTCAGGGAAGGCTGGGTGAGGGGGCACCTGTCGAACCGTTTCCCAGCAGGGGTCGGCACCTTCAGGGAAGGGGAGGGGGGGGAATAAAACTGGAAGAACAGTTTGAAGAGCTGATCGCTTGATCCTTCTAGTCGGCCCGCCCAAGCCAGACCGGTCGAGCGACAGGAGCGAGACTAAAGGCCAGTCCATCACCCCTCCTGGCCGGGGGCTGAGAGTCAGGCTAACGACCTGTCCGACTAACGGAAACAGCCCAGAGACAAGACGAGCCTGTTACAGATTGGCCAGTGTAAGAACATAGAAGCAGGAGAAGGCCATACAGCCCCTCGAGCCTGCTCAGCCATTCAATAAGATCATGGCTGATCTGATCTTGGCCTCAACTCTACTTTCCTGCCTGTTCCCCATACCCCCTGACTCCCCTGTAGTTCAATATAAACCTCAGCTCTGCAGAATCATCATCTGCAATGCCAGGTGATACTCCATGGGAGTCAAATGTCCGGCTCTGGACAGACATCAGTGGAAGAAATAGTTTGGCTCATGCACCAATAGGCACAGCACACTTTAACTTGCTCAGAAGAGGTGTTTTTTGTAGAGCTTCTGTAATGAGAGCCGTGTGCAATGTAGGTTTTCTCTGCCACATTGAGAGACTTACAGCAGGTGCTCCAGTGACTGCTTTTAATGCTGTATACTTTGTGATTTGCCTTTCAGCGGGAGGTCGTTGCACTGGAGCAGTGGAGCAGTCAAGTGCAGATTCTCCTGGAGCTCCAGAGGAGGCGGCTAGACTTCCTATTCCATAATCTGGAGTTTCTCCTGCCTCTGCCTGTCCGAATCGTTCCTGACCCACAGGGGCCTGAAAAGCTCCTTGCAAAGGAGACTCGACCTTCCGTCTGCAATCCCGGACGGAGAGCTGGAAGAAAGGTTCGTGACGGCGACGAATCTGCCGACGCCAGCCCTGTAAAAGTCTCGGGCAGGATGAAGCTCCGCAGAAAAGCTGCCCTGTTCGACGACAGTGACTTGTTTGACGCGGAGCTGAACGAGAGTTGTGCCTCTGTGACCTTACCGAATGAAATTCCTACCTCATCGTCTGTCGCTGGTAAGGCGGCGGGAAGCCCCGCTGGCTCAGCGAGTGGGGGGAGTCCCTCCCAGAGCGAGGCCGGCCCCTCCAGAGTTACTGAAAAGGAGCCGAGGACTTTGGCGGCTCGGAAGCGTTGCGAGTTGGTGTCTTTGTGTCTGAGATCGCTGGCCGAGTTCGCGGACAGCGTCTCGTTCTTGGACTGCTGCCTCCACGGAGGCGCGGCGGAGAGCGAGGGTTCGTGCGGACAGAGCGGGTACCACTGGGCTGCCGCAGAGATTAAAAATGGCATGTTGGACGAGCGGAGGGTGGAGCCGGAGGACTGGTGGTCCTCCCACAGCTGCGGGGAGGCGAGAGCCACTGCCGAGGCCTTGAGCTGGAGGAAGTGTCGCTCGCAGATCGAGCGAGCCGTGGAATGTTCCGTCGCCGAGCGCGGAGGGCCCGGGAAGGACGCGATGGATGATCTCACCCTTCACCTTCCAAATCGCCAAAACAGCAAGGGCGCCTTCACGGAGCCTCTGCACTATCACACCAGGTATGTCTCCCAATTGTAACCAACGTTCGCGCTGAGCTGCACGGTGGTCTGCAGCTCCCGCGCAGGCTGCTCACCGGCTTTTACGCGGAAGAAAGCGCCCCGGCACAAACATTTAAACGGGCCGCGCAGCTCGTGAAAGGCAGCACACTGGGAGAAAACAATTCGAGGGAACATTGCTTATAATGGCTTTTAGTTCTTCACAATTAATTCACTGGGCTACAGCAGGACTCTTTATCACAGCCCCCTACCGCACATGCTCCCCCCACCCAATATATAAATGTGATGGGATATTTTGGAACTTGTTCCCCAGTCTGTTGCAATAAATCGCTATATAACTTTTACTGAGCAGCATGATGATGGTGGAGACTTGGTCAGTGTTGAATCTTTTAATTGCTGCTTGTTCTGGCATTCCTGTCTTCAACTGGGAAAAGACCTGCTACACAGCAAGCCACTATCTGATGGACCATGTGCATGGGACTCCCATTCGAGATCTTCTATCAGATACTCTGGAGTCTGCCCTGCTGCCTTTTTTCATGCTTCTGTTTCTACCCATTAGTTAATCACACGCTCTGTCTCGTGTGCCTTTTATTTCTTTGATTTAATAACGTAAGAAATAGGAGCAGGAGTAGGTCATACAGCCCCATTGAGCCGTCAATAAGATCATGGCTGAACTTTGACCTCAACTCCACTTTCCCGCCCTTTCCCCATATCCCTTGATCCCCTAGAGTCCAAAAATCTATTGATCTCACCCTTGAATATACTCAAAGACTCATCATCCGCAGCACTTCAGGGCAGAGAATTCCTAAGTGAAAAATTCCTCCTCTCCATCTTAAATGGCCGACCCCTTATCCTGCGACGATGCCCCCAAGTTTTCGACACTCAGCATCTACCCTGTCAATCCCCCTCAGAATCTATGTTTCATTGACCTCGCCTGCATCTCCCTTTGTCTCCTGCTATCACTCACCCATTTACCTGTCTCCCTGCTCTCCCCCCCAAGTATTTCCCAGGACGTTCTATTTCTTTCCCTGCGTTTCCTCTTCCCCGTTTTCCTTGTTCTGCTCCTAATCTAATATCTTCCAGGCCTGAGGGATTTCCCCTTTTTCTGTTTTTATTTTGTTGTAAGCAATCCCCTTACTTGCTCAGCTCGCCTCCTCGGCAGCCCGTCCGCTGGCTTAAACATTCACCCCCACCCCCAGCGGCCCGCCGTGTGTACTATCCACGGGATACACGGCAGAAAGCCACCCAGGCTTATTCGGTGGCACCTCCCGAACCCAGCACTTCCACTGGCTAGAAAGCCATGGGCAGCAGGTCCGCGGGATCACCAATCCCAGTCACGCACCATCCTGACTTGGATACAGATCAGCCACTCCTTCATCGTCGCTGACTCAAACTCCTGAAACTCTCAACTATAGGGGCACCGTACCTGCAGCAGTTCAAGGAGGCCTGCCACCACCTTCTCTGGGTAATTAGGGATGCGCAAAAACAAAGCTGGCATTGGCAGCGATGACCACATCCCGAGAGTCATTTTTTCTTCAAGTGTGGGCGCAGTGCCACTGATTGCCTGTTGGTGGTGCACTTGTGCTGTTAGAGATTTCTCAGCTACAACTTTAAACTATATAGCTCATTATATATAAAGGAAGATACATTTATAGAGCGCTTTTCACTACCTCCAGGGCGTTAAGTTAAGCAGAGTCAGCATGGTTTTATGAAGGGGAAATCATGTTTGACAAATTTTGTGTTTCATGTACAAGGACCCCCAGATCCCTCTGTACTGCAGCATTTTGTAGTCTCTCTCTATTTAAATAATAATTTGCTTTTTTATTCTTCCTACCAGAGTGGATAACCTCACATTTTCCCACATTATAGTCCATCTGCCAAATTTTTGCCCACTCACTTAACATAAGACCAGGACCGAATCTGTAATCTGGGCTAACATTCCTAAAGGAGCACTGCACTGTCAGAGGTGTTGGATGAGATGTTAAACCTCGCCGATTGACCTAAAAGTTCCCATGGCTTTATTCAAAGATGAGCTGGGGAGTTCTTCCCGGTGTCATGGCTAATATTTATCTCTCAATCAACATCACTAAAACCGATTATCTGGTCATTTATCACATTTACAACAGTGACTGCACTTTAAAAGTACTTTGTTGGCCGTGTGATGCTCTGCGGCCGTGACGTTGCCCAGTGAATGCAAGTTCCTCCCTTTTTCAAAACAAAAGTGGAAGTCGGAAAAGGATTTTCAGCAAACACTGCAGCTTCGTAGTGCCACAAATAGAATGGACTTGAATCACAATCTGGCATTTAGCAGTTGATGCTGGTTTCAGTGTTCTGTGGGGTGTTGTTTTCTTGGCCGACTTCTGCAAAATCTGTCTAACTTCCCGTGTAAGCGAGTGTGCAGAACTTCTGCCACCGAGATGATTATTTTTTAATTCCTGTTTCATAGTCAGACACTTTGTGAAAGTGTGTCATTGTTGGTCGAGACAGTGCGCTGACTTAAGGAAAAGGCACCGGCGTTTATTAATAACTGGCTAAAGAGAGAGCACTGGGAGGGGGGGGTTGGTAAAAATGGAGAGCTTGTGGCATGCAGTGTCCCAGGGGTCTCTGCTTGGATCCTCTTCGTCTTGATGTACATAAATGGCCTGGAATCTCCATATCAACGTAAACTGGTCAAAGGCACCAAGCTTGGGGCTGTAGATTTAGGAGTACGGGCAAGATTCTAGACTGAGGTTTAAATAGAGAACTGGATAGTGGATAGAGAACTGGTTGGCAGACAAGAACCAAAAAGTAGGAATAAACTGGTCCTTTTCAGAATGGCAGGCAGTGACTAGTAGAGTGCCGCAGGGTTCAGTGCTGGGACCCCAGCTCTTTACAATATACATTAATGATTTAGACGAAGGAATTGAATGTAATATCTCCAAGTTTGCAGATGACACTAGACTGGGTGGCTGTGTGAGCTGTGAGGAGGATGCTAAGAGGCTGCAGGGTGACTTGGACAGGTTAGATGAGTGGGCAAATGCATGGTAGATGCAGTATAATGTAGATAAATATGAAGTTATCCACTTTGGTGGTTAAAAACAGAAAGTCAGATTATTATCTATCGGAAAAGGGGAGGTGCAACGAGACCTGGGTGTCATGGTACATCAGTCATTGAAAGTTGGCATACAGGTACAGCAGGTGGTGAAGAAGGCAAATGGCATGTTGGCCTTCATAGCAAGAGGATTTGAGTACACGGGCAGGGAGGTCTTACTGCAGTTGTGCAGGGCCTTGGTGAGGGCTCACCTTGAATGTTGTGTACAGTTTTGGTCTCTTAATCTGAGGAAGAACGTTCTTGCTATTGAGGGAGTGCAGCGAAGGTTCACTAGACTGATTCCTGGGATGGCAGGACTGACATATGAAGAAAGACTGGATCGACTAGGCTTATATTCAATAGAATTTAGAAGAATGAGAGGGGATCTCATAGAAACATATAAAATTTTGACGGGATTGGACAGGTTAGATGCAGGAAGAATGTTCCCGATGTTGGGAAAGTCCAGAACCAGGGGTCACAGTCTAAGGATAAGGGGTAAGCTATTCAGGACTGAGATTAGGAGAAACTTCTTCACTCAGAGAATTGTGAACCTGTGGAATTCTCTACCGCAGAAAGTTGTTGAGGCCAGTTTGTTAGATATATTCAAAAATGAGTTAGATGTGGCCCTTAGGGCTAAAGGGATCAAGGGGTATGGAGAGAAAGCAGGAATGAGGTACTGAAGTTGCATGATCAGCCATGCTCTTATTGAATGGTGGTCAGGCTCGAAGGGCCGAATGGCCTACTCCTGCACCTATTTTCGATGTTTCTAAATCTTTGCTGAGCTTCGATGTGTGAAGTTCAGCACAGACAATTCAAAGGTATTGGAAATTTTTAAATATATACATGCCACAGGTGGAATAGAACATCCTGTGGGGGAAGTTGAAAAGACTTAAGGGGTTCACTGTGTCCAAACTAGTATCAGCTAGTCATAAACAAAACCAAACGGGATGCTGAGTTACATCGCCAAAGCAGACGGCTTCAAACCCCGCCCCTCCCCCCCACTATGAGTTCCTGCTGAAGATGTATAGTGCCCCACTTGGCCGACATTTGAAAGAAATAACTTCTCAGGACATCCCAAAGAGCTTTGCAACCAAAGAAATCCTTATTAAGTGTAGTCACTGCAGTGTCGGTAAATGTGACAGCCAATTAGTACACGGCAAGAATCCACAAACAACAATGAGCTTCATAACCTGGTAAATCGATTCTGGTGCTGGCCATTGAGGGATACATTTTGGCCAGGACACTGGAGAACTCTCCTGCTCACCTAATAATGCCATGGACTCATTTACGTTCACCTTAAAGGTTCAACATCTTGTCTGAAAGATGGTTCCTCTGACAGTGCGGCGCTCCCTCAGAACTGCCCCTCTGACAGTGGGGCGCTCCCTCAGTACCGGCCCCTCCGACTGCGGCGCTCGCTCAGCGCTGGCCCTCCGACAGTGCGGTGCTCCCTCAGCGCTGCCCCTCCGACAGTGCGGTGCTCCCTCAGCGCTGCCCCTCCGACAGTGCGGTGCTCCCTCAGCGCTGCCCCTCCGACAGTGCGGCGCTCCCTCAGTAGTGTTCCTTCCTCCTCCCCCTCCCCCCCCCCCCCCCCCCCCCCCCCCCCCCGGACAGTGCGGCGCTCCCTTAGCACTGTTCCTTCCCCCCCCCCCCCCCCGACAGTGCGGCGCTCCCTCAGCACTGCCCCTCCGACAGTGCGGCGCTCCCTCAGCACTGCCCCTCCGACAGTGCGGCGCTCCCTCAGCACTGCCCCTCCGACAGTGCGGCGCTCCCTCAGCACTGCCCCTCCGACAGTGCGGCGCTCCCTCAGCACTGCCCCTCCAACAGTGCGGCGCTCCCTCAGCACTGCCCCTCCGACAGTGCGGCGCTCCCTCAGCATTGCACTGGAGTGTCAACCTGGATTATGTGCTGAAGTCTTGGAGGGAGGTTTGAGCCCACATCTTCCTGACTCCAAGGTGAGGGTCTCACCGCTGAGCCAGTGACATTTTGTAGTGCACTGTGTATAGTTCAGTCAGTAAGGCCCCCAGCCCAGTCCCAGAAAGGGTGCAGAATAAACCAACGTCCCCATTGTCTGAGGCACGATTGACCAGGGCTGCACAGTCTCAGATGGAGCCTTGTATAAAAAATAGAGGAAGTAATCCCAAAATAGTACTGTCTGCTGTACCAGAGTGGCTCGGGAATAAGGTGTGCGTTGAAGATTTAGTATAGACACGGTGTTTTTTTACACACAGCCGAGAGAGAGTCCCAATAAGACTGTGCTTTAGCGCATTTGATTTTGTCCATCCAGGATACCGACCCCCCCCCCCCCCCGTTTTCCCATCGCATTAACGTTTCTGTGTGCCCTCGCACTGCCTTACGTAGGTTAACATTGTGATCTTGGGAGCTGCTCTTGCCCTTAAATCTATCCATTGTCATCTTGGTTTATTCGGTCGCAATCATGCTTGAGTCAGAAAGAAAGACTTGCATTTATATAATGCCTTTAATGACCACCGGTGTCTCAAAGCCTTTTACAGCCAATGACATACTTTTGAGGATGTAATTAGTAGAGTGGACATGGGAGAACCAGTGGATGTGGTGTATTTGGACTTTCAAAAGGCTTTTGACAAGGCCCCACACAAGAGATTGGTGAGCAAAGTTAAGGCACATGGTATTGGGGGTAATGTATTGACGTGGCTAGAGAACTGGTTGACAGACAGGAAGCAAAGATGGGAATAAACGGGTCCTTTTCAGGATGGCAGGCAGTGACTAGTGGGGTGCCGCAGGGTTCAAGTGCTGGGACCCCAGCTATTTACAATATACATTAATGATTTAGACGAAGGAATTGAATGTAATATCTCCAAGTTTGCAGATGACACTAAGTTGGGTGGCAGTGCGAGCTGCGAGGAGGATGCTAAGAAGCTGCAGGTGGCCTTGGACAGGTTAGGTGAGTGGGCAAATGCATGGCAGATGCAGTATAATGTGGATAAATGTGAGGTTATCCACTTTGGTGGCAAAAACAGGAAGGCAGATTATTATCTGAATGGTGACAGATTAGTAAAAGGGGAGGTGCAACGAACCTGGGTGTCATGGTACATCAGTCATTGAAGGTAGGCATGCAGGTACAGTAAGCAGTAAAGAAAGCAAATGACATGCTAGCCTTCATAGCGAGGGGATTTGAGTATAGGAGCAGGGACGTCTTGCTGCAATTGTACAGGCCTTGGTGAGACCACATCTTGAGTATTGTGTGCAGTTTTGGTCTCCTAATCTGAGGAAGGACATTCTTGCTATTGAGGAAGTGCAGCGAAGGTTCACCAGACTGATTCCCGGGATGGCAGGACTGACATACGAGGAAAGCCTGGATCGGCCAGACTTGTACTCACTGGAATTTAGAAGAATGAGAGGGGATCACATAGAAACTTATAAAATTCTGACTGGACAGGTTAGATGCAGGAAGAATGTTCCCAATGTTGGGGAAGTCCAGAACCACAGGTCACAGTCTAAAGATAAGGGGTAAATGATATAGGACCGAGATGAGGAGAAACTTTTTCACCCAGAGAGTTGTGAACCTGTGGAATTCTCTACCACAGAAAGGTTTTGAGTCCAGTTCGTTGGACATATTCAAAAGGGAGTTAGATGTAGTGGCCCTTACGGCTAAAGGGATCAGGGGGTATGGAGAGAAGGCAGGGGTGAGGTACTGAGGTTGCATGATCAGCCATGATCTTATTGAATGGTGCTGCAGGCTCGAAGGACCGAATGGCCTGCCCCTGCACCTATTTTCTATGCTTCTGAAGTGTAGTCACTGTTGTATTGTGGGAAACGTGGCGGCCAATTTGCACACAGCAAGATCCCACAAACAGCAATGTGATAATGACCAGATAATCTGTTTTAGTGATGTTGGTTGAGGGTAAATATTAGCCAGGGCACCAGGGATAACTCCCCTGCTCTTCTTTGAAATAGTGCCATGGGAACTTTTACGTCCACCTAAGAGAGCAGAGAGGGCCTCGGTTTAATGTTGCATCCAAAAGATGGCACCGCCAACAGTGCAGCGCTCCCTCGTGCTTACACTGGAGTGTCTGCCTAGATTTTTGTGCTCAAGTCACTGGAGTGGGACTTGAACCCACAACCTTCTGACTCGGAGGCGAGCGGGCTGCCCACTGAGCCACGGCTGGTCTCAATACAGCGGTATGGTGTATTGATGGATGCTACCTTTCAAATGTGATGTTGCACCAAAAACCCTCTCTGTCCCTTTGATTGTGGTGGATGTAAACTATACCAGAGCATTTGTCAAAGAAGAGCAGGGAAGTCCCACTGCCCTGGCTAACATTGTTCCCTTAACCTGCAGCACCAAAAGTAGATTAGCGAGTCGTTCATCTGATTTGCTGCCTGTGTGACCTTTCCAGATTGACGGCTGCCATTTGATAACCATCTATATAAATACAGTTTGCTTCCCATGACCTGCTTAACTTTGGGAGCACGGGTTATTACTGTGCATAAGTTTAGTTGAAATATTGTACAAGCACACCATAAATTGTCGGCTTCAAATTTCATAACTTCGCCCTTCGCCCCATAACTCTCAGTAGTGATGTTGAAAAAATTGCCTCTAATAACTTTTTGACATTTTGTCAGTGGCTGTCAGTGTGTGAGGCATTCAGTTTAAATTGTGTAATCCTTTATCTTGCTGTTTCCTGCTCTCCGTGTCCCAAACAACCCCAAGGTGCCCTAATAACCAGAAAATGTTTTCAGTAGCTGCTGTGGTGCTTTGGTATTAATCGAGCTTTGATCGAGAAGCTGGGGTCGTTCCCCCTGGAGCAGCGAAGGCTAAGGGGAGATTTGATAGAGGTGTTTAAAATCGTTTAGAAGAGCAAATAAAGCGAAACTCTTTCCGGTGGCTGAAGGGTCGGTAACCAGAGGGCACAGATTTAAGGTGATTGGCTAAAGAACCAGAGACCACATGAGGATAAACTTCTTGTGGCAACGAGTGGTTAGGATTTGGAATGTACTGCCTGACCGGGTGGTGCCATCAGGTTTAATAGTAGCCTTCAAAATGGAATTGGATAACTACTTGAAGGAGAAAAAAATTGCAGTGATATGGGAAAAGGGCGGGGGAGTGGGACTGACTGGATTGATCTTCGAAAGGGCCGCGCAGACTCGATGGGCCGAATGGCCGCCTCCTGTGCTGTACTATTCTATGAAACCTCCGAGCGTTTCATTCCAAGTACTTTGGAATAAGTTGCTGAGGCCATTGAAGCAAACAGTACAAAAAAGTTCAAGAGCCACATGCTGAAATTGCCTCTCACTCGTGCCTCTTACTTGCACGAGTGTTTGTGGCAGTGCTGTCATTTCAACCCTGCTGTCATTTGTCATCTTTCCAGACGTTTTGACTTTTTTAACTTTCGATGTAGTCAATAGAAGACTCGTTGGAGATCCTTGCTTCTTCCCCTTCCTCTCCCTCCGCAAGTGCACAGCCCTTCCCGTTTCACACTCGTGCTCAGGAACTCCCAACAAGAGAGCCTAACCTTCCGGGCTGAGGGGTTTAATCATCTCTCTATATTAACTGAAGCTGATCTTTGTGCCAAAGAATCGCATGTTGATTTGCTTAAGGCTCTTCCGTTCAGTACTGACGGCAGTAGTGAGATTGACATCATCATTTTGATATCCAGATGAAGCCCCTATGAGGGGAAGGGGTAGGGCTGTTTGGTCAAAGATGCAGTCATTAACACTAGCTTAAAATTTGAGCAGTGGTTGCACATTTAGGAGAAAATATATGCGACATCAATAGGGCCTTGAAGGTTTTTTTTTAAGGCTGGTCACAGATTAATGAAATGTGTGTGCGCGTTTCCTGTCTTTCAGCACTGCGTCTAAAAGGATCGAGGTGCTGAAAACGGTATTCTCCAGCAAGGCGTTTGTATGTCTGGGGAACAGGCGAGCAAATGCAGTGGAGTATCTGCCAGCTCTGCGCACTATCTGCAGGACCGAGAAACTGAAAGAACAGGGCAAACTAAAGCGCAGGTACGTTTCACCACAACTTTGTTTGCAGGTCATTTGCTTCAAATAAATCTCCACTAATGAAGCCCAAAGGAGCACGGATCCCTTTATCCACGCACAAAACCCCCACTGTAAGGCTTTCAGTTAAAATTATGTTCTCATTTTAGTTGGATAGAGTGCAGAGAACGAAAGCAATTTAACTTGATGCATGATTCAGTTTTGTGCTTTTTGTTGGTTTCATCTCCTCTCCTCTCTAGTTATTGATTCCTTCTTGACACCTGTGCATTCCACCTGCCCCTAAGTTTCACCTTGTTCTACTTGCTTGAGTTGGCTGACACCCATGTGTGAATGCCTGGGTGTGACCCATCCCTGCTCCTTTTTATTAGTTATCGAACTATCTTAATTCACCTTCACTCCACCACTAGTGACAAATCTATAATCACTAGTACTTCACCCTGGTGTCATACAGTTAAAATGTTCCACAGTCGTAAGCAGGGACAGAGCCTAGAACTGTGCTCCTGGGTGCTTTTCACTGTTGAATAGGCACAGTGTGACTGTTCCATACACCTGCCAATGGGATTTACTAAGATCCAACCAACAGCACTGACTATCTGTTCAGTAATTGAACTCAGGGTGGTATTTTCTTCAAGTGGGAGGCTGGTGTAATGACTAAGATGATTTGGGGTATTCGGGTTGCTGTATTGCAGTCAGTTTACATGGGCTTTGTCTCTACGCTTGGAGTGAGATACCGTGGCAAAAAGAGCAGGTCAGAGGCTGGGTATTCTGCGGCGAGTGTCTCACCTCCTGACTCCCCAAAGTCTTTCCACCATCTACAAGGCACAAGTCAGGAGTGTGATGGAACACTCTCCACTTTCCTGGATGAGTGCAGCTCTAACTCAAGCTCGCCACCATCCAGGACAAAGCAGCCTGCTAGATCGGCACCCCATCCACCACCTAAAACATTCACTCCCTCCACCACCGGCGCACCGTGGCTGCAGCAACTCGCCAAGGCTTCTTCGGCAGCACCTCCCAAACCCGCGACCTCTACCACCTAGAAGGACAAGGGCAGCAGGCGCATGGGAGCACCACCACCTCCACGTCTTCCCCCCCCCCCACCCCCCCGACCAAGTCACACATCATGCTGACTTGGAAATCTATCGCCTTTACTTCATTGTCGCTGGGTCAAAGTCCTGGAACTCCCTACTCACTCAGTTGGCTCACCAGCTTTTCCGTGGGGAAAAACTGCACACGCGTGTGGTAATTTGAATGGGCCACGCAGCCTCTTAAAGGGACTGCACCCCCCCCAAAAAAACGGTTAACATTGCTCCCGACCTAACAGCACTGTGGGAGCACCTTCGCCACACGGACTGCAGCGGTTTAAGAAGGCGGCTCACCACCACCTTCTCGAGCAATTAGGGATGGGCAATAAATGCCGGCCTTGCCAGCGACACCCACATCCTGTGAATTAATTTTTTTGTTAATGTACAACTGGGCTGAATCTGGTTATATGTTGGCCTTAATTAGGAATGTACACTGGCGAGATTCATGTCCACAGACGCTCGTCTAGCTGTTGACTGACCTGATGTGTATTTGTAATCTTTTTTTAAAATGTAAAATTTCAAACAGAAACCACCTGGTCTTATTTTTGCAGGTTCCTGCACTATTTGGATGGTGCACATATGGAGTTGCGTAAAAGCACTCTGGAAGCCCTTGCAGCCAATTTTCCATGAAGATCCTGACTAGATGCCAATACTTGTTGTACAGTGAATTACTGCACACTCGGAAAACGGACTGTTTCACGGGGAAATCTATTTCCCTGCGTCTTTTACTTGGTACTTGCTGTCCAGCGTGTATGTGTGTGTGTGTTTCGTGGAAACATTTGTTGTACAGTATAGTAAAGTGATGTGAAACTGTGTGTTGAGGAATGCTGGATTATCTTAATTTAATTACAGTGGAACAACTACATATCTGCTGTCTAAGAATGTAAAAATCCAATGCGTAATATTGAGTGTGTGTGGAGTCTATTTATAACACATATGGAGCAATAACTAACCACCTCCCCTCCTGTCCTGGTACCACTGGCTTCAGACGCCCTCTGTTACCTCGCCCAGGAATCCATGTGCCAGTCGGGGGTTGGTTGGGTGCTATTTGACTGTGTGGGGCATCGCAGCCAACCCCAATTCTGTGCTCACCTGACATTGGCACGCACACATTCCAGCGGGATAGCGGTGTGATTAGGAATCCTGACTGGTATATTTTCCCTATTGCCCTCCCCTCCTAGCTCCAGGACATCAAAGTGTGTCATTACATATTGTATAACAAAACAGTTTTGGTTTACTTATTATCTTCCTTCTTCATTGATTTTGCTCTTCTCATCCTTCCCTCCGCCCCCACCCTTCTCATCCTTCCCTTCCCCCCCACCCCCTCCCACTTTCAGCCTGAATGCTGGTTATAAATCTGTCACACGTTTTTATTTAAAAAGAGGGCTATTTACAGACTGTGATCAGACCAGTGTATTCCTCTCTGAGGGCTGACCCTAACCAGCTTGTGACCACCTCATTCTGACTGCATCATCAAGGGAAAATATTGTCTTAAATCATGAATGGCCACCATCCGTCCTCTTTGCCACAAAAGCTCTTTAATGTCACAATTTTATATTTCATGGGTATTGTAAAGGATGGTGTGGCCCTGTATTGTATAGTGTGACTGTACACCCCATCCGGTCATTGGATATGGAATCAAATAAATCAGAGTAATGCTGTTATTACTGCAAGCTCCAATATTATGTGCAGCAAAAGTTTATTTTTAATTTAAATTAAGCATTACTCAGTGAACTGTGTGTGTTGTACGCCGCAGTTCTTGTTGACTGTTTTTAATGCTGGAAGGGATTTGTAAAAGTTGCCTTGCTACTTTCTGACAAACAGGAAATATCTGGGGCAAAAATACATGATGAATCTTTTTTAAAAGTGACATTTCAGTCTTTTACAGGTGTGAATTTGGGTTTGTAGAACTGCCGTAGGATCCTGTCGATATCGTGCCTTGCATGTACTGCACGTGATACAGAATGTAGCCACCAGTCTATCGCAGCTGATCTCTGTGGAAAGGACCACTGTGGTATTCTTGCTTTAGGGAGGCGAGGGGACAGGTCTCCACAGGTTAACTGCATAGTCCCAGTCTCATTATAAAAAGGATATATAGGCGCTAGACAATGTGCAAAAAAAAATGTATGAGGATGATATCAGAATAGGGAATTATACCCATCAGGAAAGGGGAATGGGCTGGGCTTCTTTCAATAGAGGTTGAGGGGTGACCTGATAGAGCTCTTTATCAAACTCTTTCATAATTTTTAGAGTAGATGTAGCGATGTTTCCACTTGTAGGGAGTCCAGAACTAGGGCCACAAATATAAGATATTCACTAAATCTAACAGCGAATGTATGAGGAACTTTTTTATCCAAAGAGTTGGGAGAATATAGAACTCACTACCACGGAGTTGAGGCAAATAATGTATTTAAGGGGAAGCTGGATAAACACAAGAGAGAATGGAATAAAAGGATATGTTGATGGGATGAGATGAAGAGGGGTAGTTGGGGCTGGTGTGGAGCATAAACACCGGCTTGGGCCAGATGGTGCTGTAAATTATACGTAATCACTAAAACAGATTATCTGGTCATTATCACATTGCTGTTTAAGGGAGCTTGCTGTGCACAAATTAGCTGCTGCGTTTCCTACATGACAACAATGACTACATTTCATTGGCTGTAAAGTGCTTAGGGACATCCTGAGGTGGTGAAAGGCACAATATAAAATTCAAGTATTTATTTCAAGAAAGTGTCTAGATTGAAGTCTGACAACTCGTGTTACTTCAGACCCTGTTTATAATCTTTCTGCCAGTCTCTCATTCTTGTTGGAAAAGCCAAACAAACTAACTATAAACTCTCTTAACTCTGAATTTATTCCAGAGTATCTCTCTGGATAAGGTTTCAGTGTCTTGGGTTTTGGATAGTGCAGTGTAATACTGCACATAATTAAAATGCACAAGAGATTAACCAGTAGGGTGGAGTGTGTTTCATCAGATCTATAACCTGTTAGTCACCTGCAAATGTACTTCCAACTATTTGCCTCGAGCTTGGGCAGTTTGTCATTGAACCACAAGGCCTGGTTAATTTGTAATCTGCTCCCCTAATGCCTCAGTTAGTAAGAGCAAGGCGTGGACCTGGATCATCTAGACCAAGGAAGGTTGATCCAAAGTTTGTCTTAACTTGGGTGATCTCGGGTAGTGAGTAGTTTGGGGGTGGGGGGGGGGGGGGCATTTGATGGCTTGCCCCCAGTTACCTAGCCTGCAGTCTACTACTGATCTTCCACTTGGGTGAGGCAGTAGAAGTGATCTGGAACCGACAGATTTGTACCCCCGGCCACTGTTACCTCTAACTTTTTTTGGGAGGGCCACACAGCCCCTTTAACGGGCCGCTTGGCCCATTCAAAATTCCGCACCTGAGGTTTTTCCATTTGCAGGCCAGTGAGCCAGTGCTACACAGCTTAACGGGACCATTGCCCCCAGCACCTTCAGATTAATCAATACCTTTGAGAAGGGGATAAAATAAAAATATCTTTCTACCCACCTCCACATAGAAAATAGGTGCAGGAGTAGGCCCTTCGAGCCTGCACCACCATTCAATAAGATCATGGCTGATCACTCCCTCAGTACCCCTTTCCTGCTTTCTCTCCATATCCCTTGATCCCTTTAGCCGTAAGGGCCATATCTAACTCCCTCTTGAATATATCCAATGAACTGGCATCAACAACTCTCTGCGGCAGGGAATTCCACAGGTTAACAACTCTGAGTGAAGAAGTTTCTCCTCATCTCAGTCCTAAATGGCCTACACCTTATCCTAAGACTATGTCTCCTGGTTCTGGACTTTCCCAACATCGGGAACATTCTTCCCGCATCTAACCTGTCCAGTCCCGTCAGAATCTTATACGTTTCTATGAGATCCCCTCTCATCCTTCTAAACTCCAGTGTAAAAAGGCCCAGTTGATCCAGTCTCTCCTCATGTCAGTCCAGCCATCCTTGGAATCAGTCTGGTGAACCTTCGCTGCACTCCCTCAATAGCAAGAACGTCCTTCCTCAGATTAGAAGACCAAAACGGAACACAATATTCCAGGTGAGGTCTCACCAAGGCCCTGTACAACTGCAGTAAGACCTCCCTGCTCCTATACTCAAATCCCCTAGCTATGAAGGCCAACATACCATTTGCCTGCTTCACTGCCTGCTAACTTTCAATGACTGATGTACCATGACACCCAGGTCTCATTGCACCTCCCCTTTTCCTAATCTGCCGCCATTCAGATAATATTCTGCCTTTGTGTTTTTGGCCCCAAAGTGGATAACCTCACATTTATCCACATTATACTGCATCTGCCATGCATTTGCCCACACACCTAACCTGTCCAAGTCACCCTGCAGCTTCCTAGTGTCCCCCTCACAGCTCACACCGCCACCCAGTTTAGTGTCATCTGCAAACTTGGAGATATTACACTCAATTCCTTCATCTAAATCATTGATGTATATTGTAAAGAGCTGGGGTCCCAGCACTGAGCCCTGCGGCACTTCACTAGTCACTGCCTGCCATTCTGAAAAGGACCCGTTTATCCCGACTCTCTGCTTCCTATCTGCCAACCAGTTCTTTATCCACGTCAGTACATTACCCCCAATACCATGTGCTTTGATTTTGCACACCAATCTCTTGGGTGGGACCTTATCAAAAGCCTTTTGAAAGTCCAAATACACCACATCCACTGGTTCTCCCTTGTCCACTCTGCTAGTTACATTCTCAAAAAATTCTAGAAACATAGAAAATAGGTGCAGGAGTAGGCCATTCGGCCCTTCTAGCCTGCACCGCCATTCAATGAGTTCATGGCTGAACATGCAACTTCAGTACCCCATTCCTGCTTTCTCACCATACCCCATGATTCCCCTAGTAGTAAGGACTTCATCGAACTCCTTTTTGAATATATTTAGTGAATTGGCCTCAACAACTTTCTGTGGTAGAGAATTCCACAGGTTCACCACTCTCTGGGTGAAGAAATTCCTCCTCATCTCGGTCCTAAATGGCTTACCCCTTATCCTTAGACTGTGTCCCCTGGTTCTGGACTTCCCCTTTCATAAATCCATGCTGACTTGGACCAATCCTGTCACTGCTTTCCAAATGCGCTGCTATTTCATCCTTAATAATTGATTCCAACATTTTCCCCACTATTGATGTCAGGCTAACCAGTCTATAATTACCCGTTTTCTCTCTCCCTCCTTTTTTAAAAAGTGGTGTTACATTAGCTACTCTCCAGTCCATGGGAATTGATCCAGTCAATAGACTGTTGGAAAATGATCACCAATGCATCCACTATTTCTAGGGCCACTTCCTTAAGTACTCTGGGATGCACACTATCAGGCCCCGGGGATCTATCGGCCTTCAATCCCATCAATTTCCCTAACACAATTTCCCGCCCAATAAGGATTTCCTTCAATTCCTCCTTCTCACTAGACCCTCGGTCCCCTAGTACATCTGGAAGGTTATTTGTGTCTTCCTTCGTGAAGACAGAACCAAAGTATTTGTTCAACTGGTCTGCCATTTCTTTGTTCCCCATTATAAATTCACCTGAAGCTGACTGCAAGGGACCTACGTCTGTCTTCAGTAACCATTTTCTCTTCACATATCTATAGAAGCTTTTGCAGTCAGTTTTTATGTTCCCGGCAAGCTTCCTCTCATACTCTATTTTCCCCCTCCTAATTCAACCCTTTGTCCTCCTCTGCTGAATTCTACATTTCTCCCAGTCCTCAGGTTTGCTGCTTTTTCTGGCCAATTTATATGCCTCTTCCTTAGATTTAACACTATCCTTAATTTCCCTTGTTAGCCACGGTTGAGCCACCTTCCCAGTTTTATTTTTACTCCAGACAGGGATGTACAATTGTTGAAGTTCATCCATGTGATCTTTAAATGTTTTGCCATCGCCTATCCACAGCAATTATTAATTCAAAATTAAATTTGTGGCTGTGTTGTGCTGCAGTGATTATTCTCCCCTCCTGCCAAACAAAAGTACTGGACAGGCTGGGGCTCTTTGCTCTAGGAAAAAAAGCTCGAGAGGTGACCTGATGGAGGTCTTCAAGATTATGAAGGGTAGGCGATGAGAAAATGTTTCCACTTATGGGGAAATCCGTAACTCGGGGCTGTCAATATAATAAAATAGTCACTGCTAAATCCAATCGGGAATTTAGGAGAAATCTCTTTACCCACAGAGTGGTGAGAATGTGGAACTCGCTGCCACAGGGAGTGGTTGAGACGAATAGTATCGATGCATTTAAAGGGAAGTAAGGTAAGCACATGAGGGAGAAAGGAATATGGGGGGGAGGGGGAGGAGGCGAGTGGAGTGGAGCACAAACACCGGCATAGACCAGTTGTGCCGAATGGCCTGTTTCCATGCCGTGAATACTATGTAAACAGGTGTCTGATCGTAATGATGGGGTGGCCAATCACACTGCTGCTTGTGGGATCTTGCTGTGTTAAAAATGGCGGCTGTGTCCACCTATTCTGACTTCCTGCTGGGAAGTTTCTGAATGGTGCAAATTCTTTCTTGTTCCTTGTTATCTGTAGTGGTTTACTGGCATTATCTGCTTGGTATGTTGTACACTTCCTGACCAGAATGTGACCAAAATGTAACCAGCACTCATCGAAACTGCAGGGCAACAGTGTTTAACTAACTTCACACTTAGATTCTTATTCTCTGTGTAATGCAATACTTTAAATAGTATCCTGTATTTAAAAGATTTAATGGTGATTGGGTTGTGGGGGTGGGAGGCTTATCAGCGTCAGTCAGGAAGTATGGTCTCTGCTGAAAGCTAGCCAGATAATTAAGATGTCAGTTTACTGGAATCTGTGTCCATTTGTTTCTGGACTCCACCCAGTAAATTCACAGCGAGTGCTGCATTGTGTGTTCAGTCACTCGCGTTCATTCAAACACTGATGCTTCAGGTGTTAAAAGCATCTGCAAAGAAACGCCTTGTCCCCTGGGGGGGGGGGGGGGGGGGGGGGGTGTGGTGTCCCCCGACACGTGTCCCCTGGGGGAGAGGTGTCTGAGCTTGGCACTGCCAGTAACTACACGTCCAAGATTGTGAACTCACCAAGTCACCAAGTGAGGAGTTACAGGGGCAAACCCTGTCCGGTGTTGTACATTGATTGAAGAGTCAATCGAGCGAGCACTGCGGTGAAATTACATTCACAGCTTGCGCCATGATCCAGCCCACAATTGTCACTGATCAGAAGCCTTGGCTCAAATTCATTTACTAAAAAAGACAAAAGTAATTCCAGTGAAATCCTTTAATAATAAATAAACACAAGTCAGTCAGAACGGGATGAAAGGTCCAATCACCTCGCTTTACAATTGTTGCCAAAATTCTTTAAGGACTTGCATTTCTCCAGCTCTGGATGTCCCAAAGCGCTTTACAGCCAATGAAGAGTGTGTTCAAAGATCGCAGCAGATCAGCAGCAAAATCAAACCAGAAATCGTGGATGCAATACTGGTTCCAATGCAGGGTTTGTGTTTAAACCACATAACACAGTCCAGTCGGAGCACAAATCATCGCTTTTGTGGTTTGCACACTGAATTCAGGTTAATGTTAACATCTGAAGAAGACTGGTACAGACGTCAAGTGGGGGACCTGCCATATTTCTCCCCTCCTCTCCCGAAGGAACTAACTGACAACTGCTCAGCCACATTTCCACCAATTTGGAGCAGGAATCCTCCTCGATATCTCCCTCTGACGCAGCGCACTAAGACAAATTGCAGCGCCCCCAATCCCAACTCCAGACCCGGCTGGGATGCAGCACGGGCCGGGAATTGGACCCGTCGTCAGCTGTGGGCTGGTGGGTCCCCACCCGGGCTGCATGGCAACTGCCTGAACCCGGTGCGGATCGGGCCCTTGACAGCCGCGAGGTTAGCCGTGACCGTTCGGCCCGAGCAGCATTCCAGCCAAAGTTCAAGGGGCAAAAGTCAACGTCCAGCCCCGCCCACCCCAGTCCTGGGGGTGTGGACAGGAGGAGGCTTGGCTGTGAACCCACTTGCGGCCCAATATTGTGAGTGGACTTTGGGCTGACCAGCTGAAGAGGTTGGCTTAGCTTCAACTCTATGAAACACATTAAACCCGGACTGGTATCAGATCACTGCCCCCCCACTTCATCTTGAGGCAGCGGTGGCTCTCCATTATCCAACATCATGGGGAAGGCCATCAGGACAAAGAACAAGCCCTTTCCTCACCCAACAGCCACTGGACTGTGGATCCAGTGAGGGGGGGGGGGTCAATAGATAGTGAACAGAAACGGAACCCCCCCCCGACTGGTTTCTCCTCTCCCTGACCTTGGGCGTACTGAGGTCAATCACTGTATCCTGCTGCCCCCCCAACAGAAACTCATTAACAGAACACAGCAGGATTTCAACTCACGGCGTTGAGCTACAGACGAGACAGGCCCTATCAGTTACACCCGCACTCCCCCCTTCCCCACCCCCCGACTCGCTCACTCACACTTGAGCCTTAGGATCGCCACCCAGGAGCAGGAAAGATGCTGAACACTGTTCCTGAACAGCAACTGGCCAGAGACAGAGTTCTCCAGGTGTGCTGGGACCCAATATTTATCCCTCAATCAACATCACTAAAAACAGACCATCTGGTCATTATTTCACTGCTGTTTGCGGGAGCTTGCTGTGCGCAAATTGACTGCCGCGTTTCCCTACATTTCAACACTGACTGCATTAAGGTGGTAAAAGCCGCTATTTAAGTGGAAGTTTGTTGTTCTAAGACGTACCAAGGGCCCACCTGCTCCTACGTTACTGAAGCTGATGTGAACGGTTGGAGAAAGAAGAAGGGAATTGGTCCAAGAATCGCTGCGCATCAGGCTGAAGATCCTGATCGCTGCCGTTCGCATTATGCTCAGGTCTCTGCGCAGAATGGATTGCGATCATTGGCCTCAGTGCCCCTGTGTTTAGGAAGGGGAGGAAAGTTGGGGCTTGAATGGGCATTGGGAATTGGCTCGGTTGTGAAGCCTGCTGCAGTCGAAAAGCCCAGCCCGGCACTCACCATCTGGGCTGGTGCAGGAGCATAGCCCAGGTGCTGGGAGGTGACCAAAGCATCACACACCAGGGAAACTATCAGCGGGGAGCGACAAGAAAGGTTGACAACATGCCGAGAATGGATCCTTGAGATACTGGCACCGACAGGAGGAGTCCCCCGCCAATCGCGGCGTGACGATTAAGAATTGTTCAGCAGAAATTCGTAGAAAGCGACAGCCTGGAGCAACGCATCGCACATTTCCTCTCCCCGATCTGCACCTCCCTTCTGAAAGAGCCTCCTGTAGCGGGAGAGTGCGTCGCGGGGGAACAGCACCCGCGGGTGCTCCTGCGTCACCGAGTCCGCCATGAGCTGCTGGACCAGCTCCCTCCCGCTGGTCCGGGATTCTCCCACCATCAGCTCGAAGTGCTTGCCAACGGCAGTGCGCACGGCGCTCAGCACCCGGTGCTGCTGGTCCTCGGCAAAGTGCACCCCCAGCAGCCCGTGCAGCATGGCCTCGATAGTGCGCAGGTGCAGGGTGACGGGGAAAAGGTTGGTGTTCTGCACAGAGATGCCCGGCTTCTCCAAGATGAAGAAATCTGCTTTGGGGATTCTTGAGACGGCCAAGGAAATCTGCAAAAACAGAAAAGTAAGAATTTTATCGAAACCAGGGAAGGACCATTGAATCTTCCAGTACAGGAGGAGGCCATCAGTCCATTGCACAATTAATCTCACTCCCCCTGCTCTTTCCCTACAGCCCGGCACATCTTTCCTTTTCAAGTATTTATCCAATTCCCGTTTGAAAGTTACTATTGAATCTGCTCCCAGCGCCCTGTCAGGCAGCGCGTTCCCGATCACAACAACTCGCTGCGTAAAATAATTTCTCATTTCCCCACCCCGGTTCTTTTGCCACTTGTCCAAAATCCGTGCCCTCCGGCCAGTGACCCCCATCTACTCATATACCTTCTCTCGAGCTCAAGACTAATCGGGAAGCTGCAAGTGGAAAAGTTCACAGATCCCTGGGACGTGATCCAGCCTGTTTCTGACCCCGCTCTGATCCGTAGGAGGGAGCATCGCTGCGCTACTGCCTGGCTCGAAAGTGGCACTAAATGTGGCAGAGCTGCCAAAAGCTGGCAAGGCACCGCACCCCATACTAACCTGTGCCGTGACGGAGAGCCAATGAGCGGAGGCCACGCATCTCTCCTCCTCAGTCACTGCAGGTTCAGAGGAACAGGAGGCCATTCAGCCCCTCGATCCTGTCCCGCCATTCAATTAGATCACGGCTGATCTGCATCTTAACTCCATTTACCTACCTTGGCTCCATAACCCTTAATACCCTTGCTCAAAAAACATTAGCAATCTCAGTTTGGAAATTTTCAATTGACCCTCAGCCTCAATAGCATTTCACCTCAACAGAATTCTCCCAACCTTTCTTCTTGTCCCTCCTCACTTACGTTTCCCTGGTGTGATGCTTTGGTCATCTTCCAGTATTTCACCCACGGAGCCGTTGCTCGTGCACGAGCCCGGATAGTGAGTGTTGGGCCAGTTATCCGACTGCAGCGGGCTTCATAACCAAGCCCAATCCTGACACCCATCCAAGCCCCCGACGTTCTCCCCCCTTCCTGAACCCTTTGTGTGAAGAAATGCTTCCCGACATCCCCCTTGTTCTGGACTCGTCAATCACCAGCGTTACCAACAGCATTCCCTCGAAGCTGCGCAGCAATCTGGAGGGCCCCACGCAGGACGCTCAGAAGGGTCGCCCGGATACTCAATGGGAATTGCACACCTGCCTGGAACAGCGCAGTGGGAGTCCGGGAACAACTGTGTGAGTTGGGGGGGGGGGGAAGAGGAGGGAGTAGAGCGTGGGGGGGGGTGGGGGGAGAGAGAGAGAGGGTGGGGGTGGGGGAAAAGAGAGGGGGTGGGAGAGAGGGGTGGGGTGTGGGAGAGAGGGGTGGGGTGTGGGAGAGAGGGGTGGGTGTGGGGGGAAGAGGGGTGGGGGTGGGGGGAAGAGGGGTGGGGTGGGGGGAAGAGGGGTGGGGTGGGGGGAAGAGGGGTGGGGTGGGGGGAAGAGGGGTGGGGTGGGGGAAGAGGGGTGGGGTGGGGGGAAGAGGGGTGGGGTGGGGGGAAGAGGGGTGGGGTGGGGGGAAGAGGGGTGGGGGTGGGGGGAAGAGGGGTGGGGTGGGGGGAAGAGGGGTGGGGTGGGGGAAGAGGGGTGGGGTGGGGGGAAGAGGGGTGGGGGGGGGGGGGTGGGGGAAGAGGGGTGGGGTAGGGGGAAGAGGGGTGGGGTGGGGGAAAGAGAGGGTGGGGTGGGGGGAAAGAGAGGGGTGGGGTGGGGGGAAAGAGAGGGGTGGGGTGGGGGGACAGAGAGGGGTGGGGTGGGGGGAAAGAGGGGGGTGGGGGGGGAAAGAGAGGGGTGGGGGGGGGGGAAAGAGAGGGGTGGGGCGGGGGAAGAAGAGAGGGGTCGGGGGGGGGGGAAGAGAGGGGTGGGGGGTGGGAAAGAGAGGGGTGGGGTGGGGGGAAAGAGAGGGGTGGGGGGTGGGGGGAAAGAG